>NC_087369.1:124940987-125565987 GCF_030014295.1 Loxodonta africana
AGGTCTTTTGCAGCAGATTTGCCCAATGCAGTGTGTCGTTTGATTTCTTGACTGCTGCTTCCATGGGATTGATTGTGGATCCAAGTAAAATGAAATCCTTGACAACTTCAATCTTTTCTCTGTTTATCATGATGTTGCTTATTGGACCAGTTGTGAAGATTTTTGTTTTCTTTATTTTGAGGTGTAATCTGTACTGAAGGCTGTAGTCTTTGATCTTCATCAGTAAGTGCTTCAAGTCCTCTTCATCTTCAGCAAGCAGGGTTTTGTCATCTGGATAATGCACGTTGTTAATGAATCTTCTTCCAAATCTGATGCTCTGTTCTTCATTATGAAGTCCAGCTTCTCAGATTATTTGCTCAGCATACAAGTTGAATAAGTGTGGTGAAAGGATATGATCCTGACATACACCTTTCCTGACTTTAAACCACTCAGTATCCCCTTGGCTGTTCGAACAACTGCTTCTTGGTCTATGTACAGGTTCTTCATGAGCACAATTAAGTGTTCTGGAATTTCCATTCCTTACAATGTTATCTGTAATTTTTTATGACCCACACAGTTGAATACCTTTGCAAAGTCAATAAAACTCATCTTTTGGGTATTCTCTGCTTTCCCCAGAATCCTTCTGACATAAGCAATGATATCCCTTGTTTCATGTCCTCTAAACCTGACTTGAATTTCTGGCAGTTTCCTGTCGATGTACTGCTGTAACCACTTTTGAATGATCTTCAGCATAATTTTATTCATTTCCAACTTTCCCATTCTAATTCTGGAATTTTATTGTTAATCTTCTGAATTTCTGATTGCTGTCACTCTGTGGATTCTTGCAGCCTATTAAATTTTTCATTATGTTCTTGAATAACCTTCCTAATATCCTCAACTGCTTTATCTATATTCCTTGGCTTGTTCTGCGTTTTGCCTGATCTCCTTCCTGATCTCTTAAAGAGTTCTGTATTTTAATCTTTTATATTCTACCTCTGGTAATTCCAGGAAAACATCTTCATCTGCAAGATTCCTTGATTCTTTGTTTTGCGAGCTTGTTGAAGCGAACATTGTCTGCTTCTTTATGGGATTTGATATTGACTGTTGTCTCTGAGCCAACTATAAGTTATTGTGTTAATTTATTTTTTCTCTTTTTTAAATAATTTTTATTGTGCTTTAAGTGAAAGTTTACAAATCAAGTCAGTCTCTCACACAAAAACCCATATATACCTTGCTACACACTCCCAATTACTCTCCCCCTAATGAGACAGCCTGCTCTCTCCCTCCACTCTCTCTTTTCATGTCCATTTCACCAGCTTCTAACCCCCTCCACCCTCTCATCTCCCCTCCAGGCAGGAGATGCCAACATAGTCTTAAGTGTCCACCTGATCCAAGAAGCTCACTCCTCACCAGCATCCCTCTCCAACTCATTGTCTAGTCCAATCCATGTCTGAAGAGTTGGCTTCGGGAATGGTTCCTGTCCTAGGGCAACAGAAGGTCTGGGGACCATGACCACAGGGGTCCTTCTAGTATCAGTCAGACAATTAAGTCTGGTCTTATGAAAATTTGGGGTCTGCATCCCACTGCTCTCCTGCTCCCTCAGGGGTTCTCTGCTGTTTTCCCTGCCAGGGCAGGCATCGGTTGTAGCCGGGCACCATCTAGTTCTTCTGGTCACAGGATGATGTAGTCTCTGGTTCATGTGGCCCTTTCTGTCTCTTGGGCTCCTAATCGCCTTATGTCCTTGGTGTTCTTCATTCTCCTTTGATCCAGGTGGGTTGAGACCAATTGATGCATCTTAGATGGCTGCTTGCTAGCGTTTAAGACCCCAGACGCCACTCTTCAAAGTGGGATGCAGAATGTTTTCTTAATAGATTTTATTATGCCAATTGACTTAGATGTCCCCTGAAACCATGGTCCGCAGACCCCTTCCCCTGCTATGCTAGCCTTTGAAGCATTCAGTTTATTCAGGAAACTTCTTTGCTTTTGGTTTAGTCCAGTTGTGTTGACCTCCCCTGTATTGTATGCTATCTTTCCCTTCACCTAAAGTAGTTCTTATCTACTGTCTAATTAGTGTTGTGTTAATTTATTTTATGTTTGATTACTGTATCCTAGCTTCTTGCTTTGTTTTGTTTTGATATACCCAAATAGGCTGCTGGAGGGAGCTAGCTTGATTGCTGGAGTCTTTGAATCTGTAATGTCTGTCACCAGATGGCTAGAGCTGTTACCAGACATATGAGCCTAGGAGTCCATTCACTTTTCTTGTATAGATTCAGCTCAGGTGTTCAGCTAGTGGATCGCCAAGTGTGTGGTGCAGGCTCTCACCTACAGTCTTAGAGGAGCAGTGGTGGTTGGTGTATCCACAGGTTTCTGGTTACAGCAGGGGGTCACACTCTGAGCAAGGCAGGGGGCTGACAACCATCCCCAAGTGTCTGTGAGGAAGATGTGTCTCTGTTCTCTAGAGCGCACAGGTGGGTGGGCTCTACAGCCTGTCATAGGCACCCAGTGCTTTCAACTGTAAGGACTGGGAAGGACCACTTATCCTTGGACCCCTGTTGTGGGTGGCTGGGTGGCATGGGTAGAGCCACCAGCCCTCAGGCCCCTGATGTGGGTAGGTGAGGACCCTGCTTAATAGGCAGAATGGTGTCAAACGTCAAAAATCCGCCTCTCCACCACACAGCTGAAACAGTTAACGTCAGACCTCAGGCACATACAACCTTGCGCTGTAACAATAAAGGCCTAGATACTGAAATGGGGTCACACAAGCCCATGCAGGGATGAAAGACATTCAAAAGTCTGTGGACCGTTTGTGCCTGAACAGGAGCCACTTCTGCCCTGAGTTCCCAGCTTAGGGGAGCCGACAGATTATTTTTTCCCCCTTTGTTAATTTGTTCCTTCTCCAAGGCTGGGAGAACTGCTCAGGACACACAGCAGGACGTACCTCAGGCCCAGGGAAATCGACTGTCTCTGAAGCTGGCTTGGGGCCTTGGGCAGAGGAAGGAGGGACCAGATAAATGGGAGAGAGTTCTTTGGACAGGGGTATTTTTAGATCCATGTGGTAAATTAGACGCAAGCACTTAACTCTTGCAGAGATCGCTGTTCTTCGCTGATTCCTGAGGCGTTAGTAGATTCTTCTGCTTGCTCTCTGTGGCTGAGAAAACCGCATCCAGCACACTATTGCCAGCCCCGCAATGGTTGTGACAGGGGATTGGGCCTTAGGGGTGCTGGTTCCTGCCAAGTCAGGTCCTGCAACTCCTCACTCCTTCTGAACAGTCTCTCCCAGCCCCTGCTGCTCAGCCCGATTTCTTAACTCTGCCTTTGATGCTCAGGGCTCCTAGCTTGTCATATATATAATTGGTTCACGTGTTTTTTCGGGTCTTTGTTGTAAGAGGGACCACTGGAAGCATCTGACTATGCTGCCATCTTGGCTCCGCCTCCTCAGAGTTCCTTTTGACATCCATTTTGGCCTTTTCTTTCTTTCCTGTCTTTTTAATGACCTCTTGCTTTCTTCATGTATGATGTCCTTCCACAACTCGCCTTTTTTTTGGTCATTAGTGTTCAATGCATCAAATCTGTTCTTGAGATGGTCTCTACATTCAGACTGGATATACTCACAGTTGTGCTTTGGGTATCGTGGATTTGTTCTAATTTTATTCAGCTTCAACTTGAACTTGCATATGAGCAATTGATGGTCAGTTCCATAGTCAGCCCCTGGCCTTGTTCTGACTGATGATATTGAGCTTTTCCACCATCTCGTTCCACAGCTATAGTCATTTTGATTCCTGTGTATTCCATGAGGCAAGATCCACATATATTGTCATTATTTATGTTGTTAAAAAAAGGTATTCATAATGAAGAAGTTGTCGGTGTGCAAAATTCTGTCATGAGATCTCTGGCATCGTTTCTATCACCAAGGCCATATTTTCCAACTACTGATCCTTCTTCTTTGTCTCCAACTTTCACATTCCAATTACCAGTAATTATCAGTGCCTCTTCTTGATTGCATGTATTGTCAATTTCATTCTGCAGAAGTTGGTAAAAATCTTCTACTTCTTCATCTTTGACCTTAGTGGTTGGTGTGTAAATTTGAATAATGGTTATATTAACTGGTCTTCCTTGTAGATGTATGGATATTATCCTATCACTGACAGTATTGTACTTCAGGATAGATCTTGAAATGTTCTTTTTGATGATGAATCCAATGCCACTCCTCTTCAATTTGACATTCCCCGTATAGTAGGGCATAGGATTGTCTGATTCAAAATGCCAATGCCAGACAATTTCAGCTCACTAATGCCTAGGGTATCAATGTCTATGCATTCCATTTCATATTTGACAATTTCCAGTTTTCCTAGATTCATACTTTATACATTCCATGTTCCTATTATTAATGGATGTTTGCCTTTGTTTTTTCTCATTTTGAGTCTTGCCACATTAGCAGATGAAGGTCCCAAAAGCTTGACTCCATCCAAATCGTTAAAGTCAACTCTACTTTGAGGAGGCAGCTCTTTCCCAGTTGCACCTTGAGTTCCTTCCATCCTGAGGGGCTTATCCTCCAGCACTGCATCAGACAGTGTTTCACTGCTATTCATAAGGCTTTCATTGGCTAATTTTTTTCAGAAATAGACCCCTACTCCTTACTTGTCTGCCTTTGTCTGGAAGCTTAGCTGAAACCTGTCCACCATGGGTGACCCTGCTTATATTTGAATACCAGTGGCATAGTTTCCAGCATCACAACAATACACAAACCAACAACAGTGTGACAAACTGATAAGATGCATGGGTTGGTATTTTATGTATTTTATAGATGCTGTTTATTTTGTTGAGGACTTTTCCTTTATTCCTATTTTATTGAGAGTTTTTATCAGGAATCGGTGTTGGACTTTATCAAATACCTTTTCTTCATTGAGTGATATGATCATGTGATTCTTTTCATTTGTTCGATTGATTTTCTAATGTTGAACCATCCTTGCATACCTGGTATGAATTCCACTTGGTCGTGGTGTATTATTATTTTTTATGTGTTGCTGAATTCTGTTGGCTAGAATTTTGCTCAGAATTTTTGCATCTATACTCATGAGTGACATTTGTCTTGAATTTTCTTTTATTGTGGTATCTTTGCCTGGCTTTGCTATCAGGACTATGCTGGCTTCATAGAATGAATTTGGAGTATTCTTCCCTTTTCTATGCTCTGAAATAGTTTGAGTAGTACTGATGTGAGCTCTTCTCTGAATGGTTAGTACATTTCTCCAGTAAAGTTGTCCAGACCAAGGCATTTTTGTTGGGAGTTTTATTTATTTATTACCTCTTCAATCTTTTGTTATGGGGGTGTTCAGATTTTCTTTCTCAGCTTGTGTTAGTTTAGGTAGTTTGTGTGTTTCTAGAAATTTGTCCATTTCTTCTAGAATCTCAAATTTGTTGGAGTATAATTTTTCATAGTATTCTATTATGGTCTTCTTTTTTTCAGTTTGGTCTGTTGTGATGTTCCCTATCTCATTTCTTATTTTGGTTATTTGCTTCCTCTGGTTTTTCTTTTCTCAGTTTGGCCAGTGGTTTGTCAATTTTGTTTATCTTTCCCCAAAACCAACTTTTGATCTTATTGATTCTATTATTTTTCTGTTGAAATCTCCTACTATTATTGCACAACTGTCTATTTCTCCTCTCAGCGCTATTAGAGTTTGTTTTATGTAGTTTGGAGCCCTGTTGTTGGGTACATGTGTATTTATTAAGGTTATGTCTTCTTGGTGGATTTTCCCTTTAATTATTATATAATGTCCTTCCTTGTCTTTTATGGTCAGTTTTGCCTAAAAGTCTGTTTTGCCTGTGATTAGTATTGCCACTCCTACCCTTTTCTGGTTACTGTTTGCTTGATATATTTTTTCCATCCTTTGATTGTTTTCATACTTATGTCTTTGTGTCTAAGATGTGTCTCTTGTAGACAGTATATTGATGGGTGTTGCTTTTCCATCCATTCTTCCACTCTCTGTCTCTTTACAGGTGCATTTAGCCATTTACATTCAGTGTGATTACTGATAGGTATGAGTTTATAGCTGTCATGTTTTTTTTTTTTTTTTTGGTGCTGACGTTTTCTTTGCTCTTCTTACTTTCCTGTGCTGAGTTCCTTTTGTTTTTGGATTTTCTTCTTTTTTGTTATTATGGATTATGTGTTTACTGAAACTTTATGGTTTTCTTCTTTTTTATTTTCATGAGTACGTTTGTTAACTTTCTTTGTGGTTATCTTGAAATTTACTCTTCCTACATTTGAATCAGTCTTTTATTACTTGCTATCGCCTTGACTTCCTCTCCATTTGTGAATTCAATACCTACACTATTCCCCCTTTTATTGTTTTGATGTTTTCATCATTTCATCATTTACAGATTATCGTCTCTGTTTCCCTGTTTTAAGTCTTACAGCTTTGTTTTATTATTGAGAGTTCTTTACCTAGGTTGGTTTCTGGCTGATGCTGTCCTGTGTCCTAGACTTTGGCTGTTGTCTGATGTTGGTTCTCTCACCAAAGGACTCCTTGTAATATTTCTTGTAAGTTTGGTTTGGTTTTTACAATATTCATTAATTTCTGTTTATCTGTAAATGTCCTAATTTCTCCATCATATTTGAGAGAGAGTTTTGCAGGATGTTATTTTTGGTGGACAGTCTTTTCTTTTAAGGTTTTGTATATATGTCATCCCAGTGCCTTCTGTGTTTTCCTTGATTTTGGCTGTTTTTATTGTTTTTTTCAGTGTTTACATGATTTTATTTATTTCCTTGGTTGTTTGTGTTTTCCTGGATCTCTTTCCTAATTTCTTGGAGACCTCTAAATATTAGTCTTTTTAACTCCATATCAGTTAGTTCCACTGCCTTTTCTTCTCCTGGAAGGTCATCTGAGTCTTTATTTTTTTCACTTGCTGGAGCCATCTTACCCCGCTTTTTTATATTGTCTGCTCTCTCCAAGACATTAAGGTATTGTTTATTGATTTTATGTTTCATCCTGCTTCTTTGTTTTGTTTTGATATGTCAAGACATGCAGGCCAGGGTGCTTTGCTGCTCGCTCGTCTGTGAGCATGATAGCTCTCACCACCTTGTCAGGGCAGGCAGGGCAGCAGCAGACAGGGAAAGCCTGCTTCCCTGCATGCTGGTTTTGTGAGGTGGCTGAGGGTGGATTGGGGAAGTGCTGTCTGCCTCCTGATGATGGTCCAGCGGTGTGGGAACTTTCACAGGCCCTTGTCAGATAAGTGGGGGTGTCAGACAGTGAGCAAATTCAGGCTCACTTCCCACAGTTCAGCAGCTGTTCGAGTGATGGGAGGGGAGAGACAGTGTATGGGCCTAGGTGGGATGGAGAAAGAAAAGGAAAAAAGGGGAAAAATTGGTGCAGTGGGAGTCAGCAAGTAGGGGTGGTGCAGACCCAGGGTGGTGGCAGGCCAGTAGCTCTCTAACCATGGCAGTGTGTCATGGCCTGGTGGGAAGGGGTAGAGGTGGCTTACGGGAGGGAGAAAGAGAAGGAAGAAAGAGAAAAGAAAATAGTAAAAAATAATTTAAAAAAAACTGGCTCTGTGGTGGGGGCTGGTGAATGGAGGTGGGTGGGTTGGCACTCCTAGCCACCTAGCCCAGTATGCCACCTCCATCCCTTCCTGTTGGCTTCTGCCATGCTGCCATGGATAGAGTGCCCAAGATCTGGATGCAAGAGAAGGGAGGTGATGTACAGGCTTAGGTGGGAAGGAGAAAGAAGAGGAAGAAAAATAAATGGTGGTGTGGTGGGAGCTGGTGGGAAGGAGTGAGGTACCATATGGGGCTAGGTGGGAGGGAGAAAGAGAAGGAAGGAAGGGAAAAAAATTGCCATGGTGGGAGCTGGCAGGTGGGGGCAGGGTGGACCCATGGTGGCATTGGACCAGTGGGTTTCTAGCTGCCATGGCTTCAAATGGCCTCGCACGAAGCAGGGGAGGTAGCATACGGGGCTAGGTGGGAGGGAGAAAGAAAAGGAGGAAAGAAGAAAAAAATGGCACAACTGGAGTCAGTAGGTGGGGATGGTTCAGACCTGGGGTGGTGGTGGGCCAGTAGCTCTCTAGCCATGGCAGTGTGGCATGGCCTGGCGGGAAGGGGTAGAGGTAGCTTACAGGACTAGGTGGGAGTGAGAAAGAAAAAGAAAAAAAATGGCACAGTGGGAGCTGGCATGGCAGATCCTGGTTGGTGGTGGGCCAGTGGCTCTCTACCCATGGCGGTGTGGAATGGCTCAGCAGAAAGGGGTAGAGGTGGTACATAGGCCTAGGGAGAAGGAAAAGGAAGAAAGGGGAAAAAATGGCATGGTGGGAGTTGGCAGGTGGGGGCGGAGCAGACATGGGCTGGCAGTGGGCAGGTGGCTATCTAGCCAGGGCAGTACAGTGTGGCCTGGCAGGAAGGGGTGGAGATGGTGTATGGGGCAGAAGGGTGAAGGGTAGGAAAGTGTTTCTCTGGTTACCAGGTGCTCTGTCTCCTGTTGGGATCTCTGTGAAGATGCCTTACCATATTCCTTGTCTGGGGTTATTGCTGGCTGTGTTCCAAAATGGCGATGCTGTACTGTGTTAGTTGGCAGGAGACCTCCACTCTGTATCTCTTCTCGTTTTCTGTTTTCCTTCAGTTTCTTCTTCCGTTGGTGTTTGATCTAGTTATTTACCCCTTCATTTGATGCTTAGGTTTCCAGGGTTGATGTTTGTGTCTGTTTTACTTAGTTTTTTGGTCTTTGCTGCAGAGGTACAGCATCTATCTAGGGCACCATGTTGGCCAATTTTTAAAAATCATATATGTGATAAGGGATTTTTATCTAGAATATATAAAGAATGCCTACAACTAAGTAACAAAACTAAATAACCCAATTTTAAAATGGCCAAAGGACCTAAATAGACATTTCTCCAAAGAAGATAAAAAAATGGTCAATAAGTAGACGAAAAGATGCTCAATCTCATTAGGCATCAGGGAGATGCAAACTAAAACCACAATGAGATACCACTTCACATCCACTAGGATGGCTATAATCAAAATCTAAAAGTCATAATAACAAGTGCTGGTGAGAATATGGAGAAACTGGAAGACTCATACATTGCTCTGGGAATGTAAAATGGTGCAGCTGTTTTGAAAAATTCTGACAGTTCCTGAAATTCTTAAACAATGGAGTTAACTATATGACCTAGTAATTCCACTCCTATGTATACACCTAAGAGAAAGGAAAATATATGTCCACACAAACACTTGTGCTTGAATATTATGAATAGCATTGTTCATAACAGCAAAAAAAAAAAGTAGAAACAACCAAAATGTCCATTAACTGCTGAATAGATATTCAAAATGTAGTATATCCATACCAAACCCATTGCTGTTGAGTTGATTCTGAAGGGAATATTATTCAGCCTTAAAAAGGAATAAAGTACTGACATATGCTACAACATGGATGAACCTTGAAAACGTTTAGTGAAAGAAGCCAGTAACAAAAGGCTACACATTGTATGCTTCCATTTATATGAAATGTCCAGAATAGACAAATCCTTAGAGAAAGTAGTTCACAGATTGCCAGGGCCTGGGGGTTGGAGGAAAGGGGAAGTGATTTCTAATGGGTAAGGGGGTTCTTTTTGAGTGATAAACATATTCTAAAATTTGGTAGTGGAGATATTTGTACAATTTTATGGATATACTAAAAGCCAGTGGATTGTACATTTTAATTGTGGATTTTATGTCATGTGAATTGTGTCTCAATAAAGCTGTTTTTTTTTTTTTAATTCACTTAATAGAAGCCAACTTGTTTTAAAACAAAGAAGAAAGTGAATTTCCTTCAGGAAGAGAGGGGAGGGAATGGAGGAATTAAGAAGGGAACCCAGATGTGGTGAAGTGTTTGCTAGGGAATAAAAGGATCACTTTCCCTCTTTCTCTTCCAGTTTGAATATGAAACTCAATGTTTAGCTGTTGGCCTGTGTGGCCTTGTCCTGAAGCAGAGGAAGACAACTCAATGACTAAAAAAAAAATCTCTCAGGCCTTTAGCCTTCTCTGATGGTGGAAAATTGTAGGAATAAGACTCAGTCAGAGAAGGCTTGGAGTGGATTTTGGTGTTAGGACCAAGAGGGAGGTATCTGTGGTTACAATCTTTAGCTTGCCCAAGGTCATAGATACTTGAAAGAAAGATTACTGCTTAGAAGCTGAATACTGAGGTTACCACATAACTTGTCTTCTGTCTTAAAGACAAAATAAAATGTATCAGGGGAAAAAATTCTATTCTCTGTGGGAGAGTATTTGTATATTCCTAGAATTTCTCTCTCTGTCTCTCTCACACATATACTTTTTGCCTCTTTAATTTTTGGCTCTGGGGAAATAGCATGAAAGTAGGAAAAAAAGGTGGGGAGGGGGGAGCCTACAGTGAAAAATTACACTTGTCTACGGCAGTTTCCATTGCTGCAGTATATGTTTTAGCCTGCACACTGTAGTGGGGAGGTACCACGATGTGGTGTAAAACTGTAGGCTTTGAAATAAGACAGACAGAACCATGAAAAAGTTACTTAACCATTCTAAACATAAGTTTCCCTAACTACCAAAAAAAAAAAAAAGATGTAATAACATACCATGTAATATTCTTCTGACGATTAAATCCCTGGTTCCCAAACCTGGCTGATTATTGGGAACCACAAGCTGATTACTGTCTTAGTCATCTCGTGCTGCTATAACAGAAATACTGCAAGTGGATGGTTTTAACAAAGAGAAGTTTATTCTTTCATAGCCCAGTCCAGTAAGCTAGAAGTCCTAATTCAGGGCACCAGCTCCAGGGGAAGACTTTCTCTCTCTGTTGGCTCTGGAGGAAGATCCTTGTCATCAGTCTTCCCTTGGTCTGGGAGCATCTCAGTGAAGGGAACCTTAGGTTCAAAGGACACGCTCTGCTCCCGGTGCAGATTTCTTGGTGGTATGAGGTCCCCATGTCTCTCTGCTTGCTTCTCTCTTTTATATCTCAAAACAGATTGGCTTAAGACACTACCTAATCTTGTAGATATCATCAATATAACTGCTGCTAATACGTCCCATTACATCATAGTTTTTTTTTATTTTAATCCATCCCATTACATCATAGTGATAGGACTTACAAGACATAGGGAAATCACATCAGATGACAAAATGGTAGACAATCACACAAGGGAATCATGACCTAGCCAAGTTGACAGATATTTCGGGGGGACACAATTCAATCCATGACAATTAGCTTATCTGTAACTTGCCCATCTTCAGGGCAAGAAAATGATAATTTTCCAGCATATTAAAGGGTGCCACCATGAAAATATCTATATTCATTCATTCTTTCAACAAATAATCACTGAGTACATGCTATGTGCCTGCCTCTGAGCTAAGGAAGGTTTATGTAATGGTGGTGCCAGAGGTATTTAAGTTGTTGTTTTACATGAAATGACTGTAAAGTTTTAATCTGTTCTCATTTTCTCAATAACGTGCTTAAGGTATTTTATTTATTTATTTTGATTCTTTTATTTATTTATTTTCATTGTACTTTAGATGAAGGCTTACAGAAAAACTAGTTTCCCATTAAACAGTACACATATTGTTTTATGACATTGGTTAACAACCCCAGGACGTGTCAACACTCTCCCTTCTTGACCTTGGGTTCCCTATGACCAGCTTTCCTGTCCCCTCCTGCCTTCTCTATTCCTTGCCCCTGCACTGGTGTGCCCTTCTAGTCTAGGTATTTGATTTTTAAAAGACTTCCAGTGAAGTATAATGAAACTTCAGTTGGCCTCCCAGCCTAGATTGCCTATCCCATTTCCAAAAAACAATCACTGTTGCCAGTTTCTTGTGTTATTCATCCAGTGCCTGAGAAGCTTATTTTAAAATGAACAAATTATATTTGTAAATTCATTTTAATTCTTTTGAAGAGGTAAAACATTCAGACAGTTTGGAAACAAAAACAACAGAAAAAGTTGGAAACAATCCATGGCAGTACACGTGGGCAAAACTCACGGACATAATTTTGAGCAGAAGAATCCACACACAGAAGAATTCATAGCGTATGGTTCTATTTATATAAAGTAGAAAAACAAGTAAAACTGATCTATGCTGTCAGAACAGGTTAGCAGTAATTCTGACAGAGGGGTGGGTAGTGACTAGAGAGAAACCTGAGGGAGACTTCCTGGGTTGCTGGGGTTTTCTGTTTCTTGATCTGTGTATTGGTTGGTTACAGGGGTGTGTTCAGTTTGTGGAAATTTACCAAGCTGTACACTTATGAGTAAGTGTACTTTTCTATATTGTGCTCTACATCAATATAATTTTATAAAACAACAGAAAAATTATAAAAAAAAGTGTACAGTGAGATATCTCTCTCCCATAACTGCCCAGTACCATTCTCTCCCCACAGGCAACTAGTACAATTAATTTCTTGCATATTCTTCCATGCAAATACAAACGTATGTTATTCTCCCCCCCCCCAACCTTTTCTTAATACAAATAGCAGGATCTTATAATACTGTTCTTCAACTTGTGCTTCTGTTTTGACAGTGTATCTTGGAGATATTTTCATATCAGTACATAGTTTCCTTGTTCTTTTTTCTTTCTTTTTTTTTATTGTGTTTTAGGTGAATACAGCTCAAGTTATTTTCTCATACAAAAATTTATACACATATTGTTTTGTGACATTAGTTGCAATCCCCACGATGTGACAGCATATTGCCCCTTTCCACCCCGGGTTCCCTGTGTCCACTTGACCAGTTTCTGTCCTTTCCTTCCGTCTCATCCTGCCTCTGGACAGTCGCCACCTATTTGGTCTCGTGTATCTGACGGAATGAAGAAGCACACTCCTCAGGTGTATTGTTTTTCATTTTATACCCATTGCTGTCGAGTTGATTCCAACTCATAGTGACTCTATAATACAGAGTAGAACAGAGTTTCCAAACAGCGTCTGGTGGGTTTGAACTACCAAACTTTTGGTTAGCAGCCGTAGCAGTTAACCACTACACCACGAGGGTTTCCTTTGTTTTATAGTTCTGTCTAATCTTTGTCTGAAGAGTGGCCTTCAGGAATGGTTTCAGTTCTGGGTTAACAGAGCATCTGGGGACCATAGTTTTAGGAGTCCTTGCTCTTTTTTAAAATTAGATAGTATTCCATTGTATGGAAAACCCATTGCCCTCAAGTTGATTCCCACTCATAGTGACCCTATAGGACAGAGAACTGCTCCATGGGGTTTTCAAGGAGTGCATGGTGGATTCCAACTGCCAACATCTTGGTTAGCAGCCGTAGCTCTTAATCACTACACCACCAGGATTCCATTGTATAGATGTATCCTAGTTTATTCAACCCATTTTTAATGATAGATATTTAGGTGGTTTATGATCAAAACCCTATTCCCAAGAAAGGTGATCCAACCAAATGTGGAATTTATAGAACAATATCATTAATATCACACGCAAGCAAAATTTTGCTGAAGATCATTCAAAAACAGCTGCAGCAGTATATCGACAGGGAACTGCCAGAAATTAAGGCTGGTTTCAGAAGAGGACTTGGAACCAGAGATATCATTGCTGATGTCAGATGGATCCTGGCTGAAAGCAGAGTATACCAGGAGGATGTTTACTTGTGTTTTATTGACTATGCAAAGGCATTCGACTGTGTGGATCATAACAAACTATGGATAACACTGTGAAGAATGGGAATTCCAGAACACTTAATTGTGCTCATGAGGAACTTTTACATAGATCAAGAGGCAGTTGTTTGGACAGAACAAGGGGATACTGATTGGTTTAAAGTCAGGAAAGGTGGGCGTCAGGGTTGTATTCTTTCACCATACCTATTTAATCTGTATGCTGAACAAATTATCCAAGAAGCTGGACTATATGAAGAAGAATGGGGCATCAGGATTGGAGGAAGACTCATTAACAACCTACCTTATGTAGATGACACAACCTTGCTTGCTGAAAGTGAAGAGGACTTGAAGCACTTTCTAATGAAGATCAAAGACCACAGCCTTCAGTATGGATTACACCTCAACATAAAGAAAACAAAAGTCCTCACAACTGGACCAATGAGCAACATCATGATAAACGGAGAAAAGATTGAAGTTGTCAAGGATTTCATTTTACTTGCATCCACAATCAACAGCCATGGAAGCAGCAGTCAAGAAATCAAAAGATGCATTGCATTGGGCAAATCTGCTGCAAAGGACCTCTTCAAAGTGTTGAAGAGCAAAGACGTCACCCTGAAGACTAAGGTGTGCCTGACCCAAGCCATGGTATTTTCAATTGCATCATATGCATGTGAAAGCTGGACAATGAATAAGACCGAAGAAGAGTTGATGCCTTTGAATTGTGGTGTTGGCGAAGAATATTGAATATACCATGGACTGCCAAAAGAACAAACAAATCTGTCTTGGAAGCAGTGCGACCAGAATGCTCCTTAGAGGCAAGGATGGCGAGACTGCGTCTTATATACTTCGGACATGTTGTTAGGAGGGATCAGTCCCTGGAGAAGGACATCATGCTTGGCAGAGTACAGGGTCAGCAGAAACGAGGAAGACACTCAACTAGGTGGATTGACACAGTGGCTGCAACAACGAGCTCAAGCATAACAACGATTTTAAGGAAGGCGCAGGACCGGGCAGTGTTTAGTTCTGTTGTGCATAGGGTCGCTATGAGTTGGAACCGACTCGACAGCACCTAACAACAACAACAATGATCAAAACAAATAATTTTAAAATGAAAGCAGTTGATGCACATAGTAAATATTTCTAAATGTAATGGGAATTGCTTGAATCAGCTATTGCTACAACAATGCTTTGTAACAAAGCAGCTATGAAATATCAGGGGCATTCAACAATAAACATTTATTTTTCTTGATCACATGTCTGCAAGCCCACTGGGGGTCAACTGATTTTAGTTGGGTTGGCTGGACTTGGCCCCAAGCTGTGGGTTGGGTTCAGGTTTGCTCCATGTGTCCTGTCGTGCTCCTTGGATCTAGAGCTATCCATGACTGCTGGTGGATGACAGAAGCACAAGAGGCCAAACAGCTAATATCATGTTTGCTAACATTCCTTCAGTCAAAGCAAGTCACAGGGCCAACCCCAGTGGAGTAGAGAAATAGGCCCCTCTTACTCTAGTACTCAAAACCACAAGATAAGGGGTATAATATGCAATTTGGTATGTTAGGGTGTGAAGAATTTCCAACAACCATCCAATGTAGTAAAACATCCATTTGCCTTTCACTCCACCTTGCCAACCACCCCTTCCAAAAGGCAACTGCTATTGCCAATTTATTGACTACTCACCCAGAATATCTTTGTGTATGTGAACACACATACGTACATGTATGTGTGTGTGTGTATATACTGAAGCCCTGGTGGCACAGTGGTTAAATGCTTGGTTGCTAACTGAAAGGTCAGTGGTTTGAACCCACCAGCCACTCTGTGGGAGACAGATGTGTCAGTCTGCTTCCACAAAGATTTACAGCCTTGGAAGCCTTGTTGGGCAGTTTTACTCTGTCCTGTAGTGTTGCTATGAGTCAGAATCGACTCAATGGCAATGGGTTTGGTTTTATACATATATATTCAAATTACTGATATGAATGGATTACTAAGATATAATGAATACATATATATGTGTGTGTGTATATATATATAAACCCCCCAAAAACAAACCCACTGCCCTTGAGTTGATTCTGACTCCTAGCGATCCTATAAGACAGAGTAGAACTGCCCCGTAGAGTTTCCAAGGAGTGCCTGGTGGACAAATACATATATATATAGAAGCCCTGGTGGCCTAGCATTTAAGAGCTATGGCTGCTATCCAAAAGGTTGGCAGTTTGAATCCATCAGGCACTCCTTGGGAACTCTGTGGGGCAGTTCTACTCTGTTCTATAGGGTTGCTATGAGTCGGAATCGGCTCCACTGCAGTGGGTTTGGGTGTTTTTTTTTGTTTTGTTTTGTTATATATATGTACTCATTATATCTTATCAATCCATTCTTATCAGTAATTTCGATAGACATTGACACATCGCTCTCCAAAGAGGTTGCACTAGTTTACAATCTGGCTAACTGTGAATGAGAGGGTCTATTTCTCCACACGCTTGCCAACACTGTGTACTATCAAACTTTTATTTTCCATTGCGGTTTTAGTTTGCAGTTATTTCACAATTTATATATGTTCATCTGCATTTTTTAAAACTCTGTGTAGTATCTATTCATGTCCTAGGCCTATTTTTCTATTGGGTTGATTTTTTCCTACTAATTGATTTGTAAGAATCCTTTACATATTAAGGAAATTCTCCATTTGTCTGAAGGGTTGCAATCTTCCCCCCTTCCCCCCGCCCTGCCCAATGTAGTTTGTCTTTTGACTCTGGTTGTTTTTTTTTTTCTCTGCAAAAGTTTTTAATTTGTGTATAGTAAAATGTAACAGTTTTTTTCTTTATAGTTCATGGGTTTTAATTTTGCTTGGAAAAGTGTTCCCCACCTGAGGAATTCCACCCCTTGAGATTCTGATTTAATAGATCTGGGAGTAGTCCCGGGAATCTTTAATAAGATGCTAAACTAGTAATTCTGATCACCAGCCAAGTCTAGGAACCTGGGTGCAATAAGATCAAATATATAAAACATCTGGCATGTAGTAGGCACATAATAACTGTTTGTTCCCTACTCCCCCTTTACTATCCTAAGAGGAACTTTGAAATTTGCCTTGGGTAGAGACAAAAAAGTTCAGCATTATTTTTGTTATTTATTTTTTGCAAAGCTACTTATCCCAGTTATTAACTTCTTAGAGACTTTTAGCCTCACTAAATGATTATCAACTCTTCTCACCATTAATCAATGAGCATATGTTGAGTGATGAACTCTATAAAGTCCTGTTCTTTATATTATTAGGAAGATGATGCTACTGATCCTACTCTAGTGGGCCATGGAACTTGATTAGATTCTTCAGCAATTGTGATTAAGTTGTATTAAGCCACGCTGGCATTCTCACCTATTTCTTCTTATAACCAAGGGCATTTTTATGAGAAGGCAGCTCTAGGTAAGGATACTAACTACAATTTGATGTGTAGTTTGTAGTCATGGGATAGATTGAGCTTAATTGATCTAAACTGATACGACCCTGGCCTTGTTCCTAAGTGATTATTATATGATAATGGTATTATTACCTCCTTGGGTAGTCACACTCACCGTCCCTTTTCCTTTCCTGGGCTAAGGCAGAATTGAATGATTTTCTAGAAAAATGTTTCTCAGACATTAATGTGTGGATAGAATCATCTGGGAATCTTGATAAATGAGGATTCTTACGCAGTAGTTCTGGGGTGGGGCCTGAGATTTTGAATTTCTAACAAGCTCCCAGGTAATGGCTTAAAGCTGCTCACCCATGGACCACACTTTGAGGACCAAGGTCTTAGAACTAAGGTCTCACTAAATCCTTTCTGAGACGTTACTGGGCCCTTCCTCACTTTTTGGCATTTAGTTCCCTTTTGGACTCATTATTCCTACATCCCTCAGCTCCTTTGGGATCACATCATTCAAACATAAACCAGAACGAGAGCCCCTCTCCCACCCAAAGGAAATCCAGTGATCCGCCATGGTGCCTTAGATTCCCAATTCTAGAAAGTCTTCTTAAAGTCTTTGGTGAAGGGTCATGTTACCCAGAAGAGTAAGTTTAGCCAGACTAAATGCGTTACCTTCCAGTCAATTCTGACTCATAGCCACCCTATAGGACAAACTAGAACTGTCTCATAGGGTTTCCAAGGATGTAATCTTTACTGAAGCAGACTGCCACAATGTTCTCCAGTGGAGAGCTTCTGGTGGGCTCAAAAGCACCCACCTTTTTCGGCTGGCTCCCAGCTCTTTACCACTACCCCACCAAGGTTCCTTTAGTGAGACTAGTGAGAGATTAATTAAACTGGAACACCAACTATTGTCAACAACAGAGAGTACTCAAAGAATGGTAGGTACACAAGAAAGTGAGTTTTGATGGGGTGGGAGGTGCAGAACTTGGATACGTAAAGACACTGGGAGTTAGAGTGAAGTTGGGTCAAATTGGGTATTGAAAGATGAAGGGAGGAATTAACAGGATAGGAAGAGGTTTTTGGTTATTTTGAATGTATTAACTACTTGATGATTTGCCTAGGGATATTACTGGCTAAAGGAGCCCTTATTGTGCAATGGTTAAAGAGCTGGGCTGCTAACTGAAAGGTCGGTGGTTCAATCCCACCAGGGGCTCTGCAGGAGAAAAGACCTGGTGATCTGCTCCTGTGTAAAGAGCCTA
The DNA here is from genome assembly GCF_030014295.1 of Loxodonta africana. NCBI lineage: Eukaryota > Metazoa > Chordata > Mammalia > Proboscidea > Elephantidae > Loxodonta > Loxodonta africana. The sequence goes on from NC_087369.1 coordinate 124,959,201, forward strand.
GGAAACCCTATGGTACAGTTCTCCTCTGACACATGGGGTCGCTACGAGTGGAAAATGGACTCCGTGGCATCTAACAACGACATTATTGGCTAAGATCCTGAATGAACTCTCTTCACCTTGACTGCTGGCTCTTTAGCACCCTAATGCAAGTGAGACGCCTTTTGGCTTGGCCAAGCGGCCCCACACTAACAGTCCGCTCCCTAACTCTTTGAGGAACGTCGGAATCACTGAACTGCTGCTCAGCACAGGCCTAGCGCCTGAGGAAAGGGCAGACTCGAGGCTCCAGGTAAGCAATCAAGAAGGTGAGACTTAAGGGTGCGGCGTTTCTCCACCTGGGATAGCACCTGTAGCTGTGGTCCCTGTGCTAGCTGGAAGCACGTGGCGTTGCCCACATGTAACATTGATGTAGGCAGGGCTGGTCCACCTGGAAGCGGTTATGAGGGCTACACAGTGCATGCGGGCAGGCTGAGCTAAGTTTGTATGTGCCCTACAGCAAGGGGGATGAAACTCTAGTGGCGCAGTGGTTAAGCGCTGAACTGCTAATTGAAAGGTTGGCAGTTCAAATGCACCAGCCGCTCTGTGGGAGAAAGATGTGGCAGTAGGTTTCTGTAAAGATTTACAGCCTTGGAGACCTTATGGGGCAGTTCTACTCTGTCCTATAGAGTCGCTATGAGTCCAAATCGGCTCAGTGGTGAAGGGTTTTTATAGCAAGGGGGGAAAGAGTCTGCTAACAAGCCCCGTTAGATGAATGGGCTTTTATCTGAAAACCAAGAACTGTTGAAAACAAAAGCAGAAACTGTAGGACATCTTCCCTGTTTCAAATACGCAGCCCATTTTTTTTTTTTTTATCCGTGCACATGAACAACAAAATCCGAGAGTAACTCGGTGCTGGTTCCTGCCAAAAGGACTTTTCCTTCCACACACGACTTCTCTCGATTCCCCGACTTAACCCCAATTGCAGGAGGATTTTTCCAGGGCGTGGGTAAGGGGATTTGCAGGATTTGATGGGTGGGATGGTCCAAGAAGAAATAAGATTGTACAAACTCGATATGAGAGGTGAAGGAGGGAGCATAACTTTAATTGCGCACGGGCTCTGGCTTTAAAAAGTCGAGCGATGGTAGACCTCGGCCTTGGCAGGAGCTGCAGAGGAAGCAGAGTGGGAAGGCGCGGGTCTGCGCTGCGCGCCACATACCGCATGCTTGGTCGCACCCTCGCGGTCCACGTCTCGGTCTTTCCTCGCTCGCTCTCCGTAGCTAATGCAGAGCGATGGAGCAGCCTCGGGAGAACAGCTGGAGGAGGCTCAGAGAAAGACAAATTAATAGGAGCCCAGCGCAACAGCAAATGCTTCCGCACAGCACTCAGCTGACCCGTTAAATGAGCAATCATGTTAAGTGTGTTAATGAGCGCCGCACCCTAGAGCCTAGCGGAACGCTCCGGACGTACCTGGCGCTGAAATGGTAGTTGTCCGCTGCAATCCAAATCCTGCGGGTTCCTGGGTTGTAGACCTCCTCCCCCTTCCCGCTTAAAAAGAGGGGCTCCTGTGCTTTTGCTTAATCTTGGAGAGTAGGTAGTCAGGAGTACCACTGGAGAGCCCCAGGGGCGTGGCACAGCGATATCGGTCTGGGTTCTAGCTCCGTGCCCACCCTGGAGGAGGGTTGGAAACTCTGAGGTGTCACGGCTCTCTACCCGTGGAGGTGGTAGAAAAGGGGAGTTCTCTCTGGTACCAGGAAGCTCGCATTAAAAAGTAGGTTGCTTGCGTCTTTAAAAACAAATTCTGGCATGGCAGGAGCCAAGCAGGTGAACTCCTGACTGAGCTGGGTACTTGCACAGTGGCTGGAACTGAAGACCAGAAAAGCTAGAAAAACTTTGCCTAGTGGCTTTCCTCACCTGCACTCCATTCAGCGCTCGCCCCAACCCTGTATGCCGGCCTACTCTGGTACGGACGCTAGACGGCGCTGCTGGGACGTGCTTCCCTTCTCCCGGGAAAGGTAAGAAAGAAGCGTTTTTTTTCTTTCCTCCTTTTTTCTTTTTTTAACCAAGGGATGGGGGACTCGGGGTTGGCAGCCTTTTCCACTCTCCCTCCTCTCCCCAAGCTCCCAAATCAAAAGGGGTGGGGAAGAGGAGGAGCAGCAGCAGCTCTTTTTCGTGACGCACCGAAGCGGTCCTCTGTAATCCCCACCTCCTCCCCGTGCAATCAGTCAGCCCGGAGGCATCAAACTGTTAGCGACGAAGACGCAGCTCTTGGTGACTTCCACTACCCACACCCACCCCCCCACACTTCATGCATATTTTTGGGGCGGCAGCAGTGGTAGCAAGATGTGAGGCGAGCCTGTAGCGCACTTCCCCGGCGCCGCTGCCTCTTCGGAGCTAGGGAAGACGAGTGGGCTTTTACGCACCGGCTGGAGAGGGTGCGCACTGGCTGGAGCAGCTAGCAAGCGGGAGGGAGACGCCGGCAGAGTTCGCACCTGCAGCCGGCGCAGCCGCCAGGGCGGTAGGGCAGCGGGTCGGACCACTGTCCTTTGGGGCGTGCATGTCTCCGGAGGGGCGCAAGGTCCACAGGCTGAGACGTCCGCGTCCCTGTGTGCAGTACTTGGCCAAGAGGCACCGTGCGGCTGGAGTGTGGCTGCTCTGAAGCTAAGTCTCCAAGAAGGAAGAGACTGGGAGGCAGGCGACTTAGAAGGATCTGGTTACAGAGCCGAGAAGGCGGCACCTGCTAGTGTAGCGAAGGGGCTGAGTGACTTGGGGAACCCTCTTATCCTCTCCTCCAGCTCTCCCCAAAGTCCACGGAAGCGCCGCTGAACTCTAGAAATCTTCCCCGGGCGGGGAGAAGTTTCCTGGCATCCTCTTGGGCTAGGACTGGGAGTGAAGAAAACAGGCGGGGCTGCACAGTCTTCCCCACGCCTCCACCAGCCCCATTAGCCTTTGGGCAGCCTTCCCTGCCGCCCAGAAAGCCCAAATCCGCGCTCTCCGGAAGCCGGCTGGCAATCTCGTCCTGGATCGCGGCCCAGAGCCCCAGACATGGAGCTTCACGCGTGAGCCCTGCTGTATGCAGCTGGCTGTCTTGCAAGACTCATACAGGTAAATGCCCACTCACAGAATGGGAGAGTTGGCTGGCGAGGGCTGGAGACTGAATGCGCTGGGCTCTCAGGTGGCTGTAGGGAGCAGGCAGGCCGCGGCAAACCCAGGCGCTAGCTCTCCTGCAGCACTGGTCTCGGTGCTTGGAAACACCTGCCTCCCCTCCCCCACCCCGTTTGCTTCTCTCCTTTCAGCTCTCCTAGAAAGTTTAGGAGCTGGGGCCGGAGCTTCCAAGTCAGGGGCTTCTCGCCTGGGAGTAGCGCGCCCCTCCCGCGAGCAGCCCTCGAGCCCATGCGTTGCATTCCCGCGGCCGGGTCTTTGTGGTTTTTGCGTCTGACACGCGGGCTCTGCAGCCTGGAAGGCACTGTCCCGCTCGGTGCTACTTTCCGACTCTGCCCACGCTTCTGCTGGAGGTCAAGAGAGCGATGGGCTTGGGGACTGGGCTCAAGGTGGCTCCTGGGGATCCCCAGCAGTGAGCTTCCGTTCCTGAGTGTGCATGAGGATTCCTAGCGAGCACGAGGCAGGGGACAGCGCTGGAGGTCTGGGGCCATCTCCGCCCTCCTGTCTGAGAACCCGAAGGGACCACAGCACGGAACCTAAATCGCCCCCCGCTCTTTCCTGGCAGGAACCCTGGTGGCGCAGTGGTTAAGAGCTCAGCTGCCCATTGAGCGGGTTTTTCAAGTTAAGTGACACTCTCCGCACCGTTACTCAGGGGTGGGACCAACCCGCGCCAAGTTGCGCTTCAAACTCTAAGCGAAGGAACCTGAGGCAGGGGAGGGACAGCCACCCTGGAAAGGCCCGTCTTGCTCCTCTGGACCCGGGATTGTTGTAACTAGCTTGATTTTGTCACTCTCAGGCATTAAAAAAAATGCTTTGGCAAAGAGATCTGGGTCCTGAGGCAAAGGGAGTGTGTGTTATAATAATTCTCCGTTGCAGGGGCTTCTTCTGGTTTCTGTAGCTCCCCTCCTTTCCTGTTTCTGTAGCCCAGGGACTTAGAGGGTGATATCCTTTAACAAGTATTTTAAGTACCCCACTATGACGCCAGGAAGCCCTGGTGGTATAGTGGTTAAGTGCTACAGCTGCTAACCAAAAGGTTGGCAGTTCGACTCTACCAGGTACTCCTTGGAAACTCTATAAGGCAGCCCTACTCTGTCCTGTAGGATTGCTATGAGTCGGAATCAACTCGATGGCAATGGGTCTGTTTTGTTTGTTTGTTTGTTTTCTATGACACCTATAAAAGTTGTGGCTGGGCTAAAGTTCTGGAAAAGTATTTCTGGGCCGAAAGCTACTCTGAAGCCTACCACTTTTGGGGGGGATCTATTCAGGAATATCTTGCCCCCCAGTGTGGAAGCCAGAGGTGCCCTCATCCCTAACACGCAATCTCAGGTTGTGTAGACTTTAAAGAAGAAATCCTTCTCTTTTCCTGGCCAAAGGAGCCAAATTATAGCTTATCAGAAGCACTGGTGAACCTTGGGCAGCCCCAAAAGAAGGGAGGGAGGAAGGGACGAATCCCTGGGGCCATGCAAGTTTAGCTGGCATCATACTGCTCATGAGGGCTACCTCAGTTCCAGGGCCCCTGGGAGGGAAGGCATTAGGCGTAGGGACAGGTTTAGGGGCTTGGGGGACATTCCTCCCCCCCACACCCTCTCCCCTCCCTCCTGCCTGTCACTCCTCACTGTGATCGGTGGCTCCAGCTGTACCGGAAGGGTAGGGTACTGTGGTGCTGGAGAGAGGCAGTTTGACCTGTGTCCAGCTCTTGCTGCACAAAACACGTTCTCTGTGCTCCTTGGATCCCTAGACAGGAATTAGGAAACCAGAAATTCCCGGATATCCCAAACCCAGGCTTCAGCCAATTCCTACTTTTGCCCCTCTCGTCGCTTCAACTCCGCCTTGTCCGCTGAGCAGCCCCTGCTGCAGGACCACTATCATGAGACAGCGCAGCGGTGGTTCCAGCTCCAAGCCCCCCGCCCGCGCTCATTTTGTGAGCGCTCAAATTTCCGGCTGACCTGGGCTAGACCCGAGGTGGAAGCAGATGATTTCAAAAAAAAAAAAAAAAAACAAACAAACAAAAAAAACGTTTAAAACCGGGTAAAAGGCTGCGGCGCCAAAGGACACTAGCTCGCCCATTTTTGCCCCACCTGGTTAGAACGAGGGGCAAGCTGCGTTCTTAGCTGCCTGGGTGTTAGCGAGCCACAGCCGATCTGCCCGATAAGCTAAGGTGAGGGCTTCAGAGCTGTGGGGTTGGAGATATCAGCCGGGCTGTGCCTTGTGCCCTCTGCTGCCCTCTCTGATTTCTGGGTGGTCTTAACGCAGGTTGAGCAATCGGCCATTTTCAATTTCGGAGGGGGTTAGAACTGCTAGGACCACTCTAATCCGTGGCCGAAGGCACTAGTTAAGGGTGGGGGATGCCTGGTTGCCCCTGGACTGTGACTTTTGCAGGTAAAATCAAGTCTAAATCTTGATTTACCCATCAGTTTCCTGCGACATGATTCCTCAATTGACTAGAACCTTCTTGTTTGCCCATAAGTAGCAATAGAGTCTGTATAAGCATATGCTTCTTGCCCGGGTGAACTGATGGTGTGGCTACCTGGAGAATAGCCTGAATTACCCACTAAGCAGGTGTCTCCACAGGTGCAAAGCCCCATTGCATCTTTATTTAGCTTTAAGAAATACTCCACAGAACCCAACCTTATAAAATAGATGAATTATGAAGTGACCATTCCAGTTTTGTTTAAAGCAGTGAACTTCACTTTGTCAAATATGTTGGCTTGTATAGTTCCTCAGAGTCACTCAGTGCAAATCATTTGGTCTCTGGGAAGGGGAAAAGGCCGGGGAAGTGAAATGAATTAAAAGATGGTTGAAAAGATCATATAGTTTGGTGAAACAGAATTGGTTTCCTATCTGTTGCTTAAAAGAAGTCATCACTGTGTGCAGTGTGATGTCCTCAGTAGGTTCTGTGACAGGATGTAGGTGTATGATGAAGTAAAGGGGAAAAATACATTTCTTCCTTGTGCTTGGATATTTAACTGTGGCAGTAACGATTGCAGCCAGGACTGTTAGAAGCATGCTTTGTACTACTTTGTCCCGGTTCAAACCCCTGCTGAGAATTTGCATTTCCACCCCGGATTTACTGAATTAGAATCTACATTTTAACAAGATCCTCCCAGTGATTCTTATGTATAATAAATTTTGAGAATTGGTCCCTAACGAGCAGTATTAGCATCAACTGGGAACTTGTTAGAAATGCAAATTCTCAGCAGGGGTCCGCAACAGAATGAACTTGTTCAAAGCCCTGGTTAGAAGAATGTATACACTGCCTTCTTTGTTTGAGAAATACCGTAATCTCCTGCAAACCAAAAAGTTGGCAGTTCGAATCCACCAGATGCTCCTTGGAAACTCTGTGGGGCAGTTGTATTCTGTCCTATAGGGTCACTATGAGTTGGAATTGACACAATGGCAACGAGTTTGTTTTGTTTTGTTTTTTGGTAAGCTCCTTGGTGAAAAGGCACTGTAAAAAAGTGGAAAAAAAATCCCAGGTTTGAGCTATTTAGTAGTAAAGATAAAAAAATTCAAAAATCAGCCCCAAACCTTAAGGGCTAACAAGGGCTTTTCAGGGCCGGTTTCTAGCTGCACCCAGCAATGAAAACCCCTTAACCCCTGAGCTCTGTCCCTTGAGCCTAGGTCAGGAAGCTGTGATCAGAACCAACTGGGTGGAGAAAGATAAATGCTCAATGTGTGGTACGTTCTTAATTATCCTGAGCTAAAAAAATTTTTTTTTTAAGACTTGAAAATCAGCTTCTTAGTTTTAGATTCTGAGCTGTGGGTGCCCAGGGATTTTTCAGAGTAAAATGTGCCTGGCCAGTGTAAGGCCTGATACAAAGATGTACTGCATGGGTCCATCTGGCCAAGGCCACCAAGAGCTCAATCTCATTGGCTTGGTTCACTTTGAGCTGGCTCCTAATGAGATCAGAGGCACTGGATTGAGTCCTTTGTGGGCTAGTTTCTCTCGGGCTTCCCTGGCCAACAGGCATGGCTCCAAAACTTTGGTCAAGTGACCTAAATGCACGTTCTCTGCCAAGGAGCCTGGCCTTAACCTTCTTCTTTGTTTCAGTTTTTTTAATCTCAGTGTCTTCATGTGAACCTGTATCTTGGCTTCTCTCCTGAGTTTCAAAATGTTTTTACTGGACTTGCTTTTTTCTTCTCACTGGGTGGCCTATTGTCATGTAAAATGTATCGGAACACTGATCTGTCATTTCCCCCCAGACAAACTTTTTATTTTTTGGCTGTTTCCTTTAGTGGGGCCACCTTTCTCTGGTCCTAGGGCACCTAATCTCAATCGTCTGTGACTGCTCCTGCATGTTTCATTCCTGCCTGGTACACCCTGTCTTGTATTACATGCCCTGAGTTCTGTCTCTGGAATCCATTTTCTCTTTTCATTCCTGCTGCCATGGATCCCAGTTAGGTCCTCGGGATACATGACCTGGCCTGTTAAGAAAGCCTCCTCTTGCTGCCTTTTGTTTGCCCTCCAATTAAATGCATCCTGAATATTATCCTGGTTAATCTTCCTGAAGCACAATTAGGATTTTTTTTAATTGGGGTGAAAATATACACAAAAAAACATTTGCCAATTCAGGAAATTTCTACATGTATCACAATTAAGTCTTTACTTGGAAGTGTTGGATTCCCAGTGAGTGGATGTCAAGTGGTGTGGATTGTTATGCAATCTGAAAGAGTTTCTAACAGAATTCATTCCCTGATAAACAGGTTGCATTGTAACCCTAGCGAGTTCTCTACCACTGCAGCTATGCACGTAGCATGGCCGACCATTTGGTGGGCATTCAAACATCAGAGTTGGGAGGTTAGAATAGATGAACTTTATTACCAATAACCCAGATACTGTATCTTCTTTTAAACATGCAAGAACCCAAATAGTGTATTGTTTATCAGTTTGCCTGCTGGAATTACAATCTTTAAAAAAAAAAAATGATCATTGTGACTGTGTTTTTGAGTTTCTCTTTTATAGTCTGTTGCTATGGCTGAATAGGCTGTTTTCTTCTGGTTTATTTGGGTGCATGTCACTATAAGAAACATCTAGGTCACAGTAGTTTGTTATCATCTATATCATACGTGCTTTATACTTTGTGAAATGCCTTTCCCTTTCTGTAATGTTCACAATAATCTTGTGTTATGGGTGATCTCTCCATCTTATATATACTGGAAACCAAGAATCTGAACATATAAGTGTCTTCCCCAAGGTAATACAACTGCGTAAGTTGGAAAATTTTATTTTATTGATACCACAAAACCTCTGGACTCCTGAAATCAGATGACTGTAGACCGAAGTGACTATTTTCTTCCCACTGATTATAAAAAAAAAAAGTCAAGTCATTATTCTTTGGCCAGAAATCCAAGACCCTTTGATGTTTAGCTTCAACTTACCTAATCAGTTCTATTTCTCACTTGTGCGATCTAGCCAGACTGGACTACTCACCACTGTCCAACAGAACCTTTGCTGTCCCTCCTTTGTATCTTTGCTTAATGCCATTCCTTTCTCTTGGCATGTCTTCTTCTTCCCTCCCCTATTTCTACATCTCTGCCTGTTGAAAATGAACCATATTCAAGATGGCGCTTCAGTGCCACCTCTTCCATGAAGCCCTCCCTAATTTCACTCAAGTCCGTAGCCAAAACAGTTTCTCCCTTCTTGGAACTCTCTTTTTTGATTCCTCATTTATGGTACTGACCTTGTTCTGTAATCGTTACAGTTATTTGTATATCACTTTATCTCCCTTACAAGCATAAATTTCTTGGAAGCACAGACTGTCTTGTCTCTTTTGTTCTACACAGTGCCCAGCATACAGGGAAGCATCTGTTAAATATTTGTTTAATGGAGTTGCCTTTGAGATCTCAGGGCTAGCCTTAGCATTTTACTGAAGGTCTCTATCTAAATGATAGTTTCAGGCTAAATAGGAAATTGCCAAATCTATTATATGACGATGCTGTGAATCCATATAATAGGGCAAAAAAAAATATATAATAGGGCAGTCATTATTTAATAGGTATGTTCCAGATGTGCTCTGGAAACCCCGGTGAGGTAGTGGTTAAGTGCTACAGCTGCTCACTAAAAGGTTGGCAGTTCAAATCCACCAGGCGCTCCTTGGAAACTCATGGGGCAGTTCTACTCCGTCCTATAGGGTCTGTATGAGTCGGAATCGAGTCGACGGCAGTGAGTTTGGATTTTTTTTTTAAGCTGTGCTCTGGCCAACACACATGTGGTTATATAAATTGAAATTAAATAAGACGAAAAATTCAGTTCCTCAGTCACACTAGTCACATTTCAAATGCGCAGTAGCCACATGTGGCTAGCGATTACCGTGTTAGACGTCACAGATATAGAGCATTCTCGTCACTGCAGAAAATTGTATTGGAAAGTGCTGTTCTACAACAGTGGTTCTCAACACTTATTTCTACTTAGAAACATGTTCACAAAGGTGACTGCTTTCATGGGTTTATGCAGAACTATTCACAGTTCCCAGTGGTATTGTGCTGCTACTTTCCTTCCCTCTCAACACAAGTCAGTGAGTAACATTATAGGAATCACCTTGACTCTGCTTTACTTGGGGATACTGATATAATTATTCTGTATTTATATTATATGAAACACCAAAATAAATTCCAGATGAAATTCTGAAGAAAAATTATGAGGGGCTTGTCCTAGCACATACATTGTAGATTGTAAATGACAATAATTAAAATACTGGGTGCTTGTGTAGGAACAGCCAAATCAGTGTGGCAGGACAGCATCCAGAGAAATAAACCCAAGTAGACTATGAATTTTAAGGTATGATAAAGGAGGAATTTCACATCCGTGGGTGAGGGAGGAAGATGGATTTTTTTTTTCAATAAGTGTGATTAGGACAAGAGGACTAAGCATTTGAGGGGAAAATTAATAAAGCCACATCTCTACTCAACGTTTAAACCAAAATTAATTCCAGCCAAATCAAAGATTTCAGTGCCAAAAATGAAAGTATAAAGGTAGTGGAAGATGTTATATTATTTTAAAATTTATATGTTTAATAATAATTTTAAAAATATGTTTACAGTCTTGAGTTGGAGGTCTTTCTAATCATTTTATGAATACTGAAGCCTTGAAGAAAAAGATTAATAAATGCAAGCTTTTAAAAAAATCTATGAGGCAACAAATACCATAATATTAAAAGACAAACAACAAACTAGGAAAACCATGTGACACATAACAAAGGGTAAACATTCTTAATATATAAAGAACTTTTACTGTCAATTAAAAAAAAATGTCTACATAAAAAAATGGGGAAAAGTCATGAACAGAATATTCGCCAAAGAAGGAATACCAATGGACAACCCCACTTTGCAAATAAAAACAAATAGTTTACACCTATTCCATTAGAGGAGGCTTAAAAGATCAAGGAAATGTAGTGTTAGCAAGGATACGGGGATATGGATATCATGGACTGTTTAAATTGGCAGATTTCCAGAGGTTGGTTTAGCAATCTGTATAACCATGTAAAATGTACCTAACCTCTCTGACCTAGCAATTTTACTAGGAATTTATTTGAAGAAGATAAGTGCAAGTGCTAAAAGATGTATACACAAGAATATTAATTAAAGTTTTATTTATGGTAGCAAAGCTTTGGAAACAACCTAAATGTCCAAATAGGGGATTGGCTAGGTAAATAGCAATGTATCAGTTTAGTAAATTACTATGTACACTTTAAAGATAATGTAGACCTACATTTATTGATATGGAAAGATAGCCTTAAATACTGTTTAATGGAAAAAGGTAGGTTACAAAACAGCATAATTCAATCTCTGTGTAATAGGATGTATCTCTATAAATCTATGTGTACATACAAGCATATGAAAATGTGTAGAAAAGTGTTCACCAAAATGTTAATTATGGACAGAAAGCTCTTGAATTTTCTTTAAAAAATAGGCTGGTTCTTTTGATTATTTCTTGTATTTACAGTGGTAATGATAAAGGGTATATATGATAGAATGTATCTAAAATGCTTATCTTAGTAAACAATACTCAAATGCTTAATACATGGTGGTGGTGGTTGTGAGGTGTCACTGAGTTGGTTCTGACTCATAGCGACCCTCTGTACAGCAGAATGGAACACTGCCCAGTCCTGTGCCATCCTCATGATTGTTGTTATGCTTGAGCTCATTGTTGCAACCACGGTGTCAGTCCATTTTTGTTGAGGGTCTTCCTCCTTTTATCTGACCCTCCAATTTACCAAGCATGATGTTCTTCTCCAGGGGCTGGTCCCTCTTGATAACATGTCCAAAGTATGTGAGATGAAGTCTCTCTATCCTCGCTTCTAAGGAACATTCTGGCCGTACTTTTTCCAAGTCAGATTTGTTCTTTCTTTTGGCAGTCCATGGTATATTCAATGTTCTTCGCCAGCACCACAACTCTAAAGTATCAATTCTTCTTTAGTCTTCCTTATTCCTTGTCCAGCTTTCAAATGCTTATGAGGCAATTGAAAATACCATGGCTTGGGTCAAGCGCACCTTAGTCCTCAAAGTGGCATCTTTGCTTTTGAACATTTTAAAGAGGTCTTTTGCAGCAGATTTGCCCAATGCAATGTGTCCTTGATTTCTTGACAGGTGCTTCTATGAGTGTTGATTGTGCATCCAAGTAAAATGAAATCCTTGATGACTTCAATCTTTTCTCCTTTTATCATGATGTTGCTTATTAGTCCAGTTGTAAAGATTTTTGTTGTTTTCTTTATGTCAAGGTGTAATCTACACTGAAGCCTGTAGTACATGGTGGTGGTTATTATTATGGATATATCATTAACAAGAAAGGCTAGTCAAAATTAAATACAAATTTCAGAACGATACCGGTATTAAGTGAAAAAAGTTAGAATAAAATAAAGGTAACTTATCTTGGGAGGAGAAGGACTTTCTAATAATAAAAATAAAGAAAATACATCATTTTACATTTGCAGACACTGAAAACATACATGTGTAAAAACATACAATACAATAACATAAAGATAAATTGGGGCAAGTAATTGCAATATATGATAGATAATGTGTTTATTTACTCCAAAATACAACTTTCCAGTTGCTAACCACCCCCCAATAATAAAGTATTATTTGGACTCATCATTTGCATATTAAAACATATATAGTATAGTGAAGCCTGTGAGAGCCGAAACTCAATGGGACTGACTTGTTCTTCCAAATCTTGCAAGTTTTTTTTCCTCACAAGTTTTTCAGCTTTGATAGGGTGCAAAAAAAAAAAAAATCCACTGCCATCTAGTTGATTCTGACTCATAGCGACCCTATAGTGCAGAGTAGAACTGCCCCATAGGATTTCCAAGAAAATTTTTTTAATCTTTTGGGGGAAACCCTAGTGGTGTAGTAGTTAAGAGCTATGGGTGCTAACCAAAAGGTCAGCTGTTCGAATCCACCAAGCACTCCTTAGAAGCCCTATGGGGCAGTTCTACTCTGTCCTGCAGTGTCTCTATGAGCAGAATAGACTCGACAGCAATGGGTTTGGCTTTTTTTTTTTTTTTGGTTTAATCTTCTTGGAAACCCTGGTGGCATAGTGGTTAAGAGCTAAGGCTGCTAACCAAAAGGTCAGCAGTTCAAAGCCACCAGGTGCTCCTTGGAAACTCTATGGGGCAGTTCTACTCTGTCCTCTAGGGTCGACTCGATGACACTGGGTTAATACTTTATTGGGTGTATGTACCACAGTTTGTTTATCCATTCATCTGTTGATAATTTATCTGGATCCCAGGTTCACCTGTCTGATTAGGAATTTCATGTTCTTATTTTCACAGTTGGGGAGATTAAAATTAGACAGCAAAGATGACTTTTCCTCCCATTTTAACCAAAGAGAAAGGTTAATAGAGATATCAGTAGGTTGTAGGTTTGGTAGAAGGAAGTAGAGAGAGCTTTCATCTGCCTTTTGTTTTCTCTGTGGAGTAGCAGGCAATGCCATTTCTTAAGAATGAGTGGGGAGGCAGTTGGGGAGGAAGTTTGAAGTAGCCAATATGGAGCTTGGGAGAAAGAGGTGATTAGTAAAAACAAAAGAATATCTAGGTGACATTGAGACTCCAGCTGAGGTTGAGGATTGTGAATTTGTAAAAAAAAAAAAAAAAATTTTTTTTATCAGTCTATATAGCTGTGTGATTTTTTTCCAGCTGTACTCAGGTGAGTTGACAGGTAAGTTGATCCAGGGCTGAGTTATGCCAGAAGTAGACAGGTAAGTTGATCCAGGGCTGAGTTATGCCAGAATAATTCAATGGAAGAACAATGGAAGAGAAAACTGAAGATACTAGTAAAAGTTGTAGAAATGATGAACCAGCCATGAATTGAAACAGGTTAGCGATGGAAGCAGAAGGGACTGGCAAAGAAGGTTAGAACAGGTCACCCAGTGGGAAGAAAGCATAATGGTTGTCTGAGTCTGTGTAAGGAGGGCATCAGAACAGGGTGGGAAGGCAGCCCAGCAGTGGCTATGGCTCATGTGAACAGGGCATCTGGGGAGATGGTAGTCCTGCAGGGGTTCGGGTCCATATGAGGAGGGCTTCTTGAATGTGACAGCTGACTTGACAAGGTCAGGTAATTGACTACATACTGGGAGAATGAGAAAATAAATGAATATTTAGGATCATTGGAATCAGGTTTCTCACTGTCAGAGCAGCCAGGTACAAATATGGAAAGAGGGGAGGTTAGAAATAACCCTGTGGTATTGAATTGGAACTGAAAGTATCGGACTCAACTCATGATGACCTCCCTCCCTCTCTCTCTCTCCTCGTACATTTGTATATTTCCTAATTCTGTCCATTGAGAGGGCCTGGGAGCAGCAACACCTCGGTAGCAATGAGTACACCACGCACCCAGATCTTGGTCTCTAAACAATACCTTTCACTTAAAGTAACCAAGATTCTTTGGAAAAATTGCTTATTGAAGGCCTGGGGCAAGGAAACAAGAAGATGAACCTGGAAGATCCTGTGGTACCAGAAAGTAAGAAAGTGCTCAAAGAATAATGGAAGCATGTCAAAAGACACAGAAACCAGCTTGAAGGGGCTTCCACTGGTAATATCTGGGACAATCTGAGCATCAAAATAAATGACAGTAACAGCTTATAACCCACTGAAAAAGTAGACATACACGAGTGCATATGTATTTAATAAATTAATATTTAAGAGAGAACAAGATAAAGCTCTCCTTTATAATGCCGATTAGTAAATATAGAAGAAATGATGAAATTAGACAATCACCAATTGGCAACCATCATAGTGGTAATTTAGCAAAAAACATCAATGGGTGCTAAAACTATGAGTGAAAATGGGATGAGGAACAGGATAGTTACATAGTTTTAAAGTCTTTTCATATAAAATATTAATAACAAAGGAGAAGAGAGGAAATTTACAGTGGAGAATCCTGGCAGGTCCTGTTTTAATCAAGTGATCAAAGTGAACATCATCAGTAATGGAACAAATTGAAATTGTGTGACCATATAGGATGCCATGAGAACACAGCATCACTTTGAGATATTCCTTCCAAGGTTGTATAACCTGAATCTCATTAGGAGGAAACATCAGACAACCCCAGACTGAGGTACATTCTGCAGCATAACTGCCCTATAACTTTAAAAAGGCAAGGAAACTCTAAGGAACTATTCCAGTGGGAAGGAATATAAAGAGATCTAACAATTAAATGCAATGCATGATTCTTCCATGAATCCTTTTGTCAAAGAGGGCATTATTGGGACAACTGGCAAAATTTGATTATTTCTCAATGGGTGAAGGGTATATGCAATTTTGGTGTACTGTTCTTGCAACTTTTCTATAAGCTGTAAATTGTTTCAAAATGTAAAAAAATAAAATAAAATAAAACAGTGGTCAAGGGACCAATCATGAAGGTGACAAAAAGCTATCCTGGGAGTAACTGAGAAGTGTAGGGATAGATGGGTGTAGACAGGGAGTAGAATGCTTTACTTTAGTAATTTTATATATGAGATTGTTCTCCATTATGACAAGTTCCAGAGGGTCCAGGATTTATGGGAGTGATTGGCTGAAATGGAGTGAAGCTGAAGGTCATTGGAGACGAATAGTCAAGTAACTGATCAAGGTGTTTGATGGGTCCTCTATGCGGATGTTGAAATTACTCAGGAAGATGGCAGGAGTTAGGGGAGAGACACAACAACTGCTAAAACAAGTATGAAATTCTTCAGAGAATGAGATGGAGTGACTGAAGGATCGATAAGTAACCACTTTAAGAACAGAGAGAATGTTAAGCTGAATGGTATGAGCCTCATAGTGGCAGAGGTACAGGAAGGTAGAGGTGGAAGCACACTGTTGTTGTGTGCTGTACAGTTCATTCTGGTTCGAACTGCTGCTGAAAATTTGCATTTCCACCCCAGATATTCTGAATCAGAATCTACAGTTTAACAAGATCCCCAGGTGATTCTTAAGTTTAATAAATTTTGAGACCCATTGTTCTAGTGGTTCTCAGGATTAGTCTCTAACCAGCAGCATTAACATCACCTGGGAACTTGTTAGAATTGCAAATTCTCAGAAGTTCAAAACTTTTGGAAGCTCTGGTGCTGTCAAGTTAATTAGGCTCATAGCAATCCTATAGGACAGAGTAAACCTGCCCCATAGGTTTTCCAAGGCTGTAAATCTTTATAGAAGCAGACTGCCACATCTTTCTCTTGAGGAGTGGCTAGTGGGTTTGAACCACCAACCTTTCAGTTAACAGCTGGCTGCTTAACCATTGCTCCAGCAGCACTCCTTCTCTGAAAAATAAAGTTTATTTATTAAAAAAATTTATTCATCTCTAACCTGTTGCCAAGGAGTTGATTCTGAATTATATGTCACACGTGTGCATGTATGTATGTGTGTGTGCACATGAATGAGAGAGAGAGCAAGTCCGGGTGGTGCGGTAGTTAACCACTCAGATTCTAGCCAAAAGGTCAGTGATTTGAACCCACCCGCCGCTCAGTGGCAGAAAGATGTGGCAACGTGCTTGCATAAAGATTTACAGCTTGGGAAATCCCATGGGCAAGTCTACTCTGTACTAAGAGTCGGAATTGATTCAAGGACAATGGATTAGAGGTGGAAGTGGCAGTGGATAGTGAGGGTGTCTTTCATATCTCCTGATCTTAAGCTGATTCTTCCTGAGAGGGCTTAAGGAGGGCCCTTTGATATAGAATAGGTCTCAGGGCAGAGAGGACCAGTAGAGTAGTGAGCATGTGGGGAATGTCGGAAAGGGATCTAGAGGGACAAACAGAAGGTATCTAGCACAGTATGAGGTCCAAGAAACAGAGGCTCCAATAAAAGAGAGAAGGGAAGAGAAGCACCAGCAAGACAAATGTGCAAGTAGGCCAAGACAGCAAGTCATCCAGGTGTTGAGCCAAAGGGAACAGGGCTCCAGGAAGCTTGTTTCCAGGGGGAAAACAAAAACAAAAACTATAAGGGTTTTAAAACATCTATTGGACAGTTAGGGAGGCCTTGGTTATAAAAAAAAAAAAAAAGTTATAGGGATATTGAAAACGAGTCAAACGAAAATTAGAGGATTATTAACTCTGGAGAAAACAGTTGTAAGCGAAAGGAAATGAAATCATAATGCATTATTTGGCACAGAAATAAATATTTGTAACAATGTAAATTGTGACATAGCTATATTTGAAGAATTCACATAAGTCAGGTGGCCATAATATTCTGTATCAGGAACTCAATCCGTGAAAAAAAAACCCGTTGCTGTTGAGCCGATTCCGACTCATAGAGACCCTATAGGACAGAGCAGAACTGCCCCATAGGGTTTCCAAGGAGCGCCTGGTAGATTCAAACTGCTGACCTTTTGGTTAGCAGCCATAGTTCTTAACCACTGCGCCACCAGGGTTCCCAGGGACTCAATAGATAATATAGAAAATGGCATACTAAGATGTAGAAATATGAGCATATTTTTTATAAACATGAGATAAATAACAGAAGAAACACCTGAAATTTTTTACACATCTTGTCTTTAGGGAGCAAGGCTCAGGAGTGGAAGGCTAGAGGGCTTTTGTTTTAGGTTGTTTGTCTTGTAGTATTGTACTATTGTACAACTATTGCTTTGATAAAAATAATTTTTTGAAAAGTTATGGTGCATGGAAATGTGGAGAGTAGGGTTTTATTAAAATATATATGTATGTATCTTTGTGTATATAAAGTTGTGAATGAGTGGTATGTTGTTTGTTAGGTGCCATCAAGTCGATTCTGACTCATAGCGAACCCATGTACAGCAGAAAGAAACACCGCTGGGTCCTGCGCCATCCTCAAGGTCGTTGCTGGGTTTGAGCCCATTGTTGCAGCCACTGTATCAATCCATCTTATTAAGGGTCTTCCTCTTCTCACTGACCCTCTAATTTACCAAGTGTGATGTCCTTCTCCAGGGACTGGTCCCTCCTGATGTGCTGTCCTTTACTGAGAGTAGTATGTTGAAGTCTTCTACTATTATTGTGGAACTATTTCTCTTTCTGTTGCTGTTAGAGTTTATTTATTTTGGAGCTCTGTTATTGGGTGTGTAGATATTTATTAAGGTTATGTCTTCTTGGTGGATTGTCCCTTTCCTTTTCTTTTATGGTTTATTTTGCCCTAAAGTTTATTTTATCTTAGATTAATAATGCTATTCCTGCCCTTCTGTTTGCTTGATATATTTTTTTCTATCGTTTGATTTTTTTATATATTTATGTCTTTGTGTCTAAGCTATGTCTTGTAGACAGCGTATTGGTGGATCATGTTTTTTTAAATCCATTCTGCCACTGTCTGTCTCTTTATGGGTGCATTAAACCATTTGTAGTCAGTGTGATTACAGATTTGTATGAGTTTATTGCTGTCATATTGTTCTGCCTCCTCTTTGTTTTTTGTGGCGTTGGCGTTTTGTTTGTTCCTCTTATTTGCCTGTGCTGAGTTCTATTTGTTTGTGGATTTTCTTTTCTTTTGTTATTGTGGATGTTGCTTTTACTGCGTATGTTTTTCTTTTTTATTCTGATGATTAGGTTGGTTAATTTTCTTTGTGATCACCTTGAAATTTACCCTTTCTAAGTTTGAGCCAGTTTTTTTAATTACTTGATATCACTTTGACTTCCTCTCCATTTGAACTCTCTACACCTACAGTTTAATTCTTCTTTTACCGTTTAACGTTATCATCATTTACAGATTGACGTCTCTGTTTTCCTGTTCTAAGTCTTTTAGCTTTGTTTTATTATTGAGAGTTCTTTACCTAAGTTGTTGTCCGGTTGATGCTGTCTTATGTCCTAGACTCCCATTGTATAATTTGTTGGCTGTCTAACCAAAGGACTCCCTCTAATACTATTTGTAAGTTTGGTTTTGTTTTTACAAATTCCCTAAATTTCTGTTTATCTGTAAATATCCTAATTTCTCAATCACATTTGAGACAGAGTTTAAGGGATATATTATTCTTCTTTGGCAGTTTTTTCTTTCAAGGTTTTATATATGTCACCCCATTGCCTTCTTGCTTGTATAATTTCTGCTGAGTAATCAGAGCTTAGTCTTAATGTTTCCCCTTTGTAAATGACTTTTCATTTTTCTCGAGCTGCTCTCAGGATTCTTTGTCTTTGGTTTTGCCAACTGTGATTATGATATGTCTTGGTGACTTTCTTTTGTAGTCTGTCCTATGTGGGGGTTGTCAAGCTTCTCGGATGGTTCGATTTTTGTCTTTCATGATTATTTGGGAAGTTTCTTGCCAGCAAATCTCCAAAAATATTCTCTGTTTTTTCCCTTTTATCCCTCTGTTCTGGAACTCCAATCACATCCAAAGTTATGCTTTAAACATGTCCCACATAATTCTTAGTTTTCTTCATTCTTTTCAGCGATTTTTCCTCAAACAAAGTAGCGTCCGTGAATTTGTCTCCAACCTCGCTGATTCTGTCTTCCATTGTTTCAAATTTGCTTCTAAGACCTTCTATTGAGTTGTCCATTTATGAAGTTTTGTTGTTTATCTTTTGGATTTCTAGTTGCTGTTTTTGTATGATTTGTAAGTATTTATTTGACGTTTTGTTCTTAAATTATTTTCCTGAATTCTTATTTTGTTGCCTGTGTTTTCCTGGATTTTGACTATGTTTTAATTGGTTTTGTCTGTGTTTTCTATGATTTTGTCTAATTTTTCCTTGGCTTTGTCTGTTTTCCTTGATCTTTTTCCTAATGTCTTGGAGAGCCCTAAATGTTACTCTCTTGAATTGCATATCAGGTAGTTCCACTGCCTTTTTTTCTACTGGGAGGTCATCTGATCCTTTATTTTGGTCATCTGGTGGTGCCAACTTGTCTTACCTTTTTTTATATGTTTTGATATTATCTGCTCTCTCTGAGACATTAAGGTATTATTTTCTTTATTTATTGATTGTATGCTTTTTTGTCCTACTTTTTTGTTTTGATATGTCTGGGTGGCAGGGCCAGGTGTGTTTTGCTGCTTGCTCATCTGTGAGCACTATAGCTTTCACCACCCTGCCTGACGGGCATGGCAGCAGCAGGCAGGGAAAGCCTGCCTCACTGTACACTGGTTCGGCAAGGTGGCTGAGGGCAGATTGTATGACCGCTGTCTGCCTCCTGATGTTGGTCCTGCTTGTGGGAGCATTTGAAGCCCCTCACTGGATGCACAAGGGTGTCAGACAGGGAGTGGTATAGGCTTGATTCCCCCTGTTCAGCTGCTGGTCGAGTGGTGGGAGGAGTGGGGCCACAAGGGCCTGCTGCAGTGGTGGGCTTGAGTGACAGGCATGTTCTAGCCATGGTGGCATGTCAGGGACCAGTGGGAAGGGGGAGTTGGCATATGAGGCAAGGGGTGGGGGTAGAATTGGAAGAAACAGAAAAGAAAAAAGAAAAACATGGTGGCATGGTGGGGCTGGCCAGTGGGGGTGGGGTGGACTTGGATGCTGGTGGGAAGGGAGGGGAGGTGATCTACTGGGCTAGGTGGAAGGGACAAAGAAAAAAAATATGGCATTGTGGGGGTCACAGGTAGGGCAGGGCAGACCTGGGGCAGCCTCGGGCCGGTGTGCCAGTGACTCTCAGGCTGTGATGGTGTGGCATTTCCAAGATGTAAAAGGAGGAGGTGAAGTATGGGGCAAGGTGGGAGGAAGGAAGAAAGGAAAAAAAGTGGTGTGGCAGGAGCCGGCATGTGAGGGCGGGGTAGGCTTGGTGTGGCAGTGGGCCGATGCCTTGGGATGGGTGGAAGTGGTATATGGGGCTAGGTTCGATGAAGAAAGAAAAGTAAGAAAGGGAAAAAAATGGCTCCGCAGGAGCCAGCAGGTGGGGGTGGTGTGGACCCAAGCTGCCCAGCATGGCCTATTGGGAAGGGGTGGAGATGACATATTAGGCAGAAGTGTAAGAGGTGGGAAAGTATGTTTCTCTGGTTACTGAGTGCTGTATTACCTCTTGGGAGCTCTGTTAAGTTGCCTTCCTGTACTCCTTGTCCCAGGTCATTGCTGGCTGTGTTCCAAGATGGAGATGTGGTGCTGTGTAAGTTGTCAGGGGCCTCCAGTTCGTATCCCTCCTTGTTCTCTATTTTCTGCAGGTTTCTTCTTCCATTTGGTATTTGCTATTGTTCTTTTTTTTTTAAATTTTTATTGTGCTTTAAGTGAAAGTTTACAAATCAAGTCAGTCTCTCACACAAAAACCCATATACACCTTGCTACACACTCCCAATTACTCTCCCCCTAATGAGACAGCCTGCTCTCTCCCTCCACTCTCTCTTTTCATGTCCTTTTCGCCAGCTTCTAACCCCCTCCACCCTCTCATCTCCCCTCCAGGCAGGAGATGCCAACATAGTCTCAAGTGTCCACATGATCCAAGAAGCTCACTCCTCACCGGCATCCCTCTCCAACCCATTGTCCAGTCCATTCCATGTCTGAAGAGTTGGCTTCGGGAATGGTTCCTGCCCTGGGCCAAGAGAAGGTCTGGGGGCCCTGACAACCGGGGTCCTTCCAGTCTCAGACCATTAAGTCTGGTCTTATGAGAATTTAGGGTCTGCATCCCACTGCTCTCCTGCTCCCTCAGGGGTTCTCTGTTGGGTTCCCTGTCAGGGCAGTCATCGGTTGTAGCCAGGCACCATCTAGTTCTTCTGGTCTCAGGATGATGTGGTCGCTGGTTCATGTGGCCCTTTCTGTCTCTTGGGCTCGTAATCACCTTGTGTCCTTGGTGTTCTTCATTCTCCTTTGATCCAGGTGGGTTGAGGCCAATTGATGCATCTTAGATGGCTGCTTGCTAGCGTTTAAGACCCCAGACGCCACTCTTCAAAGTGTGATGCAGAATGTTTTGTGAATAGATTTTATTATGCCAATTGACTTTGGTGTCCCCTAAAACCATGGTCCCCAGACCCCTGCCCCTGCTACACTGGCCTTTGAAGCATTCAGTTTATTCAGGAAACTTCTTTGTTTTTGGTTTAGTCCAATTGTGCTGAACCACCCCCCCCCATTGTGTGCTGTCTTTCCCTTCACCTAAAGTAGTTCTTATCTACTATCTAATTAGTGAATGCCCCTCTCCCACTTTCCCTCCCTCCCCCCTCTCAAAACCACAAAAGAATGTTTTCTTCTCAGTTTAAAATGTTTCTCAAGTTCTTATAATATTTGTCCTTTTGCAACTAATTTCACTCAGCATAATGCCTTCCAGGTTCCTCCATGTTATGAAATGTTTCACAGATTCCTCACTGTTCTTTATCGATGCATACTATTCCATTGTGTGAATATACCATAATTTATTTATCCATTCATCCGTTGATGGGCACCTTGATTGCTTCCATGTTTTTGCTATTGTAAACAGTGCTGCAATAAACATGGGTGTGCATATATCTGTTCGTGTAAAGGCTCTTATTTCTCTAGGATATATTCCAAGGAGCGGGATTGCTGGATCGTATGGTAGTTCTATTTCTAGCTTTTTAAGGAAGCGCCAAATCGATTTCCAAAGTGGTTGTACCATTTGACATTCCCACCAGCAGTGTATAAGTGTTCCAGTCTCTCCACAGCCTCTCCAACACTTACTATTTCGTGTTTTTTGTATTAATGCCAGCCTTGTTGGAGTGAGATGAAATCTCATTGTAGTTTTGATCTGCATTTCTCTAATGGCTAATGATCGTGAACATTTCCTCATATATCTGTTGGTATTGTTCTTTATCCCTTCATTTGATGCTTAGGATTTTAGGATTGATGTTTGTATCTGTTTAACTTAGTTTTTCGGGTCTTTGGTGCAGATGGTCAGCATGATGCGTCTGTCTATGGGGCCATGTTGACTCCACCCTCTACCATTGGCTATTGGTCATATGCTACCTCCTGAAATGGTTGAATGTCGACCAATTCTTTTGGTGTATTCCTTCCGTCTTCTTTTGATGCTTTCTGTGTCATTCAGTATTATGCCCATAGAATTCTTTAATATTGCAACTTGAGGCTTGATTTTTTTTTTCAGCTCTTTCAGCTTGAGAAATGCTAAGCATGTTCTTCCCTTTTGGTTTTCTAACCCCAGATCTTTGCACATTTCAGTATAATACTTTGTCTTTTCGAGCTACCCTTTGAAATCTTCTGTTCAGCTCTTTTACTTCATCATTTCTTCTGTTTGCTTTAGCTACTCTACATTCAAGAGCAAGTTTCAGAGTCTTTTCTGACATTGTTTTGGTTTTTATGGTTTGTATAAAGACAGAAAAAATTGTAGAAGAGTTGATTCCAAATTGATACCTTTTGGGGAAAGGCTAATAGAGGGAAGGAGAGAGGGATTGACTTCTTTTTTTTTATTGTAAAATATATATAACACAACATTTGCCAATTCAACATTTTTTCAGGTGTATGATTTATTAATATGAATTACATTAATCTTGTTGGAAGCACAAATGTTTTTAATTTTGTCAAAGTCCAATTTCTCTATTTTTTCTGTTGTTGCTTTTATATGTGTCATATATAAGAAAACATTGCCTAGTCCACGTTCACAAAGATTTATACCCGTGTTTTCCACTAAGAGTTTTATTATTTTAACTCTTTCATTTAGGTGTTTGATCCATTTTGAATTAATTTTTGTATATGGTGTGAGGCAAGAGACTGATTTTTTTTATTTCTGTATTATTTGACTCATTACAACAAATCACTACTTTTGTAATTTAAAAATAAAGAAAAAAATGGTTCCCATGAATTTTTCTGTGCTTTTTCATGGTAATGAGTTTGCCCTGAATCTCTTTTTTGATAGGCATAACAAATTTCACTTAGAAAAAATTTCCACTACCTTTTAGTCATGGCTGCAGTTCACCTACTTTATGGTTTCCCTCTGATAGAAAACTTGGCAGAAAATGTTTTCTAAAAAGACCTGGCTCCTTTAAATAGATCACTGTGAGTGTATAGAGTGGTTTTAGGACCTTGAATAAGAAATGTCACTACATAGTTTCTTTTGCCACCAAAGGGCAAAACTGAAGAAAGTTTTCTGGGTAGGCTGTTTTTCAACATTTGGGTCAAGAACCACAAAGACCTCCCTCTTGGATCTGGTGTTCTCTTCTCAGGCCTTCTGTTGGTGGCTTTGTGCTTTTATTAGCAAGCACTGCCAAAACAGGATACCTTTTAGTCCTTTTGTTCACACACAACCAAACTTTAAAATAAATAATAGCTACTATTTATTGAGCACTTAGGATGTATTAGACATTGTACATTATCCTATTATTCCTGACAATAAGATAAGCAAGACAAACATTTTCCCCATTTAACAGATGAAGCAGCTGGGCCTCAGAGTTACTAATTTACTTAAGCCACTGCAGTACAATGAATTACTTAATATGGCCCTTCTAGGCATGGTCTTTGTGATTCACACACAGTGGTTGAGTGGGACTATGCAAATAAGGTATATGGAACCTGTGATGGTTGGGGTTGTGTGTCGACTTGTCTAAGCCATGATTCCCAGTATTGTGTGGTTGTCCTCCATTTTATGTGTTGTTTTTTAGATCCTGACCCTCTACATGTTGATGAGGCAGGATTGGTGGAAAGTGTGTCTTGGGGTGCAGCCTTGCAGGAGGGTGTGACTCAAGCCTCACCCTTACTAAAGTTACACACTTTCCTGGGCCATGACCTGCATCTAAGATACATGCGTGTGTCCTGGAGAGGCTCTATCTCTCTGCATCTGGATCTTGCTTCCGGTTAATTATCAACTGACCTCCCCAGAGGTCTGCTGTCTGACCTACCGATTCTGGGACTCACCAGTCTCTATGGCCCCTTGGGCTGACAGCCTATCATATGACTCGATTTTCCAGCTTCTGCAGCCTTGTGAGCCAGCAGCCTGTGGTCTGGACTGCTGGTTTGGGTTTGTTAGCACTTGCAGCCTTGTGGGTCAAGAGAAGCCTACACCTGACCTACAAATTTGAGACTTGCCAGCCTCCACAACTGTGTGAGCCATTTCCTTTATATGGTACGTGAGTTCTGTGACACATTGCGGTAAATTAGGGAACCCAAAGATGGGAGGGAGGGTACTGAAGGGAGAGGGAGTAGTTGATGTTAGAGATGATGGAGTGGTACAGCAGCTTGGAAAAGTTGGACATTTGGGACATTTTAACCTCTGCTTCATAGGGACCAGCTTTGTGCTGATCCTTATAAAAGAAATTATTCTTTTAGGCACACAAAAGAGTGGTTGAACAAGACTCAGATCTAGGTCATTTCCAAACCATGTGTTCAACGTCCTATGCCATTATTTCTTCCCTCTGGTGAAAACTGAGTCATGGAGAGGTTAGCCTAACCAAGTTCACTCAGATGTTAAATGTAAAGCTCAAGTTTGAATTAAGTCTTTCTGGCTCCAAAACATCTCTATACTTTTAACCATTAACTGTAGTCTCCCTTAAACTAGTTTGAACTGGCACAGTTTGTCTAGAAAACAATTATTCCCTCCAAAAGTGATATTCTTGGATGTTTTTGTGTAACATTTTTCCTAGGGCCCACAAACCTTCAATGACTACCCTTGGTCTAGGGTTTGTGAGTTGCTACCATGGTGGTAATGTACACAACAAAGGCTACCACAGGACCTTTGAGGCCCTACGTATCTCATGGCTTGTGGGATGCCAGTGCTGCTTGAGAGAGTGGCCCTAGAGCTAACTTCTACGTGGGGCAACAGCAAGCCTTGGTCTGATGATGTCAATTTAGAGGCATTAGAGTATTGTTTTGAATATCCAGCTATCTAGTAGATATTTACTGAGCAGCAACTATTTGCCTAATACTGCAACTGAATATGTAGGGTAAATATTTCCAAAGAAAACAGGAGATACTTCAGGAAAATTGATGTGGAGGCTGAGAAAACACCATTTTTAAGAAGTCTAGAAAGAATATCTGTTGGGGAGTTTTAGCTTATGGAGCAAGTCTATGAAGAAGCCATGTATTTACAGGATAAAGATGGAAATGTGATAAAGAATGGTACCTGAGGTAATGGAAAGTACTATTTTGGGGTTCAAAACCCCAACTCCCTGTGACTCTCTCGGCCTTGCCTTATGACCTTGAACATGACAGTTCCTCATTCTAGTCCTAAATTTACTCCTCTTTTTTTTTTTTAATGAAGTGGGAGGAGACCCTGGTGGCGTAGTAGTTAAGTGCTACGGCTGCTAACCAAAGGGTCGGCAGTTTGAATCTTCCAGGTGCTCCTTGGAAACTCTATGGAGCAGTTCTACCCTGTCCTATAGGGTTGCTATGAGTCATAATCGACTTGATGGCACTGGGTTTGGTTTTTTGGTTTATGAAGTGGGAAGGTTGGATTAGAGCAATGATTCTCAAACTTTAGTATGCATTGAAATCACCTGGGATGCTTGTTACAGTAGCAGCTTCCTGTGGCCCAACCCCCAGGTTTACTGAATTAGAATCTCTGGAAGTGAAGGGTCAGAAATGCCTCCCATATTGTCCGCTCAGACAACGTCCAACCACATATATGTCCATGGTCCCATAAGGTTATAATAGAGTTCAGAAATCCTGATGGGAGAACAGGATGTAGCAGACATAACAAGATGTAGCTAATGCAACAGCTTCCTGCAACACTTGTATCTCATGTCTCTTGAGTACAAAGCAGTTGTGCTGTCAGACGTATAATGATACAGTACATATATAACCTATAACACACATGTCTTGGCAGTCATAATAAATGGCTATGTTACTGGCTTATGTATGTACTGTATTGTATTTGCTATCATTATTTTAATGTGAACTTTCCCTATTCACAAATAAAAAGTTTATAACATTGTATACTTCGACTCATAGGAAGCAGCGTCCAATTTTGTGTAATGCATGTCTCTTGAGTGTTGTAGCATTATCTCTGTTTAATTTCCTTTTGAAAATACTACCACGAAGTGCATCATGGCTCCCAAATGCTGCAAAACCACTGCTAGTGATAGCAGCAGCAAGAGGCAAAGGAGAAGTATTGATATGGAAGTGAAACAAAAGTTATGCCATTAATAAAATCTGTCAAGAAAACATTCTGCATCCCACTTTGAAGAGTGGCATCTGGGGTCTTAAATGCTAGCAAGTGGCCATCTAAGATGCATCAATGAGTTTCAACCCACCTCGATCAAAGGAGAATGAAGAACACCAAGAACACAAGATAGTAACAAGCCCAAGAGACAGAAAGGGCCACATAAACCAGAGACTACATCAGTCTGAGACCAGAAGAACTAGATGGTGTCAGGCTACAACCGATGACTGCCCTGACAGGGAACACAACAGAGAACCCCTCAGGGAGCAGGAGAGCAGTGGGATGCAGACCCCAAATTCTCATAAGACCAGACTTAATGGTCTGAGACTGGAAGGACCCAGTTGTCAGGGCCCCCAGACCTTCTCTTGGCCCAGGACAGGAACCATCCCTGAAGCCAGCTCGTCAGACATGGACTGGACAATGGGATGGAGAGGGATGCCGGTGAGGAGTGAGCTACTTGGTTTGGGCGGACACTTGAGGCTATGTTGGCATCTCCCACCTGGAGGGGAGATTAGAGGGTAGAGGGGGTTAGAAGCTGGTGAAATGGACACAAAAAGAGAGAGTGGAGGGGAGAGAGTGGGCTGTCTCATTGGGGAAGAGCAATTAGGAGTATATAGCAAGGTGTTTATAAATTTTTGTATGAGAGTCCGACTTGATTTGTAAACTTTCACTTAAAGCACAATAAAAATTATTTAAAAAAAAGTTATGCCATGTAGGTTTGCTAAGTATACAATATGGTGTTCGCACAACATCCAAATCACATAACAACCTTTCACAGAATATATCATGAACATTAAGTGACACATGACTGTAGGTATTTTTAACAAGCTCACCTGATGGTTCTGATGCATGCTGTTCTTCAACCACACTTTGAAAAACCCTTGGCTCCATGGACTTGGCCAGCTCTAACATTCTAGGACAGAGAGATGTGATTGAAAGGAGAAACAGAGGTCAAAGGAATGATTTTTCTCATTCATTAATTCACTGAGTCATCAAATATTTATTAAGTGCTACTATGTGCCTGGCCCCACGTGTCTGTCAGTTTGTCATACTGTGGGGGCTTAAGTGTTGCTGTGATGCTGGAAGATTTGCCACCAGTATTCAAATACCAGCAGGGCCACCCATGGCAGATAGGTTTCAGCTGAGCTTGCAGACTAAGACTGATTAGGAAGAAGGATATGGTGATCTACTTCTGAAAAGAATTAGCCATGGAAAACTTATGAATAGCAGTGGAACAGTGTCTGATATAGTGCTGGAAGAGGAGCCCCTCAGGTTGGAAGGCACTTAAAAGACAACTGGGGGAGAGCTGCTTCCTCAAAGTAGAGCCGACCTTAATGACGTGGGTGGAGTCAAGCTTTTGGGACCTTCATTAGCTGATGTAGCACAACTCAAAATGAGAAGGAACAGCTGCAAACATCCACTAATAATCAGAACATGGAATATATGAAGTATGAACCTAGGAAAATTGGAAATCATCAAAAATGAAATGGAATGTATAAACATTGATCGAGGCATTGGTGAGCTGAAATGGACTGATATTGACCATTTTGTTTTGGACAACCATATGGTCTACTATGCTGGGAATGACAACTTGAAGAGGAGTGGCATTGCATTCACTGACAAAAACATTTCAAGATCTATCCTGAAGTATAATGCTGTTAGTAATAGGATAATATCCATACACCTACAAGGAAGACCAGTTAATACGACTATTATTCAAATTTACACACCAGCAACCAAGGCCAAAGATGAAATTGAAGCTTCTTACCAACTTCCGCAGTCTGAAATTCATTGAACATGCAATCGGGATGCATTGATAATTACTGGTGATTGGAATGCGAAAGTTGGAAAATATGGCCTTGGTGATAGAAACAATGCTGGAGATTGCATGATAGAATTTTGCAAGAGCAATGACTTCTTCACTGCAAAGACCTTTGTTCATCAACATAAACAGTGACTATACACATCATCGCCAGATAGAACACACAGAAATCAAATTGACTACATCTGTGGAAAGAGATGATGGAAAAGCTCAATATCATCAGTCATAACAAGGCCAGGGGCTGACTGCAGAACAGACCATCAGTTGTTCATGTGCAAGTTCAAACTGAAGCTGAAGAAAATTAGAACAAGTCCATGAAAGCCAAAATATGACCTTGAGTATATCCCAACTGAATCTAGAGACCATCTCAAGAATAGATTTAACCTGTTGAATACTAATGACTGAAGAGCATACAAGTTGTGGAATGATATCAAGGACATCATACGTGAAGAAAGCAAGAGGTCATTAAAAAGACAGGAAAGAAAGAAAAAGACCAAAATGGATGTCAGACTCTGAAACTTGCTCTTGAACGTCGAACAGCTAAAGCAAAAGGAAGAAATGATGAAGTAAAAGAACTGAAGATTCAAAG
The DNA here is from genome assembly GCF_030014295.1 of Loxodonta africana. NCBI lineage: Eukaryota > Metazoa > Chordata > Mammalia > Proboscidea > Elephantidae > Loxodonta > Loxodonta africana. The sequence continues at coordinate 124,988,140 of NC_087369.1, forward strand.
GGCGGCTCAAGAAGACAAAGTAACGTATTCTGATGAAATGTGCAAAGACCTGGAGATAGAAAACCAAAAGAGAAGAATACACTCAGCATTTCTCAAACTGAAAGAACTGAAGAAAAAATTCAAGCCTTGAGTTGAAATATTGAAGCATTCTATGGGGAAAATATTAAATGATGCCGGAAGCATCAAAAGAAGGTGGAAGGAATACACAGAGTCACTATACTAAGAATAATTGGTTGACTTTCAACCATTTCAGGAGGTAGCATATGATCAAGAACTTATGGTACTGAAGGAAGAAGTTCAAGCTGCACTGAAGGTGTTGGTGAAAAACAAAGCTCCAGGAATTGATGGAATACCAATTGAGATGTTTCAATAAATGGATGCAGCGCTGGAAGTGTTCTCTCATCTATGCCAAGAAATTTGGAAGACAGCTACCTGGCCAATCGACTGGGAGAGATCCATATTTATGCTCATCCTGAAGAAAGTTGATCCAATTGAATGTAGAAATTATCGAACAATATCATTAATATCACACGTAAATAAAATTTTGCTGAAAATCATTCAAAAGCGGCTGCAGCAGTATATTTACAGGGAACTACCAGAAATTCAGGCTGGTTTCAGAAGACGATGCTGAACCAGGGATATCATTGCTGATGTCACATGGATCCTGGCTGAAAGCAGAGAATACCAGAAGGATATTTACCTGTGTTTTATTGGCTGTGCAAAGAAATTCGACTCTGTGGATCATAACAAATTATGGATAACATTGCAAAGACTGGGAGTTCCAGAACACTTAATTGTGCTCATGAGAAACCTGTACATAGATCAAGAAGCAGTTGTTTGGACAGAACAAGGGGATACTGAGTGGTTTAAAGTCAGGAAAGGTGTGCGTCAGGGTTGTATCGTTTCACCGTAACTATTCAGTCTGTATGCTGAGCAAATAATCTGAAAAGCTGGACTGTATGAAGAACGAGGCATCAGGATTGGAGGAAGACTCATATGCAGATGACACAACCTTGCTTGCCGAAAGAGAAGAGGACTTGAAGCACCTATTGATGATGATGAAAGACCACAGCCTTCAGTATGGATTACGCTTCAACATAAAACAAGAATCCTCACAAGTGGACGAATAAGCAACATCATGATAAATGGAGAAAAGATTGAAGTTGTCAAGGATTTCATTTTACTTAGATCCATAATCAACGCCCACGGAAGCAGCAGTCAGGAAATCAAAGGACACATTACATTGGGCAAATCTGCTGCAAAATACCTCTTTAAAGTATTGAAAAGCAAAGATGTCACCTATGCATGTGAAACCTGGACAATGAAGAAGGAAGATCAAAGAAGAATTGATGCCTTTGAGTTGTGGTGTTGGCAAAGGATATTGAATATACCACAGACTGCCAAAAGAAGGAACAAATCTGTCTTGGAGGAAGTACAACAAGGATGGCCAGACTACGTCTCACTTACTTTGGATGTGTTATCAAGAAGAATCAGTCCCTGGAGACGGATGTCATTCTTGGTTAAGTAGAGGGTCAGTGAAAAAGAGTAAGACCCTCAATGAGATGGGTTGACACAGTGACTGCAACAATGCCCTCAAGCATAACAACGATTGTGAGGGTGTTCCAGGACCGAGCAGTGTTTCATTCTGTTGCACATAGGGTAGCTATGAGTCGGAACCGACTTAATGGCACCTGACATCATCAACAACAACAGCAACATGTGCCTAGAGCCCTGGTGGCCCAGTGGCTAAGTGCTTGGCTGTTAACCAAAAGGTTGGTGGTTTGAACTCACCAGCCGCTCGATGAGAGTAAGATGTGATAGTCTGCTTACATAAAGGTTACAACCTTGGAAACCCTATGGAACAGTTCTACGCTGTCCTATAGGGTTGCTATGAGACGAAATTGACTCAACGGCAATAGGTAACTATGTACCTGTTGGAGACAGTTTATGTTTTATTCATTTTGGTGACTTGGAAGAGAATTGGGGAATGGTCAGCTAATAAAGAGTAGTATCTTTTAGTATCTGCACCAGTGCTTAGTGACGTGCATGTTAAATTAGAAACTGAAGTAAGAAGCTATAAGATTATTCATAATTGTTAAAAATTGGGAGGAACCCAAATGTCCATTGACTGACAAATGGAAAAATTGTTGTTGTTGTTGTGTGCCATTGAGTCAATTCTGATTCTGACTCATAATGACCCTATATGACAGAGAACTGCCCTGTAGTGTTTCCTAAGCTGTAATCTTAATGGGAGCAAATTGACAGATCTTTTCCCCATGGAGAGACTGGTGAGTTTGAAGCTCTGACCTGTCAATTAGCACCCTAGTGCTTAACCATTGTGCCAGCAGGACTTCTTAATGGATAAATAAAAGTGGTATATCCATACACTGGAATACTATTTGGCCATAAAAAGGAATAAGGTAGTGATACATGCTACAACTTAGATGAACCTTGAAAACATGCTGAGTGAAAGAAGCCAGCCACAAAAGAGCACATATTGTGATTCCATGTATATGAAATATCTATAATAGGCAAATCAATAGACACAGAAAATAGATTCGCTGCCTAGGGCTGGGAGTGGGGTTGGGTGAATGAGGAGTGACTGATTATTAGTGTGACTTTTTTGGGGGAGTGGGAAGTAGAGTGGTTAAAAAGATCTAAAATTGATTGTGGTGATGGTTGCACAGCTCTGTGAATATGCTAAAAATCATCTAATTTTATAATTTAAATGGGTAAATGGTGTGGTACATGAATCGTATCTCAAGAAAGCTGTTGTATATATTAAAAAAACGAAGCTGTAAGATTACTTGTTGCCTGTTCAGAAAGTTGGGAAAAGGTATACCAACCCTTAATATGTATAAATGTGAAATCAAACCCATGTTGTTTTTAGCAGTCTCTTTCTCATGCACACACATTGTAAATGAGACTTTGCTCCCCATTTCAGGTGGGCTTCAGGACTCCATCCTATGTGCTTACTGGATACGCAGAAGCAACCAGGGCTTCAAAACAGTTCATTCTGTTTCGAACCCCTGCTGAGAATTTGCATTTTTATCCCAGATATCCTGAATCAGAATCTACAATTTAACGAGATCTTATTACATTTTAACAGTCACAATCAATTTTAGATCTTTTAATCTCCTCATTTCCTATTCCCCCCCCAAAATTGATGCTTATCAGTCACTCCCCATTCACCCAGCCCGAACCAATTGCTACCAAGTAGATTCCAACTCCTAGCAACCCTATAGGACAGAGTAGAACTGCACCATGGAGTTTCCAGGGAGTGCCTAGTGGATTTGAACTGCTGACCTTTTGGTTAGCAACCGTAGCTCTTAACCACTATGCCACCAAGGTTTCCACTCCCAGCCCTACACAATCACTAATCTATTTTCTGTGTCTATTGATTTCATTTCATATAAATGGAATCACAATATGAGCTCTTCTATGTATACATAAGAATCACCTGGAGGTCTTGTTAAACTGTAGAGTCTGACTTAGTATATCTGGGGTGGAAATGCAGTTCTCCACGGGGGTCCAAACCAGAATGAACCATTTCAAATCCTTGGAAGCAACTTCTTAGTTAATAGTATGTAAACCTTTGTTGAATTTGCTTTAATTATACTCAAGCATTTTTGTCCATCAACAAAACCACAGCAACTGGTGTGGCTGCTCTAGGCCTTGCCCACTTTTGTAGTTATGTAAATAGCAGCAGAGTGTGCATCCCTGGAAAAGAGATTTCATAATAGTGTGCCCCCAATGCACTAATACTTAGGCAAAAAGTGGTACACTTCAGATTGAATAAAATGTTCCAAGCATATCCTTGTATGATCCTTGTATCCAAGTATTTCCCTGTCTTCCTGGGGTATCCATCCTTCCAATCTCACCCCAGGAAGAGTTTGGGGCAGTTTTTATCTTCCATTCTTTATTCTATTTTAGTGCCATGGAACCTCGCCATTAGTCTCTCTCTCTTTTAGAATACATGCACTTTTGTGAAGGGCCATCTCTTTTTCATCTTTCAGTTCCCAGCAATTAGCACAGTGTGTGGCACCTATTGGGTTTTTCATGGCTGTTTGTTTAATGAAAGAAGGTCTTCTGCAATGTTTCTCTTGGGGACCTAGAGAGGCACTAGCTCCAGTCCTACATGTAAATAGGTTTCTGGGCTTTCCTGTTCATTTGAGAGCTCTTGAAGTGAATATGCGGATTAAGCCCCTTGCTACCTACACACAGGTATGAATTTTCAATTACCTAATATGTTAATATATAGTATATTAATCACATGCCAAAACCTATTAACTAATAACTGGTCTATAAACCATGTGAAAATATTAGAAGCCTATAGGAAAATATGCAAAAAAAAAAAAACAAACCCTTTGCAGCATATATATAGATTGAAATTTAATCTAATTCTGTTCAGTTTCAACTCTTCTATCATTTTTATTAGTCTTCACAGTAAAATCTATTCATGGGACCCACACAGCAGTGAAAAAATTGGCCTAACCACAAAATATGCCCCCCTAAAAAAAAAAAACCCAGTATTTTTAAATTGCTTAGTATCTTCTTAATAAAGATCATAATTTGAACTTTTTGCACTTCTTGCTTCTGAAATTGTAACGAAGTAAAGCACATATCTTGGGACTACTAGGAAATTGAAGCCCAGACGCCCATGTGCTTTGTTTTGGAGAGCATGTGCAAGTTGTTGGTTATATTTGGAGATACATAATTTAGAACACTTTTACATTTGTATAGCACTTTAAAATTTTTATAGCGCTTGCATATCGAATATCTCATTTGAGCCTTAGAACAGCTCTTTGATATAGGCAGAGCATGGTACTAAAATCATGGAACTAAGGGCAAATAGTTTAACTGCCCACCCCACTTGTCAGGTGCTGCAGCTGAGACACACAGAAGGTCAATGATTGGCTGAAGGTGGTATTGCAGAATTTTCTGTGTGAGGTATTTGCTTTATAAATGTCTGATGACACTCAGTGGTAGAAAATATTAATGAAATTACTGCACTGCTCAAGGTTAGCAGGCAAGAATTAGAACCTGGAAGTCCCTGTCTTGGGGTCCTAAGAACAGACTTCTCTCTCCCTCAGTACCTTTTAGACATATCAGTTTGACTCTTTCCTATCATTGACTTTAATCTTCTAAATATATATACCTTCTGTAGCCTCCAAAGTAGTTAAACCTCCATCAGTAGACATAAAATTCCTTGGTCTGACAATCTTACTTTTATGTTGCCTTCAGTATTTCAAGTTGCCTGAGGTGCCATATTGATTAAGCTACATTCTGGAGAACTAAATATATGTAGAATATTATATGGCTCTCTGACAGAACACAAAACTGTAAATTAATGGATCTCTCTTGTTGACATTGTAAAATATGTAGGCCTGAAGTGCAGCTATAATATTCCTTGCAGGGCCATGTATTTTACTTGTAATATCTATAAAATGAGTGGGTGTTCAAAAGTACAAGCTGTGACAGAACAAGGATGTCCATATGGAAAGTGACACAATTGGAGATGGATTATAGTGAGCACATGCAAAGTGAGAGGCCAGCAAAGAAGGAAATGATCAAATGGACCAGTGGCAGGGGCAACCTTCTACTGTGGAGGTCATGGTGAGGTTTAATCAATACACCAATCCTGAGTATGGTTAGAGGTGATAAAAAACACGTTTTGTTTCCTACTGCTGTTTTGTGGCAAACTGTGTGGTAGGATATAACTGGAATTTTGGCAGAAGAGTCCAAAAAAAAAAAAAAAGAGCCCCATTGCCATCGAGTTGATTCTAACTCATAGCAATGCAATAGGACAGGGTAGAACTTCCCCATAGGGTTTCCAAGGAGCAAGTGGTAGATTTGAACTGCCGACCTTTTGGTTAGCAACTGAAGTCTTAACCACTGCGCCACTATACACCTAGGTAATTTCGGAGATGAATTAGGAGTTCTGTACATTAGAGAAGAAGCTCTGGTGGCACGGTGGTTAGGTGCTTGGCTGCTGACCAAAAGGTTAGTGGTTCAAATCTACCAGCAGCTCCGTGGTAGAAAAGACCTGGCTGCCTCCATAAAGATTACAGTTCTAGGAAACCCTGTGGGGGTAGTTTTGCTCTGTCATATAGGGTCGCTATGAGTTGGAATCAACTCTACAGCAATGGGGTATATCAGAGAAAGTTTGTAAGTGGGGGGCAGGTGAGACCATGATTTCAATTTTGCTGAAAGCAGCACAGAATGAGCCCTAGTTTGAGAAAAGTGGCAAAAATAAATACTGGTGTGTGTTTTAGTCATCTAGTGCTGCTATAATAGAAATACCACAGGTGGGCGGCTTTAACAAAGAGAAGTTTATTCTCTTACAGTCTAGTAGGTTACAAGTCCAAATTCAGGGCATCAGCTCCAGGGGAAGCCTTTTTCTCTCTGTCAGCTCTGGAGGAAGGTCCCTGTCATCAATCTTCCCCCCGACTAGGGGCTTCCCTGTGCAGGAACTCCAGGTCCAAAGGATGCGCTCTGCTCCCAGTGCTGCTTTCTTGCTGGTATGAGGGCCCCATTCTCTGCTTGCTTCCCTTTCCTTTTATCTCTTGTAAGATAAAATGTAGTGTAGGCCACACCCCAGGGAAACGCCCTTTACGTTGGATCAGGGATGCAACCTGGTAAGGGTGTTAGAATCCCACCCTAATTATTTTAACATAAAATTACAATCACAAAATGGAGGACCACCACAGAATACTGGGAATCATAGCCTAACCAAGTTGATACACATATTTTTTGGGGGGACATAATTCAATCCATGTCAGCGTGCACAACTTTTTTCTCTTGCTCCTTTGGCTCCCCCCGTTCTCCCCAGTTGATTGTTCTGCCTTTAAAACACCTATTCTCCCTCTAACCTGCCCTAGTTTTTTTTTAATAACTTACTTTTTTGCTGTTGTTGAAAATGTACACAGCAGAACATACAATTAAACAATTTCTCCACGAACAATTCAGTGACATTGATTACATTTTTCAAGTTGTGCAAGCATTCTCACCCTCCTTTTCCAAGTTTTTCTTCCCCTATAAACATAAACTCACTGCCTCCTAAGTTTCCTGTTTAACTTTTGCAGTTGCTGTTGTCAATTGGATCCAATATAGATAGTTCTTTAAAATGGCACAATGTTCAAGCCCTTCCCTAAGTTTTAATAATAAGTTTCTCAACTCAGAATTTTGAAAAAAATGTTTAAATTTGTCTAAATTTGCATTGCATATGCTTCCTCCAAGCTCTTAAAGTTTTGCTACTAAACTGCTGTTACTGGTACCGGTTGCTGTCAAGTTGACTCTGACTGATGGACTCTCAGTCACCCCATGTATGTCAGAATGAACTGTGGTCCGTAGAGTTTTCAGTGGCTGATTTTTCATGAGTAGAATGCCAGGCCTTTCTTCTGAGGCATCTCTGGATGGACTAGAACTGCCAGTCTTTCAGTTAGCAGCTGAGTGCATGAACTGTTAGAACTGTGAAATTTCATTGTGACCCAGCTGTAGGGTCACAAACAACTTATCTGCACATCCACAAGAATTTTCTTTTCTTGTGTTAAGTCAGACATCTTTGTCATCATGTAAGCATTATTAATATGTAATGCTTTAATATGACCAAGAGCATTTTGTTGTTTGGGAGGACCTCCTCCTTCTTTTGCTTTGGAACAATCTGGAATCTGAGTCCAAGCATTTTCCTTTTTTGATTCAAAAAGCAATTTTCTCACTTTTTTTTCCGCTCCTGAGTAGGCCTGGAAGTATTTGACTAAGAACCTTGTGCACCTCTTCTTCTTTTTTTTTGGTTGTTCTCTGCATTTGTAGGTTAATCCTTCTTAGCTTGTTGAAAAACAGTGCTGACCACAGTAAAGGGAAGGACAACATCTTGCCAGGCTGTATAATCCTTGCCTTGTGAGAGGATCAGTATGCTTTTAAGAGGTGGGGCCCCATAAAGGACCCAAAATATATCTCAAGGACTGGAGTACTCAACCAGGGATATGCCATCCCAGTATCACCACTTACTAGCCCTGTGACTGTGGACAAGTCACTTAACTTCTGTGAGCCTGCCCCAGTTACCACAAATGTGAAATGATGACAATAGTGGTACCTACCTCAGAGGGTTGTGAGGATTAAATGAGAGATGCATACAAAGGGTGTAGGGCAGTACCTGCCTTTGCTGTCATCTCATTAACCATTTCTGCCACCACCACCACAGATACACAGGCCCTTCCCCAGAACACATTTTGATTCAGTAGGTCTGGGGCTGTGGCCTAGGCATGTGCACTTTATGAAAGCTCTTTAGGGAATTCTGATGCTCACCTCTTAGTTAAGGACTACTGCTCTAGGCAATGATTCTGAAACTTTCATGTATGTGTCAAAGTCATCCAGGAGAGCTTATTAAACATGAAATTCCCAGCCTCACCCCTAGAAATTGTGGTATTCTAGGTCTGGTAGGGAATCCCTGAGTGGTGCGAACAATTAATCTTTTAAGACCACCCAGGTCCTATTGGTATGGCTCGTACTACACCAGGTGATGCTCCTGACTCACTTCTAGTGGGACAAAAGGCACGAACTATAAAGTATTTTTCCATTCATTGTTAATGCATTTGCACAGATACGCATCCTCTACCTCCTGGTCAAGGGCAGGAAATTATAAGGTGGCTGCAAAGGACATATAGTCTTTAGCCATAGAACTAAGAAAAGTCAATTAACCATGTGGGAAGAGAATCTTTGACAATAGAAATCATACCTTTGACTTTAGGGCACTAGCACTGAGTATATCAGCCAACAGCCATAAGAAAACTGTAGAAGAATGAAGCTTAGCGTTTGTACTAGGCATGCATTCATTATGTGACTGGAGGGAGGTTAATGAGCCTGGTGATTTTTTTTGTTGTTTTGTTTTGTTTTAGTGACAAAAGGTTTATTTGATTGCTTTGAAATAAATTTTCTGTTCTATCATATCTAAAAGAGAAAAATGAGGGCTCTGAGGAATTTTGAATCCTCATTTGTTCTTAGCTCATGCTACACAATGCCTGGCTCTCCGCTCATTGCAGAAATGGAACTTTCCATTCATAGTGATTTTCTAGGTCTCTGTAACATTTTGAAAAACCACTAACCACTAAGTTCTACATGACTTAATGTTCACCCATTCAGCCCCCATCACCCACCCCTACCCAGCATACATTTAGACGCTTTTTCAAGCTTCTCATCTTTGCTATTTCTTCAGGCTTCTTTCCCTTTCAGGTCAACAGTACCACCTCTGAATTTTCTGATAAGTGTGTAAAACTCACCAGTTTGTATAGGTATTTATCTTCAGCCTCAGAGTTAGTGCTAGGAAGATGATGATAAGGAAAGAGGATCTCTGAAAGTTCATCTGTTTGAAATCCAGAAGAAGTCTTCAATCTTAAACTTACTTCTGGAATCTAGAATTGTAAATTATCTTTGATCAAGGTAACTGTTGTTACCTCTCTTGTTTTTCAAGGGTTACAGAAAAATCTGGTTTAGGAAGTTTAGAGAGTTAACTTTTGCTTTTAAAAGATCCATTGGGAATAGTATACTAAGCAAAGTTCAATAACCTAAAAGAGATTAATGATGCGCAGCTTTCTGAGGACAAGCAAATAAGTTATTTGCCAGACCCAAAAACCAAACCTATCGCATTGATTCCAACTCATAGCGACCCTATAGGACAGAATAAAAAAAAAAAAAAAAAACTGCCCAATAGAGTTCTCAAGGAGCAGCTGGTGGATTCGAACTGCTGACCTTTTGGTTGGCAGCAGACCTTTGGTTAGCAGCCAAATGCTAAATCACTGCACCACCAGTGCTCCTGTTTGCAGGAAGGGATCTATATTTCTTAAGTCCAGTGGGGACTTGAGGTCTGAATGTTCTTCACTTGTGGCTTTCGGACATAGCAGGGAACCTTGTTTCAAATGCCCAAATTCTGCTTTGGGGCAACCACATTTTTTGGAGCAGCATGCAATTTGAGTCTTAAGAGAGGGAAAAAAGATTATATGCAAGACAGGATTTCTCTAAATAGAGAAGAAAGGTTATTTAGTTTGTTCATTTTTATAATGGTGTGAAATCTAGCTGTCTACAGTCTGCCTTTTTGCAGTACTGAGAAAATTATTTGAGGTAAGATTTACATTTTTATGCCATATAGGTATAAACTTATCCCTTATTACCATTTGATTTTATGAAGTATTTTTCCAGTTTGTGGTGTAGAGTTTTTTTGTTTAATTATTAGTAAATACTATTTGTTATGAGTAAAGACTGAAAAGGAGCTAATGTCTTCAGCAAAGACAAACCCTTAGCGATTACATGAACTAGGGTCTGGCTTATAGTTAAAATGATTGAATTTTTTGAAAAAAAGATGCAAAAAGAGAAAGTAACAACACAACTCACTTTGTGTTGTGAAAGTGAACCACCTGTTGGCCTTAATAAGGGCCCTCTACTTTGAGACTACTTAGCAGATTCTGCCTTGACTCCTAGAGCTCAGTGAAATTTCAACAAGTTGTCATTTGCTCATTAACACTAATGAAAGTGGGAGGTTTTAGTTCAATCAAATTGTTAACATTGACAGTAGAAAGAAAAGCAAATTCTGGTTAATGTACTAGGCACCCTTTCTACTATCCATATTAGCTTGAGTTGGGTCTTTATCCTCGACTCATTTATCAGATTAGTTTGAATATTTTACCACAAGGCTTTCAATCATGTTCTTTTGAAAACCACCATTTCTTGAATGAATGAACTCATTGTCCTTCTCTAGGTGGAACATTCTCAAAAAGATGATGGGATCATGTTGGGAGCTCTAAATCGAATCTCCCGTTCCCCCATCTGAATAGAATCAAATGTTGTACCAGCAACTCTCAGAGTAGGGACACCAACACATGGGCTTTTTGTGTTCTTGCTTTTAATTATAGCACATATCAAGAGATACAAATTATGATCTGCAATCTTAGTATGACCAGGGGTGTCAAAAGAGTGCTAGGCTGTGAGTCAGGGGACCTACGTTCTTAGCTGGGCTCTGCTACTAACTAGCTGTGTGATGTCTCACAAACCCTTTTTGCCTCAGTTTCCTGACTTTTTTTTTTCAGAGAGATGGATTGTTCTGTATGATTGCTTAGGTCCCTTACAGTTCTAAAAGCTCATGATTTAAATTGCTGCCTAAGAGAAGGTTCCGTCCCTTCAATTTGTTCATGTTGCCTTCCTCTAATCCCATTACAAAAAAAGCCAAAAACGTTGCTGTTGGTTCCAACTCATAGTGACCCTATGAGACAGAGTAGAACTGCCCCATAGGGTTTCCAAGGAGCAGCTGGTAGATTTGAACAGCTGACCTATTGGTTAACAGCCAAATGTTTAACCACTGTACCACCAGGGCTCCCTCAGTATAGAGGCAATGGGGCATATTGACCTCTCTTCTGGAAAGTAATCCCAGACCAGGAAATTTCTGATAATGCCAGTGATTTCTAGGGGTACAGAACTCTTCTGCATTCCTTTGCCAGGAAGATGTACACACACAGAACAACTGGGCAAATGTTTGAAATTATTCTGACTGACCTAGAAACCATCTTACCTATTTCTTTCTTTCTCTGCTTTTTGAGATGGGAGTGTCTGGCTTATCTGCTTCCTTTCCTTTGAATTTGCAATTGTTGTTCAGGCAAACACAAATAGTATTGGGCTAGCATTAAATAACCAGGGAGGAGAGGCTTGAGCACCTACATCTGTCCCCCTCGCCCACCACCGTCACCAACAAAAAGCTAGAGAAACATAAAAGGAACAAGCACTGCAGTGAACCCCGGTGTTCCCCCTAGCATGCATATATAATCTACCAGAGCCTATCAGATTATTTGTTTTCACATGTGTCCTAGCTGTAGGTCACAAGTCATTTTGATAAAAATAATACTTGTGAATAAGCTGTATAAAATACCAAGCTACACTAAGCCATCCCTGAAAGTGACAACTTGCTGTCATGAATGATGAAATATCCTTTGTGTAAAAGGCAATTGTGTTGATTGTAGAAAAAGAAATGAGCCTTCCTAGGATTCTTCCTTCTCTGGTGGTTATTTTTCTAAAACAGGGAAGTTCCCTATACAGTGATGTTTGGCCATATATTTCCTTTCAGTTTTCATTTACAGATGTCTTTGTTGTATGGGGGAAAAAAAACCATTTTAATCAGTTTCTGCATGAAGGTCAGATAACACTGTGAACAAAAGTAATTTCTTTATGATAATATCAAAACAGAAGCATTGCTGCACTTAAATTATGAAGCATGTTTCCCTTATCTGCAATACAATTGTATGTACGACTTAATAGAATCTGGGTGTATATCTTATTTATGCTATTGGTAAACTCAAGAAATTCTCTTCCCTTCAAGACCTGAAGTTCCAGTATTGGCTAAGAATGAGACCAGATGGTAGTGTGTCCTGCAGTATAAATTATTTTTGGAGGTGATATGGGAATTATTTTAGGTATTGGGGGTTTTATTTGGTAAACTAAAACAGCATTGACATCTTCTACTCTTTTGTGGCTTTGAAGATTTCATATGAATTTTTTAAATGCTCCAATTGCTGCATGTGTGTGGAAATTATTTGAGGTAATTCAGTGGGGCAGAAGTATTCATAATCAAAAATGCCATTTTTATCTGGTTTTGGAGTACAAAAAGATGCACATTAATAGAAACACACAAACACACACATCCTGAGCTGCTGCACACACCTCCCCATTCCCAACCTACATAGATTTAATCAGTTGCCTGTGAAGGGAAGTATGAGATTATCCACTCCCAGATGATGGAGAATTGATTGTAGTCACAAATTCAGACTACTGATGGAATACCTTCAGGAACACGGTGTAGGCCAGGTAATGTACAGTGATATTTCAACACACACACACACCTCTTCTCATTCCCCAGTGACATTTCTGATCCAACATTTTAAGAAATTCCACCAAAATAGGCTGTATAGTAAAGCACAAGAAGAGGTAAAAGTTGCCCAGGATGTTATAGAGATTGCAACACTTCTAGGAATTTAACTCATCTGATTTTATTCCATCCTGTTCTTACACTGAACTCACAAGACATTTGCCCAGAGTCTAGAATTCTTCTGCATGTCTTTATGAAGTTATATATGCTTCTAGGTAAGAAACATTGCCAGTTTCATTTTGGAAAGTCTCCTTCTTAAGCATTGTAAGTACGTATTTCACTAGTAGGAATTCTGAGGAAAAATAACATTTAATGTTTCATGAATGTTTCTAGGATTATGTAGAGGGGAAAGAATATTCAAAATGTTCTCTAGCCACTGAAATGTACTGTGACAATCAGGCAAATCCCATCTTCTATGATATCTAAAAATGATCGAGAGATTTATTATAATAATTTTAGATGGGGTTTGCAAACCACATTGGTCAGAAGAAAGGATTATCTAGTAATGTGGGCAAAAATATTAACTGTCCTTAATATCTAGTTGAAATCCCTAAAATGCAGAATTACTATCTTTGAACATCTGCAGCACTGTTGACATTGGAAAACTGTAATGGTGACTATATATGTATCTTTATAATATTATATCACCAGCTCCCTGGGCCACTCCATCTCAGAGCTTCCTAATCCCTTTTGACAAAGTAACAACTTAAAAATTAATTGATAGCATTCAGGTATCTGATTTAAAACATATATTGGGGTAGGATTCAGTGCTAGAAAGAGCACTGAACTTTAACTCAGAAAACTTCTTGTTGTTAGGTTGTTAGGTGCCGTCGAGTCGGTTCTGACTCATAGCGACCCTATGCACAACAGAACGAAATGCCACCCGGTCCTGCGCCATCCTCACAATCCTTGTTATGCTTGAGCCCACTGTTGCAGCCACTGTGTCAGTCCACCTTGTTGAGAGTCTTCCTCTTTTCCGCTGACCCTGTACTTTGCCAGGCATGATGTCCTTTTCCAGGGACTGATCCCTCCGGACAACACGTCCAAAGTATGTAAGACACAGTCTCTCCATCCTTTCCTTTAAGGAGCATTCTGGTTGTACTTCTTCTAAGACAGATTTGTTCCTTCTTTTGGCAGTCCGTAGTATATTCAATATTTTCCAATACCACAATTCAAGGGTGTCAGTTCTTCTTCGGTCTTCCTTATTCATTGTCCAGGTTTCACATGCATATGATGTGATTGAAAATACCATGGCTTGGGTCAGGCACACCTTAGCTTTCAAGGTGACATCTTTGCTTTTCAACACTTTAAAGAGGTCCTTTGTAGCACATTTGCGCAGTGCATTGGGTCTTTTGATTTCTTGACTGCTGCTTCCATGGCTGTTGATTGTGGATCCAAATAAAATGAAATCCTTGACAACTTCAATCTTTTCTCCGTTTACCATGGTGTTGTGAGGTCCAGTTGTGAGGATTTTTGTTTTCTTTATGCTGAGGTGCAATCCATACTGAAGGCTGTGGTCTTTGATCTTCATCAGTAAGTGCTTCAAGTCCTTTTTACTTTCAGCAAGCAAGGTTGTGTCATCTGCATAATGCAGGTTGTTAATGAGTCTTCCGCCAATGCTGATGCCCTGTTCTTCTTCATATAGTCCAGCTTCTCGGATTATTTGCTCAGCATACAGATTGAATAGGTATGATGAAAGAATACAACCCTGACGCACACCTTTCCTGACTTTAAACCAATCAGTATCCCCTTGTTCTGTCTGAACAACTGCCTCTTGATCTATGTAAAAGTTCCTTACGAGCACAGTTAAGTGTTCTGGAATTCCCATTCTTCGCAATGTTATGCATAATTTGTTAAGATCCACACAGTTGAATGCCTTTGCATAGTCAATAAAACACAGGTAACCATCCTTCTGGTATTCTCTGCTTTCAGCCAGGATTCGTCTGACATCAGCAATGATATCCCTGGTTCTACAGAAAACCTAGATTCTATCAATAAACTGTTGAGTAACCTTGAGAAAAATCACCTAAAATTTTGGACCTCAATTTTCTTGTTTATAAAATGAAGAGCCAAAACTGTGTGAGCTATTTTTATAGCCTCCTATTTGCTCTGCCTGCCTCTGGGCTCAACTTCACCCTCCATTTTGCTTCCCTATTGCCAAAACTCATCACTATGAGTTGGAATCAACTTGATGGCTGTGGATTTTTTTTTATTGCCAAAACAAAACAAAACAAAACATACAACAAATTGCTGTTCCATGTTCTTCACTGTTTAGCTCTTTCTCCTCCAGCTTCATTTTCTTCCACTCTCCAACTTCTGTTTTATGCTCAGAAGATGTCAAATCATTTGCCTAAGTTTCTACACCCTTGTCTGCATCAGTGGTGTCTGTCAAGCACCACCGTCTATCTAGCCATTTCCAAGAGTGCTATGATGTCTTGGTTGCCTTGTTTAGCCATTTCCAAGAGTGCTATGATATCTTGGTTGCCTTGTTTAGACCTAGCATATTGAGAGAGGTACTTGTTCATCCAATCGATTAATCGATCAATATTATTGAATGCCTACTATTACTAGGCACTGTGAATGACACTGAGTATAAGATGTTAAACGAGACAGACATACTCCTGCCCTTTTAGAGCCAACATTCTGTTGAAGAAGACAATTAATGAGCAAGTAAATATAGTCTTATAACACATGATAATTGCTATGGAGGTAATGAATAGGGGACTGCGATAGAGAATGATGGGCTGAGTGAACAACTTAAGTAGAGTGGTCAAGGATGGCCTCTCTGAAAAGGTGACATTTAGGTTGAAACAGAAAGGATGAGAAGTAGCCAACCATATGAAAAGTTGGGGGACAGAGCAGACAGCATGTGCTAAGCTATTGAGGTGGCAAAAAGCTTGGTGAATTGATTGTGGAGAAAAGATCAGTGTAGCTCAAGATTAGAAGAAGAGGAGGAAGTAGCAGAGGGCAAGATAGTGCAGGGCCTTGTATGCCATGTTGAGACACTTCGAGTATATCCTAACGGCAATGAGGAGCCATTGACGGGTTTTAAGCTGGAGAGTGACATAATCAAATTTATATTTTGAAAATCTCACCCTGGAGTCTGTGTAGGTAATGGAATAGATGTAAGTGAGGACGCAGGGATAGAGGGAGATGGTAGTGACCTGGACTAGCATCATTCCAGGGGAGATGAAGGGAAATATCAAGTTTGGGAGATATTTTGGAAGTCATTAATTAAACTTGCAGATGAATTTGATGGGATAAGAAGGGGAAGGGAGTCAAAGATGAGTTACTGGCTGGCTGGAGGTGGGTGTGCTGAGGCAACAGTGACGGGGGAATGGGAAACAAATTGACTGGAAGGGAAATGCATTTTAACGATGGTGGTCATGGTGGTGGTGGTGCATTCACCGTAGCTGGAAGAAAGATAAAAAAGAAAATCTAGCAACTGTAGGTGACTTTCGTTAGCTTGTTAGAGAAAGTCCAACATGTTTCAGATATTCCAACTTTGCAAGTCATCCTGATATCTGACCTAAGAAAATATAACTCTACCTGTCTACTCACTCTCCCCCAAAGTGACCAAGATTACATTTTCTCTAAATACACTATTACGAGTTAAAAGATCTCCCACAATTGAGGAAATTATGAGAATACTTAAGAAGAGCAGAAAGATTCCTAAAGAATAACAACTTTTCAGTTGCCATCAGTTTGTGCAAATAGTATGGTATATCTTTCTCAAAATTATGTAATATCCCTAGATCAGTCTCTATCAAAGTGATGTTTACAAAGGACCTCCTTTGTAAAAGTCACCTGGGAATGCTGGTTCAAAATGAAGATCCTTGTCAAGCCAACTGAATCAGAATCTCTGGGGGTGGCACCCAGGAATCTCAGTTTTGTTACAAGCTGACTTTTGAAAAGCATTACTCTAGACAAGGCATTTTTAACCTTTTTGGTGCCCTGGCTCCCTTTGGCAGTCTTGTGAAGTCTATGAACTCCTTTTTAAAAACCTGTTTATACATGCATAAAATAAAATGTATATGCTAACAAAGGAAATGAATTATGCTGAAAAGCAATTATCAAAATATGTTTAAAAACAAATTTTATGTACTAATTTATATGCTTTTTCTTACTAACACATTAAATAATGAGATCCAGCAGCGGGTCTAATACTACCATGAGTTGAAGTAGTGGATGGGCATAAATAATATTTTGAGACATCTGCCACAATTGTGATGTGATATGAAAACATCTTTGATTTCTATTAGTGAGAGTTATACATTCAGCTAATATTACTATTCCAAATATTATTACTATAGCTTATTGCTAAATTTCAGTTATTATTATTATTACTATAGCTTATTGCTAAATTTCAGTTAGAAATTAGTGAAAATAACAATGTAGTATTTTTCCCATTCAAGTTCATGGCACCCCGGGCTTAGAATCACTGCCTTGGAGGTTGTGACCAAGTAGTCAAGACACTAGTGATGGTATAGTGAAGACTGGAGCTTACATCAAGACACTAGTCAGAGGAGCAAAATGCAGGAATGCGGACAGGGACCTTTGGTAGAGTTAATTTAAATAATTAAAACAGGAGTCGGGCCATAAAAATCATCCCTGTATTACTGGCATTTAATTGATCGGTTTAGCTATTTTGCCCTGAGTAGGCTATTCTGCACACCCATGTTATTGCCCACTACCTCCTGCCCCCAGGCTCTTCCAGAGGGTAGTTATTTACAACAGTTTAGATTTTTATCGATTTAGTATCTTTGGAGGAGTCCCCAGGTGGTGTAAATTTAGGCTGCTACCCTAAAGGTTGGCAGTTCGAGTCCATCCAGAGACACCTTGGAAGAAAGGCCTGGTGACCTACTTCTGAAAAATCAGTTGTTGGAAATCCTTTGAACCCAGTTTTACTCTGACACGTGGGGTCACCATGAATCAAGGTTGACTCGATGGCAACTGGTTTGGTGGTGGTATCTCTGGAGGAAGACCACTTTCCAGGATGGAGAGAGAGGTATTGTAGGATGAAGCAGCTACCAGTATGTACAAGAATGACAGAATCAGAAAATAGGCTTATATTTAAGTATAGTAAGAAGTTCAAAGTAGCTGAGGTAAGTGGATGAGGCAGATGATGCTGGAGAGATGGGTTGACCTAAATCCATAGAGGGCCTTTTTTGTTCACCTTTATGAGCTCAGATTTCATGCTGGAGTTAACAGGAAGCCTGAGGAGGCCATTATGCTCTAGAGAGCTATGGCAAAGTTTATTTTTTATGAAAATAAATCTGCTGGCAGAGTGGGGGATGGATTGGAAGAACGTAGATAGGTCACATCTTAGGCTTTGGTAACAACCCAACTGCGAAAAGTATGGTTCTCCAAAGCAAGGCAATGATCATGAGAGTAGAGAAGGAGGAATAGATATGAGTGATTTTAATCATTGATTTAGCTATGTGCTCTGAAGAAGATGAGTTTGGGGTGATTCTGAAGTCTAGCCTGGGAGATCAGATGACTGAAAACACCATTAACAGAAGTACCAAAAATGTGCAGTGGAGTAGGTTTTGTTGGAAAGATTTTTAGTGCAGTTTTGGATAGCTTGAGTTTTAAGTGCCTATTGAACATCAAAGGAGAAATGTATGGAGTTAGCATTTTTACTGTGATTCATAATAATCCTGTAAAGTAGATAATTGACATGAAACATTCTTTTTGTCTAGAAATTGACAGACTGTCTTCATGGAAATTTTGGGACAATGAGGTTTCAGAAATATATAGGATTAGACATTACATTGTCCTTTTAGTCGAGTTTTGATGAAATGTCAGCCAATGGGTGTCCTCCAAAATTTATAATTAATTCTTCTATAGTTAATTCTTCTGGCTTTTTTCTTTCTTCAAGTACTTGTGGAAATAGATTCTGGAGATGTACAATCTCAGTAGGCTTGTCTTCCCTTTAATAGATACATCAGGATTTAGACATGTTTTGTGTTCTCCACTTGCCTTTCTACCATATCTGCTGGAAGTTAAGACTATATAGGCAGCGTTAAAGCAAGAGGCAGCAGAAGTGGTGATACAATCAGCTTTTCCAACAGCTCTGTGGGCTGTAAACTGCCCTCATTAGGTGGTAGGGAGGCAAAGGGAATTGGCTAATTGCACCTGTCTCTGTGTTCATCACTTATTCAGGTTTTGGGGTCTGGGTCAAAGGGAGAGTCTTATTGTGAAAGTGGGTTGTTGAAATGCAGGGTTGACTTTTAATTGTGAGGGAAAGGATGCTTACCTTTGGTGTTCCTTTCCCCTCTGCTTGGCTATTCTGAATCTTTGTACCTGGACTTCATTTTCAGTCCTGGTTGGGCCAACGACTTCACTGCTGCATCTTTCCTAGACTGTCCCCTTTGGGTAGGTATTTTTTCCTTAGAATTTTCTCTTCCTAATAAAATTTCTTACTCCTATATTTGATAAACCATTCTATGTGAATATCTATGATTACTCATGATTTAAAATGTGCTATCACTTCCAAGAAGCCCTGGTGGCACGGTGGGTAAGAGCTCAGTTGCTAACCAAAACGCCCGCAGTTCAAATCCACCAGCCACTCCTTGGACACCCTATGGGGCAGTTCTACTCAGTCCTATAGAGTCTTATGAGTTGGAATCTACTCGATGGCAATAGGTTTGGTTTTCAGTTTTTTTTTTTTTTATCACTTCTCAAGTAACAATTGTATTTTAAGAGGGGCACTGGGACAATGTTTTATCCCAGAAGAGTGACTCTAATGGTAGGGACCATAGGTCCCAGGGTCGTTGGAATCCTTTCTAATAAGTCTTAAATAATATTGATAGCATACACATGTCAACGACATTTAGCAGATAAAGAATAAAATGTTTTTATAAAGGCTGAGGGAATAGTTGGAAACCCTGGTGGCG
The DNA here is from genome assembly GCF_030014295.1 of Loxodonta africana. Taxonomy (NCBI): domain Eukaryota; kingdom Metazoa; phylum Chordata; class Mammalia; order Proboscidea; family Elephantidae; genus Loxodonta; species Loxodonta africana. Next base: position 125,007,943 of record NC_087369.1, read on the forward strand.
TAGTGGTTAAGTGCTACAGCTGCTAACTAAAAGGTAGGCAGTTTGAATCCACCAGACACTCCTTGAAAACTCTATGGGGCAGTTCTACTCTGTCCTGTGGGGTCAGTATGAGTCAGAATCAACTGGACAGCAATTGTTTTTTTTTTTTTTGGAAGGAATAGTGAGTAAAAGCAGATCAGGTGGAATTCATTTGGCAAAGCTTAATGAAGGAGGGCAGATGAGTTTTTTTTTTTTTTAATGTGCTAGAAATTGGGTAGGGTGGGGTAGGGTAAGGAGAAGTTGTACATTTTAGTACATTTATGTTTGTGTCCTCCATAGAGCCTGGAAGAATGATTTAATACACGTTGTTGTTGTTGTTAGGTGCTATCAGGTCAGTTCGGACTCATAGCACCCCCATGTACAACAGAACGAAACACTGCCTGGTCCTGTACCATCCTCACAATCATTGCTATGTTTGAGCCCATTGTTGCAGTCACTCTGTCAATCCATTTGTACATAGTATGTACCAATTGGTAGTTTGAATGAGCAAATTCATGCAGGAGAATTATTGATTAAAAAAACTTCTATATGTTTATTTTTTACCTTTAAGAATTCTCTAAACATAAATAGAATTGTTAAAAAAAAAAAGACCTTTCATGGATTTAGCATCTACAAATCATTTAAAAAGGTTAGTTGAGATACCCAGTGAATTAGGTGAAAATAGAAATTTAGTCCTCAGTGAATTCCAGACTGAAGAAAGCTGTATGCTTCTAACAAGTAGTGCTGGTGAGGGAGTTTTTCAGTTGTCCACCTCTGTGTGAGATGGGAGTTCTTTGTGCCTGTTTTGTTTGGCTTTTTAAATGTTAACAAGTCTCAGGTGTATGCTAATAGAAGTGCCATGATCAGAAGTCCATTAAAATGGCATCTGAGAAGGAAAACTGATGTTAAGAAATCAGCAAGAGAGAGAATTTAAAAAAAAAACCCTTTTGGTGATATGCAGCACAAGTTTGTTGGGAGCAAAGGGAGGGACGAGCTGATGGAAATCCTCGTTAAAATTAAAAGCCGTAGAAAAGTGGGGAATAGCATCAAAGGCAATGCAACATAAATCATTATCTTTCAGGGCTAACTAAAAGAATTTGTGTTGCCAGTTCATGCTTTATGTAGAAAACAATAATTTATTTCCTAGAGGTTTCTTTGACACAAAACCTAACAATGGAAAGTCACCATTGAGTCTGAGCCTTGTTTTAATGAAGATCTCATACATACAGCAATGGTACAGAACTAGAAGCTACAAAGATCTCCAGAGTATTAGTAAATCAAGTTTTGTGCTGTGAAAATAGATGAAATCACGTTCACCGTACCTATTCAAAAATAAGAACAAAAATAAAATTCTATTTTATTATGGAATTTCAGTTAACTTAGGCTTTTGGATGTGATATGCAAACAGTGGAGCAGTTATCTATATTACTATCCAAGAAAGATTATTGAAGACTTAATGGCGTCTGAGTATTACCAATAAGTGTGTATTTATTGATATGATACTGTGTTAGCTGCTATGGGGAAGAAGATAAAACAGAAAAAGACTGACAATGAAGAAAGGTATTTACAACGATGCTCACTGTTATCATGGAGAGGTGCTGGGCAGGGTGCAATAGAAATGTTTAAGTGAGGGATCTTGCCAAATCTGCAAGTCAGAGGAAGCACTTTGGAGGAATTGGATTCTTAAATGAAACTTGAAAGATGAGAAACATTAGCTAGGCAAATTACTAGCATTCTAGGCAGAAGGCAAGAGATTTGTAGAGTTCTGGAGTTGAGAGAACATGGCATGTTCTAGGGACTTCACAAAGTTCAAACCAAAACCAAAACAAAACCAAACCTGTTGTCATGGAGTTGATTCCTACTCAGAGCAACCGTATAGGGCAGAGTAGAACTGCCCCATAGGGTTTCCAAGGAGTGCCTGGTGGATTTGAACTACCAACCTTTTGGTCAGCAGCCATAGCACTTAACCACTGTGCCACCAGGGTTTCCCATTTAGAAAGTCCAGTATAGTTGAAACATACGAAATGATGGGGAGTTTGGCTAGAGGTGAGACTGGAGAGTGAGGTAGGAGCCAAATTGTGAAGGGCATTTTAAATCTGTGTTAAAGATATTAGCCTTTATTCTAAAGATCTAAACACAATAGGAAGCCATGAATGGTTTTTAGGAACAGAAAATGATTGATGGGAAGTACATTAAAAGAGATGGTCAGACTTTGACATGGAGTAATCCATTTGTATTTCATGAAACCTTTGAGACGAGCTGGTTTCGTTTTAATAAGCAAATACATATTAGGAGATGGTGGTAGCCATTTGGAGTAGGTATTAGACAATCAAGACGGAGACTGATAATTTGTTTTTCTTTCCAACAGTAGAAGAGATAAAGGAAGGAAGGGGGGAAGAGAAATAAAAGGAAGAGATATATAACCTAGTAGCAAGATAGACTATGAACAGTACTTAGGAGACTTGCCATATGTTGTCAGTGGATGAAGTGTGATTCAGGAGATTTGGATTCAGTTATATTATTTTTCATTTGACTTTCCATTTTAACTTGCTTGCTTAGAGAATCACTTAAATTAGCCATGCCTTAGCTTCTCTGTTGTAAAGACACTCTGGCCCAGAACCAACCATTATGCTGATTCAGTTAATGAAATCATGTCATTTAGGGTATCTTGAGCTCCATCTGGAAACCCTGGTAGTGTAGTGGTTAAATGCTACAGCTGCTAACCAACCAAAGGGTCAGCAGTTCGAATCCACCAGGCGCTCCTTGGAAACTCTATGGGGCAGTTCTGCTCTGTCCTGTAGGGTTGCTCTGAGTCAAAATCAACTCCACGGCACTGAGTTTGGTTTTTTTGGTTTTGAGCTCCATCCAGAGAGAGGTATCTCATGTGAGAAGTCTTGATTACAATAGTTATCCTCTGCTTGTTTGCACTTCATTTCTCTGAAAAAGAGTCACATTTTGAAGAAATTCCTTTAATAGAGCCCTGGCGATATAAGCAGGTTGTCTCATAATATTCACGCTTCTCTAATTACGATATTGAGTATATGTCTTTGATGGGTCTCTTATGGCAGGTGTATTGGCTTTCTTCTTTATCCTGGTGTTGGTGTAATGTTTTTACAGAATGGCAGAGGGTACTGTGAATATATCCTGATTTAAGGTGTGAACAAGAAGAAAGAAGTTTGTTCTGATTTCGGCTCATATTCTATGGCAGTTGTCCAGAATGTGGTTGCAAGAGGCTGTGATCTAGCAAACTCTGTCACCCTTTCCTGTCTCTTCTCTAAGCTGGAATACTAACACCACTTTGTCCATTTAGGATCACTAAAACGTTGTTTTTGTATATAGAGATGGTGCTGAGTCACCAGAAGTTAATGGTGATGCTGACTTATGGATGGGTTTCACCTGAGCTTTTCATTTACCTTACTTCCTTGAGGACCAATGTCATGCCTCTGGGGACAATGCTAAAGGTGAGGCATTTGGTCCATGGCTGTGCCACAAAACAAGTCTTGCTTGAATGGGATTTAACTGCACATATGACTTCAATGCTGTGCTCGATTTAGCTGCGTGAGGTTGCTTGAGGGTACCAATGTATCTCAAAGGGGAGAACTTACCGAAAATGTGCCTTTGTCTATTTAGCCAGTGGACAAAAAACACAGCTTAAGAGTATGCGAATATCCCCTGTTGAAATGAGAGCGTAAATTTTTGTGACCTACTTCATGTATCTCTTAAAGAAATAAGATCTTGGAATTTTGTATTCAGTTTCCACCCCATGTCTCATCATTTTCTTTTAGGGTAGCCTTCTAAGTCAGATAAACCCAAATCAGATACTCATCACCAAATTCTTTGTGATAACTTTCTGTTGGATTGAGACTCAGAAGCTTTTTTTTTTTTCCTTCAATGTTTTCCCTTTATAGTTTAGAAACTACCTTTATATTGTAATTTTTTTATCTGGCCATGGCCTACAATAACCTAATGTTGTCCTTTTTATTTCTATTCAACAAGGGAGATATGTTGTAACCTGCTGAGAAGACCATATGTTTTATACTTTTCTAAGTTAAAGGGAGCAGCAGTAGTTTGAGCTCTGGACACTTGGGCTCATGGTCTGTCATCCTGGGAATTTGCCTAGGCTGATTGGTAGAAGTCATCCCATTCTGAATATATATCGTTTACAAAATCCAACCTTCTAGAGTAGCCCCAAACACACACTGTTAGGCATATAGAACAGGACTGGGAGCAGTAGTGTACTGGAGCCAGCTTATGCCAACTAGCAAGATCCAGTTTTGCAAATCTCTTCTCAAAACTGTGTTCAATGACATAACATTGGTAGATTGAAATCAGTCATGGTGAGAATATTCATACCACAGAAATGGACATAGACTACTAACTAGGGCATCTGCTCCCCTTGGAAAGTTGGTTGTCAAATATTTACCAGCACACCATTGGCTGCTATCCCAGCCATTGAGGCCTACCCTGGAGGGGACTTGACACACTCTGTTCTGGTCCTGGAATTGAGACTGATCCAGGCTTCCCAGGGTCTTCTGGGGGCAATCTAGAGGAATAATCTAGGCCAAATGCATACTTTTGAAACTGGGCCAGAAATAGCTAAATCGTTTTGAGGATGAAGGGCCAGGTTGGAGCTGAATTACCGTTCAGTTTGTTGCATTTGCAGTGATGTTGTCTAACAGGCTGATTCCAGGTGCTAGCCATTTACTGTAAGTAAGAAGTGTGGAATCTTTGTGTCACTGGAACAATTTACCAAACAAGTACCTTCCTGTCCATTCATGGCAAAGGAATGAGAGGAACAAAAGAAGTCCTCATCTTGAGTATACTCTGTAAGTGGTTCAGCTCCCTGGTGGGCGCTGATGTATTACACGTGTATCCATTCCAAACCTGTGGAGTCTCTTGGCTTAATGATTGTCTAAACACTGTGTAAATAGTCGATGATATTGAAGATGGTAATTTCCATAAACTGTATTTTTTTCTTTTTTGACAAAAAAGGACTTCCTGTGTTTTTTCAGAAGAATGCCTCAGACACCTGGGTTTTAGTGCTTTCATTTTTAGAATGAACATTCATCCTACATGGCAGTTAATATTTTTGACTTTCAGAATACTTTGGAATACTCCTTGACTTTAAACTTTTTATTGGCAAAATGAAAAAAGTATGTGTGTGTATATATATATATGTATGTATATATACATGTGTTCACGTATACATCTACACATACATATATTATGTGCCAATGTCTTAGGTACATTTGTATATACATAGAAATATCTGTATGGAGTCACGTTAATCAGGTACCAGTGGTTACATCTGGCGATTGTAGAAAGGCAGTAAGAGAAAGGGGGAAGATCGCTGTTTACTATATATACTTCTATACTATTTGAATTGGGTTGACACAATGGCCACAACAATGGACTCAAACATACCAACAATCATGAAAATAGCACAAGACTGGGCAATGTTTTCTTCTGTTATACACACGGTCGCTATGAGTTGGAGCCAACTTGACGGCAACTAACAATAGCAACATACTATTTGGATATTTGATAATAAGCATATATTACTTTTGTTTTTAAAGTACATTGGAAAAGTTTTGTTTTTCTACTGTTCTATAAGCTTTTGCCCCTCTTCAACAACATACTTTGAACTTACCTCTACCTCACTCTTCCCAACTGCTGCATAGCATTGTACCTTATGGGTGTTCCATCCATCCACATCCATTCATCCGCCCGCCCATCCATCCATCCATCCACCCACCCGCCTGCCTGCCTGCCCATCCATCCATCCACCCATCCATCCATCCATCCACCCATCCATCCATCCATCCACCCACCCATCCATCCATCCATCCATCCATCCATCCATCCATCCATCCATCCATCCATCCATCCATCCATCCACCCACCCATCCATCCACCCATCCATCCATCCACCCATCCATCCATCCACCCATCCATCCATCCACCCATCCATCCATCCACCCATCCATCCATCCATCCACCCATCCATCCATCCATCCACCCATCCATCCATCCACCCATCCATCCATCCACCCATCCATCCATCCACCCACCCACCTAGTTATTGTTTGATTGTTTATTTAAATTATTTTTTTTTCCAATTATAGAAGCAGTACCTGCCCTTGGCTCCAACAAAACAAAAAATAAACAACAAAAAAGGATGTAGTTACAGAAAGGTAAACAAGAAAAAAATAAATACACTCTAGTCCCATTTTCCAGAGGTAACTCCTATTGGCAGTTTCTGTTCTAGTGGTTACTTTTATACTATTAGATACTATGCTGCTTATTATAATATTACTATTGATATTAATATTATAATATTAATAATATACTTACCTCCTTCATTGTCTCCTCTTCCTTTCCCTTCCATTCTTTTCCCTTCCATCTCTGTGCCAGGCTGAGAAGAAATCCATATCAGGAAATCTAACCCTGGCTTAGTTCATATCTTGGAACATTTGACCAAGGTATAGAGGCATATGAATGGAGGGTGCCCCACCTTGAGAAGCGGAGAGAACAAGAGAGGAAAACTAAGTATAATCAGAGAAGGGAATGTGGGCTCTTTCCTGCACCAGCCCCTTACCTGGAACCTTAGAGAACTAGGTTGCACTTTGGTGTTTTACCTGTGGCTGAACTTCTCACCCAGACTTCCTGGGGCTCTTAATGGCATGATAAAGTAGAAAGAGAATGACTTTGGAGTCAGATAGACCTGTCTTTTAATCCAAGTTACACCATTTTCTAGCCGTGTGATCTTGGGACAACTTATTTAACTTCTTTGGGTCCCAGTGTCCTTATCTGTAAACTGGCAATAATATTTTACTCAATACTACTCTTGTAAGAGTTAGATGATGATAATGATCACAGCAATATTTATTGACTGCTGCCTATACGTCTGCTGTGAGTCTAAGTGCTTTATATTTATGGAGTGCCTTATGTAATAGTACACACGTAAGAAAGGCACTATTGTTATCTCATTTACAGATAAAAAAAAAAAAGATACAGTTTAAGCAACTTGCCCAAAGCCTACAGATAGTAAATGGCATAGCCAGGACTCACAGATTGAGGCAACCTGGCACCAGATCCTATACCCCTAACCACTATGTTATACTGTAAAGCACCTTTGTTGTGTGTATTTGAGTTGATTCTGACTCATAGCAACCCTATAGGACAGGATAGAACTGCCCTATAGAGCTTTCAAGGCTGTAATCTTTGTGGAAGCAGATTGCCACATCTTTCTCCTGCAGAATGGCTAGTGGGTTAGAACTGCCGACCTTTCAGTTAGTAGCCGAGTGCTTAACCACTGCACCACCAGGGCTTCTTGTAAAGCACCTGGTATGTTGTATAACACAGTCATGCTAAGTATATATTAGTTTCTTTCCTCCTCCTTACTAGATTAGTGATAGATTTTGTTCTTTCAATCCAAAGGAGCCTGTCTGACATTATATGTCATATTCCCCTTTCTATTTTTTTCACAGAAGGAAACCATTAAGTGCTTTGCTTTAAACTCTGGATTGATATACAAAGTGTTTGGCATTATTGTTAAGGCATTAACAATGCATTGGATCAGAGTGAGTTATGACACTTCCTAAAGATGTGAGCTAGAGCCTATCACTTCCTCCCTGCAGTGTTCAAACTCAAATATGTAGGCGACTTGACAACATTCCTAGATATTCATATGTCCCCCCATAGTGTCCAGAGGAACATGTGAAAATTGAGCCACAAAAATAGATCTGTGCCTTCCATAGTGCCACAAAGATGATAGACAAGTTAAAGTAACATCCCTGCTACATATTACAAATATATCCATATTTTTGCAGTAAAACATGATCACAGAAGGAGAAAAAAACAGTAAGGCAAGGAATGGGTGGTAGGTCTCAGTTAAGAGACTTCGTTTGGAAGAAGCCAGAAGAGAGATAGGATGTGAACTTGTACAAAGGGGTATTCTCATTATGTGAGATATCTATGACCTCCTATATATGTGTTTGATCATACTGTTTCCTCTGTCTTCACTGTTATCACCCTAGTCCAGGCCACTAGCATCTCTCACCTGGACCACTGCAATAGCATCCTAACTGGTCTCCCTGTATCCAATCTTTCTGCTCCCCAGTCAGAGCAATAGCCAGGATATAGAAACTAGGCAGAGTGAGTCTGGGAGCAAGGTTCATGTCACTGAGTTCTGGGAGATCAAGGAAGTACAAAAGTGTCGTTCTTTGGCTTCCTTTCCTGTATTTTCAAGCTCTTCTTTTATATTGCTTTAGCGACATCTTTTCATCACTGTCTTAATGACTGTAATGTCAACATATTACCTTTGAAAAATAGTGCAAGTTTTTCAGAATGATACCGTACTAGCTCTATTTTTCCTTTAATCCATTCTTAGCACAGCAGTGAGAGTGATTTGTTTCAAAACAATAAGTCAGATAATGACACTCTCTTGCTTCAAAACTTTACTTTCCACTGTAATTAGGATAAGATGCAATCTTTACCAAGGCCTGTGACGCCCTGAAGGTTCTGGCCCCTACCACTCTTTCACATTCTTTGCTCCAGTTACATTGATCTTTAGTTTCTGAATAAGACAACACTGACCCAACCTTTGCTTGTCTTATTTTCTACAACTGGAACATTGTCTTCCCTCTTTTACCTAGTTAAATTCTACCTATCCTTCAAAGCTCAGACCATGTGTCACTTTTTCAAGCAAATTTTCTTTGACTGCCATACACTAGATCAGAAATTAAAGCACCTTGTATATCTCCCTCTCATGCTTATTGTAACTATAATTAAACAATTATCTGATTAATTAACGTGTGTTTTCTCGCAATAGAATATTAGCTTCATGGGTCAAGGATGGTGTGTGTCTGTGAATTAAGCCAAGGAATGTCTGGGTGGTGACTGTCTCATGGGGATGGACTCTATGAACCTCTGGCATAGTCCTGTACTTGACTTCAGGGTCAGATGATCAGACTGTTTCTGCGATTTCCAATGCCCAAACGTTCCTTTGGTAGTCACAAAAGGATATGAAATATAAAGTTGAAAATATTTTGAGGATTAAAAATTTCTTAGGAAAATTAACTGCATGGATGGACACTGAGTAGCAATATATGTCTATAACTTAATTCTTTATTAACATTTAGTTAAGGAATAAAACAGTTTATTAGGGAGTATGAATTAGTGCGCTCAATAAAAATCCTGCCAACTTTCCCTTTGCAAATTATGGCTTTAAGCTATTGTTGTTAGTTGCCCTTGAGTTGATTTCTACTCATGGTGACCACATGTGTGCAGAGTAGAAATGCTCCATAGGGTGTTCAAGGCTGTGACGTATTTGAAACAGATCACCAGGCCTGTCTTCCAAGATGCTTCAGAGTACATTTGAACTCCAACCTTTTGGCTAGTAGTTGAGAGCAAACATTTGCACCACCTAGGGACTCCTCTTTGGAGCCCTGGTGGCCCAGTGGTTAAGAGCGCAGGCTGCTAACCAAAAGGCTGGCAGTTTGAATCCACCAGCTGCTCCTTGGGAACCCTACGAAGCAGTTCTACTCCGTCCTATAGGGTTGCTATGAGTCGGAATCGACTCGATGGCAACAGGGTTGGTTTTTTGTAGGATCTCCTCTTTAGGCTCTAACTCCGTAAAAAAAAAAAAAAGTGCCCTTTTAATTGTAGATGAATGATCAGTTCCTGACAGTCTGTTGCGATATAGGTAATACAATTAGCTAAGCTCAGTTGGACCAGATCGTCTCTTCCTGAACCTTTGATAGTTTCAATTGTAGTGTTTTGTAGATATATTCTGAGACAACTCTTTATCTATAGATCTGGGTTGGGCAGTGGAGAGCTGATTTTAATTTATTGAGGTAAGTATTCCCTTAGTCTTTTTAAAATGTAAACCCATGTTTACATTTTAATATCAAATGATCTTAATGTCAACAAAGACCTCAAATAACAGTTTGCTTTTATTTATTCCTAATTCTCTGAGTGTAAAGATTTTGATAACTCAACTTTAAGAACATCTATTCCTAATATGAAAAAGCCAAAAGCCAAAAAGAAAAATGAAAAATATGAAAAAAGAACTCTGCAAAATATTACCATGGGTCAATGGGGGGACAGAAAGCTGTGGTGGTGAAGACTATGATGACCTAGTACCATTTCAAGAGTTCTTATGGTACTGAAAACTTACAGGATTTGAAAAGGGAACCTGGTGATGGAGGCTTAAATCAGAAAGACTCTGTGCTGAATGAGACTAGAAATTGACCTAACTGCTTGGGAACTTCTAAAAGGACTAACTATAAGAATGACATATTTGGCACAGAATCTAAAGTTGTAATTTTGAAATGTAAATTCATGGTTGAAAAGGGAAAAATATTCAATCAGCTAATTTACTATTATGATGTCAAAAGGCTGGATGAGTGATTTTTAGCAGTTATATTGAGATATAATTTACACACCATACAATTTATTAATGTAAAGTGTACAATTCTTTATGGAAATGAGAACTAGTGACCAACTTTATATGGAAAGTAGCCCCAAATAGCCAAGTGCTATTGAAGAACAAAGTAGGAGGCTTCACGTTTCCTGATAACAAAACATACTATACAGCTGCTGTAATCAAAACAACATAGTATTGGTTCAGTAATAGATGCATAGACTGGTAGAATAGAACTGAGAACCCAGAAGTAAATTCATCCATTTATGGACAACTGATTTTTGACAAGAGGTTAAAATTCATTCGATGGGGAAGAAACAATCAATAAATGGTGCTGGCAAAACTGGATATCCACTTGCAGAAAAATGAAACAGGACCCATACCTCACACCATATGTAAAAACTAACTCAAAATAGATCAAAGAGCTATATGTTAAACCTAAAACTTATAAAGCTTCTGGAAGAAAATACAGGGCGAAAACTACAGGACCTAATTTTTTGTAAAAATAGGTGAACAAACATAACTACAACTGCATGAATAGCAGAAGACAAACTAGATAATTGGGACCTCCTAAAAAATTAAACACTTATGCTTATCAAAAGAGTAAAAAGACACCCTACAGAATGGGAAAAAATCTTCAGAAACTACATATCTGATAAGGGTCCAATTTCTAAAATATATAGAAAACTTCAACAACTCAACAACAAAAAGACAAATAACCCAATTAAGAAGTGGAAAAAGGCCATGAACAGGCATTTCACCAAAGAGGCAATTCAGGCCGCCAAGAAACATACGAAAAGGTGATCAAGATCATTAGCCATTAGAGAGACTCAAATCAAAACTACAATGAGATAGATTTACCTTATTACCCTGGTTAAAATGGCACTGATAAGAAAAGAAAAAAGGTAACAACTAATGTTGACAAGGATATGGGGAGATTGGAACCCTTATCCATTGCTGGTGGGACTGTAAGATGATATAGCCACTATGGAAATGGTACAACACCCTCTAAAAAAACTAGAAGTAGAACTACTTTATGATCCAGCGATCTAAGATACAGCTATTGATCTCAATTAGAAGCAAAAGAGAAAGAAGGAAACCAAAGTCTCAGAGAAGAAACTAGTCTACAGGGCTAGTCTCTATACAAACTAGCCTTTGCATGCCACAGCCTCATTTACCCTGAGACCAGAAAAACTAGATGATGCCTGGCTGCCACTATCAATGATTCTGATCAGGGCCACAATAGATGGAACTGAATAGAATGGGAAAAAAATATATAACAGAACTCAAATTCTTAAAAAGTTCAGACTTACTGGACCCATTGAGGCTGGAAGACTCTCTGAGACTGTCGCCCTGAGATACTCTTTAAACCTTGAACTGAAACTATCCCGAGTTCCCTTTTTAGTGAAATAAGTTTCACACACAAAATAAAGGATATTACCTGATTACAAATCTGCCTTGGAAGAAGTATAGCCAGAATGTTCATTAGAAGCAAGGATGGAGAGACTTTGTCTCACTTACTTGGGACATGTTATCAGGAGGGACCAGTCCCTGGAGAAAGACATCATGCTAAGTGGTAGTTGTCGTTAGGTGCCATCGAGTCAATTCCGACTCATATCAACCCTATGCACAACAGAACGAAACACTGCCCAGTCCTGTGCCATCCTCACAATCGTTATGCTTGAGGTCATTGTTGCAGCCACTGTGTCAATCCACCTTGTTGAGTGTCTTCCTCTTTTCCACTGACCCTGTACTTTGCCAAGCATGATGTCCTTCTTCAGGGACTGATCCTTCCTGACAACATGTCCAAAATATGTAAGACGCAGTCTCACCATTCTTGCTTCTAAGGAGCATTCTGGTTGCACTTCCTCCAAGACAGATTTTGTTTGTTCTTTTGGCAGTCCTTGGTATATTCAATATTCTTCACCAGCACCACAATTCAATTCCTTATTCATTGTCCAACTTTCACATGCAAATGAGGTGATTGAAATTATTTTTTTTTGGGGGGGGGTAGGGGCACCTTAGTCTTCAAGGTGAAATCTTTGCTTTTCAACACTTTAAAGAGGTCCTTGGTAGCAGATTTACTCAATGCAATACGTCGTTTGATTTCTTGGCTGCTGTTTCCATGGGTGTTGATTGTGGATCCAAGTAAAATGAAATCCTTGACAACTTCAATCTTTTCTCCATTTATCATGATGTTGCTCATTGGTCCAGTTGTGAGGATTTTTGTTTTCTTTATGTTGAGGTGCAATCCATACTGAAGGCTGTGGTCTCTGATCTTCATTAGTAAGTGCTTCAAGTCCTCTTCACGTTCACCAAGCAAAGTTGTGTCATATGCATAAGGCAGGTTGTTAACAAGTCTTCCTCCAATCCTGATGCCCCATTCTTCTTCATATAGTCCAGCTTCTTGGATTATTTGCTCAGCATACAGATTGAATAGATATGGTGAAATATACAACCCTGACACACACCTTTCCTGACTTTAAACTAATCAGTATCCTCGTTCTGTCCAAACAACTGCTTCTTGATCTATGTAAAGGTTCCTCATGAGCATAATTCAGTGTTCTGGAATTCCCATTCTTCAAAATGATATCCATAATTTATTATGATCCACACAGTCAAATGCTAAGTAGAGGGTCAGCGAAAAAATGAACTGACACGGCGGCTGCAACAACGGGCTCAAACATAGCAACGATTGTGAGGATGGTGTAGGACCAGGCAGTGTTTTGTTTTGTTGTACATGGGGTCACTATGAACTGGAACTGACTTGATGGCACCTAACAACAATGTAACAACCCTAGTATGGGGCTACATTAAAAAAACATCTATATGAGACTGAAAGGTCAACAATTACTCTAAAGCAAAGATGAGAAGACTAGGGGGTCAGGGAAACTAGAGTACTGGATATGGAGCAACCAGAACAGAATTAATGATAATGTTGACACATTGTGAAAAATGTAATGTCACTGAACAACTTGTGTAGAAATTGTCAAATGAGAACCTAATTTGCTCTGTAAACTTTTTCACCAAAAACACAATGAAATATTATTGAAAAAATAAAGTGTGCAATTCAGTGGTTTTTAGTATATTCACAGAGCTGTAAAGCCATCACCATCATCTAATTCTAGAACAGTTTCATCATTCTGAAAAGAAACTCCATGCCAATTAACAGCCATTCCCCATTTATCTAACCCAATGCACAGCTCTAAGCAAGTACTAATCTACTTTCGGCCTCTACACATTTACCTATTCTGGACATTTCGTGTAACTGGAATCACACAATATGTGGTCTTTTGTGACTGGCTTCTTTCACTTAGCATAATGTTTTCAAGAGTCACCCATGGTGTCATATGTATCAATATTTTATCCCCTTTTATGGTCCAACAGTATTCCATTGTATGAATATAGCATATTTTATTTACCCAGTTATCAGTTGATGGACATTTCAGTTGTTGCCACTTTTTGTTTATTATGAATAATGCTGCAAGGAACATTTCTGTACAAGTTTTTGTGTGGACTTATGTTTTCATTTCTCTTGATTGTAGAAGTGGGAATGTCTGGGTCATATGGTAACTCTATGTTTAACCTTTGAGGAACTGACAAAATGGTTTCCAAAGCAGCTGCACCATTTACATTCCTACCAGTGATGGAAGAGTGTTCCAGTTTCTCCACAACCTCACGAACACTTGTTTTATCTTCTTGATTATAGGTGTCCTAGCAGGTGTGAAAAACCCTGGTGGCGCAGTGGTTAAGTGCTATGGCTGCTAACCAAAAGTTTGGCAGTTCAAATCTACCAGTCGCTCCTTGGAAACTCTATGGGGCAGTTCTACACTGTCCTATACGGTCGCTATGAGTTGGAATCGACTCTATGGCAACGGGTTTAGTAGGTGTGAAGTGGTATCTCAGTGTAGTTTTTATTTGCATTTCCCTAATGGCTAATGATATTGAGCATCTTTTCATGTAGTTATTGGCTATTTGTACATCTTTTTTCGTTAAAATATCTATTCAGATTCTTTGCCTATTTTTAAATTGGGTTATATATGTTTTTATTGTTGACGTGTAAGAGTCTTTTTAAAAAATATATATATTCTGGATATAAATCCCTTGTCAGGTATATGAATTGTAAATATCTGTCCATTTTTCTCCTATTCTGTAGGTTGTCTTTCCATTCTCTTGATAGTGTCCTTTGCACAAAAAATTTTAATATTGATTAAGTCCAATTTATCTGTTTTTTTTTTTCTTTTGTTGTCTTTGCTTTTGGTGTCATATCTGAGAAGGCTTTGCCCAATCTAAAGTCAAGAAGATTTACTGTAATGTTTTATTCTAAGAGTTTTATGGTTTTAGCTCTTACATTTAGGCCTATGCTCCATTTTGAGTTAATTTTTTGTATATGGTATGAGGAAGTGTGTCCAAATTAATTCTTTTGCACGTCAATATCCAGTTGTCCTAATACCAATTGTTGAAAATACTATTATTTCCCTATTGAACTGAGTTGAACTCCTAATTCTGTTCCATAAATCTATATGTCTATCCTTATGCTGGTACCACACTGTTTTAATTACTATAGCTTTATAGTAAGTTTTGAAGTCATGAAATTTTGTAGTGTTCAGAGTAGGAGGTATGTATTTTTTTATTATATTTATTTCTAAGCATTTGCATATTTTGGTGCTATTTATATGGAAGCATTGTCTTAATTTAATTTTTTTTCTCATTGCTAGTATATAAAAATAAAATTGATTTTATGTGTTAATCTTATATCCTTGATGAGCTACTTTATTAGTTCTAGTAGATTATTTTTTAGTGGATTCCTTAGGATTTTCTATATATAGGTAGTCCCTCACTTATGACGGGGTTCCGTTCTGATGACTCCATCATAAGTCAGTTCTGATGTAATTCAAATACCTCTTTTTTTTTTGTTTTAATTTTCATCATTGTTGCCATTTGTTGTCAGTATCTTTATAAATCTGATTCTTGTCTGTCTTTGGAGGTTGGAAACATTATGTATAAGCAGTGCAGGTGTTACAGATAGAGAAACTTGGACAACTCAGCTTCAAATTAACAACTGATGCTTCTTATGGTACAAAACACTGAATAAGATTACACTTCAGTCCTGTCTACAGTGACGTCGGTGTTAATGTGGTAACAGTGAAGTCAGAGTTGTAAAGGCTGTCAGCACACGTGCAGTTCAGTTGTTGTATATCGTTAGAGTTGAACATTGCCCAACTTCCTATCCATTACAACTTCCAGAACCAACACTGACTTCATTGTAGACCAGGTCATAGCCTGCTATACGGCAGTGTTTTGAGCACTAAATTATAAGATCGAACATCTGAGAATTATAACATCAGAAAATTACGTGCTGCAACATTGTATGTAGTATGTATTACTAACAATAAGATGTGCAAAAAAAAAAAAAGACAGTCATTAATTGTGGTTTGTTGTAACTCGAATAAGTCATAAGTCAGGGACTACCTGTACAAGATGATGTCATCCTCAAATAGAGATTGTTTTATTTTTTTCCTTTCCAGTCTGGATGCCTTTTATTAATTTTCTTGCCTAATTGCTTTGGCTAGAACCTCTAGGACAATGTTGAATAGAAGTGGTGACAGTGGATATCCTTGTCTTGTTTCTGATCTTAGCAGAAAATAATTCAGTGTTTCACCATTAAGTATGATGTTGTTCATGAATTCCCTTTATCAGTTTGAGGAATTTCCCTAATTTCTAATTTGCTGAGTGTTTTTATCACGAAAGGTTGATGGATTTTGTGAAATACTTTTTTTGGTATCTATTGAGATGATCAATTTTTAATTTCCTTTATTTTATTGGTATGTTATAATTGATTTTTTTTATTGTGGTGAAAATATACAAAACAAAACATATAGCATTTCAACAATTTCCACGTGTACAATTTAGTGACATCGATTGCATTCTTCAAGTTGTGCAACCATTCTCACTCTCTTTCTAAGTTGTTCCTCCACATTAACATAAACTCACTGCTCCCTAAGTTTCCTATCTAATCTTTTGAGTTGCTGTTGCCAATTTGATCCCATATAGCTAGATCTTGAAAGAGCACAGTGCTAACAGCCGACATTCTTTACTAGTTAAGCTCAACTATTTGATTTTAAGGAGACTTCAGGGGATATTTTTTATTCTCACTAATTTTTTCCCCAAATTATCCTACCACCGAGAACATACATTCACATAATTGATTTTTTGAATCTTATACCAAACTTGCATTCCTGGGATAAATCCCATTTTGTCATGGTGAAATAATCCTTTTTATGTGTTGCTGGATTTAGTTTACTAGTATATAGTTGAGGATTTTTGTATCTATATTGATAAAAGACACTGGTCTATAGTTTTCTTATACTGTCTTTGTCTGGCTTAGGTATCAGGAAAATGCTGGCCTCATAGAATGAGTTAGGAAGTGTTCCTTCTCTTCTGTTTTGGAAGAGTTTGAGAAAGAATGGTATTTACTCTTCCTTAAATGTTCTGTAGAATTTTCTGGTATTTTTCTTTATTGGGGAGTTTTGATTACTGATTCAGTATCTTTAATTGTTATGGGTCTATGCAAATATGCTACTTTTTCTTGGGTAAGTTTCAGAATTTTGTGTCATTTTAGACATTTGTCACTTTCATCTAAGGTATCTAATTTGTTAACATACAGTTTTTCAGAGTATTTTTTATAATTAATTATTTTCCCCTTTGAAGTCAGTAGTGATGTCTCTTTTTTGGTTTGACTGACTTAAAAATACATATATTTATTTAAAATGATGTTTATTTTGGGGGAATAATATAGTTTATGATGAACATAATGTGAACTTCTACTCCATAATTCCACCACCCAAATATAAGGACTAAGGACATTTACTCTGAGTTTTTTTTTTTAACATATATTTTCTATATTTGAGATTATGCTTCTTATTAATTTTGTAGCCTGCTTTGTCTTTTTTTTTTTTACTTCGTATAATATACATTGGCTATATTATTAAAATTATTTTAGTAAGCTGCTTAACATACTTTTGTATGAATGTGACATAATTTACTGAATTCCTTTTCTCTTTTTGAACTTTTTAGTTACTTCTGAAGTTTAGCTATTATAAATCATACTGCAGTCTTTGTACATAAATCTTTTACACATATCATTCTGCATTTAGTTTTCTATCCTAGCTTCCCTTAGCATTATGTCAAGAGCATATTCTACAACATATCATTTAAACTTTTGAAAAGCTAATTGTTAATGCTCATAAAATAGTCCACCATATAAATATACCATATTTTTTCTAACAAATCCCCTATTATTGGACATTAAGGTTATTATAGAACTTTGGTAGTGTAAATCTTGTAAAGATTGACATAAAAAAAAATTAGTGTCTAATTCTTTGCTCACATTTTGGATTAAGATATCCTAGGTCAAAGGGTTTGAATTTTTGTTATTGCCTGAAATTTTACATTAAGTTAGTTAGAATCATGCTCCATCATAGAGACATGCTGTAATTTCCCTAACCCTTGCCATATTTTTGGATATCTTATATTTTTGTTACTACAAATAATCCTAGCATAATCATCCTTGTGCACGAGTCTGAGTACATTTTCTAAGACAGGTACTTTTTAGAGTTATCGTATGCACATAAGAATTCGCTCTCCAGAAAATGAATGCCAGTTTATATTCTAATTGCCAGTCTATGAGAGTGTTTGTTTTACTGCAGGCTTCCTAACATTGAATTAAATTTATTATTTTTAAAATCTTTGTTGATTTGATAGATTCTACCAATGTTGATCAGCAAAAGGGGAACCAGAAGAGAGTATTCATTGGAGGAAGGGGTATAAATTTTTATGAAAAGGCTTGAGAAAAAATCAGGATGACCCCAGGGGTAGTTAGGCATTTGCAGGAAACGTCTGTGCTATACTGAAATGATATAGGAACACCAGTGATGTGGAAACAAGAATTTCAAGCTAATAATCATGATGATGATTTTAACAATTATTATTATTATAAAAAGAAGTATTTTTATCAGATTAATTTTTAGATGACAAAATTAAAATACACATTACCAATGATTAGTCTTTTAACTTCCTCCCACTGGTTCATTTTCAAGTACATTTGTGTCTGGTGAACTAGTTGATACCTCAGATCCTGAAAAAAGTTAAGACAAGGGAGTTTTAAAAGGGGAAAAAATCAACAATGATTTCTGCGGAAAAGTAGGGTTGGGGTATCCAATGGAGAGGGAAGGCAGATGCTTGGGTTCATACTTTATAGTGAGGAGTAGACGTGAGTTATAGGGCAGCAAGGTAAATTTTATTCATTTCTGAAAATGAAAATTGCCTAAATGCAATTTTAAAGTCTTATAGCTATTGGGCAGTGAAGAGACATTGATAAATCATCAGTGTGATCTCTACTGTACCCAAGACTTGTGTGCACATTATTTTATGCACACACACACAAATGACACATGCACACAGACCTCTACACACAGCTATTGGCCTCTGTTGGCCTCTAGTGCTTGCCAATCTGCCCTTGCCCACCTGGCAAACTTGTTTCTTCTGCAAGCATCATCTCCTCTGAAAAACCTTCTCTGACTTCCCTAAGCAGAATGAATAACAACCATAGCACCACTAATGACAGCAAATGTGTAGTGATAGCTGATTCCACATCTGATAATGGGTTAGGTTCTTTGTATGTATTATACCGTATATAGTGCAAACAGCAACCTTATGAAGTAGATGCTACTATTTCCCTCATTTTCAGATGAGTAAATGGAAGGTCAGAGAGTATTGGTAACTTTTTTAGCCAAAGTCATACATCTAGTAAGAGGTGAAAACAGGGCTAAAAAGGCTGAATTGCCTCATTTTACAGTTATCAGTAACCCAGATAAAGTATGATATGCACCCGTCCATCACTCAAAAACAGTTATGACATTATTTGGTAAATAATATTCTGTTTTATGACTCGCTTAAGATGAAAAATATCCATTCTTTTATAATTGTTCACAGGGCACAATGTTTTCATTATAATTTTCTAGTTAAAAATGTGGGAAACAGAATATTGTAGAACTAGGTGCTGTCATTTATCTAAACCTAGAAGAACAAATCAGATGCATTGCGTTATTAGAGGAAAGTTCATTGATATAAATATTTCTGACAGCTCCGTGTTATTTTTGTTACTTAGCACTTAAAATAATATGCAGTCTCCTTGATATGGAATATTCCAAGGAGTTTAACCCCATTTTTCCTCTTGATATCTACCTACCTCCTTACTTACAGTTACTGCTGTTCATGATAGCTGGGAAAGAAACTTTACAAAATGTGGATTGTTTGTTCTGCCTCCAATTGGCTGTTTTCTTTAGTGAAAGTTACTACCCTCGCTGTACCTTGGTTTCCCCGTATTTTACACAAAGGTAATGAGGTTATGTATTAAAATACCATAACCTCAGTTAGCTACAATATGGAAAGAGGAAGATGGAAGAATTGACAGGATTAAAAAAGATGATGGGGGAATGTTGAACTAAGAAGTTATCCTTTTAGCTACTAATACCCAATTCTTGTTGAAAATAATTTAAAAGTAAGTCATAAAGAAAATGGAGGTGGCAGAATATTAGATATAGTCAAATGTCAAATTAAAACCAAAACAGAAACAAAAAGATGGGCTCCAAAAACTTAAATCAGTGGTATTAACATCAGAGCTAGAAAAATCCTGGAATAAACTACTATTGAGAATGTCTGTGTTTCCTCTAACCTCCAACCCTACCTATCCCCTTAGTCCATACAGGTAAACTTGCCAGCTGTTCCACAGAGAATGTAGAAAGTCACAAGATGGCAACTTTCCATCACAAGATTTGCAGACTTAACCCACACCTTCACTTGTCATTTCTGCCTTCCTCCATTTCCAACTGAAGATTAGAAGATTCTCTAGTGTATGGCAAATCTTTCCACTTGAGCTCTGGAACCTTTTCCTCATATATTTATTTCTTCATGGTTCTTGCCCTATAGATTAACCCTGTGTTTTCTTACTCAAAGGAGCCCTGGTGGTGCAGCGGTTAAGCGTTCTGCTGCTAACTGAAACATACTGTGGTAGCTTGTGTGTTGCTGTGATGCTGGAAGCCATGCCTCAAGTATTTGAAATACTAGCAGGGTCCCTTATGGTAAACAGATTTCAGCAGAGCTTCCAGACTAAGAAAGACTGGGAAGAAGGACCTGACAATCTACTTCTAAAAAAACTGGCCAGTGAAAACCTTTTGAATAGTGGTGGAACATGGTCTGATATATACAGGGCTGGAAGATGAGCCCCTCAGGCTGGGAGACACTGAAAAGATGACTGGGGAAGAGCTGCCTCCTCAAAGTAGAGTCGACCGTAATGATGTGAATAGAGTCAAGCTTTTGGGATCTTCATTTGCTGATGTGGCACGAAAAAATGACATGTTATCGGGAGGGGCCAGTCCCTGGAGAAGGACATCACGTTTGGTAAGGTAGAGGGTCAGAGAAAAAGAGGAAGACCCTCAATGAGATAGATTGACACAGTGGCTGCAATGATGGGCTCAAGCATAGCAATGATTGTGAAGATGGCACAGGACCAGGCAGTGTTTCACTCTGTTGTGCATGGGGTCACTATGAGTTGCAACTGACTCGATGGCACCTAACTACAACAAGGATCAAGGTCAGGCCAAAATAATTAGTTCTCTTTTGGTAGAGTTATCAGACTGGTATATTGTAGGAAGACCTAGTCTTATCAAATAACGTCATAACAAACAAGAGAAAAGATTGAAGTTGTCAAGGATTTCGTTTTATTGGATCTACAATCAAAGCATGTGGAAGCAGCAGTCAAGAAATCAAACAAGGTATTGCATTGGGCAAATCTGCTGTAAAAGACCTCCTTAAACTGTTAAAAAGCAAAGACATCACCTTGAGGACTAAGGTGCACCTGACCAAAGACATGGTGTTTTCAATCGCCTCATCTACATGTGAAAGCTGGACAAATAAGGAAAATGGAAGAATTGATGCCTTTGAATTATGGTGGTGGCAAAGAATATGGAATATACCATGAACTACCAGAAGAACGAACAGATCTGTCTTGGAAGAAGTACAGCCACAATGCCAATTGACCTAAACTTTCCCTGAGACCATGGTCTCCAACCCTCAACCCAGTAGCTCGGTCCCTCAAGGCATTTGGGTGTGTCTAGGACACTTCTATGACTTTGCCCTGGTCAAATTTTACTTACTTCTCCAGTATTGTGTACTGTCTTACCCTTCACCAAAGTTACCACTTACATACTGTATAATTAGTACATTTCTCTCCCACCCTTCCCCTCCCTGGTAACCATCAAAGATTGCTTCTTTCTGTGTTTTTCTAATAGTGGTCTCCTAAAGTATTTGTCCTTTTGTGATAGACTTTAATTCACTCAGCATAATGCCTTTCAGATTCATCCATGTAGTAATACGTTTTGTAGATTCATTATTGTTCTTTATTGTTGTGTAGTATTGCATTGTGTGTATGTACTATAGTTTATCCATTCATCTGTTGGTAGGCACTTAGGTTGTTTCCATCTTTTTGCTATTGTGAACAATGCTGCAATGAACCTGGGTGTGCATATGTCTATTCATGTGCTGGCTCTTATTTCTCTAGGATGTATTCATTCCTAGGAGTGGGATTGCTGGATCATATGGTATTTCTATTTCTAGCTTTCTAAGGAAGCGCCGTATCATTTTCCAAAGTGGTTGTACATTTTGCATTCCCACCAGCAGTGCATAAGAGCTCCAGTCTCCCCTCAGCCTCTCCAACATTTGTTATTTCCTGTTTTTTTGATTCATGCCAGTAATGCTGGGGCGAGATGGTATCTCATTGTGGTTTTAATTTGCATTTCTCTTATGGCTAGCAATCGTGAGCATTTCTTCATGTGTCTGTTGACCACTTGAATGTCTTCTTTGGTGAAGTGTCTGTTCATTTCCTTTGCCCATTTTTTAATTGCATTATTTGTCTTTTTGTTGTAGAGATGCTCAATTTTCTTGTAGATATTTGTAATAGCCCAATTTTTTTTCCCCAGTCTGTAGGTTCTTTTTTTCACTCTTTCGGTGAAGTCTTTTGATGAGCAGAAGTGTTTAATTTTTAGAAGATTCCAGTTATCTGGCTTATCTTCTGGAGTTTGTTGTTGGTTATGGTTAGTATCCTGTTATTGCCTCGTATTAGGGCCTCTTCCATTGATCCTATTTTTAATTCTATGAACTTTATAGTTTTTGGTTTTATATTTAGGTCTTTGATCCATTTTGAATTAATTTTTGAATATGGTGTGAGGTATGGGTCCTGTTTCATTTTTTTGCAGATGGACATCCAGTTTTGCCGGCACCATTTGTTGTCTTTTCCCCATTTGATGGACTTTGGGCCCTTGTCGAAGATTAGATGACCATAGGTGGATGGATTTACATCTGGGTTCTCAATTCTGTTCCATTGGTCAATGTGTCTGTTACTGTACCAGTACCAGGCTATTTTGACTACCGTAGCTGTATAGTAGGTTCTGAGGTCAGGTAGCACCAGTCCTCCTACTTTGTTATTCTTTATAGTGCTTTACTTTTTGGGGCTTCTTCCCTTTCCATATAAAGTTCATGATTAGGTTTCCCATCTCTTTAAAGAATGTTGTTAGTATTTGGACCAGGATTGCACTGTATTTGTAAACCGATTTGGGTAGAATTATCATTTTCACAACGTTGAGTCTACTTGTCCACGAGCATGGTATGCTTTTCCATTTAAGTAGAACTCTTGGTTTCCCTGGTGGCGTAGTGGTTAAGTGCTACGGCTGCTAACCAAGAGGTTGGCAGTTCAAATCCACCAGGCGCTCCTTGGAAACTCTATGGGGCAGTTCTACTCTGTCCTCTAGGGTTGCTGTAAGTTGGAATCGAGAAATTTCCCTTCTATACCTATTTTATTCAGAGTTTTTTTATGAGGAATGAGTGTTGGACTTTGTCAAATGCCTTTTCAGTGTCGATTGTGATGATTTTGTGATTCTCTCCTTTTATTTATGTGGTGGATTATCTTGATTGATTTTCTAATATTGAACCATCCTTGCATACCTGGTATGAATCCTACTTGGCTGTGGTGTATCATTTCTCTGATATGATGCTGAATTCTGTTGGCTAGAATTTTTGAATCTGTATTCATGAGAGATATTTGTCTGTAATTTTCTTTTTTTGTCGTGTCTTTGCCTGGTTTTGGTATCAGGGTTATGCTGGCTTCATAGAATGAATTCAGAAGTATCATTTCCTTTTCTATATTCTGAAATGGTTTGAGTAGACTGGCGTAAGCTCTTCTTTGAATGTTTGGTAGAATTCTCCAGTGAAGCCATCTTGGCCAGGGCTTTTTTTTGTTTGGGAGTTTTTTAAGTGACCTTTTCAATCTCTTCTCTTGTTATGTGTCTGTTCATATTTTCAACATCATTTTGTGTTAGTTTGGGTAGGTAGTATGTTTCTAGAAATTTGTCCATTTCCTCTAGGTTTTTCAAATTTGCTGGAGTTTAATTTTTCATAATACTCCATTTGTGATCCTTTTTATTTCAGTTGGGTCTGTTGCAATGTCACCCATTTCATTTCTTATTTGGATTATTTGCATCCTTTCCTGTTTTTCTTTTGTCAGTTTGGCCAGTGGTTTGTTGATCCTTTCAAAGAACCAACTTTAGTTTGTTGATTCTTTCTATTGTTTTTGTATTCTCTGTTTCATTTATTTCTGCTCTGATCTTTATTATTTTCTTTCTTTTGGTGGCTGTGGGCTTTCTTTTGCTGTTCTATTTCTATTTGTTCAAGATGTGTAGCTAATGTTTTGATTTTGTCCCTTTCTTCTTTTTTGATGTGTGCATCTATTGCTATAAATTTTCCTCTAAAGACTGCCTTTGCTCTATGCCAAAGGTTTTGGTGTGATGTGTTTTCATTCTCGTTTGATTCTAGGAATTTTTTGATTCCATCTCTGATTTCTTGTATTACCCAGTGGTTTTTAAGCAGGATGTTATTCAGTTTCCATGTAGTTGATTTTCTTTCCTGGTACTTCCTGTGGTGAATTTCTACCTTGATGGTGTTGTGGTTGGAGAAAATACATTGTATTACCTCAGCGTTTTGGATTTTGTTGAGGGTTGTTCTGTGGCCCAAGATGTGGTCTGTGGAGAATGTTCCATGTGTGTTGGAAAAGAATGTGTACTTTGCAGCTGTCGGGTGGATCTCATATGTCTATGAGATCAAGTTGGCTGATAGTGGCCTTTAGATCTTCTGTATCTTTGTTGAGTTTCCTTCTAGATGTTCTGTCCTTTACTGACAGTGGTGTGTTGAAGTCTGCTACTATTTTTGTGGAACTGTCAATTTCTGGTTTCAGTGCCGTTAGAGTTTGTTTTTTGTATTTTGGAGCCCTGCATTGGGTGCGTAGATGTTTATAGTGGTTAAGTTTTCATGATGGATCGTCCCTTTAATAATTACATAGTGCCCTTCTTTGTCTTTTATGGTGGATTTTGTTTTAAAATCTATTTTATCTGAGATTAGTATTGCCACTCTGTTTTTTTTTTTTTTTTTGGTAACTGTTTGCTTGATATATTTTTTCCACCCTTTGATTTTTAATAAATTTGCATCTTTGTTTCTAAGGTATGTCTCTCGTAGACAGCATATTGATGGATTCTGTTTTTTTTATCAATCCTGTCACTGTGTGTCTCTTTATAGGTACATTTAGGCCATTTACATTCAGTGCAGTTATTGGTAGATGTGAGTTTATTGCTGTCATTTTGTAGTGCTTTTTTTGTGGTGCTGATGTTTTCTTTGTTCCTTTTGCTGTCCTGTGCTGAATTCCTTTTGTTTGTGGATTTTTTTTTCCATTTCTCTTGCTTTTGTAGATTTAGTTTTTACTGAGATTTTGTTTTTCTTCTTTATTTTGATGGGTAGTTTTGTTAACTTTCTTTGTGGTTACCTTGACATTTACCCTTATCTTCCTAGGTTTGAACCAGTCTATTATTACTTGGGTATCGCCTTGCCTTCCTCTCCGTTAGAAAGTTCTATACCTACACCATTTATTCCCTCTTTTATTTTTCTGATGTTGTTGTCATTTACAGATTAACTTGTCTGGTTCCCTGCTGTAATTCTATTGACTTTGGATAGTCCTTGGGAGTTCATTTCCTAGGTTGGTATCTGGCTGGTGCAATCTTGTGTCCTAGGTTCAGGCTGTCGTCTGATGTTGTTTGTTCTCAGACCGGAGGACTCCCTTTTAATAATTTTTGTAAATTTGGTTTGGTTTTTACATATTCCCTTAGTTTGTGTTTATCTGGAAATATCCTAATTTCACCATCATATGCGAATAAGAGTTTTGCAGGATATATTATTCTTGGTTGGCAATTTTTTTTTCTTTCAAGGTTTTAAATATGTCATCTTGATTGCCTGCATGGTTTCTGCCAAATAAATCAGAGCTTAGTCTTCTTGTGTCTCCTATGAATGTGACTTCTTGTTTTTCTCGAGCTGCTCTCAGGATTCTTTCTTTGTCTTTGGTTTCAGTGAGTGTGATTGTGATATGCCTTGGTGATTTTCTTTGGGGGCCTATCCTCTATGGGGTTCATTCAGCTTCTTGGATGGTCAGCTTTTCATCTTTCGTAATATTGGGGAAGTTTTCTGTCAGCAGTTCTTCAATGATCCTCTCTGTGTTTTCCATTTTTTCTCCCTGTTCTGGAACTCTGATCACTCTCAGAGTTTTGCTTTTGATTGTATCTCACATAATTCTCAGGGTTTCTTCATTTTTCTCCGTTCTTTTTTCTGATTTTTCTCAGAGTTGTATTCAAGTGTTTCTCTTCAGTTTCGCTGATCCTGTCTTGTATCATTTCAAATCTGCTCCTCAGCCCTTCTATGGCACTGTTCATTCTGAAATCTTCTTTATCTTTTGGATTTCTAGTTGTTTTTATATGATTTCTAGTTGTGAATTTATTTTTGTATTTTGTTCTTGTACTATTTTCCTGAATTCTTCCATTTTTTGGTCTGTATTTTCAATGAATTTGTCTACCTTTTCCATGAATTTGTCTTTTTTTTTTTTTTTGCTTTTTGCTTCAAATCTTGGATAGCTCTGAATATTAGAGATTTGAATTCCCTCTCAGGTAGTTCTAGGCCTTTTCTTCTACTGGAAAGTCATCTGGAGTTTTGTTTTGGACTTCTGCTGGAACCATCCTGTCCTTTTTTTTTTCTTATATGTTTCGATATTGTCTGCTGTCTTCAGAACATTCAGTAGTTATTTTCTTCATTTATTGATTGTAGATTTGTTTGTTTCATCCTGCTTTTTTGTTTTATTTGGTTATGTCTGAGTAGGCGGGCTGTACATTCTTTTTTGTTTGCTTGTCTGTGGGCACAATACTTTTCACCCCCTTGTCCAATGGGCAGTGCCAGTTTCTCAGCTGTGGTGCAGCAGGGCAGTTCCAGCTGAAGGGGAGGGGCCGGGATAGGTTGTTTGTGGCATTTACTAAGGCCAACAGGGTGGCTGGGAATCAGTGCAGGTGAGGTTCTGATAGGCTGTGCCTGTGCTGTTTAGGGGTGTGATGTTAAGTGCATGATGCAGATAGGCAGGTAGGAGGGGGGAGGTTGTGATGTGTGGAGCTAAGATGGGTATGGGAAAGAGGAGAGATAAACAGGAGCCAAAAACAAACAAAACAAAACAAATGCTAAGAGAGTAAAGAGATAAGAAACCGAGAAATGGAGGAAAACAAAAGGGGAAAAAAAAGATAAAGGGAAAAATGAAAATAGTAGTAAATAAAAATTAGAAAAAAAATAAAAGCCTCGAGGGATCCCAGTGGTGTGGCTGCAAAACCAGGGACATGGCTCCCAGGCCTCGTAGTACAGCCTGCCTAGAAGGGGTAGAGATGTCACTCAGCACCAGGTATTCAGGAGACAGGAAAAGAAGGTAAGTATAGAGCGATGAGAAACTGCGAAATGAAGAAAGACATAAAGAAAAAAAGAAATGCCCCCAGGGAGCCCACTGGTGTGGCTGCAAAGACCAAGTGGTTCCCAAGCCAGACAGTACAGCCTGGCTAGAGGGGGCTCCCAAATCTTGAAAACAAACAAAAAAAACCAAGGATCCCACAAGTGTGGCAGTGGGCTGGGGAAGCTGTTCCCCAGTTGAGCAGTGCTTCACAGCCTTTCAAAAAGAAGCAAAGATGGCACATGGAGCCAGCTGTTTGAGAGAAAGGAGGGGGAGGTAGTGAGAGGCACAGAAGAAACCAAAAGAAGCAGAAAAAAGCAACAAACAAATGGCACTCTGGGAGCTGGCCAGCATGGGCAGAGTGAGTCCAAGTGGCAAGGGGCTGAAGTCAGTGCCTCTCAGCCAAGAGACTGAGACAGGTGGGAAGCAAAGGAGGCTGAGCAGCAGGAGGGAGAAGGATGGGGAGCGGGAAAGCATATATTGCTGGTTACCAGTGCCCTGTCTCCTGCTGGGAGCTCCTGGAAGCTGCTTTCCCATGCTCCCTGTCTGCTGATCTCCAGTGTGGGTGGGATGAATCTCAGCAGCATGACCCTATACTTCTCAGTTGGCTGAGTGACTGCAGCCAGCTATGAAGTCATAGAGGTCGAGTGGGGGGAGAAGAATGGGGGGTGGGGAAGCATATATTGCTGGTTACTGGGTATTCTGTCTCTGGCTGGGAGCCCCGTGAAGTTACTTTCCTGTATTCCCTGTCCGCCAATCTCTGACAGGAGTCCAAGATGGCGAATCTGTGCTGCATTAGCTGATAGGGGACCTCTGCACATATCCCTTCTCACTCTCTTTTCTCTGAGAGTTTCTTATTCCACTCAGTGCTTGGCTGAGTTCTTTATCTCTTCATTTGATGCTTAGGGTTCAAGGATTGACGTTTGTCTCTGTTTTACTTAGTTTTTAGGGTCTTTGTTGTGGAGGGATGGCATGGTGCTTCCATCTATAGAGCCATGTTGGCTGGAAGCCTATTTCTGGCTTTTTAAGGAAGCGCCATATCATTTTCCAAAATGGTTGTGCCGTTTTGCATTCCCACCAGCAGTGTATAAGAGTTCCAAGTTCCCCGCAGCCTCTCCAACATTTGTTATTTTCTGTTTTTTCAGTTCATGCCACTAATGTGGTGAGATGGTATCTCATGGTAGTTTTGACTTGCAGTTCTCTAATGGCTATTGATCTCGAACATTTCCTCGTGTGTCTGTTAGGCACCTGAATGTCTTCTTTGGTGAAGTGTCTGTTCATAGCCTTTGTTCATTTTTTAATTGGGTTATTTGTCTTTTTATTGTAGAGGTGTTGGATTCTCCTATAGATTTTAGAGATTAGACCTTTATTGTATATGTCATAGTCAACATTTTTTTCCCGGTCTGTAGGTAGTAAGTAGGATCTTGTGAACATGATTTTATCTTTGTTTTCTGATTAAATATCTAATAGGATGATAGAGTCATTGCCATGTGAATAGCATATTTCATTGTAGATGACTGTAGAATTAGAAGATAAAACAATTTAAGACGAATATGCTGTCTCCACAACTGTCTCTGAGAGTTAATTATCTTTAATATGTCTGTGATGTGTGTGGGCTGTGTATCTGTAATTTCCAGTTCTTTGTTGTGGGTGTGTGTATACACACACACACACACACATATATATATATATGAATATACGCCAGTTTATATATATAGCAGTTGCTATCAGGTTGATTCTGACTCATGGTGACCCATGTGTGTCAGAGTAGAACTGTGCTCCATAAAATTTTTAATGACTGATTTTTTGGAAGTAGATTACCAGAACTTTCTTCAGAGGTACCCCTGAGTGGACTCGAACTGCCAACCTTTGAGTAAGCAGCCAGGTGGGTTAACCATTTGCAGTGAGAGAGAGAGAAAGAGAGCACAAGACAGCCCTGGTGGTGCAAAAGTTACGGGCTCAGTTGCTAACTGAAAGATTGGTAGTTGGATCCCACCCAGTGGCTCCATGGGAAAGACCTGGCAATCTGCTTCTATAAAGATTATAGCCAAGAAAACTCTATGGGGCAGTTCTACTCTGCCACGTGGGGTCACTGTGAGTTGAAATCTACTCGAAGGCATCTAACAACAACATATATGTATATAGAAGTAAATTATACATGTTTAATATATGTAAATTAAATGTATATATTATTACATATATATATTAAAAAAAACCTCACTCATAGAGACCCATGAGTCGGAATCGACTCGAGGGCACTAGGTATATGTTAAAAATCAAACCCATTGCCATTGAGTTGATTCCAACTCATAGCATCCCTATAGGACAGTATAGAGCTGTCCCACGGGGTTTCCAACAGCGACTGGTAGATTCAAACTGGCAACCTTTTGGTTAGCAGCCGAGTTCTTAACCACTGTGCCACTAGGACTCCATTATATAATATATACATGTAATATGGTGTATATATGTAAATGAATGGTCGATTACTGGAGGGAAACATTGTGAAACACCAAAATGGTCTTTGATGGCAAGAATGAAATAAATGATGCACTCTGTGTTCTCCACAACTTAGCTGACTTTTCTAGTTGAGTCTTAATTATGTCGAAATATATCCATAAGCTAAAATTGCTTTGGTTTCTAGAGTTCAGAGTTTGCAGCATACTTTAAAAAATTAACATGAACCAGGAACTTGGCATACCCAGTACTTTAAGAACTACAAAAAGTGGAGAAGGTAATTTGCAAACTACACTTGAAAGCCATTTGAGCATAACATCATCATTACAATTACCTGCCAGAAGATTTAGTTCAATTACATTTTTTAAAACTCTCTTGTCAAGATGGCTCTACTCATATCAGGATTCGATACTCCAAGGAGAGGAATACTAATGCCTTCATTAGCCACTTCCTGGTGTCTTTAGTTTTTAGAATTCCTCATGTGGCCTTTTGGAATTTTTACACACCAACTCTAGGGAATCGGTAAACACAAAGCTCTCAGGGGAATGTGAAATCAAGAAGCAGGAACCATTGTATATTTGCAGCTGTGGTAGGGAGGAAGACTCTTTGGGAAAAAAGTAATTTTAAAATAATTGGATAGCAGCATAATCGCCGTCATAGAAGGTATTACACACGCTCCTGTATGCTTTCTTCACACAACGGTGAGTTGGTTGTAAAATCACCAACAGAAAAAAATTATAATGTAATAAACTTAAATTTCAGTGTAAGAGTTCCAGGGGAAAACTTGAGCTGTTTCTGACACTTCTAGTACTTAAACAGATGTGTGGAACTGTGTATCAGGAACCTGTGGTCACAGTACTGAGACATTCCTTGATCAATGATGGTATTTCAGGCCAATTGCTATTGCAGATGAACAATGCTAGAAGATTGATTGCACTGGCCTTTCTCTTTGACTATTTGAATTGGCAGTTTGGCAGATTTTCCCTTTCAATGGGAAATCTGAATCACCTATATTGAACATGCTACAAAACACTTTTCTTACTCTATATTCCCTTAGCATTTAACATATATAGGTTGTTCTTCATTGTCTTGTACTTGACTAAGCACTCTAGTGTGCATGCATCTCCGTAATTAGGTTATAGCTCCTTGGAGGCAAGGGGGCCATATTTTATAATCTCAGACTTGGTTTATGACTCCCATAACATCTATATCTAGGGGAAGAATAGTTTAGTAGTGGGCAAGAGCCTGGACTTTGTAGTCACACAGACATGAATTCAAATCTTTATTCTATGATCATTAGTTTTGTGACCTTAGATATATCACAAGTGTCAGTTTTCTGAAAAGTAAAATGGGGGATAATAATACCTCATAAGGTTGTTTACATCTAAAGCAGCTTGCCACAGTGGCTGGCCCACACAAAATGCTCAAGTTATTATTATTATCATAAGGAGCCCTGATGATGCAGCGGTTAAGCTCTAGGCTGCTAACTGCAAGGTTGGTGGTTCAAATCCACCAGCTGCTCTGCGGGACAAGTGGTAGTCTGCTTCCATGAAGATTACAGCCTTGGTAACCTCATGGAGCAGTTCTACTCTGCCCTATAGGGTTGTTATGAGTCAGAATTGACTCAATAGCAATGGGTTTGGGTTTTGATTATTATTATCATAGAATATAATGGTTGTTTAGCAAAACATGTTAAATGAATGGACTCTCCTGTGGAAATGGAATTGGTAGATATACGAGTTTAAGAATTTGATATGCCCAATTTTTCTAATCCCCACTGATTTTTATTGACAGGAAGAGGAGTATATGAAATAATTCTTTTGGTTAACTTATTCAATTCCAATCATGGTTTCACTAGTCAAAGTCAAACCTTCAGTATTTCATTTCACAAAGAGTAGGCAGAGGTCAATTAAATAGGAAAGGAGAAATATTTCTGGGCCAGTTATTTTTGACACTTAATATCTCTGAATATCAGTTATATTAATGTAGTTCTTATTTAGGGTGAAAATTATCATAGGGTAAAACAGGGTTTTCAAAAGGCTTTCTCAAAGTCATCTTTCCTATTTTGTCATCATTTATGAAATACCAGAATCCTAAAAATAATATTCTATCTTGACAAGTTAGCAAGCTATAAAAAGTGAAGAAACCAAACCCACTGCCGTTGAGTAGATTCTGACTCATAGTGACCTTGTAGGAAAGAGTAGAACTGCCCCATAAGGTTTCCCAGGAGCGCCTGGTGGATTCGAACTGCCAAACTTTTGGTTAGAAGCCATAGCTCTTAACAACTATGCCACCAGGGTTTCCTAGCAAGTTATAGTCCCTACAAATCGTCAGCTTTGAGACAGAAATAGTGAAGGCAAAATCATGAATAGGATAGGTTGAGGGGTAAGAGAGCATGGCAGACACCTAGAATCTAACCAGCAAGGCGAGTTGGTAACTGAATGAATACAGCAGCTAAAATGGAGATGAAACAATGTTCTTATCAAAGGCTCTGGGGTGATATCAGTTCCAAAAAAGGAGATATGACAAGAGAGCTAGAGTGGGCAAGGGGTTCAAGAAAATTTTGAATAATAGGCCTTCTTTGTTTATCGTAGTAAAATTATATATAACAAAACATTTACCATTTCAACATTTTTACATGTACAGTTCAGTGACTTTAATTATGTTCCACCATCACCACTATCCATTTCCAATTTTTTTCATCGCGCTTAAACTCAGTACCCCCTCCCCCTCCCACCTGCCCCTGGTAACCACTGATAAACTTTTTGTCTCTTTGAATTTGCGTATTCTAGATATTTCATGTAAGCGTGATTGTATTTGTCATTTTGTGTCTGACTTATTTCGTTCAGCATAATGTTCTCAAGGTTCATCCATGTTGTAGCATGTATCAGGACTTAATTTCCCTTTATGATAGAGTAATATTCCATTGTATGTACAAATTGCATTTTGTTTATTCATTCCTCTGTTGATGGACATTTAGGTTTCCAACTTTTGGCTATTGTGAGTAGCGCTGCAATGAATATTAAGATACAGTAGGCCTTCTTTTGAAAGTCTAGAGCCTACAGAATCTTCTGAAGTGGAAATTTGACAGATAGTGTCTGGGAAAAAGAAAGTGCTCTGTGGAGTACAAAATGGTTTTATCAGACTCTTGGTTTGGGTTCTGTCAAAAATTGACCCAAAGGAAAGGATTTGGATATAAGTAGTTTATTTGGGAGGTAATACCAGTAAGTACTG
Source organism: Loxodonta africana (assembly GCF_030014295.1). Taxonomy (NCBI): domain Eukaryota; kingdom Metazoa; phylum Chordata; class Mammalia; order Proboscidea; family Elephantidae; genus Loxodonta; species Loxodonta africana. The sequence continues at coordinate 125,040,984 of NC_087369.1, forward strand.
CAAGACAGTGGCAAAGTCAGACAAGAAGGGAGGGAAAACCAATAAAGGTGTGTTAATGAACAGTTTGCCACTCAATCCCACTGAACCATACCAAGGGGTTGAGGGAGTAGGGTATTTATGTACAAGCTCCAGTGATTGATTGAGACTCACTAATCAGGTGTTAACAGCCCAGCACTTCCAGCCTACTTCATAAGCTGGGAAAGCTGCTTTTGCAGACAACAAAGCCCCTCTGGCAGAGAAACAGGAAGACTTCTGAGGTGGGCCAAGCATTTATGGGTAGGGCACCTATACTACCCACTACAGCAGAGGGTAGGACACAACTAAGATTTGGGTAAGCATTTGCTAGGTAAGAGATGTTCTATTTCAAACAAATGGGTAAAATTTCAAAAACGTTGAAAGCTATCATTCATTTTTATTATTTGAACCCTTGATAAGATGTTATCTACCTACGTATTGTTCTTTTATTCATTAAAAAGATTTTTTGGTCAACTATTATGTGTCAGGCTGTATGATAGGTATGGAGGATACAACGTTTACTGACAGTTGCGGCCCTCATGAAGCTTACATTCTAGTGGACAAAAGCAACCAAGCTAATATTTGTTTATTTATTAAGAGTTTCAACTCATTAGGGTATAAGTATGAAATTATATTATTTTTCCCAGTGATTGCTACTAACTGTACTTATTGTGCTTCTCTTTTCCCACTGGGAGGCAGGGGAAATGGTAAATATTTCAGACTGATGCTATAACTTTTCAGCTGTTTTTAGTTATTAGAAGCTTCGCATTCTGATTTTTGTCTTTACTTACTCCAAGCTCCTATCTGATTCAAATATCTTCTCTTCCTTTTTCCTCAAACAGATGAGACATGCGGTCTTTGTGGCTACGAGTTTGGGGTGCATGTCAGGCTTTCACACATCTCCCCTTCTTTTTCTTTTTTCTGGGCCTTCTCCTCTCATATTGCCTTATAGAAAGAGTGGTTGGGGAACAGGGAGAAGGAAAAGACAGATGCATGTGGCAGCCTGTGTCTTTTCATTGGTTGATCATAATTGTTCTTCTAGCTGTCTGTGGGCACTATCTAACTGGCATGCTGATGAGAAACTTTCAAGCATCTCCTCTGGGGATTGGAAGTCCCTTATAAGATTCAATTACATCTTCTGGCGGAACTTTAGCTAGCAGCATGAAGCCCCTTTCCCTCATGTACACTTCTCTTGTCCCGAGTTGCAAAGCCCTGGAAAGAATCATCTATTTTCCTAGTCCAACTTGGACCTTTGGGCACATGCCAAATCAATTTTCTATGGCTCTTGGGATCCAGGAGTTTGGTGTATGTTGGGGGGTCAGGATTAGTCACGGCCTCCTTGTCATCTGGCCATCTCTAACACACCATCCCTTCTGAGGGTTCCTTATCCCTGCTCTAGCGGTTCTGGGGAAGCTCTTCAGCAAGTCTGATGGTAAGTAGATGATGGTCAGCTGGGCAAAGAAAAAGCCTCTCTTACTTATCTAAAAGTGTTTTCCTCCTCCTTCCCAGGCTTCATCATTTATTGACAGTGGAAAGGGTGGGGTGATAAGGAACTAACTATGCTGGATCTCTGAACCTGTAACCTCAGAAGCCAACCTTTGGACTTTTCTTCTGGATTTAGGATGTCACAGTGGGTCAGGGTGCCCAGTACTTGATATTATTCCATTACTCTTATATTTTGAGTAAAGTTCTGTATCTTTAAGCACAAATCAATTATTAAAAAATAAGGCTTCTTACAGAACTCCAGATCTTTAAGTGTTATCCAGATGCCATTCTTTCCTTTCTACTTGGTTTGCTTCTATTTATGATTTCACGTATCACTATAGTTTTACCCTCATGGTTCCCTTTGCCATTTTTATATCTTGAGTTTATGATGAGTCCAGTGTATCTCTGTGGTGCTTGTATTCTTAAAGGATCTTGGATGAGCCACTACATAGGTAACCGATTTATTGGAAAGTCTTAACTCAAAGGAGACCAAAACATAAAATGATTTTATTTTTTCCCCAGATGCATGCTGATGGTGCTTGAGCCGTCCCCCTTTCCCTGTTATGGGACAGTGAGACTAACAAGGCCTCCGTCCAATTCCATACTTTTTCAGTTATTTTTGTTTTAGAAGAGTTTCATTCCAATTATTTAAAACTCAGTCTTGTTCATTTTAGAACTTCAGTGGCAACGTTGAGTAAAAGCTCTTCCTGTCACATAAACAAAATAGGTGTAAATGCCAATCAGTTCTGTGAATAAAACAAGCAAAGAGGTAAGTTAGAAATGAGCTAGAGAGTGGGGCTTACTTTAAGACAGGTGTCTTACTTATCTAATGCTGCTATAACAGAAATACCACAAGTGGATAGCTTTAACAAACAGAAGTTTATTCTCTCACAGTCTAGTAGGCTAGAAGTCTGAATTCAGGGTGCCAGTTCCAGGAGAAGGCTTTCTCTCTCTGTTGGCTCTGGAGGAAGGTCCTTATCATCTATTTTCCCCTGGTCTAGGAGCTTCTCCATGTGGGAACCCCAGGTTCAAAGGGCATACTCTGCTCCTGGCATTGCTTTCTTGATGGTATGAGGTCCCCCCGTCTCTCTGCCTGCTTCTCTCTTTTATATCTCAAAAGAGATTGACTCAAGACGCAACCTAATCTTGTAGAGTGAGTCCTGCCTCATCAACACAATTGCAGCTATCCCCCCTCATTAACATCATAGAGGTAGGATTTATAACGCATAGGAAAATCACAGCAGATCACAAAATGGCAGACGATCATACAATACTGTGAATCATGGCCTAGCCATGTTGGCACACATTTTTGGGGGACACAATTCAATTCATGACAACAGGGTAGTCAGGAAAGGCCTTTTTGTGGGACTGAGAACTGTAGGATGATAAGTCATTAACTGCATTAAGAGTGGAAAGGAGTATTTCAAGAATAAGGAAGACAAAGTTCAAAAGCCATTAGGTGAAAACGATCATGACACGTTCCAGGGACAAAAAAAAAAGGCCATAGTGGCCGGAATATCACCAACAAAGAGTGTTGTAAAATAAGATAAAAAGGCAGACAAGGGACCATACCATGCAGGCCCTTGAATGCTAATGGAAGGACTGCAGATTTTACTCTAAAGCCAGTAAAGCCATTGAAAAGTTTTAAGTAGGGAACATTGAAACTATTCAATTGTGCACTTTCATATTTTTCCATTTGCATAAAAATAAAACCAGAAGTTAATAAGATTGTCATTGTTTCTGCAATGTGTCTTTGAAAAATGTGAAATCATAGCTGTTGTTTTGTTAAATCTCACGTTCCTATTTGACTTTTCAGCTGCAGAGGGAAGTGAAAGATGAAGTCTCCATTTCTTTTGGTCCTTGTGGTCTGTTCTGTAGTCAGCACAAATTTGAAGATGGTGTCAAAGAGAAATTCTGGTAAGTTCTTGGCAACTTCTTACTATTTTGTCAAAAATGTGTGTTTTCGTGAGCATCCAGAGGGCATCTGTGTCTTTAACTAAGAATGTCTTTAAACAGAAGTATTTGTATTCCAGCTATGTTGGAAAGTGGCCAAAATAAAAATGACGTTTTAGCCTACCAATAAGAAAATGTTGGGAAACTGGTAGAATTTTATTAAACTTCCATCTATAGTCTACCCTCAGTAGACAATGAAATGTTAAGGCCTTATGTCTTCCAAAGACACACAGACCTCCTTAGGGTTGGTTGACTTTTGTAAATATACACTTGTGAGCAAGCATTACAAATGAAAAGGTAGGAAACATTTAAAAATATATATTCTCTACATCCAAATTGAGTGTGCAGCATTATAGTTTAAACAAAAACTTTTGACAAATATCAGTGAGCTTTCGTTCCTCACATTTGTACCAAATCCCTAATAGGCAGAAATTTAAAGACTCCAAGTGAGTAAATATTAGCTAATTGCCTGAAGAGGAATTTCTCGACAAGAATGTCTATTCCTAGAACATGGTGGTCTGGCAGACAGCCATAAATGTACTAAGAGATTAGCTGTAGCCAGTAGACATCCTAATCAATGTTTAATCATTGTTTAATAACACTTGGATATATATGTCTTTCAGTTTTGATTATACATTCTAACTGTAATTACAAACCATGCATGAGATTTAAAGAATTGATTTTCTGTCTGTAATCACTCTAGCAAGACATTGAGAACTGTATTATTACAAGGAAACTAATGATTACAATGAGGCTTACTACTGGCTTCCAATTCAGTTATTTCCCAGAATTAAATATATGCTCTTTACTTTCTCACTAAGTATAAAATTCGGGGAATAAAGTGCATGCTTATTTTTCAAAGCAATAGATGCTGGATTTGGAGTTTGGTTAATGTTTGTTTTCTGAGGTGAGAATATTTGCTAATTGAAATAGCTAAAGAATATTGTTGTTCTTCAATTGATAGTATATTAATAAATCTTTTACAAAAGTGAGTTGCAAGTTATAAAATAGAACAACTCTGCTGAAGTCCAAAGGATTCTGGGTTGGTAAAGGTAGGGCTTTTGCTTCCCCTTATAGACTCATGTATGTATTTAAATCACTTTTGTATATTGTGACTTTCTTTCAGCTGTATTTGTGTGTAACATTTTACCTATCATATCTCCAACTTGGCATATCATTCTTGGCTGCCGTTTCTTGCCTTGCTTTTGAAGTAACGCTTTCACTTTCAATCTCAGTTCAGATTGAATATTGCTGAAATAAAACACTTGGAGAGATTACTTACTAGCAAATGTAACCTGTTGAACCAGATTCCATTTTCCTCACTTGGTTATGTCATAATGTCTCTAGTAGTGCCTGAAAAAGGGGGGAAAAAAAGAATTGAGAGTTTAAAAAGCCGTCTATATTATGGTAGCTTTTTTTTTTTTTTTAATTCAAGTAAAATCTAGGCTAAAAGATAAAAACAAATTACTGCTTATATGTTCTGTCTTGGTTTTTTTTTTTTTTTTTTTTTGCAGTACTTATTATTTATGAGAAGAGAGGTTGTTAAAACATGTAGGCAAAAAGGTTATCAGTGACGCACAAGTGCCATTCAAAGATCAGCTTTTTAATGCTTTGCCCCCTTAGTCTTGTCAAGTGGTGAGGCTGTTTGTGGCTTACTAGGGATACTTAGCTTTGTCTTCTTAGTGTGACCAAGAGGTGGCATATCTGCAGACAGCTTCATTGAAGAAAACATTGCCCCAACAGATATCCTCCCTAAAGGCAATGTGTTTGAATGGTTTCAGTCTTCTTTCCCTTATCCTTCTACTCATCTCCCCAAACATTAGCAATTGTAATGTTGGGACACAACTTTCCCCTAGGTCTGGGAAATGGAGATGATTTGAATATACCATTGGTCTTTCTCTCAAGCTATGATGCTTCTCTTTGGGATGTAGATAGGGTAGGCAGAGAAGACTAACAGGTTGGCGTTGGTTTGTGTGTGTCTGTATATGTCGTTTTGATTTCATGATACAGAAACAAAATTGGACATAGGATGAATAAGGGGCATCATAAGTTGCCCATGGCTGATGAAAGTTAGGGCACTTTGGTGCCATTCTTTTCACTCATTAGCTTTCACTTATGTTCAGAAACCTCCTATTATAATCCCCTCTTCCTTCCCAGCCCCTGCACCCCTGTTATTGTTATTATTTTATATGGACAATTATTTGCACTCCAATTATGACAGTCCTATTTTTAGGTGGCCTTATCTTTTGAAGAACATTAAAAATGGTTTGGCAAATTTGTAGTTCAAAATTTTACTTTATGTAATTTGGGAGTTCCTTTGCCCTTTGACAATTAACGAGATCTAGGTTCAATCTTGTAGGGCTGCTCTTCTTGGAATCACCAACGGAATGCAGAGCTTTTATTTTTTTCCCCTCTTCCCTTTCTCCAAGTTAAAAAATAAAGAATGATTGTGCCTTTTACTCATTAACATTTATAACTGTTTAGTGCCTGATGCGAAGCCAGTTATAATGATTTCTGTGCAGTTACTTTTAGACAGGGATCTCTTTCACTAAGATCCCTACAAGTATTGATGCCAAGGGCCTCCCTTATGCATAAGACAGAGGACCAAGAAATGGAAGTTTCTTTTTCTGTATTTGTCAAAGAAGGAAAAGAACTTAAGAGCAGACATGAGTTTTATTTTATTTTATTAATTTTTAAATTTAGTCTGGACACATAATAAAGCAAACCTCCTGGTTTCTGGTGACGTACAATTTTTAGAAGCCATCAACACAGGTTATTTTTCACACTGGGCAAGCCCAACCATTAGCCTTGGCTGTGAAAACAGAAAAGGTCGCTCTGAGATTGCATCTAGGGCCTGGTTGCATTGAACTTACTAAACTTGCTAACGTTTAATATTAAGGACTGTAACTGATTGGCCAAGTGTTGGCTTGTCTTCTTTGCAGAGTACTCATGCAGGGAAGATTTGATGTTCCGGGGGGCAGTGGTAGTTCAGTGGTAGAATTCTTGCCTTCTCTTCGGGAGACCTGGGCTCAATTTCAGGCCCAGTGTACCTCATGCGTGGTCACTTCACATCTGTCAGTGGAGGCTTGAGTGTTGCTATGATGCTGAACAGCTGAGCTTTCAGACTAAGATGGACTAGGAAGAAAGGCCTCGTGATGTACTTCCAAAAATCAGCAAATGAAAACCCTGGGGATCACAATGGTCCAGTCTTCAACCAATCATGGGGATAGCATAAGACCGGGCAGTGTTTTGTTTGTTGTACATGGGGTCGCCATGAGTCAGGGGCTGACTTGATGGCAGCTAACAACAACAAGTACGCTCCTGATGTCTTTCAACATCCATATTCTCTAAATTTATGAGTAAATACATAAAGCCATTTAGAAAGTTTACTGTATTAAAAATATGTTTATGGCAGGGAACTGGGTGATACCTTGACAAAGGCCAATGGCAGAAATCTCCATTTCTTTTCCCAGTAGAGAATACGTACACTTAAGACTAAGTTTTTTTTTTTTTTAATAGGAGGGATGAGAGAAATTATTCTCCCTCAAGAAGTCACTCATGAGCTTCGATTTAGTTATTTCTTTGTATCTGAAAAATTATGTTCCCGGTGTACACGTAGACTTTATTATTTGGGACATGAAACTGTTGCTTTTGCTTTTCTTGGGCCACTACTGCTGCACTAAAATGTGTGCTGTGTTGTAGACTTGTTGGCATTCAGCTCTCTCAGCCTGGATCTCCAAATCAGACAAGGGCATAGGGTGACCAGTCTGATGACAGGAGGTGTTTAATTTTGAACCCAAATTGCGTATCTTGCCATCAGTTCATCTGGAAAATGACCATGGAAAGCAATTTCTCAGTGATCTGGTGTTAGAAGGAATATTGGAGAGTTACCAAAATATCTGAACTAGCTAGAAAAATATAGTCCCTAGTGGTAAGGAGGGTTTGAAGACTTGCTGGTACACAGTAAGTCCTTACGGATATGTGTTGAGTGACTTAAACAGAGCAACTCAATTCCATATAATGATAGAATGGTTTATATGAGGCTTTGGCTTAAAGGTTTATAGATTATGGGATTTTCTGATTGTTGATATAGGGGCAACAGTTAGTTCTCACTAGAAATTCATTGGTTTTAGAAATTTCCAACAACTGAGGAGGACCCTCAAGGCAGTAGAGCTTGTATGATTCTACATTTCTGACAAAAGCTAGAATGAATCTCTCAGTCCACTTCTAAGTGTAAACAAAATAACTTACCTTGTGAAATAGATTGTTATGTAATTAAAAATAAATTAAAATAGACTGAATTCTCAAAGAGAAGACAATAGTGTTTTATTTTAAAGGCTAGGAGTAATGTTGCTCTGAGGATATTCACACTGTACCTTTCACTGAGGAGCACTGGAGTACTAGATTAGAAGTTACTAGATCAACTAGGTGCTGTTGAAATCTCATCTCATAAAGTTATTTCAATGAGCCAAAATCAAGGAAGAAAATACCTCCCTATGATCTGTTCTTCACTTGAAAGGAACAGTCTGAGACTTGGGACTTTTATCTCTTTAATTAGGGTGCCTTGCCTGAAGGAAACGGTGTCTTTGAAGGAAGGGAAAAGTAGTGCCAGAAGCATTTGGTAGGTCACTAGGAGTGGTATTAGAACAAAGTTTGGAAACAATGGGGATCTGGGTATTAAGACAATGGTACCTAGCACGTAAGGAGTATGCAGAGATGGGAGAGATCAATCAGAAAAAAACTTGTACCAAGAACTGAGCTAAATGAAATTCATACTTATTAAAGAAGGTGAAGGGAAAATAATTTTAGAATTCTGAGTCATGGAGTCAATTGAATTTTAGATGGCTAAAGGCATAGCCAGGTTTGGAATAGTTATTGAACTCTTACTGTATATGCAACATTCCACTATTCTTCCAGTGGGTGAGAGTTTGAGAGAAAATAAATCAAAACTCCCCTGTTCAAAAACACTTAACCTCATTGCGATAAATGAATGGCTAAGAAAATGATGCTAACCTAGTGGAACACCAAACAGCTATTAAAATGACCAATATTTAGACCTTACACAGAAATGTTAATATAAAACAATAGTAAACAACAAAAGCAGAACACAAAACACAATGAAGTTAAAAATACGCGTTTAACACTAATCAAAATTGAAAAAGGTTTTGGAATGATGGTTTAGCATTTAGAGAGAATTTTTTTTTCCTCCCAGTTGCTTCAATCTCTGATTAAATAAGAGATCTCGTCAGTTGTGAGGAAAATACTCTTACTAAATAATAACAGGATATAATAAGAGGAAATACTCTTTTATTAGACTTCTGAAGATTAATGTACAAGAATCTGATTGAATATTAGACTTGTCTAGCACAGGCCCGCAAAGCTACGGGAGTCAGAAAAGGGCAGGATCAATAGTGGACATTCTATGGAAGATAAAGGACTTGAGGCAAACCTTCACAGCCAGATAGGACCAGACTGGGCAGGAATGAGGGAGGAAGGAGAGGGCACTCAAGGTAGACATACACGGTAAGTGAATGAGTGGAGATGGCAGTGAGTATAATGGGTGTCTAGAGAGTGGTGCAAGTCAGCAAGTGGGAAGGAGTTGATGTTGGATAGGGAAACCAGGCTAAATGATATAGGCTCCTGAGTCCTGATTAGAGTAGTAAAGATTAGTAGTAAAAAAAGTAGTAGATATCATTTTTTAGTAGAATAATGATGGCCGATGATTTTTGCAGTAATTTTACAGAGTTGACTGCAAAGAATAGCCAGATGAGGAAGTCTGCGATGATTCCCTTTGAGGAAACCAGAATTTGACTTGGGAATCTGTGGGGTAGGTAGGAATTAGTTTTTTGTTTGTTTGTTTTTGTTTTTTCAACTTTTTTTATTTGAAAACATTTGAAATCTACAGAAAAGTTATAAGAATAGTGCTGTGAACATCCATATACTCTTCACTTGTATTCCCTAGTTAATATTTCTTTCCCTCTGCCAGACTCTTCTCTCTCACTCTTTTTCACCTTAAGTATGATGTCAACTATTGATTTTTTATATGTGTCCTTTATGAGATTAAAGACTTTCACTTCTATTCTTAGTTTTCTGAGACATTTTTTATTATGAATTGGTACTGAATTTTGTCAAGTGCCTTTTCTGCTTCTATTGAGATGATCAGATGATTTTTCTCCTTCATTCTGTTAATGTAGCGGATTACACTGATTTATGTTCAAATGTTGAATTAGCCCTGCTTCAAAGAGATAAATTCTACTTAGTCATGATGTATTATAATTTAATATATTACTGGATTTATTTTGCTATTTATTAGTTGTTGAAGATACAGTATTCATGAAAAATATTGACCTGTAATTTTAAATAAATATTTTTATTAGGTTTTGGTATCAGGATTATTTTGGCCTCATAAAAACGAGCTAAGAAATGACCTCCCCTCTCCTATTTTCTGAATTTATATATATATATATGGAAACCCTGGTGGTGTAGTGGTTAAGCGCTACGGCTGCTAACTAAAAGGTCAGAAGTTCGAATCCACCAGGCGCTCTTTGGAAACTCTACAGGGCAGTTCTACTCTGTCCTGTAGGGTCACTATGAGTCGGAATCGATTTGATGGCAGTGGGTTTTTTTTTTTTTTTTTTTTGGTGTGTGTGTGTGTGTGTATATATATATATTATATATACATAAATTGTGTGATAGTATTCACCAGTGAAATCATTTGGACTTGAGATGTGCTCTTTGTGGGAAGGTTTTTTTGTTTGTTTTTTAATGATTTGATTTGTTGGATAGATACAAGGCTACTCAGATTTTCTCTTCATCCTTGAGTCAGTTTTGGTAATTTTTTTTTTTTTTGGTGAAGAATTTATCCATTTCATTTAAATTTTAAAATTTATGGGCATAGAGTCAGTCATAATATTCACTTAGTATCCTTTTAATATCTGTAGTATTATCCCTTCTTTCATTCCTGATATTGCTAATTTTCTCATTTTTATTGATTAGTCATGTTTCCTAGGGGCTTATCAAGTTCACTAATCTTTCCAAAGAACTAGCTTCTGGCTTTGTTAATTTTCTCTGTTGCTTATTTATTTAGTTGATATCTGCTCCATTTTTTATTGTTTCTTTCTACTTAGGTTTGACTTATTCTTCATTTTCTAGTTTCTTAAGGCGTAAACTTAGATAATTTATTCAAAACCGTTCTTTTCTAATGTAAGCATTTGAAGTTATGTTTCCTTCTAAACACTGTTTTATGTATACACCAGGAATTTGGATCAATTATGTACCATGTTTTTATGCCAATAACACACACCTTCTATGTTTGTTTACCAACTGTACCTTCCCCCCATGAAGTATTTTCCTAAGTGTGCTACGCTAATTTTTTTTGCAGTAACGTGCAAAAAAAAAAAAAAAAAATGGCATAATGGTGATTATGAAAATACCTTGCTGGGGGAAGGCACACTAGGCAAACAAACATAGAAGACGCACGTTATTTGTGTAAAAATATGGTAGTTCAAAATATTTTCAATTTCCTTTGTGATTTCTTCTTTGAAGCAGTTATCTAGAAGTCTGTTATTTAATTTCCAAATATTTAAGAATTTCATAGATCTTATTTTTACTATTTCTAATTTAATTAAATTGTGATTAAGAACATATTCTATAAGCTTTCAATCTTTTGAAATTTATTCTGACTTATTTTATATCCTAGCATATTGCCTCTATTGATGAATATTCTCTGTGCATTATGCTATATAAAAAAAAATTATTTTACTTTTTTTATACATAGCATTCTGTAAATATCAATCAAATCAAGATGTTTAACATTGTATCTTCTATGTTCTTAGTGATTTTTTGAAACTTGTTCTATCAGTGAGAGAATATTAAAATATCCAAGTATAATTGTGAATTTATTTCTCCCGTTTGCCTCGTGAATTTTGAAACTCTTATTACTTACATACATATTTCGAATTGTTTTGTCTTCCTGAGAAAAATATTCTCCTTGTCTCTCGTAATGCTCTTCATCCTGTAAACTTAGATACTTTGGTATTAATATAGCTGTGCCAAATTATGCTTACTGTTTTCCTGGTATGTAATGTATCTTTTTTCAGTCATTTTACTCTCAACTTACTTGTAGCTTTAAATTTAAAGTGCATTGTCTTAGTCATCTAGTGCTGCTATAACAGAAGTACCACAAGTGGATGGCTTTAACAAAGAGAAATTTGTTCTCTCACGGTCTAGTAGGTTACAGGTCCAAATTCAGGGTGTCAGCTCCAGGGGACGGCTTTCTCTCTCTGTTGGCTCTGGAGGAAGATCCTTGTCCTCAATCTTCCCCTGGTCAAGGAGCTTGTCAGGTGTAGGAACTCCAGGTCCAAAGGACGCGCTCTGCTCCTGGTGCTGCTTTCTTGGTAGTATGAGGATCCCAACTCCCCACTTGCTTCCCTCTCGTGTTATCTCTTGAGAGACAAAAAGTGGTGCAGGTCACACCCTAGGGAAACTCCCTTTACCTTGGATCAGGGAGGTGACCTGAGTAAGGGTGGTGTTACAATCCCACCCTAATCCTCTCAACATAAAATTGCATTCACAAAATGGGAGGATAACCACACAATACTGGGAATCATGGCCTAACCAGGTTGATTCACACATTTTTGGGGGGACATAATTCAATCCATGACATGCATCTCTTTCAGATTGCATGTAGTTGAGCCTTGTTTTTATCCAGTCTAACAATCTCTGCCTTTTAGATGAAATGTTTATTGCATTTACCATAAATGGAATTTTTAATATGTTGATAGTCGATCCAAGTGAAACGAAATTTTTGACAGCTTCAGTAATTTCTCCATTTATCATGATGTTTATTATTGTGTTTAGTGGATACTTAAAAGCAGAGTTGGCAAAGAATGGTCTCTGAGCCAAATATGCCCCATCACCTGTTTTTGTAAATAATATTTTATTGGCATGCAGCCACACTCATTTGTTTGCATATTGTCTATGGCTGATTTTGTACTACAATGATACAGTTGAGTAGTTGCCACAAAGACTTTGTATCCCACAAGGCATAAAATACTTACTATCTAGCCCTTTACAAAAAATGTTTCCTGATCCCTGCCCTAGGGTTCACAATATGCATCCTTTACTTTGCAAAGTCTATAGAGGGTCAATATTGTACCATTGCATACTTCACACCTGAACTATAATATTTGTTACTTTCCTCTTCCTGCTTATCACTTCATGCCTTTCACATCCCATTTCCTATTTTATACTTCACATTTCAAACTTCACACTTCTTACCTCCCACTTCACAAATGTAATTACAACAGTATAATTCTATAGAAGCCCCTCATCATTTTTGTTACTGTCATGTATTCTTCTTATACATTTATACTCCCTTATACTGTCATTATTGTTGTTTCAAATAGTAATGTTTTGTTTTCCAGGTGTTTATGGGAAGCAAAAAGCATAATTTCTGTTTCCCCACTTATTTAACATTTCTAGTGCTTTTCTTTCCTTCTTGCTAATTTGAATTTCCTTCCTGTATTATTTCTTCTCAGCTTGCAGAACATCCTTCACCATTGTTTCCTCTAGTACAGGTGTGCTGGAGATAAATTCTCTTAGTTTTTGTTTACATGAAAATATCCCTTTTTCACCCTCATTTTAAAAGATATTTGGTCTGGGTATAGAATGTTGGGTTGACTGTTTAAGTACTTAAAGACGTCCATTATTTCCTGACCTCTGTTGTTTCAGATGAGAACTCAGCGATCAGTCTTATCAGCCTTCCCCTACTCCTGGCTGCTTTTAAGACTGTCATTTCTTTGGTTTTCAGTGCATCGACTATTATGTGTTTAGTTGATGTTTTCTTTGTATTTATCATGCTTAGGGTAGCTGACTTTTTTGAATCTGTATGTTCAGTGTTTTCATCAAGTTTCAGAAATGTTTGTCTATTCTTTTTCCAATATTTTCTCCCACATTCTCTATTCTCTTGTAACTCCTATTACATGTAAGTTTTATTGTCTTATATTGTCCCTCAGGTACTGAAATTCCATATTTTATTTCAATTGTTTTTCTGTCTTTGAAATTTAAAAAAGTATGTTGATCTGTCTTCAAGATCACTGATTCTTTCTTCTAGTATCTGATATAAACTCATGCAGTGAAATTTTCATTTCAGTTATTGTACTTTTAAGTCAGAATTTCCATTTGTATCTTTTTTATGGTTTCCATTTCTCTGATGATATATCTTATATGGCCAGTCTTTAAGGCCATATTTTCTCTTAAGTCTTTGGACATATTTTCCTTTAGTACTTTGAACATATTTATAATAGTCACCTTAAAGTATTTAACTGCTAAATCCATATTTGGGCCATCCCAAGGTTGGTTTTTATTGACTCTTTTTTCATTGATGTGAGTTACTTTTTTCTCTTTTTTTTTCACATCAAGTAATTTTTTTAACGTATACCAGAATGTTAATAAAATATTGTAGAGAAACCGGATTATATTATGTTCCTCTAAAGGATGTTGGCTTTTGTTCTAGTATTGGTTTCATTACTGGTCTTGAACTTTTGTGACTTGGTTTTAAACTTCTTAGGGTGGATGAATGAAAAACCAAAGAGGTTTTCTGATCACCTATAACTTGGTGGGACTCAAACTCTAACCTTTGTCTCCCCTGTGGTTCTTGTCAGGGCTGGTTTTAGGCTTTGCTAGAGTAGATCTAGAGAAGGTCTTATTCTATGGCATGGTCCTGACTCTCAAGGCAGGGTCTTTCTGGTATCTTAGCTGGATGCGTAGGTGTTAATTAACAAGGTGTTCCCCAGCATTGTTTGTCCTTTAATATCACTGTTCCACTCTCAGTGCTGTAGTGGCTGCTCTCTGATAAGCCTTTGATAGTCTTGACTTGTATGCACAAGTCAAGGGACTTGTGGATAACCCTCACATAGATTTCAAGAGGTCCTTTCTGTGAATTTCTCTCCTTTTACTTAGGTTCTAGCCATTTTAGCTGTAATGAACTCTGACGTATGTAGCTTCAGTTCAGCAGGATCAGTGGGCTCACTTTGGACTCCAGCTCACTGTGCCACAGTTGGGCAATTATCCCCAGGTAAAGATCTGGCATGATTATAGAGTTACTTCATAACTTTCCCTTTCTTCTGAGGTCACAGTCTTTCATTACCTGAAAACAGTTGCTTTATATATTTTCTCCACTTTTATGGTTGCTTGCTGTGGGTGAGCTAGTCTAGTTCTAGTTATTTCATCATAGCCCAAAGTGGAAATTTTCCTATTACCCTTTGATACCCTATCACTCTTTGAGCCCTTCCTTGTCTTTTGGCATAAGAAGATGTGCCAGGTTTATCTTCATACTTTCTCTGCCCAGCACTGGAATTAACCATTTTTCTAAGGAACCTTGGTTCCTTTTAGTGGAAAATGGTATTCATAAACCATTTATTTTTTTGAATAATTATTTTATATACTTCCAAATTCAAATCCAACATCACAGTGTTCTTCCTCATCTTTTCCCACCCTGTACTTGCATTTCCTTTTCCCACAATGAGAACCCTCATTCCTATCAACATCAATATATTTACTTAAATGCTTTATCCTATAATTCATACAAAATGGTTTGAAATTACTATACCACTACCAACATTAAATGTATTAAATAAAATAGATATTTCGTAGTTCTTTTTGTCCTAGAAATCATCCAACTAAGGCTGTATAGTCACAACAATATATTCAAAAGTTACTTGAATTAATTTGCTTTTTCCTATGATGGTTATTAATTTGATAAGTAAATAAATTCATTCGGTTCTATTTGTACTCAATTTGATTTTTATCCTATTTAATTAAATTTTTATTTTGAATATGTAAAACATTTACATTATTGAAAACTCAAAATTATATTAAAAGGAATAAATTGAAGAAGTCTCACTCCCATACCTATCCTTTCTACCAGATTTCACACATTCCTATTGATAATCAATTTCTTTAGTTTCTGATTTTTCTTTCCTTTTTTTGAAAAAATTAACATCTATTATTTCCCTTTGTTTTTTGCATAAAATGTAGCACAACCTATCTACTTTTTTTGCCTTTTTTTTTTTTTCACTTAATAATATATCTTGGAAATCAAGAAGTGGAATTGTTTTAATTTTTCCTGGTTACAAATATGTATCATGCTTAACAAAATTTTAAACACTATCAAAACAAAACTTTTGTGATTTCATCCCCAGAGTTAACTCTTCATTAAATTTCATATATATTCATCCAGATATTTTCTTTGTACATAAACCCACTGCCGTCTTTGTACATATATGTATATAAACCAAACCAAACCCATTGCCGTCGAGTCAATTCTGACTCATAGCGACCCTATAGGACAGATTGAAACTCCCCCATAGAGTTTCCAAGGAGCACCTGGTAGATTCAAACTGCCAACCTTTTGGTTAACAGCTGTACCTCTTAACTACTATGTCACCAGGGTTTCCTTATATGTATATAGATGATGTATATATCCTTAATTATATGTATTTTTCAAACATGGAATCACAGTGTACATACTATTCTACAACTTAATCTGTCACTTAACTTGGGTCTCATATCTATACCCTCTAACCCACAGCAATACATATCTAACTTACACTTTTAAATGCTGCATAGTATTTTATTGTAGGGATTTTTAATAAAATTTTAAACCTGTGCTGTACTGATGAGGACTAGGGTTTTATCACAAGGATTCTCCAAAACAATGCTGCAAGGAGCACCCTTTTACATCAATCTTAGTATAACATAGGGGCAAATAATCTTTGAAGGATTAATTCCTAGAAGTGGAAATGTTGGATAAAGATCGTGTTTAATTTTTTAAAAGACACTGACAAATTGTCTGCATAAAGTCATTGTACCAACTATATTTCCACTAACAACATTTGAGAGTTCCCCTCTTATTACACACTTACTAACACTGGTTATTGTCGATTAACAAATGTTTGCCAGTCTAATCCAAATGAAAAAAAATCTCATTTTTTACTGAAATTCACATGTTGGTTATAATGAGTATATTCCTGGGATTCAAGGACCCTTAGAAGTTTGTGTGTGTGTGTGTGTTAGAGAGGGGGAAAGATAATCAGCAGCAAAGCAATTTATACAGTGAGAATTCCAGGCCATTCTAGTAAGTTGGACAACAAAGGGTGGCAGAGGAAGTGGAGAGAATGTGACTTGAACAACAAAGTTCATGATTTTAGTTGTTATACAGTATGAACAACATCTGATGTTGAAATATTGAAATGCTTTTATGACACTAGGTCCTCTTTTAATGCAAATGTGTGGATAATTAAGCTAATTAAAATATTGAATGAATTAAAAAACTGGGAAGTCTGAAAACAAGTCCATGTAGGGATCTTGTCCAACTTTGCAGCACCATCCAACTATAGAAGTTACCAAGCTTGGGATCACATTGTATTCATTACTGTCCATAAGGGGGAAGAATGAGAGAGATGTAAGAATAAATTGAGCATTTTATTCATTTTGATGTTGGGATTTAGCCCACTCACAAAAACAGCCAAGAACTGCAGAGAATGGGCTACTTCCTACTCTGTTGGTTTGGAGTGAAAGGATACTGTGTCTGCCAGGACGGAGAGAAGCTTTGAATGCCTATAATTTCTGCAAGGTGAGCTTCTATCATAACCCAACTCATGTAGGCATGTCAGGCTAAAGGGCATCCCTTGTGGCTCTGTTGATTTTTACAGGTGTAATTTGCCTTAAACGAAATATGTGCTCTGCAAAAGTACACCCCTAATGCCTTCTGTAGTTTGGTCCTTGGGGAAAACTGTCACCCAGAGATTCCTTAAAATGTGTATGATACCCTTATTCCATCACAGGAATACAGAATATGCAGGTTTAAAATATTGTTCCTATTCTGATTCTTGCTTTATTTGTTCTTCCATACCTTTATTGGAATTCATTATAGAGGGGCATGATGCTTTGTGAGGATCCCACCAGGCAGGACTGTTTTCTAAAAGAAATGCATTGATGTAATGACCTTCCTCCAGGCTAAGACTGAGTCCCTGCTTCACTCTGTAGGTGTGACTTAGGAGAGCTGCATTTTAAGTGTGCTCTCCCTAAATGAGCATAGACTAGAAATACATGGTTTTAAGAGGAACCCGTTAAACCCTTGAGATGAATAACATGTATTTGGCACCACTGCTTTGTGGAGGAATGAGACAGTGGCTGCCTGGAACTAAATTCTGCTAAGGGATGGCACAGACACCAAAACCAAACCCAAACCCACTGCCGTCGAGTCAATTCCGACTCATAGCGACCCTACAGGACAGAGTAGAACTGCCCCATACAGTTTCCAAGGAGTGCCTGGTGGATTTGAACTGCCGACCTCTTGGGTAGCAGCCATAGCACTTAACCACTACGCCACCAGGATTTCCCATAGAGATATAAAAAAAATTTTTTTTTGGCATGTATTAATTCAGCAAACATGCAGGCCAACTCTGTAAAAGGTCCTGTGCTGGACACCTTCGGGTAATTCAGAAATGAAGACATGCTCTTTGCCAACAAGGAACTCAGTCAATCATAAGAGAATGGAAAATCTAATATGCATCGAGTGCCAGTATGTACCAGGCACTTTACATGTATTGTCTCCTCGTACAAAAACACTGAGGTAGGTTGGTCCTACTCTTGTCTCATTTTCCAGATAGGGGAACTGAGGCTTAGATTAGCTAAATAATTTGGCCAATTTTACATAACTAGTTAAGTACAAAGCCAGGAGCCAGGATTTAAACTCAGGTTCATCTTACTGCAGAGTTCTGCTCTTAAACTGTCTGCCGTGCTGCTTCTGTGTGTGGGCATCATTATCCTCGTTTTACAGATGAGGAAACTGAACCTCAGGGAGGATAAGTGTACCGGAGGTCCCTAACTATGAAATGGCAAATCCAAATTGTCGTCACTACACCAGGGGTGTATCTTGTTTTCAATTATTATAAAAGGTATAACAGTAAATGTGATGAGAGGTACAGAGATTGCTCAGACAAGGGAGAAATTATTTCCAGTTAGTGGTTAGTGGTGAGGGTGATTAGGGAAGGTGGCATGGAAGATACGTCATTGGACATTGACTGTGAAGACTGTGTTGGGAATAGTGATGGGGATGGTATTCTGAGCAGAGGGAACAGCAGGGGCAAGTGCATGGGTGCATAAAGGCTATTTCTGAGCGCTGAGTAACTCAGCTTGACTGGAGGATAGTATAAGACTCAACTGGTTGAGCAGTTACATTTGCAGAGAAACAAATAGCTAGACAGGTGATGTCTTGAGTATCTCTTAAATTTTAAAATCATGAGAAATAGAATGAGTGTCTAGAAAGGAAATGTGGAATGAGGTGCCTCAGATTGGAAGACGGGGGGGGGGAGGGGGGAGACACAAGGTGGACCGTTCTAATCCTGAGCTTCTAGTCATTCCTGTTCACATATTTTCCGTTTGCTATTTTATTTTTTATAATAGGAAGGTTCAATCACAGCTTTACTGTGAATTCTTTTGAATAAAAGACATTACTGAGTAGGACGTCATCCTCAAATATAAATCAGAGTAAAATTATTGGTTTGTATTCTTCAATCCTCTGCCTCAGGGAATTAATGATTAACCAAAAAAAAAAAAAGATGATGCTGGTTTTGGCATTACCAGCAGGTGGCAGTGTAATACATTCTTTCTATAGCTCTGCACCGGAATTTCACCAGCCTGTTTTTTTTTTGTGTGTGTGTGTGGCTGTCTTTAGAGTCTGTAATAAGAAGGAATAACAGATAACATAGCGTTTATAGTCACCGTGATTAGGCCAATGTTTGCACACATGCACTAAGCCTTCTACCCTCCCCCACGATTCTCTAGTTTGTGAGAGCGATTCTGCTTCGGTTTTCAGGGAATTACCTCTGGATCTTTACATTTTTCCCAAAGAAGGTGATTGTGAGGTACAGCTCCGGTTACTTTTCAGGCATTTCTGAAAAGTTAGGTGCTCAGTGGTTGAAGGCAGGGAAAAGTTAAGAGGCTGGCAGGTTTTATCTTTGCACCTCCCCCAGCCACTCTGCTTTTAATGTCCTTGCTTCCTTCTCAGACATGCAGCCCTCACCAAGGCTGAACAGTATCCAAAAGATTCACAATTTTCTTGACCTATCTCTCCCTCTCCACAGAACTTTCCTGTTCTTTAATAGGTGACCTATAGCTCATCTTTAAGCCAATCCAGGCCAATACATTGGGACACTCTGGAGAATTTGATGTTATCGGACACTCCTTCCTCTTTGACACTTTAAACTTCGTTTTGCTTAAGTGATACCACTTTATCCTGGGTCTGTCCCTATCTTTCTGGCTTCTCTTTTCCAGTCTCCATTTTTTTTTTAATCATTACTTCCTTTGTCCCTTAAAAAGTTGTTTTTTCTCTAGCATTTTTTCCTCAATGCCTTGTTTTACAAACCACTTTATACTTTTTCTGAATTTCCTCTCTCGTTAATCATCCTCTCTGTTAGCACTTTCCAACGCTGGCTGCTTATTAGCATCACCCGGGAGTTATTTTAAAATACTCTTTTTGAAGTCCCACCCAAGAGATTCTGATTTATTTGGGCTGAGATGAGTCCTGCACGGCAGTTGTTTTTTTTTTTTTTTCTTTGTTTGTTTTGTTTTGTTTCAGTTCCTAGGTGATTCGAATGTGCAGCCAGGGATGAGAACCCCTGACCTTTTGAGGCTTCTAGTTCTAGGAATCCAGTCTTTATGTCTCTTTTAAGTTACAAGCACTGTTTTCCTGTTGGATGTCTTCCTTGGCTGTCCCACAGGTATTTTGAACTCAACTTGTTCAAAACTGAACTTTTAATTTCCTCTCTTCAAATCCCACCCTTCCTCTTCTGTACCCTATCTTGGGTAAAGTGACATTATCATTCTCTTTGAGCCAGAATATACCATGCAATCTTCCTATCTTTCATAGCCCTCCATATCTACTAATCACCACGCTATGTTAATTGTTCTTTTAAAATATCTTCCAGATCCACCCCACTTTACCCTACCTGCCTCTGACCTAGTTCAGCCTTTCATCCTCCTTTCAACCCTCCTACCTGGTCTCCTGACCATCAGGTTCCAGTTCCTTCTACATTCCCACCCATCTTCCATAATGCTTACAGATGGTGTTTTTGTTTGTTTCTTTCTTTTAATTATAGATATGATTATGCCTTTCTTCTATGAAACAAAACTCCTTTGGCTCCTTACTGCACGCAGGATAATATTTAAATGCCTTGTGGTGTTCAATCTATGGCATACATGAACTTTCTTCATTTACTCCTTAATTTTCATTTATTTAATAACTAAATATTTGGTGCCATACAATATACTAGGCACTGTGCTACCAAAACTCACTGCTGTCAAGTCAATTCTGACTAATAGCCACCCTAAAGGACAGAGTAGAACTGCTCCATAGGGTTTCCAAGGCTGTAAATGTTTATGGAGGTGGACTGCCACATCTTTCTCCTGCATAGAGGCTCGTGGCTTTGAACTGCCAACCTTCCAGTTAGTAGCCAAGTGCTTTAACCACTGTGCCACCAGGGCTCCTTAGTTGTGAGATAAATATATATATAGTTTGTCATATGCTACGTATGTAATCAATTTTGGCCTCAGGCTCACCCAGCCTTATTTCTTATATCTCCCCCATGGGCCACACACCCCTCAACACACAAGCCATGCAAACTCTTCACTTTCCCAGGTCTGAGCTCTTGTGCTTATGCTTCTCTTCACTTGTATATTGCTTCCCACCTCCTCTGCCTTTTGATAATCCTACTCATCTTTGAAGACCCATTTCAAATGTCACTTTCTCTGTGAAGATTTCCCTGGATTGCCTATCCCCCAATACTCATCTCTTTCAGGAAGACTTAATCGTCCCTCTTCTGTGCCCCTGTTGCATTTTGTTTATACGTCTATACTTGTTGTTCTTTGCTGTTGAATTGGCTTTGACTCAAAAAGTGACTTCGTGTATAACAGAATGAAACATTGTCTAGTCCTGTGCCATCTGTGTGATCGTTGGTATGTTTGAAGCCATTGTTATGGCTATTGTGTCAGTTCATCTCATTGAACTGGTCATATTGTGATTTAGGTACTTATGTGTCTTTCTCTGCTGCTACACCCGTTAGCGTTTTGAAGGTAAGACTTGTTTCTTTGAATTCTCCGTACCTAGCAGAGTGACTTGTACCTAATAGGTGATCTACAGATGTTTATTAAATGAATGAATGAATGCATGGGAATTGCTGGCACCCTGGACAGGCTTGAGAAGCAGAAAAAATAGAGATAGGAAGTCTTTGAGCAACCCTTGACTTATTCATTATTCCACTTATTGCTGTTTGTTACTGTGGCCAGAGCATACCGTAGTATCTATTCTCAGGTTCTGCTGTTTTCATAAGAAAGATTTACCAGTGGTTATCAGAGCCCTCTGAGGCTCCCCCGCCCTTGTCTGCAGAGCTTACATTCACAGATTTGATAGTCTTTGATGAGCTTTCAATGTATAAACATCACCCACTTCAGCTTAATCTCCTGAACACTCCAGAGGACCCTGCTTTGATACTTAGTGACTTGCTTGTTTATGACTCATGTGTTGTGAACTACATAACATAAAGGACACAGGAGAACAAGTAAGACTTGTTGGCTGGGAGAGGGCAGGCCAGTTGCCTTTTTTTTTTTTTTAATTTCCCTAAGAGAAAATACCATCCATGTGGCCCGGAATTACAAAGAGCCTCAAGAAATGCTTTGTAAACAAACAGAAAAGGTCCCTTTCTGAAAACATAGGCCATGGGAGCCCATACTCAAACTTATGCCTTTACTGCAAAATATCAGACAAAACAACGGCAATGGCCGAACTTGAAATGAGCAAGTCTTAAGCCGTTTGTAGTATCAACAACATTTTTGACAGTGTTTTCCCACACCCAGTGCAATGACAATATAAAGGAACTAGACCCCCAACTGCCAGGCGGGTAGGAGGGCCTGATTTTAACAGCATGATGCTTTATCAGCCAGGTTTAAGTTAGCTCTTTTATAGCTGCTTCATCTCCTTTCTTTTTATTTCTGTTCAAAGCAAAGTGTTCTAACTCTTTGAACTCTTCCTCAGTTACTCTCTAATTTCTCCTTTGATATCAGACCCCAGACCTCTCTTACCGCTTTTCATTTTATCCAATCCCTAGGTGTCATTCTGAAATCCTTTGTGTTTCACCTAACTGCTGCTTGGTCAGAGCTGTTGCTACTAATTTCTGCTTTCCTTTTACTTATCATTAATTCCATTCTTGCCTTTTACTTATCATTAATTCCATTTTCTTAAAGAGCTGACCAATTAGGAAGCAGATACTGAAAATCTTATTTTGAGTTTAAGAAACCTAACCGAGATCCTGATTGCATCTAAAATGTAGTAAAAATGAAAACTGTAGAGCAAAGGGTCCCTCAGGGCATTCTTATCTAAAATCAGCTACCCAACCATGTGTCTTTGCCCCTGCTTTTCAGCTGTCCCTCTGAACTCTGGAGTAGAGCCCCTGAATGGCACTGAAACATGATTTATCTGCTTGTCCTGCTGATTAGAAAAATGAGCAGGAAACACATCACTTACGGTGAATCTCACGACCAGGAGGTTAGGTCAGAAACATTCTTAGAAGCTTCGACAATTTGTTGCCACAATGACATTTCTTTTTGCAGTTGTTTTTTAGTCTGAAGAGGGTGTTTCCATTTCCTCTTAGAAGGTCTGAGCTCTGACCCCAGCGATTCGAGGCCCAGGCTGTTAGACAGCTCTCTTGCATAAAAGAATGTTGAAGAGAGTGAGCATCTCTGTGTCCTGGGTAATCCCACCTTCCTCTTTTCTAACGTGGTTTTTAGGATTTTCGCATCTACATTTTCATTCTCTGAATTTTAAGATGGAGCTTGTCATACCCTCTGACCTCTCAGTGATTTTATTAGAAGTGATGTGGAATATCTATCTTCTTGAATACTCCCCCTTGCCTGAACTTTTTTGTTACTCTTTAGTAAGAGCTTCGTCTGCCATTTTCACATTCTTGATTATTTATGCTCTTTTGAAAGTCCATTCAGGAAGACGATCAGATTTTTTTTTTCACAAGAAACTGGGGATCTATCTTTTGTATCACTTTGCATAAAATTACCATGTTGATTTTATATAAACCCATAGGTTACAGGTTAATTTACATAAACCTGGCATTCAGGAAATTCAACCCTTATTTTGTCAAGGAAAATGAAATAAATCAGGACAGCTGAAACCCAGAATATTCAAGTCATCAGAAATGGGGTGGGCAAAGAGGATCTATGGGGTAGAAACTTCTATAATTGTGCCCACAAAGTCTTATTGTGGCAAGCGACTAGAGTGGTTATCTAGTCCAGCCTCTCACTGGGGTAGGAATTCCATTCAGAGCACACCACAAAGGTGATGGACCAGCCAACAGTTACAATTTCAGAACAAACTACCTAATAAGGCAGCCTCTTTAATTTTGGAAGGACTTTAATTGTTAAAAAGCTAAAATCTGCCCTTCTGTAAACTTCCATCAGTGGGTCCCAGCTTTTCTGACTGGAACCATACGGAATCAGTCTAATCTAAAAAAACCAAACCTAACCCGTTGTCGTCGAGTCGATTCCAACTCACAGCAATCCTATAGGACAGAGTAGAACTGCCTCATAGAGTTTCCAAGGAGTGCCTGGTGAACTCGAACTGCTGACCTTTGGTTAGCAGCTGTAGCTCTTAACCATCAGTCTAATCTAAAAAACAAAAAAACCTGTTCGGTCTAATCTAGTAAGTTTTAATTTTGAATTCACTGACAGGGCCTAAATCAGTCCACAAACCCCCTGAAACTGTATGCAAAAGTAGGCATGTGCATGCGTGTCTATAGCTTTCATTACATTTTCTAAGGGGGTATATGATTCTCAAAATATTTATGACAACCAGGACCGGCTTCATGAGCATATGGCCTATACTGGTGCACAGGGTTCTCCACTTAGAAGGAACCTGCTGTCGCCATCTTGAACTTCTAAATAAGTTTGGAACAAGGGACCTTGCATTTTCATTTTACACCTGGCCCTACCAATTATGTTAGAACTACTCTGGTGACATGAGGCTGGAATAAATCACTAAAATTCCTAGAAAGTGTAACTTTGGGTAGTTTTACTCTTAGGGAGGCCGACGTTATCCTTCTGTTTAGCTTCTGACCCTGCATTTGTTTCCAAACACAGTTTATCGTCTTAATTGGAAATGAAATGAGGACAATCTCTGTTTCTTCTTTAAATTCGCTCCAGTTTCTCGCCCGGCCTGTAATAAGAATTTTCAACCTGGAATCCATGCCCACTAGCCATTGTAACTTTATAACTTATCTAATTTATCTACATAATATTTCAAACATTGAAACCAACTTAAGCACAAAGGTTGGATTGTGTCTAGTTGGAGAAAATTAACAACTTTCACTAGCGCAAGGAGAGTTCTTATCTTTTGCTACGTGGGTACCTGGAATTTGAGCACAGTGAGTTCTGTGAGAACAAAAATATATTCTTAAAGCAGGCAGTCACATGTATCCCATTTAACTGTACCAAATTCTATGTTATCTTGCTAGATATAAATGCTTCTTTTAAATTTCTCTCTTTCTCTTCCTTGATCAGGGTCTTCCCCCCCTCACATATACCCAACCCTTTTAATAAATTTAATATTCCATATTATAAGTTTTCATACCAAATAATGTATAATTTATAATATTCGGCTTAGAAAAACATAATTTAAGATTTTAATTGCATATTTTATTTCAGTCTATTGTTAAAACTCATAATACGTTAACAATTTTACTGGAGCAGTACACAAAGTACTGATTACTCTCAAATTCACTAAGCAAATGTTCTGTTGCTCTTTGGTAACTTTGGATTCTGCCATGGGAGAAAGAATGATCACAACCACTGTGGAACATGTGAGTGTGATCTGAGACAAATTCCACTTGGTCAGGTGACAGTGGGCCTAGTCTTCCAAAGATGATGAAAGGGAAAGAAAATAAGCTCTAGGATGAAAGGTTAAAAGAATTGTAATTGTTTTACCTTGGAATAAAGAAGCCTAAAGGATGACTCGAAAGGAAAGAGGTATTTTTTCATGAAGAATAGTTGTCTCTGTATTCAAAAAGAAATAGATGATTTAAGATTTAGGTTGACATTTGAATATATTTTCTTTAAAATTCAAAGAATCATGCTCTGTGTAGGTTAGAGATTTACTTACCTAAGGCAAAGACCTCTACTAGATGATCTCTTGAGTTTCCTTCAAATTCTAAGTTTTCCACCCGTGGGCTTGAAATCCTGCTTGTATGGTGCACCAAGACTGACATGGGTTTTTTCTTTCCTTTTTTTTTTTGCTGATTTCCCTTTCATCTTTGACATCTCATCTTTATTCTTAAAATTCTATTGGACATATGTCCTTCCTGGAGGAAAGTGAAGATGGAGAGAAAAAAGATTGATCTCTTGTTGAGTGGCCACAATGACCACCCTTAAATATCTAAGTAGGCATTGTCTTTTTCAACTTCAGTATCTGGGGGGCTATATAGTTATTTCAATTTTATTGTCATGACTCAAAACATTTTTTTTTTAATTTGAGAATTCCCTTCAGATCCTGTGGCATGATCAAAATAACACCCGTTTTGACTTAACCTTTGAGGGTGATTTGATTCTTTAAAACAGCCAACGTACATTTGAGTCCACATCTAGTTATTTTACTAACTAGCTCAGTGTGGTAATGCCATTTTCAGTGAAAATCATGTTATAACTATAAATTGATAAGAAGTTTCTTTGGTTTGCAACCGAACTAGTTATGAAGGCATGATTAAGAGAGAAATTTCAAAAAATGATAGCAGAGCCTAAAGTAGTGTAGTGGGTAGACTAGATGACTGGTGACTAACATAGGTAACTACTTTGGTGACTAAAGGAAAATATTCAAATTTTAAATTAGTCTCATTATATCATACACAAACAGCCAATTAACAAAATAGAGTTAAAGAATCATGGAATATTCATGCCTCAAATACCCTAGAGATCATTTTGTCTAGTGCCCTCTGTGACCTCCATCTCTATCACTCTCACATTCATATTTCAGCTGAAAAATAACATTTCCAAGAGGACTGTCACTGAACTCCCAAGAATAGCTTAGTTCCCCCAGTTCCTAGGTCAGGACCTGATAAATAATAGGTGCTCAATAAATACTTATGGAATGAATGAGTACAAGAATATATTTAGGAGTGTGGAAGACCCTGGCAGAAGTTAGTGTCTCAAAGTTATTATCATAAATATTAATAGTTATTCAGAAATGTTGGGGTGAGAGGAAAAAAAGTAATCCAATACTGGGATTCCAGTTAAGTGAAAATTTTCTTTAGGTAAATATATAAAGATTGTCCTATCACCTCAGATATTAAAAAGGATTCTTTTTTTTTTTTAGGCTGTCTGTACAATTTGAAACAAATTCAATATAGCTCTTCTTGCTCTTGTAATTGCTAATTGTCAAGCACCATGTGGAATTGTTTGGCTTAGTATTGTTTCTGTAAGAAGCTAGCCATGCTCTGGTAAGAAGAGACTAGATCTGTATAAAAGAAATGTTCTGCTGTAGACCCAGCTTTTGGGACCTGCACTTCCCATATGTTGCTGCAGTGTGCGATCTTCCCTATTTTCCTCCCTTTCCCAGCATAACTGTACCATGGGACAGGGACCTGACCTAACTTGGCCACACAAGCAGAATCCATGTAGGGTCAAGTGCTGGGTGAGGAATCTGGGTACTTTGGTTCTAGTCCTGACAGTGTCACATACTATGGGACTTTGGGTAAGTCACTTTCCCTCTCTGGGCTCTAGCATTCTCATCAGGAAAATAATGAGGGGTTTAGACAAGATCCAAATTATATCCTGTGCATTCTAGGGGTTCATTGGAGGTCCTTCAGGGGCTAATACAAGAGTCGGGGAAAGAGGCAGAATGAGGGGGACTCTGGGTTCACCCATCCACACTTCAGCTGCAGGTGCTTCACTTTTATTTGATACATGAGTTTCCCTGAGAGATTTTTTTTTTTTTGAAAACTTCATTCACTGAAATGGTGAGAGTGCGGAGTAGGTGCAATTTAGTCATTGTTGTTGGTGTTAAGTGCTGTTGAGTCAGTTCCGACTCACAGTGACCCTGTGTACAACAGAACAAAACACTGCCCGGTCCTTTAGTCATTAAGATGGTTGAAATGATTCTCTTTACTGTTTCAGGGCCCAATATTGTTGGCTTTTGGTATTGCTGACTGAATCGAATTGATCATTCAACAATCTATCAGTTCTGTAAAGGGCCATTTTGTTGGCCACCTGGCTGCATCTACTCAGGTCAACTCAGCAGTAGCTTTAGGTTAAATGCTTGGAGATTATGAGCCCAGTAGAAGAGGAAGCTGCTTTTTGTTTTTGTAGAGCTTCTGGTGGGGGTAAATACTTCTGGGTAGGATTACATAAAGTTTTGTTAGCACACCCACTTCACCCCTCCAAGGCCTGAAGTTGTACTTTCTATAAATGATTGCCAGCCTATATACTGAAAACTAAATTGATCAAAGTAACAGACTCACCCCTACAGTGTCCATTTTATCATTTTATTATCTCTCACCCTTTCAAACCCTATCGATCCTTCACTATAAGGAGCATGATTAGTGCTTCTAATAGGCTGACAGGAAGACATATAGTACTCTAGAGATGAACCAGGAAAGGGGAGAAATACATTGTGGTCTGAAATGTGCGTTTTATTTTCAGGTAACCACTACTGATGTGTCATTCAAAGTGTGATGGGTTCTAAGTGGAAATGACCTGCTTTTTCTTAGATTTTGTTATTACTATATAGTATTGACTATATGTAGCATTTTTCATTTGCCCAGTGGTTAGGGGTCATGTGAATGGTCACAGGTCTCATTCCAGTTCCACAGATGAGGAGGCAGAGACCCAAGGAGGAACTAGTGATTTGGTCCAAGGTCACATGGGTAATCAGTGGCAGAAGTAAAGGTTATCAGCATCTAAAGTTTCCACAACCCCTCACATACATCTCGTCACTGGTTCTAGTCATGTGCTACAGGGACACTGTACAGTACAAATAAAGCCTTCTGTCTTAGTCATCCAATGGTGTAACAGAAATAGCACAAGTGGATGGCTTTAACAAACAGAAGCTTATTCTCTCACAGTCTAGGAAGCTAGAAGTCCGAATTCAGGGTTCCAGCTCTAGGGAAAGGCTTTCTGTCTCTGTCGGCTCTGGGGGAAGGTCCTTGTCATCAATCTTCACCTGGTCTAGGAGCTTCTCTGTGCAGGAATCCTGGGTCCAAAGAATGCCCTTTGCTCCTGGTACTGCTTTCTTAGTGGCGTAAGGTCCCCCATCTCTCTGTTTCTCTCTTTTGTATCTCAAAAGGCATTGACTCAATTTACAACCTAGGAAAATCACATCAGATGACAAAATGGTGGACAGTCACACACTACTGGGAATCATGGCTTAGCCACGTTGACACACATTTTTGGGGGACACAATTAAATCTGTAACACCTTCCACTAAGTTGGAGGCCTTGACTAGGAAATGTTAACTTAGACTGGTTCCTTGCCCTGATCTTTAGAATCTTCTGAAGAGCTGGCTTTGTGGTTTGCCTTTATGGAACAAAGCAGCAAATGCTTCAGGCTTTTTGTTGAAAACTTGCAGGAAGGGTTGATTGGCAGTGCAGTTG
The DNA here is from genome assembly GCF_030014295.1 of Loxodonta africana. Lineage (NCBI taxonomy): Eukaryota > Metazoa > Chordata > Mammalia > Proboscidea > Elephantidae > Loxodonta > Loxodonta africana. The sequence goes on from NC_087369.1 coordinate 125,070,143, forward strand.
TTGTAACACTGTTCATTTATAAAGCATCAAAAACTGGGCATCCAGGCTTGATAGAGAAAAAAAAAATTTTTTTTTTTTTTGATAGAGAGACTCACCAAAAATTGCTGTATTTTGTTTTGCTTTAAGGAAATGCATCTTGGGTTGTTTATGGGGATGAATTACATTCAGGGTTCACCTGACAATGTAGTTTCCACACTCTGATTTGCTCAGAAAGCTGGGGCAGCACTCTCTTTGGAGCTGTGTATTCGGAGCAGCCAAAATAGCTTCTGTTTTACCCTTCAGCTCAAGGATCAGCATTCTTTGGCTCAAAAAAAAAAGAAAATTAAAAATCATTTTAAAGTGAGCAGAATGAGGCAGGGGAAGGAAGGCAGAAGGAAAGAAAGAATGAGCTTATATATAGGGTTAATAATCGCTATATGAGACTCAAGCTTTTAGGTTTGTTTGTTTGATAAATATGAATTGAACACTCACTGGTTTGCCAGGCACATACAAGAGGTGAAGGATATTCCCTTAATGATTTCTTTAACTGACAGAAATGGGGTAAATTTAAAAGTCCACCCAAGCATTATCCCACTCTTCCTCTTTCAAAAAGATGTCTGTGGCTAACTGAGCAGTAGGAAATTCTTCTGTTTGAATCCATCTTAATCATTAAAACTTGTCTACTTCTTGCTGAAAGATATGCTCCGACCCCTTTGCACCTGTACAATATACACACATTGCTTCTTTTTAATGTGGACATCTGTTCATCCAAGTTAGGTAGCTATTCCAACTAACTTCCAACCAGTTTCTTTTGAGTCAATTTCAACTCACGGCAACCCCTTGTGTGTCAGAGTAGAACTGTGCTCCATAGGGCTTTCAATGGCTCTCATCTTTTGGCAGTAGATCATAGGCCTTTCTTCCACAGTGCCTCTGGGTGGACCTAAATCTCCAACCTTTTGGTTGGCAGCCGAGCCCATTAACCCTCTCACCATCCAGGAACACCCAGGTAACTATTGTTGTTGTTAGGTGCCATCGAGACAGTTCTGACTCATAGTGACACTATGTACAATGGAACAAAACACTGCCTGGTCCTGCACCATCCTCACCATCATTGCTATGTTTGAGCCCATTGTTGTAGCCACTGTGCCAATCCATCTCATTGAGGGTCTTCCTCTTTTTCACTGACCCTTTTTACCTTAGCAAGCATGATGTCCTTCTCTAGGGATTGGTCCCTCCTGATAACATGTCTAAAGTACATGAGATGAAGTCTCACCATCCTCATTTCTAAGGAGCATTCTCGCTGTACTTCTTCCAGGACAGATTTGTTTGTTCTTCTTTCCATCCATGCTATAGTCAATATTCTTTGCCAATACCGTAATCGAAAGGCATCAATTCTTCTTCTGTCTTCCTTATTCCCTGTCCAGCTTTCACACGCATATGAAGCAATTGAAAACATCATGGCTTAGGTCAGGTGCACCTTAGTCTTCAAGGTGACATCTTTGCTTTTTAACAGTTTAAAGAGGTCTTTGGCAGCAAATTTGCCCAATGCAATACATTGTTTCATTTCTTGACTGCTGCTTCCATGGGCATTGATTGTGGATCCAAGTAAAATAAAATCCTTGACAACTTCAGTCTTTTCTCCATTTATCGTAATGTTACTTATCAGTCCAGTTGTGAGGATTTTTGTTTTCTTTATGTTAAGGTGTAATCCATAATGAAGGCTGTAGTCTCTGATCTTCAGGTAACTATTAGGGTAATAGAAAGAGGGCTTGCTCTGTGACTGTACCCACCTGGCTTTAAATCCAATATATGCAATAGATAACTAGCTAAGAAACCTTGAGTACATTCCTGAACCTCCAGTACTTTATCTGTAAAATAGTTATCTACCCTGTAAGGGTCACTATAAGAATTGGAGAAAATATATAGGAAGAGCACCTACACAGGGTGTGATATATTATGCTTGATGCTCAATAGACGATAGCCTTATTGTTGTGGATGGTACTGTCATATTCCTTAGATCAAAATTCTCTTAGTTATTGTCAAGAAAAGAATATGAAAACTGTCCCAAGGAAGGGCTTTTAGTTCTGCTCTTCTGGTCAGAGAAAACATTTCATGTATTTAAGTTTAAAGAATAGTAGCACTAGGCAGTTTTTGTCTTTCTCTCATTTCACTTCTTTTCCATAACTAATGGTCACCTGCAGTTTTCTTTAGCATGTAAACCAAAAAAAACCCATTGCCATCGAGTTGATTCTGACTCATAGCAACCCTATAGGTTAGAGTTAGAACTGCTCCATAGGGTATCCAGGGAGTGACTGGTTGATTCGAACTGCCAACCTTTTGATTAGCAGCCACTTAACCACTATGCCACCAGGGCTCCTTGTGTAAGGTGCCATGAAATATTCGTGTCATATCATAAAAGGTTATTTACACAGAGGAGACAGATGTAACTGAGTATACATATAAATGCTGGCCTTATTTTTCACCCTTGGCAAGTATAATTTTAAATATAATTTGAAAGCTTATTAAATTTCATTTAGAATATTAGAAAATGCTTTCAAAGATTTAAGAGAAGGCATTTTTTATTTCCGAACCAAGTAATTCCCCAAGAAGGGCATGCCATTTAAAAGCATATTGATCTTAGAGGAACTGGATGTTTGGCTGAATATTTTAGAGTTTGTTTGCTTGCCCTGAGCTTTAAAGACTCGTGGACTGGAGTTTCCCAGGAAGGGCAGAGCCACTAAATAGATAGGGGCCAGACAACCGAGGTTCTTCATCAGCTCCTGACTGCACAGGAGGTGCAGCTGGTCTCCAGTGCTCCCCTTTCCCTTTGTGTCTGATTATTCCTCTGTTCATCCTGAGGGTGAACCAGTGCTGGCTGACATAAAACACACTCTAAGAGTTGCTGATCAGGCAGGGCAGGACTGAACAGTTGGGCCTGGACTCTCTAAGCATAAAAATAAAAGTTCTCGAGTGTTTTAGTGCAATCAGCGCTCCCCGAACCTGGCCCTAGATGTTATGTCTTGTTTCTGGAAACAATGAAAATAACAATTCCAACAGCTACTACCACTAATGCTTGTTCAGGGATAACTGTGTGCCTGATCTTGTGCTGAGCTCTTGACACACACGATCTCCTTTAGTGCTCACAGCAACCCTATATTGTTTCATATTAGGTGTTATATGAAACAGAAGATTCTGTGGCCAACAAAATGCTCAAAATCAAAATTAGTTTCTTTACTGCAAGACTTCTCAGATCCTTTATTATTTTATTATGCTAATTCATATTATGAACTCCAAGAGGACATAGAATATGCTGCTGTCCCAAGTGTATTAGAGCCTGGAATTTTTTTTTTTTTTTTTTACTGTTTCCCTAAGGAGCATAGGAAGAGATGAAATACCCTTTGGGACATGCTGTCCCATCAGTGTCCTGTGGGATCCATGATTACTAACCTTGGAAATTGGACTATATTCTGTCTTGCTCTTTGCCTTTTCCTAACCCTAAAAGCCTATAATTCCTAATCTTAAAATAATTGTGAGTTTGTATCTGTTCCCTGGAGAACTGGATCTGTGCCCCTAATCTACCCAAGTCCAAGCCACCACTATCCCTCACCTAGACCCACACACTGCTGTCGAGTCAATTCTTATTCCTGGTGACTCTGTAGGACAGAGTAGAACTGCCCCATAAGGTTTCCAAGGCGGTAAATCTTTACAACAGCAGACTGTCACATCTTTCTCCCACGGAGCAGCTGGTGGGTTCCCCTCACCTAGATTTACCCAAAAACCCATTGCCGTTGAGTTGATTCCAACTCGTAGCAACACTATAGTGGCCTCCTAGTTGGTCTTCCTGCTTCCCTTTCTATCTTCTTCTAAACCACTGCCCATGCTGCAACCAGAGTTTTCTTAAAAGACAAACAAAACTGTATCACATTCCTATTTTGCTGAAAACCCTTGAAAAGTTTCCATCACACTCAAAATAAAATTCTAACACCTTACTGTGGCCTACAAAACTCTTTAGAACCTGAACCCTTGCCTACCTCTCCAGCCTCATCTCTTATCATTCTCCCCTTAGGGTCCCTCTGCTTTAGCCACACTGTCAGTTCTCACAGTGTTCCAAGCTGATTGCTCCTCAGGGCATATTCTAGTCGCTCTGTCTGGAATGTTCTTTTACCTGTCTTACTACTCCTACTCATCCTTCCTCTCTTTGCTTAAGTGTTGCTTTCTTGGTGAGGTTGTCACTAACCACCCCAACTAAATTAAGGCTACTCAGTTTTTGTGGGGTAAATAAAGCTAATGAGGTTTCTTTACAGGAGGACTTCTCAGAGCCTTTGGTATGCTAGCATGTATTATGAACTTGAAGAGGGATATGCTTGTTTATTTGTTTAATGGCTGTCTCCCCACTAGACTCTGGGTTCTCTGAGGGCAGAGACAATGTCTATCCACCAGTGCTATACCCTCAATGCTTGGTGCGGTGCCTGGCACATGATAGGGGCTCAGTAAACATTTGCTGAATGAATCAAGAAATGAATGAGACTCTTAATACTGCTGGCCTGCCTTTGCTATAGTGGAGCTACCACGGAATGCTTTAATACTTTTGCTATAATCTCTTCCTGCTCCAGATTTTTACCTCTCTTATTTAAGCCCAATCACTATCGGAGGGAAAACTCGAATTGGATTTAGCACTGATTGGTAAGAGTTGGAAACCCTGGTGGCATAGTGGTTAAGTGCTACAGCTGCTAACCAAGAGGCGAGCAGTTTGAATCCGCCAGGCCCTCCTTGGAAACTCTATGGGGCAGTTCTACTCTGTCCTCTAGGGTAGCTATGAGTCAGAATCGACTCGACGGCAGTGAGTTTGGTTTTTGGGTTTTGGTAAGAGTTGAAGGTTAGTGAGAGCAATACCTGGCTTTTATATTTTTAAAAATGTTAATCTTTTAGAATTATTTAATGTTTTATTTACTATTTTAAACATTTTGTTTAATGCTATTTAATTTTTTAATAATAAAAAGTCTTTAAAACCTATCCATCATGCTTTTTCGATTTAAAAAGTCTTGTTCAGTGTAAAATAACAAAGCCAAATAAGGCATTACTAGATTTGTTTGCTCATTAGCCATACCTATGGGAAGCTACCTTCTTTAGGCCATGAAGCACAGGCCCCGTGTGAGCTTAGAAGCATCTGACCTTCAGAGTAGATCAAGGCCCCTGAAAGATGAAAATGTCTTTAGGAGTGCTGGGCCTGCAAGTCCAAAGTCACAGCTTGAGTACAGAATGAATATGTATTGGCAGATTTTTATGTAAGATGGTAGCAGTGTTATATACGTTCTTTCACCTGGCCCTCTTTGTGATACATGGAACATACTTTCATGACTACCAAGCAGGATTACAAGTTCACTTGTGGCCCGTGGAATAAAACAATTGACTGGACCCTGACTTGGGGTGTATTAATAGGGCTCTGAAACCAAATGAGGTACTTCCTTGCCTGATTTTCGGGGTCCTCTGGCTCTTTGGGAGGCCTAGTGCAGGTAGAGTCGTCAGGAAGACAGAGCACAGTGTACAGCCTACAAGGTCATTTCCTGGTAGTTGGATGGGGCAAGCTGTCCACTGTTAGTTATTTGACAAGGGCCGCCCCTAGACCAATGCACCAAAAAAAAAAAAAAAAAGTGGGTGGAAAGATACAGACAAGAGAATACTCCAGGAGGTGATTAGTGTCAGTTACTTATTATCAGTTACTTTCAAGTGCCACAGCACTGCCAATACAGCTTGTGTTGAGTTTCTGTGGCATGTTTCGGTTTCATTGGCAAGCAGGCTTCACCAGCATATGCTAAAGGCTCATGAATAGATAACTAGCACTAACAAGAAGAAGATTCAACCTAATGAGAGAGACTTGCCTTATTAATGGCTTGGAAATTAAGCAATCTCCGTCTAACTAATCAATGCTAAGTGACTGACCTTCATGGAGGCTGGAGCTCATTAGCAGAATACACACAGATGGTAATGTGCTCAAAGGTATTTAAAATACATGAGAAAAGAACTACATTAATAAAGCAAACCTATCCCGACTGTCTGTGACTTGGCTCACTGTTCCCCTGTGCTATCTATATGTAATTTGGTACATTTATTTATGAGCATGAATTTGCCTGATGATATCTACAGTTTTCAAATTTCTACATAGATAACGGATTATGATCAACACTCACAATAATTTGCTTTAATGAAAAAAAGTCTATAGGAAGAATTGTCGTATAATAACTACTTGGTTTATTCAGTAACTCATTAAAAAAATTTTTTTTTTAGCCAAGCATAATTCCCTTGAGGGCTAAGTGGATTCCAAGCCTAACGCAATAAATGCCTATTTGGAATTGTATTTGACTTTTTTTTTTCCTTGTTAAATGCTTTCTCAAATGTGACCTGTTAATGAATTATTTCAGTATCTTCAAAGGCCTCGCTGAAGATGTTCATACTGAAATGTTCCATAAATATGTTTGGGTTTCTCTGACAGTAAGCTGGTGGTGACATCAGAGATGGCATGACTATACTTCAAATAAGACAATGCCTACGACAGCCAATTCACTTGCTCTATTCTTATCCCACACTTGCCAAGTTACTGCAAAAGCCCCAAGTGGCAATGCATGAGTAATTTTGAAATCTTGGATCTCCTTTCCTTTACCTAGCCAACCTGTCTCTATTAAGAGGCAACTTGAAGACTGTAATGAGGTTTAATGACATCATACTCACATCTTCTCTTCACCTTGCCCGTGGAGATTCTTTTTTTGTTCATCTCCCTCCTCAGAAATCCTCATTCTGACATCTTCAGTGAAAGCAGCCAGAAGAAATGTTTATCAATTCTTAGGGTTCCCTTTGGTTTCATTAAGATAAGACGCTCCCCAAAGGGTAAGACCTTTACTTTTTGTTTGGTGAAGTACAACATTTGCTCATAGCTCTCTGCCCCTGGCAAGTGGAATTAGGAAATCTGTCTTGGAGTAGAACCAACCACCGACACAAAGACATCCAGTCAGCCTGTTTTTCATGCCCTTTGCTTAGGAGAGTGGAGCTATAATAATAGAATGGCCCAAGGTTGTTTGCGATTGGTTAAGGTCTGGGGATATAGCAATTCAAAATTGGGTAAGCGAAGTGTGGAAAATGCAAGTTGGCTCTTTTGCATATTTCCCCAACCAAGATTGGTAGATTATAAGATCTACGATTAGTAGTGGTCCAGGATGTTCACTAGCTGTTCAGTATTAAGGCTGAAGAGTAGACAGTTATTTTAACCAAACCTTTAATGGTCTCCATGTACATCACATTACTCAAAACAGATTTCCAAAGCTGTCTTTTGTCATCCTCAGGGCCTAGCTTCTCCATGAAGCCTTTTCTCCCTATTCCCATCTCTATCAGTTTTTCTTCTCCATTGTCCTCTACCATTTCCATGCTGATTAGGCTCTGGAATTTTTTTAAAGCTCTTCCATCTTGGACGGAGCCCTGGTGGCCCAGTGGTTAAGAGCTTGGCTGCTAACCAAAAGGTGGGGAGTTTGAATCCACCAGCTGCTCCATGGAAACCTTATGGGGCAGGTCTACCCTGTTCTATAATACAGTCACTGTGAGTCAGAATCGACGTGATGGCAACAGGTTTAGTTTTGGTTTTACCATCTTGGATGCTGAGTGTCACTTCATTGGTGAAAATAGACTCATAACTCAGGACATACGAACATTTTGTTTCAACTTCGAGGGCCTTAGACTATTTATTTGTTAGAATTTTACCAGCTTATTACTAAATGACAGAGAAGAGAGATGAATAAAACCACTGGGTAAATTTATAAATTTTAGTGACATTTCTCTCAGTTAAGTTTTAACCTTAATAAGACATCAGGGACTTTCATATAATAAATTAGCCGTGTGCATTTCGTTTTTATAGACAGAGGGACACTAAGTGAGTACTTTCTCTAGAAACCAAAATAAGTTGTAAGCATCTGTACTGAGTCTCTAGAAAAGAGTTAGTTTTGCCAGTGAGGATAGAAACAAGGGCACCACTGTTGTGCTTTGAGACCCTGAATTCTCCTCCAAAATAGATAGGACTGGGTCTCGGCCTCTGCCTTTTTATTTTTTTAATGATGATCTGTGTGATTCACCTATGTCTACATGGTAAGGATACATTGAGGAGCCAGGGCATTCATCCAGACAAAATAAGAAACCAAACAGCTAGCTCATCTCAAGTACCAGATGGCTCTGTTTTACAGAAAAGGAAACCAATGACTAGTCAGGCAAAGAAGGTGGGCTAGGGCCACTCCATAAATTAGCAGTGGAATCTTGCTGTCTTGCTTGTTTATAACCAGTTGGCACATTACTATCCTGATGATCTAATATATCATTCCTTGCCTTAGGGGAAGTCTCTTAACTGAGTGGTGCCTCAGTTTCTCTTTTATAAAGATGGGGAAGATGACATTAATTTATTCACTAATTCTTCCAGCAAAAAAAAAAAATTCTAGGCACTAAAAATATGGAAGTAAATGAGATGTAGTCCACATATGAAGATGTGCACTTTTTTTTTTTTACTATGGGAAAGACACACACACACACACGAATTATAAATAAAATTCAGGTAGAGCTATAATAGAGTTTAGAACAAAGTACTATGGGAGAATTATATTGTTAACAGTAGAGGCTGTCTTTGCCAGACTCTTTTGAGCCCCTTGAAAAAATATGTAACAAGCGTTTCATCTATATACCTTAAAACTTCTTGAAAATTGAATATTAACATACAATTTTTCCATTTATGTTTTGTCATCATCCAATGTCAAGCATGCAGTGTGTCCCTGCCATTGTAAATATTAGGGAAAACCACAGGACCATTGGAAAAGTTAGCAAGATTACCTAGACCCTTATTAATACCTTATTCCTCTGTGCCTTTCCTCATTCTGTCACTCCTGCTTGGAACCCTCTCTCACCATCTATCCACATCAGGTTTATTTTTCAAGGCTCAACCTGAGAGGCCAAAGGATTTGTATCTAGGTCTTAAATGCACATAGTACATGGAATATTTAAGTAACTAACCCTTATCTAGGAGCCGTGATGGCATAGTGGTTAAGACTTATGGCTGCCAACCAAAAGGTCGGCAGTTTGAATCACTAGCTCCTCCCATTACTCAAGGGTGTGCTGTATGAGAGGGTCACCTTCACTGAGGAACATCTGCAGAAAGGGACTAACACATGGTGATAAGTTGGCTGGAATAAAGCACACAGATGTGTGAGCTGTTCTTTAATCATAGATTTACATTCCCTGTTTTCAGAGGATTCACTTTATGAGAAACACCTTGCGGCAGCAATGAACTGCCACTCATCCTTTTACTGGGGGAAAATTTTATTTCTGGAAAATGTTAACTAAGCCACAGAATGTTCAACTATCTAGTTTCTAGAGTTGAAATTGGGTGCCTTTCCCTGATTTTAGCTGTCTTGATAGTACAGCTTCCCCGATATTAGAGTAGCTTCCATATGTCCTAATTAAGTGGCCAAAGCTTGGCTTCTGTGGATTGAGTCCGTAATGCAGGCAGTAATGGCTCATAATGACTCTGAGAGAACTGTCTAGCCCATCTTGCCAAAACTAAAATTGCCTTTCATTTTTAATATCCCCAACTGTTCTAGCCCTATTGGGGATATTAAATGTATACTTGCACTTGGGAGGAACCTCATATGCAGCTCTGTGGAAAAGATGACACTTTCCTCTGTGATTTTATAAATCCTATTTAGCTAAACCATGCAGACTGAGGGCATATCTGTGTGACACTTGCCAGGACCTGTGTAGCTTGGCAAGTCTTCCTCTTGCTCCTCAGAATTTGTCAGTAAGAAATTGGGGAAATACTCCTGATCCCCATCTCTTATTCAGGAGCAGAACTCATTTACAGTTCTTTGATCTTTTCAGACTATGATTAACACCTGTGGGCTTAACCCCTAGCAGTTACAGTAGTATAAAAAGGGCATAGCCTGACTACCTACTAGTCTTGTTTCTAGTGCCTCTAAGGCCGATTAGATAGTCTGACATGAAATTTAACTTTTTTGCCATTATGAACTTTTTCTGTGCCTTCCGTTCTAGTTGATGTTTCTGCTTACCTTCTAGACCTAAGGTATCTTCTGAAACTTCCTTGCCCTGTTGGATGCTTAGTCCAGGTTCTTTCCAACCAGCCTTGTTTCACTTCTGTTCATGTCCTGGCAAACTTTTTGAGAATGGGAGAAAGAGTTTGAATATCCAGAAGATAGGGGAAAAATGAATGCAGCAAGGACCCCAAGAAGACACAAACGGATGGGAGCCAGAGCCCTGGAAGGAGGAGTAAAAGAGAGCAGAGACAGCTCTTTCACAGTAACAGTAGGAAAGGAGAAAACACTGAGAGCAGACACAGGCTAGTTTTATAGTTTTGGTGAATGGAAGTTGAGGTGGCTTCCATTTTGTAGATTAAGTTGGAGGTAAGGTCAGTCAGATGGGAGGAAAGGGGAAGTGGAAGAATTAGAGCTTGAAAAACGGCTAAAAGTTGGAGCAGACTCTGCTTACACAGTTTTCCTCATCGAGCCAACTGTCTCTATCTGCAGGTACTGTACCAAAAAATAAAATAAAGCCATTGCCGTCGAGTCGATTCTGACTCATAGCAACCCTATAGGACAGAGTAGAACTGCCCCGTATGGTTTCCAAGGAGTGCCTGGCGGATTCAAACTGCTGATCTTTTGGTTAGCAGCTGTAGCACTTAACCACTATGCCACCAGGGTCTCCAAAAGAAGTACTTCAGGTGATAATATTTGGGGCTGAAGATCTACAGGAAGAAGACTCCTTTGCTTGAAAACCATGGCAGGGAACTATCTTAAGTAACCAGCAAGTAATGTTTAGTGTTCATAGGTGAAAAGGGACGAGCCTTTCTGGACTTTCTTGGGCTTTTGAGGGAAGAAAATCTTGAGCCCCGTGTGAAGAAAATCTTGAGCCCCGTGTGAAGAAAATCTTCTATTGAGTTAAATCAACTATCATACAAAACAGGAAATATAACTTCTCTCTAAAATCTGGATTCCTTTGTCCCTTTAGTTTGTGTGTGTTTCTTTAGCATTCCTATGAATGCTGTCGGCTAAAGAACTAGAATCTTCTATCACGAAAGGAATGTGCTAATGTGTGGCTAATGTTCTATACGAAATGAATGCACACAAGACTAAGGGAAGACTTGGAGATGAAAAAATGGTGGGCTTTGGGACCAAGGCACCTGTGATGGATTGAAAGTGTGGCCTAGCATCAGAACTACAGCCTGGGTAGCAGCAGAGTGGACCAGGTGGGTCTATCAGGTCAGATGAAAGCCACTTTCCAGAATAAGGGAATAATATTGAGCTGAGGTATTTAAAGGTCAGGCATGGAGTGATAATAATAATTAGGAATTACTGTCTTTCAGGCATTGTTCTCAGTTTTTTACCTGTAATGAGTTACCTGTATTAACTCATTAACAGCTCCATGAAGTAGACCCTGCTTTTAGCCAGAGTAGCAGAATTACACAGCTAATAAGTGATAGAGCTACATTTCAAACCCAAGTAGTTAACTGTAAAGACAGTGAAGGAATTATCCTTGTTTTATAAACACAGAGAGGTTTATTGCTTAATGGGTACAGAGTTACTCTTTGGGGTAATGAAAATTTTTGGAAATAGTGGAGAAGGTTGTGCAACATTGTGGACATAATTAATGCCACTGCATTGTACACTTAAAATGGTTTAAATAGCAAATTTATGTTGTGCATATTTACCAAAATAAAATTAAAAAAAACAATACAACAGTTTATCCCCTCAAAAAAAAAAAAAAAAACACACGCACAGAACTCAAGTAAATTTGCCCAAAGTTAAACAGCTAGTGGAACTAACTTGTTGAGTCTGTAATGTATTGTTTTGTGACTATGCCCTTGCTACTCAAAATATTAGTAGTGTTGGCATGACTTGGGCGCTTATCCGAAATGCAGAATCTGAGGACCCTCCCCAGACCTACTAAATCCAAATCTGCGTGCAGTGATTTATATGCACATTACAATATGAGAAACCATGGGCTATACCTCACTGCCGCCAGTTTACTGGGCTAGGTAGGTGCAAGTATCATTAGCCAAAGGCATACACCACATCCCAATTCTCTGTCTAAAGAAGGGTGGGGTAGCAAATGGAGGAGGGGTTTCAAACAGCAAAAAACACAGCAGTTTGAAAAGTTGACCAGCATTGGAAATGCTGGGGCTCAGAGGGAAGGGAATGGAACTCTCCCAGCACAGAGGCTCTATGTGGTAAGTTCATCGCAGCAGAGGTCCTGAGGAACTGAGGTATGTAGGTAGGCAGGACCAGCAGCTAGACGTTTTAGAGTTCCTTTTATTTGTCAGGGATAGAGAGAGTTCTGGAGTGGGTCTGAATTTGTAAGTAGGGATTAAGTGGCTCCAGAAGGGAAGGTCAAATGAAAAAGTCGGCACACTCTCTAGTTGACCTTCCAACTTGCCTGTCTTGGGGGGATCACAGAATTTACTGCCTTATGTAACCTTGATATATGAATGTCTGAACTTATGAAACAGTGAGATGTATAGGTGAGGAAATCTGGATTTATGGACTGTGTACCTGAGTTATTTGTTGTATTAGAGGACACATACGTTTCCTTTCAGTAATGAGCTCCTCACAGAATTCGATTTTCAGCACTGTTAATAGTGCAACCTGGTAGGAATATATACAACATGAGTGAAGTTACCGTGCATGGGCCAGGATCATTCCCAGCTATTGGTATAAAATGATCTGAATCTTTCCTGAATTCAGAATAAATGAGGTTTTGGCATATCCTACTCTTTAAAAGATAAGAGGAGCCCTGGTGGTGCAGTGGTTAAGAGCTATGGCTGCTAACCAGAAGGTCCGCAGTTCAAATAAACAAGAGAGTTGCTTTTTGAAGAACACACTACTTTTGACTTTAGGCCTTCTTTAGTTCTGCTCTTTCAAAGTTTTTATTCTTCATGGTCCATTGAACTGAACTTGTGACTTAAAGTGGTTCAGTGATTTATTGAAATTTGGAGAAGGAAATAGTGAAATAAAAAGGCAGTTTTGTTATTTTTGTACAAGGCCTTCGAAGCAACGAATGTGTTTCCAAAACACATTGTGTAAATTACATCTGTGACTTCATTCATTCACCCACCCACCTACCCACTCATTTATCCATTCAGCCAATATTGTCAATAATCACTATTGTAGGGTTGGGGATTCAACAGTGAACAAGATACACTGTCCCTGCCCTTATGGAGCATACAGTCTAGTGTGAGCTGTAGCTGGGTAAAACTGGCAGTTACCAGTAGTATGATTGACAGCTAGTATGACTGAACTCTAGGTTGTTACGGGAACAAAGCAATGTACCTGTGACCCAAACCAGCTGTAATTCATAGACAGAAATTGTGTTAGTTATATATTGCTGCATACGAAATTGTTCCAAAACATAGTGCCTTAAAACGACACTTATTGTCACACAGTTTCTGTGGGTCGGGAACCCAGTCATGATTTATCTGGGTGCCTCTGGTTCATGGTATCTCACAGGCTGCAATCAAGGTGTTGGCTATGACTGCAGTCATCTCAAGGCTCAACTGGGGAATGATCTGCTTCTATGATCACTCATGTGATTGTTGGCAGGATTCAGTGCCTCACTAGTTGTTGGGCTGGGGGCCTCAGTTCCTTGCTGTATGTTGGCCAGAATCTATCCTCAGTTCCCTGCCACATGGACTTCCCCATAAGGCAGCTTAAAAAATGCAGCTAGCTTCATGAAAGTGAGGAAGAAAGAGTCTAAGAGAAGGCCAACATCATGAAAGTCACAGTCTTTTGTAAACTAACCTGGGAAGTGACATCTTAATCAATTTTCCATATCTTGTTCCTTAGAAACAAGTCACTAGGTTCAGCCTACACTCAGAAGAAACAGCCTACACTCAAAGGGAGGGTGAGGGAATTATATAAGGATGTAAGTATCAGGAGGCAGAGATCATTGGGAACCATTTTAGAAGGCTGCCTACCATACAAATGTTCCCTGAGGAGGTGTGAGTTATAGCTGCTTAATGGCTCTGCTATGCTATTCTTGGTCTCATTCTTACTAAAAGTTTGTCACCAGGCTCCCTTGGCTCCAGTCCATAGTATATTGTCATAGGATTTTCTGGATTGGCAAGAACACTACTCTAGTTAGTAAAGTCCCCTCTCTCTTCCATCATCTCAATTGTAAAGTTTGGGAGGGTCAAGAAGAAAGAAGTTTTCAGAAAGTTTGAACAAGTTCGAATTTAATGTCAGCATTCCCTGTATCTGTCCAAGATTCATGGCAGGTCTGTTTCCTCAGAGCCTGTTTTAATTAGGCTCTTTTGGTTTCAAGGGCTCATTTAAGATACCTTAAGTAATGAATAATATATAACAAGAGTATATGTCCACAGGGTTCTAGAAAAAGCTTAAAAACCAGGTATCAGGGAGAGAGGTATATAAGGGCTATGCTGCTATAAGAATCCCCTAAACAGAGTGGCCTTAAGTAAAATGAGAGTCGCTCTTGACCTCAGTCTCTCCAATTATAGCACAGCTGGTCTAGCTGGTAGGACATTTGCACTCCACAAAGTAGTTCAGGGATCCAGGTACCCTCTATCCTGTTGTTCTGCTATCCTCTAGGGCAGCAGTTGGTAAATGACAGCTGGCAGGCCAAATCTGGATCAGCTGCCTGCTTTTGTAAACAAAATTTTGTTGGAGCACAGTAACAGCCATTTGTTCACATATTATTTATGGCTGCTTTCATGCTACAGCAACAGAACTGACTAGTCATGACGGAGACCTTGTGGCCCACAAAGCCTAAATTATTTACCCTCTGACCCTTTACAGAAAAAAGTCTGTCAACCCCTATCCCAGGGCATTGTCTTTGTGTACACGGTTGCTGACATGTTTTTGTTCCAGATTGTGTGAAAATAAGAGAGAGCAGGTGTTCAGAGCAAATGGTTTTCTTTCAAGAAAGTAATGTGGAAATTGCATACATCGTTTTTGCTCACCATCCACTAGTGAGAACTTAGTCACATGGACACACGTGGCTGTAAAGGTGACTGGGAAGTATAGTTTATAATTGGGTGGCTGTGTGCTCAAACAGTACTCATGGCAATATCTATTGATATTGGGAAACTCCCATTAAAAAACCAAACCTATTGCCATCAAGTTGATTCCAACTCACAGCGACCCTATAGGATGGAGTAGAACTGCCCCATAGGGTTTCCAAGGAGCAGGTAGTGAATTCGAACTGCTGACCTTTTGGTTAGCAGCCGAGCTCTTAACCACTGTGCCACCAGGGCTCCATTGGGGTACTGGGGTACCAATATTATCCCCATTTTTTAATTAATAATCTAAGACACAAAGAGGTGAATTTACTTCCTTAAGGCCACAGAGTTAGTAAGGGCTATTTTTTTGACATCATCAGAAAGTACAGTAGAGCCAAGCTGCTAAATGAACAAAAACAGTAGTAGCATTGGGCTACGTAGAGACTGGAACTAAAAGATGTTTAGAAGCCATGCCAGCTTCAGAGACCTGAATATCAGGGCTGATGATTTTCAGAGGATCTATTTTGTTTCTCTCCTTCTGTAAACTGGCTTTCTAATCTTCCACTTGGTCTGTCTTTTCTCTGTATCCTGTTTCTACTTGCTCATGTTTTCTTCATCACAATTTTCTCTTGGCCATAATTTCCTCATGACCCTAGTTTTTACCTCATGGCATGTCTTGATTGAACTTTTCAGTTTCATCTTTCAAGATTCTCTTTGTTCATTACCTTGTTTTCCCAGTATCACCATGTTCACAATTCCAAAGGAGAGAATTAGATTGGTCCAGATTATTTGCCATTCAGTTTCTGGCCAATTTTGCAATAATTTCCATGAGGTTAGTAATCCACCCATGTCTGTGGCATCAGTGGCTGTGGACGATGAGGTCATTTGCTGCACAAAATGACTTTCCCAGGGCTTTCCCTTGAAACAGGGGCTGGGAGGTAGGCAGTCGACAGGTCTACCATAACACCATAGTCATAAAAACTGCAGCCCTTCTCTAACACCTAATATTGCCCTGGGCCGTTATGTGAATCTTTTTATCTGTTATAACTAAAGCTTGTCGGTCTCCTTTTACCTGTGAATGCACGAAGTATCATCAATTCTTGACATTATTTTTTAAGTGGCATTATTTTTTTTAAAAAGTAATCTTTTAAAGTATGAGGATTTTCCTATTGTACATAGCAACTGATAGTTACAATTTGTTGATGAACACGAACCTGTTAATTGCCTTAGCTGTAATCAGGGGCTTGAGTAAAAACCATGACTTTCTTAGAAGTTTAGGAAAGTTGGATTTATAACTTATTCCATTCTATTCATTGTGTCTCTTTCCATAGCAGCAATTTTTATCTCAAAGCTCTCCTCCATTATAGGAATGGATGCTTAGTGTGTGCCAGGCATTGTGCTAAATACTTCATGCATATTTATTTAATTCTCACACCAACCCTGCAAAGTAGGTTGCCAGTATTAGCCCCATTTTACAGTTGAGGAAATGGAGGCGTGGAGAGGTCAAGAACTTTACACAAATCGCCTAGCTAGTAAGTAGTGACACAGTGGCTGTAACAACGGGCTCAGGCATAAGAAGGATTGTGAGGATGACGCAGGACCTGGCCGTGCCTCATTCTGCTGTACACAGGATCGCTGTGAGTCGGAGCCGACTCAATGGCACCTAACAGCAATAAGTAAGTAGTGAAACCAGGATTTAAGCTCAGGTCCTTTGATCCCACAACCAGGTACTTTACCTCCACAGCTCATAAAGTTGGACTACTCCATGCCCAAAGTCCTCCAGTAATAGAGGTTGTAACTCTGTTTTCTATGCCTTTTATCCTCATAACCTACTTTCAAGAATGCTTCAAGAATTCTGATGGCTCTGGAAAAGCTTTCATAGTCCATCAAGTAAACTATGCATGTTAAAAATGTCTAGTAATACATTTTAATGATGAATTTTAAGTGTTCCTATGGAGCCAGGAATCCTGGTGGTGTAGTGTTAAGAGCTTGGCCACTAACCAAAAGGTCTGCAGTTTGAATCTACCAGCCGCTCCTTGGAAACCCTATGGGGAAGTTCTACTCTGTTCTACAGGGTCACTATGAGTCGGAATCGACTTGATAGCAATGGGTTATGGAGCCAGGAAGACCCATTGGATAAATGAATGTGCTTCTAAAATTGCCTAAATAAGTATTTACTGTCCAGCATAAGGAAACTCTGGTGGCATAGTGGTTAAGTGCTATGGCTGCTAACCAAAGGGTCAGCAGTTGGTGTTAGCTGGGAACTATCTAGTTCTTCTGGGCTCAGGTTGGTGGAGGCTGTGGTTCATGTGGTCTGTTAGTCCTTTGGACTAGTATTTTCCTTGTGTCTTTGGTTTTTTTCATTCTTTCCTCTGAATTGGCTAGGACCAATAGATGTATCTTATATTTCGCTTGAAGCTTTTAAGACCTCAGCGGTACTCACCAAAGTAAGATGTAGAACATTTTCCTTGTGAACTGTGTTATGCCAATTGACCTAGATATCCCCTGAGACCATGGACGCCAGCCCTCAGCCCTAGTAACTCAGTTCCTCAAGGTGTTTGGGTGTGTCTAGGAAACTTCTATGACTTTTCCTTGGTCAAGCTGTGCTGCCTTTCCCTATATTGTGTGTTGTCTTTCCCTTCACCAAAGTTAACACTTGTCTACTATGTAGTTAGTGATTTCTCCTTCTTATCCCTCCTCTCATAATCACCAAAGATTGTTTTTTTTTCTGTGTATAAACCTTTTTTGGGTTTTTATAATAGTGGTCTCATACAATATTTGTTCATTTGTGCTTGACTTATTTCACTCAGCATAATGCTCTCCAGATTCATCCACGTTGTGAGATGTTTCATGGATTCATCATTGTTCTTTATCATTGAGTAGTATTCCATTGTGTGTATGTACCATAATTTTTTAATCCATTCATCTGTTGATAGGCACTTAGGTTGTTTCCATCTTTTTGCTATTGTGAATAATGCTGCAGTGAACATGGGTATGCATATGTCTATTCATGTGAAGGCTCTTATTTCTTTAGGATATATTCCTAGGAGTGGGATTTCTGGATTGTATGGTATTTCGATTTCTAGCTTTATAAGGAGGTGCCATATCATTTTCCATAGTGGTTGTACCATTTTGCATTCCCACCACCAGTACATAAGAGTTCCAATCTTCCCGCAACCTCTCCAATATTTGTTATCTCATTGTAGTTTTGATTTGCATTTCTCTAATGGCTAATGATTGAGAGCATTTCCTCATGTGACTGTTGGCAGAATGAATGCCTTCATTGGTGAAGTGTTTGTTCATATCTTTTGCTCATTTTTTAATTGTATTATTTGTCTATTTGTTATTGAGGTGTTGAAGTATTCTATAGATTTTAAAGATTAGACACTTGTCAGATACGTCATTGCCAAAATTTTTTTCCCAGTCTGTAGGTTCTCTTTTTATTATTTTGGTAAAGTCTTTTGATGAGCATAAGTGTTCAATTTTTAGGAGCTCCCAGTTATCTAATTTATCTTCTACCGTTTGTGCCTTGTTAGTTATGTTTTGTTTTGTATTGTATTTATGCCATGCATTAGGGCCCCTAGCATTGTCCCTATTTTTTCTTCTATGATCTTTATCATTTTAAGTTTTATATTTACGTCTTCGGTCCATTTTGAGTTAGTTTTTGTGTACGGCGTGAGGTATGGGTCCTGTTTCATTTCTTTAAACAGATGGACATCTACTTTTGCCAGCACCATTTGTTAATAACCCTGTTTTTTCCCCCATTTAATGGTCCTTTGTCAAAGATCATCTGACAGTAGGTGGATGGATTTACATTTAGGTTCTTGAGTCTGTTCCACTGGTGTTTGTCTCTGCCACTGTATTAGTACCAGCCTGTTTTGACTACTGTGGCTGTACAGCAAGTTCTGAGATCAGGGTGAGGCCTCCTACATTGTTCTTTTTCAATAATGACTTGCTTATCTGGCGCCTTTTTCCTTTCCATATAAAGTTAGTGATTAGTTTTTCCATTTCATTAAAGAATGCTGTTGGTATTTGCATCTGGATTGCATTATATCTGTAGATTGCTTAGGGTAGAATTGACATTTGCACATTTTTCAGTCTTCCTTTCCATGACCATGGTATGTTTTTCCATTTATATAAGTCTCTTTTGGTTTCTTGCAATAGTGTTTTGTAGTGTTCTTTGTATAGGGCTTTTGCATTTCTGGTTAGATTTATTCCTATGTATTTTATCTTTTTAGGGGCTATTATAAATGGTATTGTTTTCCTGATTTCCTTTTTGAAGTTCTCTATGTTGGTGTATAGGAATCCGAGTGAATTTTGTATGTTGATCTTGTATCCGTCAACTCTCCTGAATCTTTCTTATTTCTTGTAGTTTTCCTGTGGAATCTTTGGGATTCTATATGTATAGGATTATATGATCTGAGAATAGGAATAGTTTTACTTCTTCCTTTCCAATTTGGATGCCCTTTACTCCTTTTTCTTACCTTATTATTGTAGCTAGGACTTCCAGCACAATGTTAAATAGAGTGGTGGTAAAAGACATCCTTATCTTGTTCCTGTTCTCAGGGGGAATGCTTTCAGCCTCTCTCCATTAGAATGATGTTGGCTGTTGGTTTTGTATAGATGCCCTTTATTGTGCTGAGGAATTTCCCTTTTACTCCTATTTTACTGAGAGTTCTTATCAGGAATGGACAGTGGCATGGCAGGAAGGGAGGGAAGGTAGCATACGGGGTTACGTTGGAGGGAGAAAGAAAGACGAGAAAAAAAGAAAATGGCATCCAGGCAAGAGATGGTAGGTGGGGGCCGGCTAGACCACGGGTGGCTGGCCAGTTGCTCTGTAGACACTGCCGCACAGTAAGGGCTGGTGGGAAGGGGAGAGGTGGCATACAGGACTAGGTGGGAGGGAGGAAGGGGAAAAAAAAGAAAAAAAAACATGGCTGCATGGCAGGAGCTCGTGAGTGGGGGCAGGGCAGACCCAGGGCTGTAGCAGGCCAGTGACTCCCTAGCCGTGGTGGCGTGGCAGGGGCCGGCAGAAAGGGAGGAGTTGGTGTACGGAGCTAGGTAGGAGGGAGAAATAAAAGGGAGAAAAAAATGCTCCGCCGTGGGTGGGAGTGGGCTGGGCCTGGGGAGAGTGGAGTTCATACTGTGGACTCCAGTGGTGGGGGCTGGTGGGATACAGGGGGTTCTTGCTTCTACTCACCAGAAAGATGAAGGGTGGGAAAGCATGTTTCTCTGGTTAATGGGTGCTCTGTCTCCTGTTGGGAGTTCCGTGAAGTTGCCTTCCTATACTCCTTATCTGCGGTTGTTGCTGGCTGTGCTTCAAGATGACAACGCTGTGCCGTGTTAGTTGGCAGGGGACCTTCACTCCATCTCTCTCCTCTTTCTGTTTTGCCTCAGTTTTTTCATCCACTCAGTGTTTGATCTAGTTCTTTATCCCTTTATTTGATGCTTAGGGTTCCAGGATTGGCGTTTGTATCTCTTTTACATAGTTTTTTGGGTCTTGGCTGAAGAGGGATGGCATGGTGCATCTGTCTAGTGTGCCATGTTGCCTCCACCTCTCAGTAAAGTCTTTTGTGTAATACCTATAAACTTAAGCATTTTCTAAATATGTGCAATTTTACAGTATCTGTTTACATCAATATAAAGCTAATGCCAGAAAGAATGCTGGCAAAGTTTTGGAAAGTATTTAGACTACAAGTGTAACAGGTGGACTACAAAATTTGAATGCACCCCTCCTTCCCAATTACCCTCACCTTATTCTATTTCTGTGGATTAAATTATGCTCAACCTCTCCTTTAACACCTGGTTTAGAATGCACCTCCAGAAACCTAGTTCCAATTAGCTAGATCTAATGCATCACTCCCTCCCTATGTATGCTCAACACTTCTGGACACAGTTCATAGAGGTATTTGCTTTTGCTGACATGTTCTCTGTAACTGGTCTTAAGTCATCTCATGTATGTTTATTTTGTCACATTATATAGACTGGATTGTCTTCATGATGTTGAGAATGGCCTTTGCACACAGAAGGTGAACAGTAAATGATGTTGACTCACTTGCCTTTAAAGAACAAAAACATCTGCTTGCTGCAAGTCAATACTCTTAGAATTCCCATTGAATACAGATTTCCTTAATCACAAAGACAGACTAGGAAGGAGAAAAAGAAAGCACTTCAGCTTTTACAACAAAAAGCATAAAACAAAACAAGAATAAAGCAACACCACCACCAACAAAACTCATTCTTTGATTTTCTTTAGACCCATGCTAATTGCTTCAGATCGATTAGTCTGTCCAACAGTATTTTGTAAATAATAAAGGAATAAAGTCCTACACATTCTTTTCTTAAAAAGAATTTATGGAGATTTGGTTGTGTTTGATTCCTACTTAAAGTTGTCATAATGCTTTATAGAATGTACTAGTGTACCACCCACTTACTTCTGTGGTCAGGTGAAGGAGTGGTCATGGAAGTCGTGTGTGTGTGTGTGTGTGTGTGTATGAATGTGTGCACATGAGATCTCCTCTTGTAGCATTGACCTCCTTCTGCTGAGATTTGTGTGTCCCTTGATTTATCAGCACTGGTTTTTTTTTTTGATTTATCAGCAGAAAGCTGGCACAAGAGTTTTATCTGTAAGAGAGAAAAAGCAAAGCCTTGGAAATGAAGCAAGGGAATTACGAGCACAGTGTTTGCTTTAATTCAAAAATTATGAAGGAAGGTTGGCAGGCCTGAGTTTGGTATGGCAGAGAAGTATTTTAAAAGAGATCAATCAAATTTATAGTTATTTAATAGAAAACGTGGGCAATTGGTCTATAAACCTGGAAGCTTTTGGAGGAATGTCCTGGTAATCATACATCTTCACCATCCCTGGGCCTCAGCTGCATTCGAAGAATTGGCCCAACTATTTTCTAGCTCTTAGGACTCTTGCCTAGCCTAGGAATGACTAAGAAATTGGTTCTGCTATGGCTCATTCTTGCTCCCTTAAGACTGGTTTAAATCAAGGTACCCAATGCTGACCTTCAAGTATGAAAGTGACACCAAAATCAGTTGGACATAGGTTTGTAGAGAGTACCCAGTATGAAGGGCTGGGCTTTTTTTTTTTTTTTTTTTAACATTCTACTCTTCCTCACCTGGTCTCCTTTATGACCGGTACAACCCTATATCTGGGAGTTTGCCCACATTTCTTTGTATGTTCCCTCTGCAACAAAACATGTTCCATTTTACTTGATAAAATATATATTTTTTATCTGGTAGGTATATATAACAAAATATTTACCATTATAACAGTTTTACTTGTATAATTCAGTGGCATTAATTATGTTCATCATGTTGTACAACCTTCACCATTATCTGTTTCCAGTTTTTTTCATCACCCTTAACTCTGAAGCTCAGTGCCACCTAGATAATAATATAGTTAGCTAGTAATAATGTAGTTAGCTGTTTATGTGGCTCTCTCCTTCACCAGATTGTGAGCTAAGGACAGGATCATGTCTTACCCTCCTTCCGTATCACCAGTGTGAGTTGGAGCTGACTCTGCAACAGCTAACAACAACAATCACCACCACCTAGCAGAAAATGAGCATTCTATATATGTTCTATGAATGAACGAGCCTGAGTCGTGGCCCAGGACCAAGGTGAATCCAACTGTACTAATCAAAAAGCAATAGTTAGCTTTCACTGAGCACTTACTATGTCCAGACATTGTATTGAATACCAAAATAAATTATATCATTTAATCCTCACACCCACCCTCTTGGGAGTTATTATTATCTACATTTTATACATGACAGCACTGAGGCCCAGATAGGTTAAGTCACTTGCTCAGTCACACAGCTAATAAGTGTTGGAGCAAGGATTCAAACAGAGGGCTGTCAGACTCCAAACCTCAACTGCCTACTACAATATCAACCTCACGACAACCAAATAAGTTTGGCCCGTTTTTTTAGTGGGGAGCTCAGAGTGGCTTCAGGTTTCTGGACCCAATATAATTTCACATTAGAATAGACCTTAATCCAAATTATCCCTAGTCCAAAACTCTGGGAACTTTCCAGTGACATTCCATTTTCTTCCAGAGGGGGTAGAGATTGCTTCTATCTTGGGGATGAAAATGCTAGTGCTGGAAAAGACTTCTGTGGCATTGTGGTGGTTGGTGCAAACAGTTCCTTTATAATTCTCCTTCATCTGACTCTGTATGTCTCTAGTCTGTTATATTTTCCTAATGTTTGGGATTTGGATCACTAAGAATGGGTGAAGGGTTCCTTCCCAAGGAAATATCATTTATGAAGATCTTGAAATAGGAAAGAGCTTGGCATATTCAAGGAGCTCAAAGGTGGCCAGTGTGGCTGGAGCACAGTGACTGAGTGGCAGAGACATTAAACAAGCCTGCAGGGGGCCAGTGGTGGTTAACTAATTCAGCACCTCCATGTAATTGGGGGTGAATGTAGTGGGACAGTGCTATGAATGAAGAAATGATAATAGGTTGGAGACTCGTATTTTCCGTGAAGTAAACCCCTTGAATAAATCAAAGGTAGCTCCTTTATTGAATTCCCTATTGTGATGGATTGTAGTCTAAGGAAAGTCCAGAGAGCAGTCAGGCCCCGAATTATACTCAGAGTATGTATCCAAAGAAAATATCGATGAAAAATTCAGGAGTAGGGACTTTGGAGCAAGGCTATATAGACAGATATAGATATTGTTGTTTTCGTTGTTAGCTGCCATTGAGTTGGCCCCAATTCGTGGTGATCCCATGCACAGTGGAACAAAATGCTGCCTAGTCCTGCACCATGCCCATGATTGGCTGCAGATCAGACCATTGTGATCCACAGAGTTTTTATGGGCTGATTTTTGGAAGTAGGTTGCCAGACCTTATTTCCTAGTCCATCTTAGTCTGAAAGCTCTGCTGAAACCTGTTCAGCCACATAGCAACACACAAGCCTCCATCAACAGATGGACAGTAACTGTGCATGAGGTACATCGGACAGGAATTGAACCTGGGTCTCTACATGGAAAGTGAGAATTCTACCACTGAATCACCATTGCCTCCAGATGTAGATATAAAAAAAAAATTTTAACGAAATGAGACTAAACTCAACATCCTCTAATGGAATTAGTAGGTGTGTGGAAACCTTCGCTCACTAATTGCAACTTAATGAAATAACAACTTAATTCCCATCCCTACCCTCTTCCTCTTGGATCTTCAATTTACATAACAAATTATTTATCTAATGGTTAATCATGACTCCTCCATTAGTCTCTGATGAGGTAGCCTGAGATTTCAAGAAAATGATTCTTCAGAGACTCCAGGGTTCATGAAACCCGTGGGGCCCAGGCAGCTGGACCTCCTTACATCACTAATGGGATACTAGAAAGGTCCCTCCCTATATTTTGTAGTTTTCTCCACAAAAGCTGTGCAGTTGAAGGAGAAGGTATGCTGGGAGGTAATCTGGTAGCACAGGGAACAGTCGTGCAGCTCTTACCCTCTAGTAGATTCTGACTCATAGAGACCCTATAGAACAGAGTAGAACTGCCCCATAGGGCTTGCAAGGCTGTAATCTTTACAGAAACAGATTGCCACATCTTTCTCCCATGCAGCTGCTGGTGGGTTCTGATCAGGGACCTTTCGGTTAGCAGCCAAGCGCTTAAGCCCTGTGCCACCAGGGCTCTTTAACAAAGGGAAAAAAAATATTCACTGAATGCCTACCATGAGTCAGGTATCTTATATCCATTATCTCATTTAATTGGCACAACAACCATATAAGGCTGATACAGGTTAAGTGGCTCCCCCAAGTTCATACAGCTAGATAAGTTGTGGAGCAGAGAACCCAACACTGTGTGATTCTGTCTGCCTTCAAAGTTGTGCACTTCCAGCTTCCCCTTTGCATGCTTCTCAGCCAACTGCTCGCTTTTTCTTCCTCCTTCTTGCTTCTCGGGTTTTAACCAGGGAGTATCTCCTCGATATGGAAATCAGAGCCTAATAGGGAGGAAAGTCCTATATCTATGAGAGAAAAGTTCTTTATCTATAAGTTAATGACCAGCAAGCTTTTGTAGTTCTAGAATACAAACATCTCACCAGTTAAACGGACTTATTCCTGCCTGTTGCCCCCCTGTTTGCTGCCGGCACCACATGAGAACCCTCCTCCCTTCATTCCTCTCCAGGTGCAGGAAATTGACCCCCAGAAATAATTTCTGGGGCTGGGACCAAAATTGTTTGTGTACCACAAACCAAAAATGAAATACCTTGAGTGTCATAATACCTAAGGTTCAGGTATTAGAATTGGAGGGGACAGGGAAGTCTTTTTGAGCATGAATGCTTCGGGAGAGTTCAAGCCTGTGTAGCACAGCAGTGTGGGACCTTTGGCAGCCTAGGGCCGAGATAAAGGCAATGGGTTCTTGGAGACAGGGAGAGGGAATTCCACTGAGACTTCTTTAAAGGCAGGAATTATGTCTTTTTTGTTGTTGGCTCTGGTGATTTGCATAAAATTCGTGCTTAATTAATGTTTATTAAACTGACATGAGCTTAAAATCTGTTGCCATTGAGTCAATTCCAACTCATAACGACCCTATAGGACAGAGTAAAACTGCCCCATAGGGTTCCAAGGAGCAGCTGGTGGATTTGAACTGCCGACCTTTTGGTTAAGAGCCAAACTCTTAACCACTGTGCCACCAGGGCTAGGTCTAGTATAAAATTCTAAAAAAACCCAAAATGAATACTTAAAAAGAAACATCCTTTTGTTAATATGCATCCATTAAAGTGATCCAGGCTAGGAGAACAAAATCAAGAAATTAGAGTGGACCTTTGGGGAAACTGCTATGATTAACTGGCAGGAATAATTGGTCATAATATAGTACCCCTGGAGCCCTAGATTTTAGTTCCAACTCTTCTTTTCACTAGCTGTGTGGCCATGGCCACACCACTCAACTATGTGGTTCAGTTGAGGCACAGAGTTAGAGGGTGGAATGTTTCTAAAATTGTTTTATCCATACGTGTTTATTATTCTATACCCAAAATAAAAATACTCGATGTTCATTTAGCTCCTGACAGTTTACAAAGCCTCGTGTATTTTCTCATTGAAGCCTCCCACGATGTTGTGAGGTAAATATTATTGTTCATCGGTTTTACAGATGAAGAAATCAAGGCTCATAGTAAGGAAGTAATTTGTACTACTGCTAAGTAAGCCTTTTGACTCAAATCGAGCCCTCTTTCCAGATAGCACAGCCTTTTCACATAGTAATTTCCTGTGTGTAAATAATGCTTGGAAGGTGCTTGAAAATCATTTGTTCTCTTAAGTGCTCAAACATCTCTCCTTCAATTGCATTTGATTGTTAATTTACTCAGCAAACTGGTTTCCAAATTTCAAACCAGCAGATGTTGACTTGTTAGGAATTTCACATTCTTGAGGTCTTAATTAATGAGCCTTTCCTTTATTCCTCTGCAATGAGCTTTGCCTTTTTTGTGAAGAAAATGCATGTGGCCTGCTGAAATCTTATACACATTCTGAGGGGTTGTACTTTTTAGCTTAGTTAGGAATGGAATCCAGGTGCTAATTGAGCTCTCTCTATTACAGCTGACAATAGAATATACACCTGCCTTTGCCTTAACATAGGTTCATATATGTTAGTGCCGTTATGACATTATGAATAAAGAAACCTGCTCATATACCCATCTAGAATATTCTGGCTTTCATTTATGGAAAATTGATACATCCAATGACAAAATATAAAATCTCCTACTACTGGACATTTTAACATATATTGTGGCAAACCATATTCCCTTATCACTTTCCCCCCGGGGGAATGAGTCCTCAAAGGTAGCGTTTTTCCCCAGGCCATGACGTACTGTTTAAATTTTCATAATTTAATGAAGTATGAGGGGACTTTGGCAGATATTACTGAACCTGTCAGAGTTAACTGCTTGTAAATTCAATTAGTGGGGGTGGGGGGGTGGGGGGAGCGTTAGAGAATATATCAAAACACAATTAGTCAGCAAATTGGGGTTGTTAGCCTACTCTTTGGGGTAATCTATCAAAAGGGAGAGGGTACTTGACACCTATGATCAACTAATTAAGTGCATTAGGTCCTGATGGGTACTTTTTAATATTCACCGCCCCTTCAGGTCTATTTGGCCAGAGAACCTGGCATTAAAAGAGTTCCAGTGGTAGGCATTATAGGAATAAGCATACAGAATGACTGAGGTACAGGCAGAAGGTGTCTCCGTGCCTCTCCACTCCCCACCCCATTCTTTTAATTGATTGAAAGAGCCTGGCCCTTAATTTTTAGAATCCTTTAATAACTAATTTCGGTGTTGCTGAGATGGTAATTTTATTGTACACTAAATACAATTTCATTATTAAAATCTTGCTTATCATAATGAAGGTGTTCATAGGTGTTTACTGATTATAATACTGCTCATTCCAAATAAGGGGGTTTCTAGTGTGCTAATGATATTTCTTAAAATTTTAAATGATGTTTAGAGGAATTACTATAATGTGGAGTGACTAAACCAGGTACTGCAAATACATTGTCCGAAGATGTTCTTTAAAGAGTAAATATGTTCTTTCTTTGACTCATAACTTGACTTTAACTAGATTTGTCATGTTGTTGCTGAGTTGGTTCCAACTCATAGTGACCCTATGCACAACAGAATGAAACACTGCCTGGTCCTGTGCCATTCTCACAATCGTTGTTATGCTTGAGCCCGTGTTTTGCAGCCACCGTGTCAGTCCATCTCCTTGAGGGTCTTCCTCTTTTTCACTGACCCTCTACTTTACCAAGCATGATGTCCTTCTCCAGGGACTGGCTCCTCCTAATAACATATCCAAAGTACATGAGATGAAGTCTCAGCATCCTTGCTTCTAAGGAGCATTCTGGCTGTACTTACTCTAAGACAGATTTGTTCATTCTTCTGACCAAACCAAACCCATTGGCGTTGAGTCAAATCCTAAAGGACATAGTGACCCTGTAGGATAGAGTAGAACTGCTCCATAGGGTTTCAAGGAGTGATTGGTGGATCCAAACTGCTGTCCTTTTGGTTAACAGCTGAGCTCTTAGCCACTATGCCACCAGGGCGCCATTCTTCTGGCAGTCTGTGGTATATTCAGTATTCTCCACCAACATTGTAATTCAAATGCATCAATTCTTCTTTGGTCTTCCTTATTCATTGTCCAGCTTTCACATGCATATGAGGCAATTGAAGATACCATGGCTTGGGTCAGGTGCACCTTAGTCCTTAAAGTGACATCTTTGCTTTTTAACACTTTGAAGAGGTCTTTTGCAGCAGATTTGCCCAGTGCAGTATGTCATTTGATTTCGTGCTTTGTCATAGACTTGCTATAATTGGACTGTTTCGAGACTATATTGTGTTTTATCTGGATTTCGTCCCACAGCAATGCAAACATTAACAATATTGCTTCTTTATGACTGGCCACCCTCCCCTGTATTTGAGCAAGTATTTACTCCTACCCACCCACTGCCTTCGAGTGGATTCTGACTCATAGCGACCCTATAGGACAGAGTTGAACTGCCCGATAGAGTTTCCAAGGAGCGCCTGGCAGGTTCAAACTACCGACCTCTTTGTTAGCAGCCGTAGCACTTAATCACTATGCCACCAGGGTTTCTAAATATTTACTAGGAAGTTTAATTCCTTTATTAACTGAAAACAGAGCAGTGTGGCATGTTCCCTCATTGAAAGACAGCAATCAGGACTAAGGATTGATGAGGAATGGTCTAGATTAGTGTTTTGCCGTTATCAGCTCTGCAGACATCCTTGTTTGAAAGCTCTATGACTGGCGAAGTTCAGCTTCTTCCAAGTTTGGCTTTCTCATCCATAGATTCCCTATCTAATTTAGTCTAACATTTCTGTTGCTTTTTGTGTACGGACATTCATTTCATCACACAATTGCTCTTACCTTTGTTTGGTCTTTTGCTTTCTATCTATCGGTCTTTGTTTAATCTTGGTATTCTAGCCCTTTTGCCCTAGGAACTGAGTCACCTTATTTTTTCTATTCTCATCACTTCTGTTTACTTATATAGAACAGCTGAGCCTGGCTTCTTCTAATATTTGTGCTAGGGCCCCCCCTTTTTTTTAATGGCATTGCTTTTCAGACTCTATTTCTGTAACGGGGAAGATCTTTTAATCTATCAAGGGTCACCGACCTTCAGGGTAGAAAATGAAGGCAACATAAAAATAAAAATTAGCCTAATTTATACTTATCTGGGGTTTTTTATACTTATCTGACTTTAAAATTAGAACAAGGAACATCAATGTTTGATCTGTGGTTGGTAAATACAGTTATTTACTAGATACTGTATTAATTTCCTCCCTGTGTAGCTCATCGTTGTGGTATGACTGAGTGGTAGTATGTTGTAGGAAGCAAGAGAAATGTTGTAGAACATAGAGATTAAGGGATTGCCACCATCTGAGCAGGAATCGGTCAGCATTGAACTTAAAGTTATAGTCAACCTCAATTATCCGCTCTGTAGATAATCTATGGCAGATTTTCAAACCCAAATTAGTTTTTCTTTGGCATCTAGCATACTTCTGGGCTGCCTTCCCAATCGATGTGTTCTTGGGGAATACAAACTAATTTTAATACTAGCCTGCCAAATTTAATTGAGAAGGAATATTTGCAGTAGAAATTTTTTTTAATCATGAGATACGTTATTAGCTTTGGATTATCTATTCTCTGAGATTAAATGTATGCAATTGACACACATGTTATAGGAAGGACATAGCACAGTGCTTAAAGTTGCACAGGCTCTGGAGTCAGGTAGACTAAATTTCAATCCCAACTCTTTTCTGGCTCTATGACCATGGGCAAGTTACTCGTTGCTTTCAGCACTGCTCTGATAACTCGGAAAATACTTTTTTTCCTGGTGCGCCTCCTGGCCTTTCCCATTCAGAGAAGATCCTCTGAAATTTTAAAGATACACAGTTCTGAGTAATGGTGAAGCCACTAACTGGTGTTTCCAAAGACTGTACCAAGAGGTTCTTGGGCTCCAAAACTGATTACCAAGTGAACAGTGGAGTGTGGGAAAAAAATAGTTTATCTGAAACCACTGAACCAAGTGAACTCTTCTCTTCCTCACACCTTGCTTCAACAATCATATCCATGGGCACTTTCTATATTTCATCTCATCTCCCCTTCTGTTGCTGAAACTTTTTCTGTGTCTTCTTACCACCCCCGTCCAACCTCTTCCTCCCCTATGTGTATTACCTTTT
The DNA here is from genome assembly GCF_030014295.1 of Loxodonta africana. Taxonomy (NCBI): domain Eukaryota; kingdom Metazoa; phylum Chordata; class Mammalia; order Proboscidea; family Elephantidae; genus Loxodonta; species Loxodonta africana. The sequence goes on from NC_087369.1 coordinate 125,100,379, forward strand.
CCCTTTCTCCCTTTATTCCTATAGCCTTTATATCTCCTCCTCCCCCCCCCCATTCTTCTCTTTTTAACTCCTGCAATATTGAATTAAGGAGCCCTGGTGACACAACGGTTAAGTGCTTAGCTGCTAACTGAAAGGTTGGTGGTTTGAACCCACCCAGTGACTCCACGGGACAAAGACCTGGTGATCTGGTCCCATAAAGATTACAGCCTAGAAAATCCCATGGGACAATTCTACTCTGTCGCTTGGGGTTGTTATGAATCAAAATTTAGTCGATGGGGACAGCAACAATAATATTGAATTGGAGTGTAGCTAAAAATGTTTGTTAAATATTTCCTAAACTTATGTTTTGATTCTTAATTTTAAAATCAGGTGTCTAAACTCTGAACTTTCTCTAACATATACACACTTATACAAATACCCCTTAAAATGACCGATACTAAGTTACATTTTACTTTCATGTGATCCTCACTAAATTTCTCTTTGTCCGGGAGTTGGCAAGAAACAGTTGAGTAGCATCTAATAGGAAAAAACAAACAAACAAAAAAAGCCAATCCCGAGATATGTTATGACGTCTAAGAAATACAGTCAAAGCAACACCTACCTACTTCTCCCACAATACAAGAAGAGCTAAAATCATTAATGCATTCTGGATAGGAGAAGAATGAAAGACCAATATGTCAGAATGAGGTCAGCTCAAAGATTTATCTGTGAGCTGAGAGATAAGGTAGAGGGTGGTGGCCTGAAGTTAACTGCTGTTTTGGAAAAGCAAAACTTGAAATAGGAAAATGTATGAACAGGACTGAGGGCACCAACCCGGCCTGTTGGGAAAAAAAAAAGTTTTCGGTGAATATTCTGCTTTCCAATTATGTCTGATGGGGATTTACTGGGGGTGGGGTGTAGGAAAAGGTTAGAGAGAATAGATACGGATGTGTTTATGTTGAAATTAATCTCCAGAGTAAACATTGTCATAAAATCTCTGCAATCCAAACTTTCACTCCAACACTTCATTATGAAAAATCTTTTTCTGAGGAGCAGAGGGAGCGTGCCAGGTCTGACGACTGGAGGGACCTATGGGATTGGCAGATCAGTGAGAGAGACCCTGCCAGCTTTGACTGTCTAGCAGGTTTATTTAGTGGCTACACCTGTTTGGACCATGGACTATAGTGTGACCACCAAAAGAGCTTGAGTTTGAGGTAGATTGTTTTTGAAGTTATAAATGATCAGGGGCTGAAAGGCTGGCTCGCAAGAGTAGGTTGTGCAGTCCTAAGCGAAGGAAGCATAAACCAGCACTTCCCCCTCCCCCATCCCTGAGTTGTCATTCCTGTTTGATTGTCCCAGCAGTGTTATAGGTCTGCCTTTTCCCTGGGGCGGCCTGCCATTTTTGTGACGTGAGGACCAATTTAATTGGGGTTTATTTAATGGATTGATAGGGTTGAGGGCCAAAGGGTTGCCACAGGGAATAAATTGATGACTAATGTATTTTTGCCTCCAAGGCTAGAAAAAGAGAGATAATGGAGAGAAAAGAGTGAAGAGCTAAGAGTAGGGTTTAAAAGAAAACTTGTGGGCCTCTGCAAATGATTCATTTCTGTTGGCTGGCATGCCCTTTAGACCTAATGTCCACAGGGACAAAAATGGGAAAATTACTCCCTGCTTCTCTGATACACACATACACACACACGCACACACACACACACGTACACACACACACACACACACTTCTTTCTTACTGTCTTTTTGCTAAGGGAAAATTCCTAGCCCTTAAAATAAAATATGCAATCAAACAAGGAGAGAAAATACTGCAATATAGACGGAAAGTAATAGGAGGTTGGGAGTAGACCAGTGATTTTTTTCCTTAAGTCTCACTGAATGAACATTTAAAATGTGAGTATTTTGTTGCATCACTGGGAGCCATAAGGCCCCACCATCCCCAGGTTTGTATTACCCATAACTACCCATAACAAGCTGCGTAAATTTTGTTTAGTCTACCAGCCTTTGTAGCAGCACCTGATTCATGGGCATCTCTGCAAATTCCCTTCAACAGCTGTTTTTGACATTGTCTGCAGAAGGAGATATTTTGGTGACATAATAGTTATTATTTCAAGGAATTTTATTGGGAGAAACCTTTTTTTTTTTTCACATTGATGATAAAAACTGGTTCACGAGCAAAACCTCCTTAACAGTTCGATAACGGCCAAATGAGGCATTTTTGAGTCAATTTCCTACGCTTTCAATGCTAGTATTATAGAACACAAATCTGTTATTTTCGTATAGAATATTCCCCAGTGTCACTATTGGAAAGGAAATGATTGACTGGATGGGCCCTTGGGCATTTTTATATTCTAATTAGCCACTGAAAGAAGTCTGGGGAATCTTTCACCAAAGTTCATTTATCTTTCTCTTTGGGATGGTTATAACCTGGCCTGGGTAAAAAAGAATGGGCTAGGTGACCCTTCAAAGTCCCTTCCATTTCAGCTATTCCATTATGTAGCTCTACTGGTACCTTTCTGCATCCTCCTTCCCACTAGAAATGAGGGAAAGACAAAGCAATTTAAGCAATTCGTGATCAGCTTCTCTAACAAGCCACCTACACATACCAAGCATATGAGCTCAAAGTACATTACCTGAAAAGTTTTCAAGTGTAATCTCTCCCACCTAAGTGAGGGTTGTTACTTAACCCTCAGTACTGAGGATAGGTCATTCGTTTCTGAAGCTTGGGGACTATTTTATTTCTGTACTCAGAAGCATGTAACCACAAGGGAGATGGAGTTTGTTTAATTCAAGTTTTAAAAACCTACTTTTCTGAATAACATCTACATTTTCTAGGTATATGCAGAAATAGATGTGTAATGAGTTATTTCAGTTGGGTTGTGTTTTGGTTATGATAGGCCATGCTATGCTGCAGTAACAAACAACCCCGAAATTTCAGTGGTTTTATCCACTAGAAGTTTATTTCTCACTCCTGCAAAGGGTTTTCTATGAGTCGAAGTGACTTTTCAGGGCATCTGACTCCCATATTAAAAAAAAAAAAATCCAATGCTATCAAGTCGATTCTGACTCATAGCGACCCCATAGGCCAGAGCAGAACTGCCCCATAGGGTTTCCAAGGAGTGGCTGGTAGATTCGAACTGCTGACCTTTTTGTTAGCAGCCCAGTGCTTAACCACTGCACCACCTATTCCAGGTTTCTTTGATCTGGTAGTTCCAGCCTCATTCCCAAAGAGACACACATTCACTTTTCCGCACAGGCCACTGACCAGAACTAATCACCTGGCCCTGCCCAACTTTAAGGAAGGGTGATGAGGAGCTGAGAAATATAATCTTCCACGTTTCCAGAAGAGGAGGAGATCTGGGTATAGATGAATACTAGTAATGTATGCAAGAAGTTATATGGATTGGATCTGCCTAAGAAATTTTGACTTATTTCTTTATGACCTTGATCAAAAGGTGTGCCCAAAAGAAGGTGTACCCATTTATTTGTGAGGTTTTTTTTTTTAATTGAATTGAACTGAGTTGGCTGAATCCTAGAGAAAAGTAGCTGAGAAGTATCCCCGAGTTAGTAAAGGGAGCTTGAGTCACTTATTAATAAAGCCTACTTTAAACAAAATCAATACTCAAAATCCAAACTTACAGAATAAATATCAGGGAGGTGGTGTATTCGTTCAGACACTCAACCAGCAAGCACATACTGAGCAGCCATAGTATATGTAGCTTCAATTTTTAAAAAATGACTTACTGAAGGTTAACCATCAAGTCAGAGGTCAGCAAACTTTTTCTGTAAAGGGCCAGATAGCACATATTTTCAGCTTTGCAGGCCATACAGCCTCTGCCACAACTACCCAACTCTGCCATTATAGTATGAAAGAAACCATAGACAATAAGTAAATGAATGGGCATGGTTGTGCTCCAATAAAACTTTATCACATAAACAGGCAGTGGGACTTAGTTTGCTGTCACTTGCTTTAAATTCTGAGACTCCCTGGTGAATAAGAAAGTTCGAAGACTTTTTTTTTTTTTAACCAAGAGTTGAGCAAGGGCAAAGAAATTTAAAAACTAAATCAGTGATGGTCCGTCAGAAACAAAAACAACACAGCTCTGAAATGATAAGGAAAATCTGTGGGAAAGTAGAGTTTGATTTATTTATCATTTTTCATAAATGATTAATATTTTGAATCTCAATTATGATGGTTTTGGTCACAAGGAATAGAAAATATTAACTCAAAGTGGCTTATGTATTAAAGGAAATTTAGTGGCTCACGTGACAGAAAAGCTCAGAAATATTCTTCAGGTGTACTTTCATCAGAGCCCCAGTTTTTTTTTACCTTTGATAATCTTAACTATGCTTTTTGTTTGTATCAGCTTTATATGTTGGCTGACTGCCATCATGATCACATGATAGTTGCCAGCATTAATTAGGGTTACCTGCTTTCATATTCTCGTATAGGGGAGAGAATGGGCCTCTTTCCTTTAACCATTGGACAAAAGCCCCAGGCTTCCTGTTTTGTTTTAATTTTATTGTGTTTAGGTGAAAGTTTACAGTGCAAACTAGTTTCTCATTCAAAAATTTATATGCAAATTGTTTTGTGACATTGGTTGCAATCCCCACAATGTGTCAGCACTCTCTGCCTTTCCACACCGGGTTCCACATTTCCATTTGTCCAGCTTTCCTGTCTCTTCCTGCCTTCTCATCTTTGCTTTTGGGCATGTGTTGCCCATTTGATCTTGTATACTTGATTGAACTAAGATGCACGTTCCTCATGTGTGTTATTGTTTGTTTTCTAGCCCTGTCTAATCTTCGGCTGAAAAGTGGACTTCGGGAGTGACTTCAGTTCTGAGTTAGTAGGGTGTCCGGGGACCATAGTCCTGGGGGCTCAAGTCTCTGTCAGACCAGCAAGTCTCGTCTTTGTTTGTTAATTTGAATTTTATGCTACATTTTTCTCCAGCTCTGTCTGGAACCCTATATTGTGTTCCCTCTCAGAGTGGTCAGTGGTGATAGCCAGGCACTGTTTAGTTCTTCTGTGCTCAGGCTGGTGGATGCTGTGCTTTTTGTGGTCCATTTGTCCTTTGGACTAATATTTTCCTCGTGTCTTCAGTTTCTTTCATTCTCCTTTGCTCTGGACGGGATGGGACTAATAGATATATCTTATATGGCTGCTGGGAAGCTTTTAAGACCCAGATGCTACTCACCAAAGTAAGACGTAGAGTTTTTTCTTTATGCTGTGCCAATTGAGTTAGATGTCCCCAGAGACCATGGTTCCTGGCCCTCAGCCCCAGTAACTAGGTCCCCGAAGGTGTTTGGATATGTCTAGGAAATGTTCTATGGCTTTGCCTTGGTCAAGTTGTGCTGACTTCCCCTATATTGTGTGTTGTCTTTCCCTTCATCAAAGTTTACACATGTCTACTATCTTTTTTTTTTTTTTTTTACTACTAGTTAGTGATTTCCCCTCCCCACCCTTCCCCTCCCTAATAACCATTAAAGATTGTTTTTTGTCTGTGTAAACCTTTTCTTGAGTTTTTATAATAGTGGTCTCATATAATAATTGCCTTTTTGTGATTGATTTATTTTGCTCGGCATAATGCCCTCCAGATTCATCCAGGTTGTGAGATGTTTTTTGGATGCATCATTGTTCTTTATCGTTGCATAGTATTCCATTGTGTGTAGGCACCATAATTTGTTTATCCATTCATTTGTTGATGAGCACTTGGCTTGTTTCCATCTTTTTGCTATTGTGAATAGTGCTGCATTGAACATGGGTATGCATATGTATATCTATGTGATGGCTCTTATTTCTCTAGGATATATTCCTAGGAGTGAGATTGCTGGATTGTACAGTATTTCTAGGCGCCATATCATTTTCCATGGTGTTTGCACCATTTTATATTCCCACTAGTAGTGCATAAGGGTTCCATTCCCCCTGAAACCTCTCCAACATTTGTTATTTTTTTGATTACTGCCAGTAATGTTGAGACAGATGGTACCTCATTATGGTGTTTTGATTTGCATTTCTGTAATGGTTAATAATTGAGAGCATTTGCTTATGTGCCTGTTAGCTACCTGAATGTCTTCTTTAGTGAAGTGTCTGTTCATATCCTTTGCCCATTTTTTAATTGGGTTATTTGTCCTTTTGTTGTTGAGGCACTGACGTATTTTATAGATTTTAGAGATTAGACCTTTGTTTGATAAGTCATAGCCAACTTTTTTTTCAGTCTGTAGGTTCTCTTTTTACTCTTTTGGTGAAGTCTTTTTATGAGCATAAATGTTTAATGTTTAGAAGCTCCCAATTAATCTAATTTATCTTCTAGTGTTTGTGCATTCTAGTTATGGTTTGCATTATATCTGTGCCATGTATTAGGGCCCCTAGTGCTGTCTCTATTTTTTCTTCCATGATCTTTATCATTTTAGGTTTTATATGTAGGTCTTTGATCCATTTTGAGTTAGATTTTATGTATGTATGAGGTATGAGTCCTGACTACTATGGCTGTATAGTAGATTCTGAGATTTGGTGGTGTGAGTCCTCCTACTTTGTTCTTTTTCTTCAGTAATGCTTTGCTTATCCAGGGCCTATTACCTTTCCACATAAAGTTGGTGATTAGTTTTGCCATCTTGTTAAAGATGCTTCCTCTGTTTTATCTACCCTTAAACCAATCATTGTAGCAAGGGAATGGAATTACTCAGATTGGCTTAGAACAATCAGGATGCATTGTGAAAGCTAGACATAGGGCCACGCCCACTCAAATTGAAAGACTGAGAAAAAAAAAGAGAGGAGGAGTAAGTACTGCTGAAGACAACCCCATTAGCTTCCACATTGAATCCTTTTTACTCACCACTTATCCTGTTGCAACTTGTAGCATATGTGTGCAGTGAGGTGTGAGGCAAGAAAACTTCTTACAATTTATCAAGAACCTCAACCCAGGAATCTTTAAATGTGAGTACCATATTGCAGCTTTTGCTGAAACCCATTTAGATACTGTAAGATATCCCTATGTTGCCTCAGGGAAGATCTGATTTTTTGTTGGAGGCATGATGATCACCAAGATCCTTGGATATTTCTGTGTGATTCCTGCAGAGATAACCAGACTGTGTATCATTAAAGTGTACAAGAGCTGCAGAGGAATAAATTTATTGTCAGAGGGATAGACATAGAAGGACAAACTGTTATCCTGGGTATCCTGTGCTACATCAGAAAATCTCAATCTGAACTCATTCTTGCAGCATTTTATTTCCACACCCCAGAATGCTATGCTCATTTTTGGTTGCCATGTCTCAAAAATGCCTCAGAGTTGAAGAATGTCCAAAGAAAATGATCATAGGAACATCTGCTGCAAAATCCAGAATTAGAGGCAAGCCAGCATCATTGGGTGTTGTTCACATCAGTTATGAAACAACATCCCAGAGTTTCCACTGCAATTCAGAGCAATGCAAATGGATTAAAATAGTGGGATTTTTCAGTCTGGACAAAGGAAGGCTGAAGGAATATTATTAAAACCTATAAAATAATAAATGCAACAAAAAAGTATGCACAGACATATTCACTAAATTCTAGTATAGTAGAACTAAGAGACACATATTTTAGCTCAAATCAATTCTAAGACAAATGAAAAGACGTATTCCTTCATAAGATGAGAAATCAATTCATAGAAATCATGAGTACCCTAGAAATTGCTACTAGCCAAGCACATACCCTCAAAAATGAAGTTTATATTAAGACTAATCTGTCTGTAGTGAATGATGAAGGCAAATGAAAATGTTTTCCGGACCTTAACCTCTGGATCCTTAAACTTTGAGGTTGGTGGCAGGAAGAACACTTTTGTTGTACCTTGTGCTGTGCCCCTCTATGGCTCAGTTTGATAAGACTTGTGCTTTCTTCTCTTAAAAGTCTACTTTCTGTTCCCTCTGCACCTGTTTGTGCCTAGCCTTCTAGGAATTCAATTTCAGGACTCCCTCAGCTCAACTGATTGATGAACTGGGAAGAGCTTAAAAGAACACAGAGAAATATAATTGAGCAGAATACCTACACAAACTCATTCCCAGTACAAGTCATTTACCATAATGCTGCAGTTATTGAAGTCTAGATCTTCATACGGAAATGTTTGAAATTCACCCACTTATTTCAATAAGCATAGTGTGTGGGAATTGGGATGCACTCTTCTTCCTGCATACTCTTTTGTTTTCTCTGGACAACATACAAAGCACAATTATTTTGCTCTAATAGCTAATTTTGACTGGGTTCTAGTTTTTTTTTTTTTCCTAGCAATGGTATTTCCTTGCTTTGCTCAGTGCTCTGCCCAGCATCAGCCCTATCTACTCCTGATACTGGTAAAAGTGAGTGATTTTTTGTAGCAGGAGTCAGCAGCCTTTTTCTGTAGAGAGCCAGGTAGTGAATGGGTTTTGCTGGCTGAAACCAATTGTTCTCTATTGCAACTACTCGACTCTGCCACTGTAGGGTGAAAGCAGCCATAGACAATATGTAAATGAATAGGCATGGCTTCACTTCCAATAAAACTTAATTTATAAAAACAAAAAATTGCATTTTGTATAATTTGCATGTGCCACAAAACATTCTTTTGATTTTTTTTCCCTAACCATTTAAAAATATAAAAACCATCCTTAGCTCATGGGACATACAGAAACATGTAGTGGGCTGGGTTTGGCCTGTGGGCATAGTTTACTGACCCCTCGTTTTATAGTGAGGATACCAAGAGGGAGGTAGGGTTGATGTCTTGGCTTTGCTCAACGTACTTTACTTGTGAAGCTTCTCCATAGTGAGCATAAGATTTGTATTGTACTAGTATGCTTCCTCACTTAAGGAATTAACTGTGTCCATGCGTCGAAAATGTAAATGTGCCCAATTTAAAAGAGCCAGGAGAGGCAGTTTCTGCTTTGTCTCTCATTACATTACTTTGCCACAGTGCATTTTTGGAAACTGGGTTCTAAAGCAGATCAAGTATTTTCTTCAAGTATTGTTTTATGGTAAAAGCCTATATGCAGGACCACATTCCATAAGAGCATCAGCAGGGTGAATCATATGTGCATGTGATGGACATGTACAGAGACCAACAGAGTCTGATAAATGAGTGGGTTGTGTAGCAACGAGAAGCAGACATGGTAATCTAATGCAGAGGATGTATTTTTTGTTGCCAGAATGCTGATTACCTGTGATTACTACTGAGTTTAATGTTAATAGTAGTAATAACAAAGGAGAAAGCAGTAATAGGAATGTCTTCCAGAATGTAGATTCCTTCTTTACCATGATACGGTACGGTGGTTATTCCCTTCTCCTCAGGTTGATGTTCAGCTAGTATGAACTGATACAAGCATACCAATTATTTATAGCCAGTATCCATTTTCACTGGACCAGCATCCCTTCTGACTGATTAGTGCCCATGATCTACCCTTGGATATTTATGTGTATTGTAATAAAAACTACTAGATTGAGTCTTGAGAAGGACTTGATAAAACAAAACCAAAGTATGAAGTGTAATCACTGATTGTAGAAACAATAAAAAATAAATAAATGGTTAATTTCCAGAAGTATGAGTGATGAAGTACAAATATGGTCAATTTTTACTAATATTGCAGATAAAGATAAGCATCCTATTACTAACCCCTAGAAATTCTGATAAAAATGTAATATCTCACAATAAAGCAAGAAATTCTAGCTTGCCAGGAAAAAAAAATGAGAATGATATAACTGCTAGGAATAGGGTTCAGTGTGGTCAGATGGTATAAGCTAGGAATGTGGGTTTAAATGGGCATCTAACAAAGGAGATGAGTCCTTTGGTCTTTGAGAAGTGACATTTCGGAATTATAGACCCCCTTTTTTTTTTAGTATAGCTGGTACCCTTGAATTTATGACTTTTAATAAAAGAGTGAACAAAGAAAACAACATCTACCCACAGGGAAGTGGCAAGAGATTTTGATTATAAAAAAGAAAAAATTTCCCTAAAAATTTGTAACCATGGGCTTACAACTCATTTATGTTTGAGTTTAATTTTACATTACCCCAAATCTAGAAAGTAGTATAAAAATTGATTCGAGGCAGCTCCCTTGAGATTCTTGGTATAAACAAAACCAAAACTGCTCTGAGGAACATGCATACAGACTAGGAGGTATTTTTACAGGAACAAGAACAAAAAAAAAAAAAACATTTTCAAGATGAGTTCACAGTAAAATATTACCAAACACAAGGAAACAGTACACAATGATGAAAGTCAGTAGACACAACAAACAATAGAATTAGATCCCCAAGAACTAGAGGTAGTAGAATAGAAATACAAATTAAGAATAAACATTTAATGACTAAAATGACTAAAAGAGGACTCAAAACTAAGAACTGAATAAGAGACTATGAAAACAGGACTGTAAGATTTGAAAAATAAGAAAATAAAACTTTTAGAAATGGAAAATTGTCAGATAATACAGAGCTAGAGGGAATTAGTAAGCTGTTAAAGAGACTGAGACAGTCACCTAAAGTACAGCAGAGAGAGATAAAGGAATGGCAAAATATGAGAAGTTGAGACATGAGGATAAGAACATTCAACATACATCTAAAATGGTTTCTAAAATGAATAGAGAATAGAGAATACGAGGGAGAGGCAATATTCAGAGATAATGGCTGATAGTTTTTAAAAACTAACGAAAGACGTAATGCAGATTTAAGAAGTTCAGCAAGCATCAAACAGGATAAATAAAAAAGAAATCCATAACAAAACTGGAGAACCTCTAAGAAAAATATAAGATGTTCAAAGCCACAAAAAACAGAAGATTAACTATAAAGGATCAAAAAATACCAAAAATAGATTTCACAACAAAAATAATTGAGGCCAAAAGATGAATAATCTCTTCAAAGTGCTGAGGGAAAATAACTATTAATCTAGAATTTTTAGGATAAATGCTATTGACCAAAAACCATTTGGAACATGGCATTGTTGCCTGCTGTTATTATCTCTGTGTAATAGGCAATAAAAAAAGGAAAATAAATAGAAGTTATAAGGAGTGGGAAAAAAAAAAACCTGTTATTCTCAGAAACTAATTGTCATAGAAAATTATAAATAATCTACAGTCAAGCTCTTAGAACTAAATTCAGCAAAGTTTCTGGATATAAATATAAAATTTAATACATAAAACTTTCAGAATAACACATAGAAGATAATCCTCATCACCTAAAGTTAGGGAAAGAGTTCTTCATCAAAATAAAAAATTTCTGCACCGGGGAGGACATTATGAAGAAGAATTAAAAAAATAAGCCACAGATTGGGAGAAAATATTTTCAAAACACATATCTGATAAAGGGCTTGCATCCAGAATATGTAAAGAACTCTCAAAGCTCAACAATACCGAAAACCAACAACCCAAATTTAAAAAATGTGCAAATGGTTTGAATAGACACTTCACCAAAGAAGATTTACATATGGCAAATAAATACATGAAAAAATGTTCTACATCATTAGCCATTAGGGAAATAGATGCTAATTAAAGCCATAATGAGATACTGCTACACACCTGCCAGAATGGTTAAACTAATAATAATAATAAAAACAGTATCAGTGCCAGTGAGAATGCTGAAGCAACTGAAACTTGCATACATTGCTGTTGAGACTATAAAATGGTCCAACCACTCTGGAAAACAGTTTGGCAGTTTCTTATAAAACTAAACATGCAGTTACCATAAAAAAAAAAAAAAACAAAACTATTGTACTCTTAGACAGTGAAATAAAAACTTGTGTGTACACAAAAACCTGTACATGAATATGTATATCAGCTTTATTTGTAATAACCTAAAATTGGAAACAACCCAAAAATCTTTCAGCAGATGAATGGATTAAGCATTTGGGGGCATATCTATATAATAGAATACTACTAAGCAATAAGAAAAACATGAACTTTTGATACACACATTGACTTGGGTTAATCTCAAAGGTATTATGCATGTGGAGTGAAAGAAGAGAGTCTCAAAAAGGTTACATACTTTATGATTTCATTTGTATGACATTCTCGAAAAGACAAAACTATAGTGACAAAGTGGTTGCCAAGGGTTAGAAGTGGAGGAGAGGGTGTGACTACAAGTGGGAAGTGTAAGGTTTTGAGACGATGGAACTATTCTGTATCCAGGTTGTGTGGTAGTGCTTACATGAATCGATATGTATATTAAAATTCATAAAACTGTTCAATAACAAAAAGCCAATTTCACTTTATGTTGATTAAGAAAATAAAATTAATAATGTTTTAAATTACTTCATTAAGAAAAGGATTGTGTGCCCTACCAGAAGAATAATCATACATTCTGGTTTGCCTGGAATAGTCCCAATTTCTGCCTTTGTCCTGGTGTAATTATTTATAGTGTCACTCTCAAAATGTCTGGCTTGAATGGTGAACTATATGCTCATCCTAAAAATGAGACAATTGATTTTCGTTTTAATACATGCAAAGTAATAGTGAATAATGTTTTGTTTTTTGGTTTACCATTCATAGATAGAAGCACAGAACTTGCATATCACATATCTGATAAAAGACTTAAATCAGAAAGTATGGGATACACGCTTCCCTGTAAGGAGAAGAGAAGGAGAAAGGAATAGGTGGGGCTTAGCTGAAGTAAAACTAAAAATTTCAGAAATAAATATAAGGTGACTCAGTAGAAAGGAAACCCTGGTGGCGTAGTGGTTAGAGTGTTATGGCTGATAACCAAAAGGTCAGCAGTTCGAATCTACCAGGTGTCCTTGGAAACTCCAAGGGGGCAGTTCTACTCTGTCCTATAGGGTCTCTATGAGTCGGAATCGACTCAACTGCGACAGTTTTTTTTTTTTCCTTAGTAGAAAAGAAGAAAATAATTTTTCATTAACAGCTCATATCTGTGTTGGGCCTTGATCAGCTCTTAAGGCAAATAGGGGATTGAAAACATTTGTGATCCTCTAAGGTTGTTGAAAAATGAAATGATAGGTGCTGATGCCATCTGTATTCTCACTTTCTGACTGAAACTACCCTATTCTCTGGTACCCATGAATCACGCTTGCTAAAGAAGTCTGTGCTTGCCAAGTATATGAACAATAGCCATCCTGAGGAACAGAACCATTATTACCCTAATGTAGAGAAAGAAATTACAGACACAGTAGCCACCCAAAGACTGGAATATATTATTGTCACCCACTGCTTTAGTGGGAAGAAAGTGCATGTCATTAGCATCGAGTGCATCCTAGAGTGGATTCTCTTTGGCAGAATGACTCAGTGTAATAATGTGACTTCCTGCTTGCCTTGACCACTGCAGGGACACAATTTGTTCTATAATCTCTTCTGTTTTGAAGAATTCCTTAAAGACAGATTTTTCTCAGTACTAAGATTTGTTTTGAATTTCTCACTTCTGTCAGGGCAATGCAAGGGAGGCTTTTCCTCTTACATAAAAATGCCCTCATAGACCATCAGCGTCCCCCCACAAAACCAAACCCATTGCCCACAAGTTGATTCTGACTCATAGCGACCCTATAGGTTAGAGTAGAACTGCCCCAAAGAATTTCCAAGGCTGTATATCTTTACGGAAGCAGACTGCTAGATCTTTCTCCCACAGAGCAGCTGGTGAGTTTGAACCACTGATCTTGCGGCTAGCAGCCAAGTGCTTAACCACTGTGTCACCAAGGCTCCTTCATCTGCCACACCCCACACACACACTGCAAAAGCAGCATGACTCTCATTTGGCTATCACAATGATCTCTCACTGCCTCTTTCTTTTGACCTGTTTGTCTATACAGTTCTACTTTTTCATATTATGGGGAAACATTGTTACTATAATACAGAATTTCTTTCTTTCTCTCATAGTCTTGGCTTCATGGGATAGAACATTCAATTCTGGACCAACTAGATAAATAAAACAAGCCATCTTAATAAGCCTCTCCTTCATTGTAGTGTTCCATTTGTTATCAAAATGCTAAGCTGCTTTTAAAATATAAGATAGAAAGCAAGACATATTTTGAAGGGATTTTTTTTTCTCCAAAGTTTATTTGTGATTCAAATTGCAGCTATTGCTTACTTCCCGCAAATTAACTTTTATTATTTTTTCTGCCTTCAATGCAAGGACATACTAGATAGCGCATCCTTTGTGGCTGGAATGGAATTATTTAGTAACAATCACAGTAAAGGGAGGCTAGTTTCAAGAAGACGCTGTTGAGGTGAGAACCCAAGACCGTAACAAACTTCCTTTTCAGTGTTCAGTCTGCCCAATCAGATTTAAATAACTAGATCGCTCCCTACCCTTAACACTGCTCCTGTTTTCCATTTAGTGCCAAGCAGGTTGTGCTTCATCACCCTCCGCTGATTTCGTTCTCTCCTGCCTGTCTTCTGGGTAAATGCACAGTGCACATCTTCTTGCTGCTACGCTGCTTTATGGTCAGTCACTTTTTGTTTACATTGACTTCTGGTGCCTGAAATGACAATTCTGCCAAAAGCACAAAGACTGCTACTTTTACATGTATCTGATTTCAAGCACGATTAAGTTGGGAGTCAGTGGGTGGGAGTATGTTGTTCAGGGTAGGACTTTGCGTAACTGGCAACTGTGACCTCTTTCTCAGACGCTGCTATTGTTGTTCAAGTTCTCATCAGCATCTCCAGTGATTTGTATCCCCTGCAATAAGTCCCACCTTCTTAGCCTGGTATCCAATACCCTCCATGTGACCCACCCTATCTGTCCAAGTTCACTTACCACTCTTTGCCAGTGTGCACCGTTTGCTGTAATCAGGCTGGCCTCCCCATTGTCCTAGGAGCACACTGAGTTCTTCTCTCCATACGTGTCACTTTCAGAAGGTAGAATGCCCTACCGTCTTCTGTACTCATGTAAACTCTGCCAGGCCCAATACAAGCCTCACTGCTCCACGAAGTCATCCTTGACTATTTCGGTCCTGGCTAATTTTCTCTGAATTACAACACTTATAATTGTGACTACAGATTCATAGTAATTACATTTTCCATTATTAGCTATTATTTCGCATGTGTTAGTATTATCTTCTTCAAGATATTATACAGGCTCTTGGCAGGGCAGTGCTCAGGTCTCATACCTTTTTTCTACTCCCCGTACCATGTGGAAGGAGCCCTGGTAGTACAGTGGTTAAAATGCTCAACTGCTAATCAGAAGGTCAGAGGTTCGAATCCACTAGCCGTTCTGTGGGAGAAAGATGTGGCAGTCTGCTTCTGTAAAGATTTACAGCCTTGGAAACCGTATGGGGGCAGTTCTACTATGTCCTGTAGGATTGCTATGAATTGAAATCTACTCAATGGGAATGAGTTTGGTTTTGTTTTGGGTAGCATATAGTAGGTGCTTAGTAAACACTTTTTTTGATTGATTAGAATGCCCATTCCAAACTTCGTTTCACTGTGTTAACCCAAAGCTGATCACTCATACCATCAACTACAGCCAGAACTTCTTTTCTCTCCTGTGCCTTTAACCCTTCAACCACTAAGTACTTTTTAGCTAAATAAGACTAAAACCGTATGACTACCACCAAGCCATTATACAGCTCCAGGCCTTTGCCTCAGTTTCCTGGGGCTACTCTCTATGTTTTAAGAATACCACAACACCAAAAGCAAAGATGACTTCCTAGGGCACTAAAAAAATAGCACTTTGCCCCCAAGGCAGTTTAACTCCTGCTCAAGAGCACAGTCCCTAGGTGGTGCAAACAGTTAATGTGTTCAGCTGCTAACTGAAAGGTTGGAGGTTCAAGCCCACCCGGAGGTGCACTGGAAGAAAAGTCTGGTGATCTACTTCTGAAAAATCCATCATTGAAAGCTGTATGGAACATAGTTCTTTCTACTCTGAGACCAGTGGGGCCACCATGAGTCAGAATCAACTCGACAGCAACTGGTTGGTTCAAGAACAAACAAGTAACTTTAGGATCTGACCAAATTTTGCCAAGATCCTAAAGCCTCTTGGGAAATGGCATAATAATCATGCTGTTGGTTGTGATTGTGACAATAGGAATCTTGGCCTGAATAACATAACAACAGCAACGACAACAGCATAACGTTATAGACTTTATGGCATGCAAAACTAGAGGATGGTGATTAGTGATGAAAGATGGATAAGAAGTCAGAATCAGGAGAATTAAGGGTTTGACTAAAGCTAAAGGTCCATGCAAAGATCTGGGTCAGTATAACTAGGCAGTCAAGATCCAGGCAGTGCACAAGATCTGGTGGTACAGGGATAGCAGAAATCATAAAAATCTTCCAAAGAGCAACAAGAGAGCTTTCAATTGAATCAACTTTTATTTCACTCAAAACCATTTTATTTACATTTGGGCAAGAGCCAATCTCAGATCAAACCAGGATTTCGAATATGTTCATTTTGGTTTAAAGCCCTGCTGAGAATTTGCATTTCTAACAAGTTCCCAGAGCCCTGGTGGTGCAGTAGTTAAGAGCTCAGGTGCTAATCAAAAGGTTGGCAGTTCGAATCCACCAGCCACTATTTGGAAACCCTATGGGGCAGTTCTGCTCTATTCTATAGGGTCACTATGAGTCAGAATTGACTCGACCACAACAGGTTTGGTTTTTGTTTTTTTTTTTTTTTAAAAAACAAGTTCCTAGGAAGTTATACATAAGAATCATTTGGAAATTTAGTTAAAATGTCGATTCTGAATTCTGTGTATTTGGGGGTGGAAATACAAATTTTCATCAGGGAACTTATTAGAAATGCAAATTCTCAGCAGGTGTGCAAACCAGTTCTAAGCCTTGATTCAAACCAGCTCAAGGCCATGTAACACCAGGATAAATGTCTTAATCTGCTCTGAGTGGGAATGTGGGGCCACAGAAAAGAGAAGATCCTTACCTTCTGGCAAAATAGCGTTCTAATAACAGAATCTGAGGAAACGATGCGACCAGTATGTATGTATAGGATTTATTTGAGGTGTTGTAAAATATATTGTAAATTGGAATGAAGAGCTTCTGCTTTGTAGCAGACCCAATGACTATTGATTTTGATACTGCTGAAATAAGAAGTTGTTCATGCATATAGGTTCTGTCTGGTACAATTCACAGCCCAATTGATTAAATAAAAAAAAAAATAATAGCTCCCAATAAATCAGAAAAAAGGAGGAAGGCAAGCTCTGCTTTAAATAACCAAGAATCATTACAGCTTATTAAGTTATTATTTTGGCATGAGGGCTGAATCTGTCTTAGCATTTCTTTTAGTATAGAAAAGTGGGCCATGTAAAGGCAAAAGTCATGCCAGAAGAGGTGAGGGGATGAGAGCAGGGTAGACACTCAAGACCTGTCAGTGACTTGGCTTTTCAGCCATTGAGATGACTGCTGATTATCACAAGGTTAGAAGTTCATTATTATTGCTGGACCCCCAGAAAAGTTTGTGAGTTCATGAACCCTTTGAATTGGACTTGTCAGCCTTCTTTTTGCTTTTCTATATCT
Organism: Loxodonta africana; assembly: GCF_030014295.1. Lineage (NCBI taxonomy): Eukaryota > Metazoa > Chordata > Mammalia > Proboscidea > Elephantidae > Loxodonta > Loxodonta africana. The sequence continues at coordinate 125,117,770 of NC_087369.1, forward strand.
TTGCTCATGTTGTTATTCCTTCCCACTCAAAGTGCTATCTCACTTCTTGTCTAACAATCCAAATTCTCTCAATCCTTCAAGCTCTGGACAAGTCTGACTTTCCCACAAAGCATTGTTTGATTATTTCTGTACACACTGAGTTCTGCTTTCTCTGATTCTCTGGGTTCCTTTGGGGGTAAAACGTCAGTTAGCGTTCAGCCATTGTATTGTTCGTTTTTTCTTGACTTACTTAACTAGTTTGTAAGTTCCTTGAATATTGGCACTAACTCGTGTATTTGTCTTGATGTTGCCACAGTGCCTAGCCTCACTGTAGGTATACAGCTACACTATACAAACATACCACATTTGCCTCAGGATAGGGTCACTGTATAATTTATTATCCAAACCACTCTTTGAGAGTGAAAAGAGAGTGCTATTAATAATTATGCTAGTCTTCCTTTGAAATACATCAAAAAATAGGATGGATTGATAGATGGGTAGAAGGACAGATAGATTACCATAAAATGTTAATGGCAGATTCTCTGTGGTGGTCACTGTAAAATCATTTTAATTTTTCTGGATCTTTGAAAGATTTCATAAGAAAATATTGAAAAGTATAATTATGCTGGAACAACAGGAATAAACCAATAAATATGGTCACACTGGCACAGAGTTGATGCAGCATTATCTCAGAAAGAAAAGAATGATTGGGCAGGGAAGGGAAAGGAAGGAATAAGAAGTAATGTTGCTAGGTGGGAGAAAAAAAAATTCGTGTCGAAAACTAATAGATGAATTTAAGTCCGAGTGTTAGGAATCTGGGTTTAATATCAAGAGTGATATTGCAGTATTCTGAAACCGAGAGTGATACAGTCGAGTTGGTCATAGGAGCTTTTGGCCATCACATTTAAGATTTAGGCTGTAGGAGAGGCAAGGAGGTAACCAGGGAGGTGGACCAGCTAGGGGAAAGGAGTTCTATTAGCCTCCAGTTTGGCACAATGATTTAGCGCCAGGCCTCTGTGAAGTACATGTCCCCAAGAGGCAGACTTTTTAGTCTGTTGACTTCAGTAGCAGAAATTGGCATATCAGGTGGAAAGGTAGAAACAGCTCATTGAAAATCCCAAGGAAAGCCTTGTTCTCTTATTTGGTACTTTGTTTTACACCACAGATGTGTTTCTGAAAAGCAAATGTGGGTTGTAATTATTTCTTAAAACCAGGCTTCATTTTCCTAACGTCTAACCCAGTGGTTCTCAGACTTGGCTTCATGGTATAATCATTTTTGTAGTTTTTAAAAATACTGGTGCACATGCCCCATTCACAGATGTTCTGATATAATTGAGGATGGGCTGTGATCTGAGAATCAGGATTTTTGAAATATCCCAGGTGATTCTAAACTGTGAGAACCACTGATCTCACTCTTAGAGATGCTGACAGATCTTCAATTTGAAAGAGCTCTTGAACATACAGATAGCTGGCCAAGGAAGTTTGAATCATTGAGAGAGCTGATCCATAGAGGGGATATTTCTGTTTCTGGGAGAAAGAGAATTTCGCGAATATTTTTCCGTGGAGCAGAATTTAAGCTACAGCAGTGCTTCTAATATTTTACCTGTTTGTTCTCTTGCCCAATATGATTCTTTCTCTCTACTATGATTCCTAAGAAGTCAAAACATGAATAAATTGAGCAATCATTTCATCATGATGATTGTTGTTGTCAGGTGTTGCCGAGTGAGTTCCAACTCACAGCGACCCTATGTACAACAGAATGAAACACTGCCCAGTCCTGCACCATCCTCGCAACCGTTGCTATGTTTGAACCCATTGTTGTAGCCACTGTGACAATCCATCTTGTTGAGGATCTTCCTCTTTTTCACTGACCCTCTACTTTACCAAGTATGATGTCCTTCTCCAGGGACTGGCCCCACCTGATAACATGTCCAACGTAAGTGAGAAGAAGTCTTGCCATCCTTGCTTCAAAGAAACATTCTGGCTGAACTTATTCCAAGATTTGTTTGTTCTTCTGGCAGTCTATTCAATATTCTTCATAACACCATAATTCAAAGACGTCAATTCTTTGGTCTTCCTCATTCATTGTCCAGCATGTGAGGCAATTGAAAATACCATGCCTTGGGTCAGGCACACCTTAGTCTTCAAAATGACATGTTTCCTTTTTAATACTTTAAAGAGATCTTTTGCAGCAGATTTGCCCAGTGAAATATGTCATTTGATTTCTTGACTGCTGCTTCCATGGGCGTTGATTGTAGATCCAAGTAAAATGAAATCCTTGACAACTTCAGTCTTCTCAGTGTTTATCATTATGTTGCTTATTAGTTCTGTTGTGAGAATTTTTGTTTTCTTTATGTTGGTGTGTAATCCATACTGAAGGCTATAGTCTTTGATCTTCATCAGCAAGTGCTTCAAGTTATTTTTACCTTCCACAAGCAAGGTTGTGTCATCTGCATAACATAGGTTGTTAATGAGTCTCCCTCCAAGCCTGATGCCACATTCATCTTTGTATAGTCCAGTTTCTTGGATTATTTGCTCAGCATACGGATTGAAAAAGTATGGTGAAAAGATACAACCCTGATACACACCTATCCTGATTTTAAAACATACATTATCTCCTTGTTCTGTTCAAACAACTGCCTCTTGTTCTATGTACGGGTTCCTCATAAGCATAATTAAGTGTTCTGGAATTCCCATTCTTCACAATGTTATCCATAATTAGTTATGATCCACACAGTTGAATGCCTTTGTATAGTCAATAAAACAGGTAAACATCTCTCTGGTATTCTCTGCTTTCAACCAAGATCCATCTGACATCAGCAATGTTATCCCTCATTCCACATCCCTTCTGAATCCAGCTTGAATTTGTGGCAGTTCCCTGTGAATATACTGCTGTAACCATTTTTGAATTATCTTCAGCAAAATTTTACTTGTGTGTGATATTAATGAAATTGTTCCATAATTCTAGCATTCTCTTGGATCACCTTTCTTTGGAATGGGCACAAATATAGATCTCTGCTAGATGGTTGGCCAGGTAGCTATATCTTCCACATTTTTTTGGCGTAGGTGAGTAAGTACCTCCAGCACTGCATCCATTTGTTGAAACATCTCAGTTGGTTTCCGACAATTCCTGTAGCCTTTTTTTTTTTTTGGCCAATGCCTTCAGTGTAGCTTAGACTTCTTTCTTCAATATTGTCAGTTCTTGATAATATGCTACCTCCTGATGGATAAACCGCCAATCGATTCTCTTTAGTACAGTGACTTTGTGTATTCCTTCCATCTTCTTTAGATGCTTCCTGCCTCATTCAAGATTTTGCCCATAGAGTCCTTCGGTATTGCTGCTTGAGGCTTCAATTTTTCCTTCATTTCTCTCAGCTTGAGAAATGCCAAGCTTACCTTTTGGTTTTCTAACTCCAGGTCTTTGCACATTTCATTATAATACTTTGTCTTCTCGAGCTGCCCTTTGAAATCTTCTGTTCAGCTCTTTTCATCATTTCTTCCATTTGCTTTAGCAACTCTGCTTTCAAGAACTAGTTTTAGAGTGTCTTCTGATGTTCGTTTTTGTCTTTTCTTTCTTTCCTGCATTTTTAATGACCTTTTGCTTTCTTCATGTATGTTGTCCTTAATGTCATCCTACAACTCATCTGGTCTTCAGCCATTAATGTTCAGTGCGTCAAATCCACTCTTGAGATGGTCTCTAAATTTAGGTGGGATATACTCAAGGTTGTATTTTGGCTCTCATGGACTTGTTCTAATTTTATTCAGCACCAACTTGAACTTGTGTATGAGTAGTTGATGGTCTCTTCTGCAGTCAGCCCCTGACCTTGTTCTAAGTGATGATATTGAGATTCTTCATCCTCTCTTTCCACAGAAGTAGTCTATTTGATTCCTGTGCATCCCATCTGGTGAGGTCCCCATGTATAGTTGCCAATTATTTTGTTTGAAAAAGGTATTTGCAATGAATAAGTCATTGGTCTTGCAAAATTCTTTCATGCTATCTCTGGCGTCATTTCAGTCACCAAGGCCATATTTTCCAACTATTGATCCTTCTTCTTGGTTTCCAACTTCTGTATTCCAGTCACCAGTAATTACCAATGCATCAGCATCAGTGATTTCAGTGGTGCTTCCAGACTAAGACAGGCTTGGGAGAAGGACCCGGCAGTCTACTTCTGAAAAAATGGGCCAGTGAAAACCTTATGAATAGCAGTGGAACATTGCCTGATATAGTACCAGAAGATGAGCGCCTCAGGTTGGAAGGCACACAAAAGACGACTGGGGAAGACCTGTCTCCTCAAAGTAGAATCAACCTTAATGGCATAGATGAAGTAAAGTTTTTGGGACCTTCATTTGCTGATGTGGCACAACCAAAATAAGAGGAAACAGCTGCAATCATCCATTAACAATTGGAACATGGAATGTAGAAAGTATGAATCTAGGAAAATTGGAAGTTGTAAAAAATAATATGAAACACATAAAGATTGATATCCTGGGCGTTAGTGGGCTGAAATGGACTGGTATTGGCCATTTCAAATTGGAGAATCATTTTGTTTACTGTGCTGGGCCTGACAAATTGAAGAGGAATGGTGTCACATTCATTGTCAAAAAACATTTCAAGCTCTATCCTGAAATACAACGCAGTCAGTGACAGGATAACATCCATGCACCTACAAGGAAGCCCAGTTAATACAGCTATTATTCAAATTTATCTATCAACCACTGATGCCAAAGATGAAGAAATTGAAGATTTTTTTTTTACCAACTTCTGCAGTCAGAAATTGATCACACATGCATAACCATCATGATTATCACACCATTAATTTTTCCATCTTGTATATTTGGATATTTATTTATTGTGTTTTCTCAGATTGAAGCCTTCCTGTTGTTTTGGAGCACCCTGTATCTAATTTGGCCACTTAATCCAACACAGTTTTCTCCGGTCATGGCTAAATAGTGAAGCATAGCTAGACGTCATGGTGAGGAACGTTATACTTTTCTGTTCCACCTGTTTGATGGAGGTGTCTCTGGAAGTGGGTAGAATAGTATTTTACTTGAAACTGTTAGCAGAAAGCAGATGATAAAAGTCTGTTTGGGCACCTATATTTCCCTTCTCTCTTGATCAAGAGAACCAGTCACTACTTACTTTATCATTGCTTATTTATTATTGCAAGCTACAGTGATGTCAATATCCTCTTAACAGAATCCTCATGTATGACTGTGGCTTATCAGGGACTTGTCACTTGGGTGGTTTGGTCACTTGTCAGGTGGGGATGTCATTGGGTAGATGATGTTTTTGATTTGCAGGCCAGGGTCTGGAGACTCTGGTTTTAAAAAGCGATTACTTATTTCATGTGAAGTATCAACTAGAGTTGTAAGGTAATGATTATTTGGGACCTTAAACATTAGAATGCAAAATTACTGTCTGTTATATTAACGTCCATATTACGTTATATTTAATCTGCCTAGATATTCCTCAGATTTATCTCCTCTAAGTATATTTTCAAAGCAACAACCTGAGTTTTCATGGAATTGGGGTTTGTATTTGAGAAATTAAAGACTTTGACATTAAGAAAACCCATATAGTCTATCTACTTTCTCTTCTTTTTTCTTTTTACACCTTGGTTTAGAGTTACTCCTCCAAACGTAGTCCATTATTATCAGGGAAACTCAACTCTTCTTTTAATTGGCCTTGGCTTTATTCAATCTAACTATAATAATTTGATTTTTTATATAAAATATTCAATCATGCTTTACCATATGGTGAACATCATTTATACATAAAAGCTACTTGCTGTTCTACCTTTGGAAATCATTAGAGAATCTCAGTGAGGGTTTTCTAGCCATCTGCTTCTCTTTTAAACCTTGTGTTAATGTAGATATCTGCAGTGGTGACTCTAGGGTTATTAAACTGCAGTGTCCAGTTGAATGTCCTTGTACATAACTCTCTAGAAATCAGGCCTGTATGAAGAGATCACTTCTACTGTTTTGATACCAATGTGTTCCAAGGTGGATTTCCCAGGTTCACTGCATGGAAAGGGTGCTTATATTTATCTTACGTGCAGTTATCTTTTCAGTAGAGTCCTTTCCTTTAGGAAAGCCATTGTCATAAGACCCAAATTTATCAAACAGATTAATTATGGTGCAATTATAATCACATCACTAAAGCCTTCTTCACTTTGTTGGAAATAATTCTCCATGGAATTTCTTTATGTTATAATTTCCCTTCTGCATTTATCTGTTTGTAAATCTGTAATTGACAGAAAAATGGCGGGGGAGAGAAAAATAGGCAAAAGTGCTATAAACTACTGCCACACAAAGTCTAGGAACAGGAAACCAATCATTTCTAATACTGTAATATAAATCATTATGGGAAATGATTTGATTCAGCAAATTCAGTTTAGACTCAAATTTTCTGGAATATGTTTATTGCACAGGGTAATGAACATTTGTATTTGGATTAATGGACTCTTCATTTTTTAAATTACAGGGCACTTCCTTTAGCTATCTAATAAATTAACTATTTTATTTAAAGGAAAAAGTATAGTGAACTATGAAATGAACCTATGGCTCTAGCCTTCACATTCACTTGTAATAAAACCTGTAAATTTTTATTTGTAATATTCATAAACTTAGCACAAAATGATTTTCATCATTTTGATGGCAGTCAACTTAAAGAGGATGTCAGCTAGGAGGCAAAGAAACAAAACCCAGGGAATTTTTTGTTTTTGTTGTTTCAGCACCAGGGATCAGTAAAAGACTTATCACCCATGAACTGATGACTAAATTATTCGGTTATAAGTGTAACCTTCAAGTACTGTAGTTCGGGGCATTAATTTTGAGATGCAGTTCAGGAAAAAATACTTTTATATAATGAAAGAATACGGCAGATAGTGAGATTCCTATAAACCTGTAATTCATGACACTTTGCACCGCTATTCTGATCTATGGAGTCGATTGTTAAGAACCAGTAAGAGGTAATTTTCTCATTTTGCCCAGAGTTTTTCATTCTCGCTATCACTAAATACAGATCTTGGAACTAAATTATAGGCACAGGGTAATATTCAGGGGGGATGAGGAGACGAGGAGACTAAGCAATTTAATGGCAGTTTTGTGTGATTAAAAACTGAATCAAAACTCCTGAGCTGGTTAGCCACAAAATCTGTGTATTGCCAGCATAATCGTGACCGTGGTGAGTTATCTTCATATTACTCGAAGAGACAAAAGAAGGGTCAACTATTTTTTAAAATATTTTTCTTGCTTTATAAGCATTTGGAAGTGCTTGCTGCTGTTTCCTCAGCGCTTTCGCTGACTTTACATTTGGGATATAGTCTGAAGTAAATAACAGTGGGAGGTTTTAGTGGCCTAAAGGAAAGAGAAACTGCAAGGCCTCTTAGGTGGTCTTTTCACTTCACTAAAGGTTGACTGTGTTTCTGCAGATACAACTTAATTATATTTCCTTGGCTAATTGTAAATACCTCAAGGGCAAGGTTCTCAGTCGTTGATTTACTTGGTATTTCACGGTAAAACTGGGCTTGCGCATAGTAGGCACTCAGTAAGTGTTCATTTAATGACACTGAGGAAATGTACCTCATAGTGGCTAGTACAGTGCCAAATCCGTAGTCAGAAAGCACTCATAGTTGATTTTCTGTAACAAACCAAGTCATTCAGTGCTTTGAGATTTGGGCTGACTATAAACATTCCAAAGGTATATATTCAGGTTAACTTCCTCATCACTTCAGAAGGTACAGCTGACATTTTAATCCCACAATGTTGATGCTTAACTGTGTCTGACCCCCAAGGAAGACCTTTGGCCCATGGTGATGGAGTCTTTCATGAAGGAAGGCAAAACTCCTTTTGATAGTGTCTTAGTCATCTAGTGCTGCTATAACAGAAATACCACAATGGATGGCTTTAACAAGGAGAAATTTATTTCCTCACAGTAACCAAAAAAATGAAAAAACCAAACCCGTTGCCGTTGAGTCGATACCAACTCATAGCGACCCTATAGGACAGAGTAGAACTGCCCCATAGAGTTTTCAAGAAGTACCTGATGGATTTGAACTGCCGACATTTTGGTTAGCAGCCTTAGCTCTTAACCGGTACACCACCAGGGTTTCCCTCTTCACAGTAAAGTAGGCTGAAAGTCCAAATTCAGGGCATCAGCTCCAGGGGAAGGCTTTTTCTCTTGGTTGGCTCTGGAGGAAGGTCTTTGTCCTCAGTCTCCCCCTGGTTGAGGAGCTTCTCAGGTGCAGAGACCCTGGGTCCAGAGGACCTGCTCTGCTCTGGGTGCTGCTTTCTTGGTGGTATGAGGTCCCCAACTCTCTGCTTGCTTCCCTTTCCTTTTATCTCTTGAGAGATAGAAGGTGGTATAGGCCACACCCCAGGGAAACTCCCTTTACATTGGATTAGGGATGTGACCTGGTAAGGCTGTTACAATCCTACCCTAATCCTTTTAACATAAAATTACAATCACAAAATGGAGGACCACCACAGAACACTGGAAATTGTGACCTAACCAAGTTGATAACACATTTTTGGGGGGACATAATTCAATCCATGACAGATATGAATGCAGAATCTGTCAGGAGGATTCACTTTTAGATTTCAAAGGCAGGTAGAGAATGCAGAAGTAACAGTTCAATTAAAAAAAATAATGACTTCAGTTTAATATATTTCAATGGCAGTTATAACGTCTATTCTAAATCCAGCTGACCTGTTTGGGATAAACCAGTTTAAATGATGCCTGCTGCTCTGCTTACAGTTTTTCCAGAAATATAGACAAACCGCATTCTGCTTAGAATTCTGCTTGAGAGCAAGTCAAAAGGTTGAGCGGTAGCTGGCATGGTTCATTAGAGGATTTAATTGACCTTGAAATGCAATGAGTTGTGTGTGTGTGTGTTTACTCTCAGTTTGGGGGACTGTGTTTACTGTGGGTGCCTCTTTTCAGTGTTCTTAAATATGCAGTAATACATTTTTCAAAGTTATAACTGCTCTTATGTTCCCTCTTTGAGGCCACTTGTTTGCTTTAGTTGTTTTTTTTTCTGCCTCTTCTGATTTTGATATCAAAATCTGTTTTTAAATTTTCATTATTCTTATACAAAAGTAATTGCAATTGGTTTAGAGAGCCTTTTAAAGAACATTTTTCCGACTCAGAGTGTACCTCCCTCTGACTGAAAACCACAGTAGAGCAATGGAGGGAAAGTAAACACTTGGGCTTATATAGTAATAATTACCACTTTTAAAAAATTATCATTAATCCAAAGAAACTTCAAATGCTTTCTGTCCACCTAGCATAAAATTTTAGGACTGCGAGAGAGTTCTGTGGCCATTTGGTACTTTCCCTTGCCTTTGGGAACCTTAATAGCCTCTGAGCTTTACTTTAGCCTGAGGCGCCAAAGGATCCTGCTCCTTGCTTCATTGGGCTTGAAAATAGCGGGCAAGAGAAAATTTTGTGCAAACACTGTATGCATGCAAAGTCTTTCATATAAAGATAACTCCACAGACATCCTTACAATAGAAAGTGTGCTTTTTCCCAGTGGTCAGATAAGTGGTGCTGAACCAATAGCCCCTTCTTTTCTGTTGTTGTTGGTTGCCCTCCAGTTGATTCCTACTCATGGTGACCCCATGTGTTACAGAGTAAAACTGCTCCATAGGATTTTCTTGGTCGTAATCTTGATTAAAAAAAATTTTTTTTTTAATCTTTACGGAAGCAAATTTCCAGAACTTTTCTTCCACGGTACCACTCAGTGTACCGAACCACCAACCTTTAGGTTAGCAGTCAAGTGCAAACCGTTTGTGCCACCTAGGGACTACTGCCTCTTCAGACCAGAGCATTTATTTTTAAGATGGCTGACAGAGGTTCAGAGATATAGGTCCAGACTGGAGAGCCCAGCAAAGGAATCACAGCTTGTGCAGGGGGTATGCAACTGGTTTTGGCCTCATAAACATCTAGTTGTAGGCAGAGAAGTTAACCTAACCACCCAGCAAGTGCATGGTTCCTGGGGGTGTGTGGAGGACTCTTGGTTGGGAATCAGAATGTGAGATATTGAATGAGTAAATGTGTGTGCTGTATGCAAAGCCGTTGGTGACTGGAGTGAAGATGGGGGTCAGGAGAGGATGCAGCATCAGCAAATGTGGATAGGGCAAGTGTAGGCTGATCGTTTCGGGAAGAAAACAGCAAGAACGACTGCACTTCAGGAGGGAAGAATGTTGTGAATTACTGCTGGCTTTGAATGCATTGGAAACCCTGGTGGCGTAAGTGGTTAAGTGCTATAGCTGCTAACCAAAAAGTCGGCAGTTTGAATCCACCAAGTGCTCCTTGGAAACTCTATGGGGCAGTTCTACTCTGTCCTATAGGGTTGCTATGAGTTGGAATTGACTTGATGGCTATGGGTGGGTTTGAATACATTTGAAGATTTTATAAAAACATTTCTTTAGATTATTTTTTCAGTATCATTCTGGAAATCAAAGGAATATTCTCAAACTTTTTTTTTTTCAAATCTCCTTGGAAGGATTTGGAGCCCTTGTGGCACAGAGGCTAAATGCTCTTGGCTGCTAACCAAAAGTTTGGTGGTTTAAATACACAGCTGCTCCGTGGGAGAAAGATGTGGCAGTCTGCTTCATTAAAGATTACAGCCTTGGAAACCCAATGGGGCAGTTCTACTCTGTCCTACAGGGTCGCTATGAGTCGGAATCAACTCAGTACACAATGGGTTGGAAGGATTTGAGCATATAGGCAGCACTGAAACGCTTCTCAAAGCATAGTAGGTTAGCTCTCCTTTGTGGTTTCAACTGTAAATCTGTTTATCACTCTGACTAGCTGTAAGACTATAAACAGTATATGCTGTTTGCTTATCTATTTGTTTAGTCATTCATTCATTTGCTTTATAAATATTTTTGAGGGTCTAATATGTGAGCTCTGGTGGCACAGTGGTTAAGAAATATGGCTACTAACCAAAAAGGTTGGCAGTTTGAATCCACCAGCCGTGCCTTGGAAACCCTATGGGGTAGTTCCACTCTGTCCTATAGGGTCGCTATGAGTCAGAATTGACTCAGTGGCAACCAGTTTTTGGAATATGTGTGCCAGGCACTTCACAGTACAGCTTATTCATTCAGGAAATATATATTGAGCACCTACTATTTACTGTTAACACCAGCACGATAGTATGAAGAGCTCTTTCTCTTTGTTAAATCTCTTGCTCTCTCTCTGCCTTTTAAAACTACTTTGTACTGCTTTATCGAAATTTCACCATTGTAATTAATCTCAAAATCTCTCTGGGAATAGGTAAAGTACCAATGATACATAGGTGATTGAGATAATATATGTGGAATTCCTTTAAAAAGTACAACGTAGTGTATACATGCAGAGCGGTATAGGTATTGTTTGTAGTCACTTGCACCCTTGATGGGACAATGCTTACGCAGAAGCATAATGTGACTACATCCTCACCATCCTCCCCCCCCACAAGAAAGTGATATGGCTACAACTGGTTGGATCAGAAAGAAGGTGAAAAGTGAAAAAAAAAAATTCCCTCTAGTCTCTTGGTTCCATTTTACCAAAACTCATCTGCTTTGGGAAAGAGCATGATTGTCAAGCCTACCTGTGGGTTACGGGTATGCTTTTAACTGTGACTATCGATGTTGCTGGTACAGACCCCCTCTGACTTCTTTTACATGTTTTATTCTGTAAATGGATTAAAAAAAAAAAAAGATTCATCTCTAGCTCTCTCCCATGAATAGGGTAGATCAGATTGGTTTTGCGGGGCTGAGTTTTCACCAGTACTGTGGTAGTATTGGAGTCAAATGCTTGCAGGGAGCCCCCACTGAATTGTAAATGCCCCATCCCCAGAGTATAGCTCAGTGCACCTCTGAAAGCAGTCAGTCGTTTTTCATTAAGCAGTGATTTGATGAGATAAAAATAAAAGTTACTTGAGCATTCATTTTTGCAGCAGTGCATAACAAACTTATGCAAATTCCCAAGCCACTAATCTGCATGCAAAATATAAAAGTGTGATTATCAAGCCATGTGCACCTGTATTGACGTTTAATCAGGTACAAATATTAATGGAAAGAATAAAGCTTTTCACAAAAGTCACAGCTGTTTGAGGTTTGTAAGATACTGCAAATAGAGCTTTAGTGTATTAATGATAATTTTGGTGTTTTCAGACTAAACAAAATCTTTTTTTTTTTTTAAGAAAGCTTCAAACAAGACAATTCTTTAGTCATACTTGGGGAATACAGAGAAATAGAGATTGGGCTAAGTGATTAGGCCAATTTAGTAGTCCAGGTGTGGCCAAACTGTTTGAAATATATAAGTAGGGAGGAGGTCTTTCATTAAGAAATTGCATTATATTCTCAAGGATAACTAGAATAGTTTTAGGCATGGAACGGATATTTAACTAGCACCTATTTTTTAGCTTGGTGCCTAGCATATAATAGATGCCCCATAAATGTTTGTTAAAATTCTTCCTTTATTCATGTTGACTGATTGGAGAATTTTAAAAGTAAAAGGAAGAGTGTGTCAACTTCCAAGTTAATGAAAGGCTGTGTTTTATATTTTACAATGGTAAAGAAAAGAACAATATTTATTGGATGGCAGGAACTGTGCTGGTCACTTTATGTACATTCTTTTAATTTTTTTAGAGATGATGAAACTGGGGCTGAAGGAAGTCAAAAAAGTGGCCAGAAATCTCACAGCTAATCCGACTCCAATATCAAGGCGTTTCCACTGTACCACAGTATCCATCTCATTCCATTCAGTATCTCCAGGGATGCTTGGGTCCCTCCAAGATGCCAACTGTGTAACTTTTGATGACCAGTATCAAATTTATGAGAGAAGCTAAAATTGTAATTGAGAACACTGTGAATGATTGGCATTAAAGTATAAACTTGCAAATATAGAGAAGATACTATGGTGAAGGATTGACTTCTGCCAATGTGTGTCTCTCACTATTATTATTATTATTTCTGGTCTTCAGAAAAGTGATCCGAATACCATTGGATAAGATAGAGGCTAAAGAGTGATTTTATGTCTCTCTCACGATTTGTGGTTGTGTGGAATGAGTGAGAGCCTTATTTCGGTCTGAATCTTGTTCCTTAAAATTGAATACGATACCCATCTTCATTCATGGCAGGCCTGAAAATTAAAAGGTATAATTTAATGCTACGTGTTTTCCGTGCCGATGAAAGGTAGTGAACAAGAACACCCAGCCCCACCTCTGTCCATTTTGGGGGAAAGAACAGAGTGATGAAAGGGGTAATTTCTGTCTTAGGTCAGATGTGGCTTTCATGCCTTGGTAGAAGTAGTTGATTGAAGAGGAGAGAAAGTAAGGGTCATGGATTAAGTTATTCTGTAGGCCATAGTGACTCAGGTAATTTGGAAGACAAAAAAATTTCCTCTTCTACACTCATGTCATTCTTCATCTCCAAAATATAGGCTTCCAATCCTTATTCCTAGCTCTTTATCCAGGCATGCAAATCTCAAATTATCTGGCTTCAATTTACCCCTTCAGGTTTATCTCTGATTATTCTCCATCACAAACTCACTCACTCTAACCATATTGGTATACTTACCATCTCCTGAAACTTTCCTCCTCTGCTTACATGTTTTATTCTCTGTTTTCTGGAATGTCCTCCCTGTACTTTTCTTCACTCTTCACTCAACACAGATATGAATATTTTCTTTCACTTAAGGCCCAACTCAAATCTCATCTTCTACAGAGAGACTTCTTTGGAACCTTAGCTCACAGCAATCTTCCTTTCTTCATATTCCTGTAATACAAATTGTCCGTTTAATCGCCTACGCCTTTTATTTTCTTCCCTTCCTACCTTCTTACCTCCCTACCTCCTCCCCTCCTTTCATTTTATCTCTCCATTCCCCCTTTCTTACTTCCTTCAATAATTATTTACTGAGTGTCTGCAAACCAGAACATATTAGTGTCTTCAACACACATATACTTTGCCTTTATGGAGCTCGTTCTTAAATGAAACAGAAAACTGCTGATAAAAGAAACAACCAACAGCTCTTCTGAAGTAAAAGAACATGATTCTAGGAGAGTGGATAAGGGACCACAGAGACTGAGAAAACTCACTTTGGGGGGGCAGCCAAGGAGAGGCTGTGATAATTAAGCTGAGGCCTAAAGCTTGAGTAGTTATGAACCAGGTTGTGGGAGAAAGCCTGAGGAGAGCATTTTAGGCATGGAAATTATATATGGAAAGGTCTAGGGGTGAAAGGAGGAGTGTGGCATATTCAGGCCCTAAAAGGAATCTGCTGTGGCTGAAATGTACTTATATGACTAATTGTTTTGCTCATGCTCTCTCTCCTCAAACATATTGTGTGATCCTTTTGCACAGATATGATTTGTTATATTTATTTTTACCTAATTCTTTTGAAAGGACTTTAATGATCATTGACTCCAAACCCCAATAGGCCCTGGGAGGGGAGGTTCAGTGGTTTGCTGAAGGTCACAGACGTAGAATCTCCTGTACACTCCAACCCCACGTCCGGTGTTCTTTCATTGAAATAATTCTATGTAACTTTGTAAACGGTGCATCTCTAGAATAAGCCTCTGCATGTGGCACATGGTTGAGAAATGCTGGCATTTATAGTTGGTGACTGTGCAATCATGTGTAGAATACAGAAGAATAGGAAGGTGTGGAATCAAAAGGTGTTTCATTATATGAAAGAATTTTGTAGAATCAAGGTGTAACCCATGCTCAGGGCAAAGAAATACATGTTAGGGAGGAAATGGTCTACATTTGTAAAAGATCATGCCAACTGAGTTTTGGCATGCATAGGGTAAGGACTGAATCTCTGAAGAAAATCTGTGTGAAATAAAACATGAAGGACATTATAATGAGAATTCAGAAAGTCTTGGATTTAATCCTGTTCCAAATGAATATCTTGAGACTGAAAGATAAATAATAATTTGGTTCTGGCTTCATTGGTGTGGGGATTTTGAAACATGGTCCTAAAATTCTTTGACATTACAGTCATTGAGAGATGGAAGTTTATGTCCCTTCCCCTTGAATCTGGGTTTTCTCACTGCTTGACCAATAGAATACAGTGAAAGTGGCATTTCATCAATTTCTGGGTCCAGGCCTTAAGAAATAGGCAATATCTACTCCCTCTTTCTTTTGAAGCTCACTATTAAAACTTAGCTGTGAGGAAACCAAGCATCCCATGTAGAGGCCTGCATGGAGAAGAACCAAGGCCTCTGGCCCACAGCTCTGGGTGGACTTCCAGCACATACTTGCCAGTCCTATGAATGAACCATCTTTAGAGTAGATCCTTCAATCCCCAACTGAGCTATCCCAGATAACACCTCATACAGCAGAGACAAGATGTTCCTACACCTGCAAAAATTGCAGATTTATGAACAAAGTAAAATGATTGTTGTTTGAAGCCACTAAGTTGCAGGGTAGTTTGATAGATAGCAATAGATGATCAATACATTTATAGAAATCTTTCAGATCTGCTGGGTGGTGGACAAGTTAGGAAGATCTCAGTTCTCATAAAGGGCTCTACAGTTTTAGAAGTGGAAGGAAAACTGAAGAAGCCAAAAACAGCCTGGTAAATTGAAAGAACACCAAAACAAATCCATAAACCAGAGGGAGCAATTATGGGGTCCCAGGGAAATGTAGCAGGAAGGACCTATTTGAGGTGAGTGGGGAGAAGATGCAGAAAAACTAGGAAGCAACATTAGGATTCCAGGAGAGTAAAGTCAGGCATTTGTGGGAAGGTATAATTTATTCAAGAACATAGGGTAAAAAAAGGATAGGGCCAAAGATCAGGTCACCAGCAGAGATGGAAGTGTCTGAGGTCCTTGAATATCTGGTTGCACCTGATGGTGTCTCTTCTTTAATCTGACTCTGGCTCACGGTTTAGCCTTGCATGCCCAGCCCATCTGCTTCCCTACAGGGTCTTGACACATACTCTTCCAACCATCTCGAGGGCACAGAAGATTTCAGTTTGCACAAACTGGTTCAGATCCTTTTCAATTCACGTATCTGAGCTTTAAAATTAACAAGGAGATGGAGAATGGAGTCAATATATTTTTTAAAATTACATTTCAAATATGGGACTAGAGTTTGAAAGTTATATTTACTTACACAGATGTAATTCTCCTTCATGTACATTCAATTTCAATTTTGTCATGAAGTGTTTGTGAGGTGAGGATGAGTTGATATAACTTAGAGTCAGAGTGAAGGGTAAAACAGGTCTAGAGAAGTCACTCTTATCTTGGAAAAGGGTGGGAATATGTGTCCTTTTTAAGAGCTTTTGGATCAAGTTCACATGGCTGAGCTCTGCATTAAATAATAAATTATGCCAAGTACTATAGGAAGTAGTTCCTGCCTTTCATGAACCTATTCATTTTAACAAGTGAGTATATAAAATACATTAAGATGGCTGAAAAATGGACAGTGTATAAATAAATAACTATGAACAAAATGGTTTCATGTTTGATGGTCAAGCTTTCTTGTTTGATTAATTTGGGCCTCAGGGAATACAATCTCTTCATTTGTCCTTCATTCAGAATAACTTAAAATTAGTCTGATGGGCAAAATGGCTGCCTGGCTACAAAAAGGCAATGGGAGATACAATTTTTGAGAGTCTTTCGGAATAATTGATGCTCCTGAGAAGTGGATGGTATTTATTCTTTTCTGAGGCATGCTCCCCAGTGTGGGTGCTATTCTAAATGGAGTGCATTACAGATTCCAGACATATGCCACATTCATTTTATCCAGATGATGAATGACTTATTGATAGTCCAGGCTTTGTACTATTTGTGACTCCAGTTCTTTTAATAGCCATGATGTCATGGAGATGACACTTACTGGGATAGATGTTGTTAATGGTCACTATTCAGCCTTTTATTTGCAAGGAAGCCAAAGGGCAGTTGGAGGGGGCCGAGGTCAGCTTGACTCACTGACTCCTTGAAGTCATCTGCGTGTTCCCATTTTGGGATCCTGTGAAGAGACAGAAGCCAGTTTGGATACCAGCACAGTTTGGATGAGTTGCCATTTGAGGAGCTCCAGAAAACTCCCACAAGTCAGATTCAGAGGAGTTTTCAGGGGATTGCCAAAGACTGTGCAGTGTTGCTGGCAGGAGTGGGAACAACAAGCAGATGTTTCAGCAGAGTGGAGCCCATTCTGGGAAACTATTCCGGCACACTCAATAAGAGACTGTGAAGGAGGCTACTTCATGAAAAGGAAGGGAGAGCCTGACTTGGGCATGCACCTGACTAAAAATAGGCTTCTACAGTTTAGAGTTCCAAGCCACTGAAGTAACTTTAGACAGACATAGTAACTAATTAATCTCTTGAACTTTACATGAAAACCCTGGCACTGTAACTACTCTTGTGACAACTTGCCGTTAACCACGGTAATGGTTTGTTTTTTCTTCCTTTTTTTAAAAAATAAACATATTACTCTCTGTGCTTATCACATTTTTTTGAAAACCTCAGAATACTTAGAAATGCATAGCTGCTTTCAGCACCAAATAGTTATATGACCTTTGATAAGTTCCCCATCCCTATAGGCCTCACTTTCCTCATATTTAAGAGAAAGAAGGTAAACTAGATGTCACTTTAGATGGATGCCAACTATTGTTGTTAGGTGCCATCAAGCTAATTTGACTCATAGAGACCCTATGTACAACAGAACTAAACACTGCCCAGTCCTGCACCATCCTCATAATCATTGCTTTGTTTGAACCCATTGTTACAGCCACTGTGTCAATCCATCTCATTGAGGGTCTTCCTCTTTTTTGCTGACCCTCTGCTTTACCAAGCTTGATATCCTTGCCCAAGGTCTGATCCGTCCAGGTAATATGTCCAAAGTAGGTGAGACAAAGTCTCACCATCCTCAGTTCTAAGGAGCATTCTGGCTGCAGTTCTACCAAGACAGACTTGTTCGTTCTGGCAGTCCATGGTATATCCAGTATTCTTTGGCAACACCATCCCTCAAAGGCATTGGTTCTTCTTCTGTCTTCCTTATTCACTGTCCAGATTTCACATGCGTATGAGGTAAATGAAAATACCATGGCTTGGGTCAGGCACACCTTACTCCTCAAGGTGACATCTTCGCTTTTCAACACTTTAAAGAGGTCCTTTGCAGCAGGTTTGCCCAGTGCAATGCATCTTTTGATTTCTTGACTGCTGCTTCCATGGCTGTTGATTGTAGATCCAAGTAAAATGAAATTCTTGACAACTTAAATATTTTCTGTTTATCATGATGTTGTTCATTGGTCCAGTTGTGGTAATTTTGGTTTTCTTTATGTTGAGGTGTAATCCATACTGAAGGCTGTAGTCTTTGATCTTCATCAGTGTTTCAAGTCTTCTCTTTCAGCAAGCAAAGTTGTGTCGTCTGCATATCACAGGTTGTTAATGAATCTTCCTCCAATCCTGACGCTGTGTTCTTCTTCACATAGTCCAGCTTCTCAGAATGTTTGTTCAGCATACAGATTGAATAGTATGGTGAAAAGATGCAACCCTGACATACACCTGTCCTGATTTTAAACCATGCAGTATCCCCTTGTTCTGTTCAAATGACTGCCTCTTGTCCTATGTATGGGTTCCTCATGAGCACAATTAAGTGTTCTGAAATTCCCATTCTTCACAGTGTTATCCATAATTTGTTATGATCCACACAGTCGAATGCCTTTGCATAGCTGATAAAACACAGGTAAACATCTTTTTGGTATTCTCTGTTTTAGCCAAGATCCATCTGATATCCACAGTGACATCCCTCATTCCACGTCCTCTTCTGAATCTGGCTTGAATTTATGGCAGTTCCCTATGGATGTACTGCTGCAATTGTTTTTTTTTTTTTAATTATCTTTAGCAAAATTATACTTGCGTGTAATATTAATGATACTGTTTAGTAATTTCTTCATGTAGCTGGATCACCTTTTTTTGGGATGGGAACAAATATGGATTTCTTCCAGTTGGTTTGCCATATAGCTATCTTCCAAATTTGGTGGCATAGACCAGTGAACACCTCCAGTACTGCATCCATTTGTTGAAACATCTCACTTGGTATTCCGTCAATTCCTGGAGACTTATTTTTCACCAATGCCTTGAGTGCATATTGGATTTCTGCCTTCAATATCATCAGTTCTTGATCGTATGCTACCTCCTGAAATGGTTAAACATCAACCAATTCTCTTTGGTACAGTGACTCTGTGTATTCCTTCTATCTTCTTTTGATGCTTTGTGCCTCATTCAGATTTTGCCCATGGAGTCCTCTAGTATTGCAACTCGAGACTTGAATTTTTCAGCTTGAGAAATGCCAAGTGTGTTCTTTTCTTTTGCTTTTCTATCTCCAGGTCCTTGTACATTTCATTATAATACTTTTCTTTGTCTTCTCGAGACACCCTTTAAAATCTTCCGTTCACCTCTTTCATTCACCACTTCTTCCATTCGCTTTAGCTACTCTACATTCAAGAGCAAGTTTCAGAGTCTCTTCTGACATGCATTTTGGTCTTTTCTTTCTTTCTTGTCTTTTTAATGACCTTTTGCTTTCTTCATGTATAATGTCCTTAATGTCATTGCACAACTCATCTGGTCTTTGGTCATTAATGTTCACTGCATCAAATCTGTTCTTGACATGGTCTCTAAGTTCAGGTGGGATATACTCAAGGTCGTACTTTGGCTCTTGTGGACTTGTTTTAATTTTCTTTAGCTTCAACTTGAACTTGCATATAAGCAATTGATAATCTGATCTGCAGTCATCCCCAGGCCTTGTTCTGACTGCTGATGTTGAGCTTTTCCATCATCTCTTTCCATGGATATAGTCGATTTGATTCCTGTGTATTCCATCTGGTGAGGTCCGCGTCTATAGTCACTATTTATTTTGTTGAAGAAAAAGGTATTTTCAATGAATAAGTCATTGGTCTTGCAAAATTCTATCATGCAATCTCTGGTGTCATTTCTGTCACCAAGGCCATATTTTCCAACTACCAATCCTTCTTTGTTTCCACCTTTTGCATTCCAATCACCAATAATTATCAGTGCATCCTGATTCCATGTTTGATCAATTTCAGACTGCAGAAGTTGGTAAAAATCTTCAGTGTCTTCATCTTTGGCCTTAGTGGTTGGTGCATAAATTTGAATAATATTTGTAATTACTGGTCTTTCTTGTAGTTGTATGTACATTTTCATGGATTGATTTGTGTCCCCCCAAAATATCTGTCAACTTGGCTATGCTATGATTCCCAGTATTGTGTCATCATCCACTATTTTGTCATCGGATGTGATTTTCCTATGTATTGTAGATCCTGTCTCTACGATGTTAATTAGATGGGGGTTAGTGTTAGTTGTATTAATGAGAAAGGACTCAATCTACAAGATTAGATTGTGTCTTAAGCCAACCTCTTTTGAGATATAAAAGAGAGAAGCGGAGAGATATGGGGACCTCATACTAACAAGAAAGAAGTACGGGTAGCATAGCGTGTCCTTTGGACCCAGGGTCCCTGTGTTGAGAATCTCCTTGATCAGTGGAGGATTGATGACAAGGACCTTCCTTCAGAGCTGATAGAGAGAGAAAGCCTTCCCCTGGAGCTGGTACCCTGAATTCGGACTTCTAGCCTCCTAGACTGTGAGAGAATAAATTTCTCTTTGTTAGAGCCACCCACCTGTGGTATTTTTGTTATAGCAGCACTAGATAACTAAGACAAATATTATCCTATCACTGACAGCATTGTACTTCAAGATAGATCTTGAAATGTTCTTTTTGACGATGAATGCAGTGCCATTCCTCTTCAATTTGTCATTCCCGGCATAGTATACCATATGATTGTCCAATTCAAAATGGCCAATACCAGTCCATTTCAGTTCAGTAATGCCTAGGATATCAATCTTTATGTGTTCCATTTCAGTTTTTGACAACTTCCTATTTTCCTAGATTCGTACTTCATACATTACATGTTCTGATTATTAATGGATATTTGCAGCTGTTTCTTCTTATTTTGAGTTGTGCCACATCAGCATATGAAGGTCTGGAAAGCTTTACTTCATCCACGTCATTAAGGTCAACTCTATTTTGAGGAGGCAGCTCTTTCGTTGTCATCTTTGAGTGCCTTTCAACCTGAGAGGCTCATCTTCCGGCACTATATCAATGTTCTGCAGCTATTCATGAGATTTTCACTGGCCAATTTTTTTCAGAAGTAGATCACCAGGCCCTTCTTCCCAGTCTGTCTTAGTCTGGAAGCTCTACTAAAACCTGTCTACCATGGGTGACCCTGCTGCTGTTTGAAGTACCGGTGGCATAGCTTTCAGCATCGCAGCAACATGCAAGCCATCACATACAAAAATCAATGATTTATTTGGGCACAGGCCAGAAAATCATGAACCAGAGAGACCAATCTCTGACCATTGATGAAAATGGGTAAAATGAAGGACTGCCCAACAACTGGCAGAATAATCATTGTAACAATAAGATGAAGTTCTGAGGACATAATTTACATGCTTATCACTTTTCAGGGACATATTCACTCAGTAAATATTCATTAAGTATAAACTATATGTCAGACACTGTATTAGGTATTGGGGATAACACTGAACAAACCATGTGTGGTCCTTGCCCTCAGGAAGTTTATAGTCTAGTTGAGAACCCACAAATATTAAATACTATTCAAATAGAACAAGGGAATACTGCATGATTTAAAATCGGGAAAGTTGTGCATCAGGGTCCTATCTTTTACCACGCTTATTCAGTCTATATGCTGAGCAAATAATCTGAGAAACTGGACTGTGTGAAGAAGAACACGGTATCAGGATTGGAGGAAGACTCATTAACAACCTTTGATATACAGATGACACAACCTAAAAAAGAAAACAAAAATTGTCACAACTGGATCAATAAACAACATCATGATAAACAGAGAAAATATTGAAGTTGTGAAAAATTTCATTTTACTTGGTTCTACAATCAATGCCCATGGAAGCAGCAGTCAAAAAATCAAAGGACGTATTGCATTGGACAAATTTGCTGCAAAAGTTTTTTAAAGTGTTCAACTCTTTAAAGTGTTGAAAAGCAAAGATGTCACTTTGAGGACTAAGGTGTGCCTGACCCAAACCATGGTGCTTTCATCACCTCATATGCATGGGAAACACTGGACAATGAGTGAGGAAGACCACAGAAAGAACTGATGCCTTTGAATGATGGTGTTGGCAAAGAATATTGAATATACCATAGACTGCCAGAAGACCGAACAAGTCTGTCTTAGAAGAAGTACAGCCAGAGTGCTCCTTAGAAGGGAGGATTGCAAGACTTCACCTCATGTACTTTGGATATGTTATCAGTAGAGACCAGTCCCTGGAGAAGGACATCATGCTTGGTAAAGTAGAGGGCCGTGAAAGAGAGGAAAACCGTTGACAAGATGGATTTACATAGTGGCTGCAACAATGGGCTCAAACATTGCAATGACTGTGGGGATGACGCAGGATTGGGCAGTGTTTCTTTCTGTTCTACATAGTGTCACTATGAATTGGAACCCATTGGATGGCACCTAACAACAACAACAATTATATCCTTAAAACAGATTATTAGGAAGAAGAATTAAAACTGGTGAATCTGGCCTAGTGGAGGGTGGAGTTTAGGGTGAGGTCATGAAAGTCTTCCTTGAAGAAAATACATTCCCAAGCATTGTAGAACCCAGTACCAAAGAAGTCCAGACTGTCTGTCTGATTATCGGATCAGTTGTTTTTGCTGTGATCCATGGCTCTAACTCCAGGCAACAAAATTCCAAATCTTCACAGTCCCAAATGAGTTTGGGTAGAATAAGTGCATAGCTCGGTAAAAATCATATCTGTGATTAGAAACAAAATTCACAAAGACCACATTACGATGTTCATTGGAGGGATGCTTTACAGGTAAGGGTTAAAATTCTGTGAATACTGTGATCTGAGCCCCGGAGTTCATATGGTGTAGTGATTCAAAGAATGACACCTGAGTGAGACCATCTGGGTTCAAGTCTTGGCTTCTCAACTTACTAGTTTTCTGAAAACATGAGCAGGCTCAGTGGAAGATAAGAGGAAGCAGTATACATAGAGCATGTGTATCATAGACTCTTTACAGTTTTGTAAATTTGGGAGAGAAAGAGGGGCACATTTCATTGGATTTCATTTATCCTTTCTGGAAAATGTGAAGATTAACTAAGATAATCCATGGAAATGGTTTAGCACAGTGCTTGGTACCTAGTAAAGATCAGTAAATATTAGCTATTGTTGTTGTTGTTAGTATTTAACAAAAACAATCATTTCTTCTCTGCCATTCTGGAAGTAATAAATAAAAAATTTACCAAATGCCCATTCCGTCTTACACTTCTACCTTGAATAATGAATGTCAACTTGAACAAGAAAAGAGAGGAATGGAAGTTGCTGGAGTTTGTAGGAAAATGGTAGTAAGATAGAGATAATTCATGCTGTGGTTTTACATGAGAACAGGCTGAAAGCAATTCAAAGGTATGCTATAAACTTAATTTTTAATGCAATCTAACTTTCAAAGTACTGGGTGTGTTAACTATTTAAAATAATGTCTTGATGGTAGTGGTGATGTTGGTGTATGTGTAAGAGAGAGACATTCTACTGGATGTTTTAAAACAATTTTTTTGGTTATCATTTATTGGAGTTGCTTAGAGTTCATTCACTATGACGGGGACCCTGATCCCCTTCCTTGCAATCATGGTTATAATGTAACTGTCCTAGTACATGCTTAGCACGTATCATATTCTCAGTGCATAATCGCTTATGATGAGACTAATGATCTATTTGAGTCATGCCATATGGTTTAATGATGATTGTTACCATCCAAGAAAGTATTTAGCATTTGGCTTTGTATGGTTCTTGCTAGGTATGTTATGGGCCTCTCTTAGGCTTGCTATGAAGTAAATAGGCAGAAATTAATTGAATCTTCTCCCTCAAACCAAGTATGGATGCATTTTCTTGGAATTTGTGGACCCATGATCATCTTTGTACCTGTGGCTTAACTAACAAAATGGCTTTCAGTGTCTGATTGGCCATGGTTCTGTATTTCACTCTGAAACCCAAGGAGATCTTTCTTTTGGTGTTAGTGTCCCAGCCCTTCAGATTTATGTCTCTCTCTTTGCTAACACAGGCCCTTTGCTTAAGTAGGGCCTTTCTGCCTGGATCATGGCCATTCTTACTGCCATCCATACCTTTGCTCACTTACCTCACATGTGTGGAATAATTTCCCAAGCTCTTCTCGCCTATATATTTCTATTCCATCATTCAAGTTCCCCTTCTGTTCAAACCACACTGGACTTTTCCACTTAGAGTATACATTCCTATAGCAGGAAGTCCCATAATATCAACTTTTCTTTTTGGAAAGCTTAGCTAAGTATGGAGTCCCTGGGTGGTGCAAATGGTTAACAAGCTTGGCTGCTAGCTGAAAGGATGAAGGTTTGAGTCTACCCAGAGGTGCCTCAGAAGAAAGGTCTGGCGATCTACTTTCCAAAAAAATCAGATGTTAAAAACCATATGGCCTCACACCATGCACAAAAACTAACTCCAAGTGGATCAAAGACCTAAACATAAAGACTAAAATGATAAAGATCATGGAAGAAAAAATAGGGACAATGTTAGGAGCCCTAATACAAGGCATAAACAGAATACAAAACATTACTAAAAATGACGAAGAGAAACCAGATAACTGGGAGCTCCTAAAAATCAAACACCTATGCACATCTAAAGACTTCACCAAAAGAGTAAAAAGACCACCTACAGACTGGGAAAGAATTTTCAGCTATGACATCTCCGACCAGCGTCTGATCTCTAAAATCTACAGGATTTTGTTAAAACTCAACCACAAAAAGACAAACAACCCAATCAAGAAGTGGGCAAAGGATATGAACACACACTTCACTAAAGAAGATATTCAGGCAGCCAACAGATACATGAGAAAATGCTCTCAATCATTAGCCATTAGAGAAATGCAAATTAAAACTAGGATGAGATTCCATCTCACACCAGCAAGGCTGGCATTAATCCAAAAAACACAAAATAATAAATGTTGGAGAGGCTGCGGAGAGATTGGAACTCTCATACACTGCCGGTGGGAATGTAAAATGGTACAACCACTTTGGAAATCTATCTGGCGTTATCTTAAACAGTTAGAAATAGAACTACCATACAACCCAGAAATCCCACTCCTGGGAATATACCCTAGAGATACAAGAGCCTTCACACAAACAGATATATGCACACCCATGTTTATTGCAGCTCTGTTTACAATAGCAAAAAGCTGGAAGCAACCAAGGTGTCCATCAACAGATGAATGGGTAAATAAATTGTGGTATATTCACACAATGGAATACTACGCATCGATAAAGAACAGTGACGAATCTGTGAAACATTTCATAACATGGAGGAACCTGGAAGGCATTATGCTGAGCGAAATTAGTCAGAGGCAAAAGGACAAATATTGTATAAGACCACTATTATACGATCTTGAGAAATAGTAAAAACTGAGAACACATACTTTTGTGGTTACGATGGGGGGAGGGAGGGAGGGAGAGGGTTTTTTATTGATTAATCAGTAGATAAGAACTGCTTTGGGTGAAGGGAAAGACAACACTCAATACATGGAAGGTCAGCTCAATTGGACTGGACCAAAAGCAAAGAAGTTTCCGGAATAAAATGAATGCTTCAAAGGTCAGCGGAGCAGGGGCGGGGGTCTGGGGAACATGGTTTGAGGGGACGTCTAAGTCAATTGGCAAAATAATTCTATTATGAAAACATTCTGCATCCCACTTTGAAATGTGGCGTCTGGGGTCTTAAATGCTAACAAGGGGCCATCTAAGATGCATCAATTGGTCTCAACCCACCTGGAGCAAAGGAAAATGAAGAACACCAAGGTCACACGACAACTAAGAGCCCAAGAGACAGAAAGGGCCACATGAACCAGAGACCTACATCATCCTGAGACCAGAAGAACTAGTTGGTGCCCGGCCACAATCGATGACTGCCCTGACAGGGAGCACAACAGAGAACTCCTGAGGGAGCAGGAGATCAGTGGGATGCAGACCCCAAATTCTCATAAAAAGACCATACTTAATGGTCTGACTGACACTAGAGGAATCCCGGGGGCCATGGTCCCCAGACCTTCTGTTGGCACAGGACAGGAACCATCCCCGAAGACAACTCACCAGACATGAAAGGGACTGGTCAGCGGGGGGGGGGGGATGCTGATGAAGAGTGAGCTAATTAAATCAGGTGGACACTTGAGAGTGTGTTGGCAACTCTTGTCTGGAGGGGGGATGGGAGGGTAGAGAGAGAGGGAAACTGGCAGGATTGTCACGAAAGGAGAGACTGAAAGGGCTGACTCAATAGGGAGAGAGCAAGTGGGAGTAGGGAGTAAGATGTATGTAAACTTATATGTGACAGACTGATTGGATTTGTAAACGTTCACTTGAAGCTTAATAAAAGTTAATTTAAAAAAAAAACATATGGGGCACAGTTTACTCTGACACACATCAGAATCAACTCAACAGCAGTTACTTTTGTTTGTTTGTTTTAGACTTTTTTTTTTAAAGCTAAGCACAGAGCTAAGTTCCAAGGAGAATCTCAGTACTGAGAATTTTCTGAAACAGTGACACATGAGCAGGCTCAGTGGAAGATAAGAGGAAGCAGTATACACAGAGCATGTATATCATAGACTCTTCACAGTTTTGTAAATTTGGGAGAGAAAGAGGTGCACATTTCAAATCTTTATCAGCCATAGCCAGAGGGAGCTGTTTCTTTCCTCTTGTCACCAAGCCAAGTATAGACCCTCAATCTGAGATACCAGATTGGAGATACGTTAGGACTATGTGATGAGTGCAAATGCTGTTTAGAACTTTTGGGTTTTCTTTGGTCATCACACCTCAGAGTTTCTGGATGGCTTATGTGCTGATGAATCAGAATGATGGAAAAATTGATTTGACTTTGTTGTCTAGTAAATTTGTTTTTCATAAATTTAAGGACAATAGCTTGGCTAGTAAGTTTTCCTGTAGACTCTGCTTTCCTTGACCTAAAGTCTTGGCTAGGAGCATAAAAAAGGAGGCTGTGTTGTGGTCATTTGAAATTGCTAGAAATGACTTCAATATATCAATATAGGAGATAATAAAATTTCCCTTTGTTAGGTTAGAGACACTTGAAAATAGAGCATATGCAAATGTGAGGTACTAAAATATTTCATAAGCATGTGTTTGCAGTATATTTTGAGGAACTTTACCCATGAGAAAATCCAGCCATTTCTGTTTCTTTACCTTTTCTTTTTTTGTTACTGTTGTTGCTTAGGTGTAAGACTATTTGCTTCTCCAAGTTGTATTTTATTTTAGCTCAAGGAATAAAGAAATTGAGTTCCTCCAAGGCGTTTCATGGATGCCACTTGGTAACAGTGGATAAATGAAAAGTTAAATGATTTGCTCAGGGTCCAGAAGAGAGTTAACAGCGGAACTGAGATGAGACTTCTGTCCTTTTTGCCGGTTGCCTCTCACGTTCACTCCACTAGTGAACCTTTTTGCAATAGAGCGGTCTCCCTATGTTTGAAAGTAGCCAGTGAATTAATCGAATAAAGGGAACGATCATGGTGATTTAAAAAATGTCCATCTCTTTCGCATTTCCCTCCAAAATGTATTTTGAGCGTGTGGATCATGGAGATGGTTTTTACAATTTAAATCTGATTGGCACCACTGCTGTTGAATGAAAATGTGGCTACTGGGTATTGAAAAATAATTTTTAAAATTGGTAATCAAAAATCTTGTTAGCACTTGGGCCCATTTTGTGAGAAGTTCATAATGCTTTAAAATTAACATTGATTACATGATGAATTGATTGGAGAGAGGCCACTTATAAAATTGGGGATGTGGTGTGGGGGTAGGGGTGGCAATCTGTCTGCCAGACAAGCAAGGCTCATTAATGAAACAAGAGGGCTAGAGAATTCATGAAGGGCAGCATCACAGATGATTGCTCCCATTACAATGAAATCGGTAGGTCAATGGATATTATAATATGATATTTGTGATTGTGTCAGCTTATATTATTGTAGAAGTTAGATCATTTTGCTATGGAAATACTTTAGCACTTAGGATTCATTTAATAAGATGCCTGTGTGCAACGGCATTTTATAGAAATTGTAAGCTGAATAAGAAATTCAAAAGAGGATTACTTTGAAATGAAAAATTGTGGAGTGTTGAGCATGAGTTCCATTACCTAATTGGTGGCATAACATGCTTGTTTCCCTTGAGCACGTGAAAGCCAGACTGCAATGTAGAAATGCTCGTGTATAACTGTCATTGAGCGTACTATAGCATAGAGTCTGAGTGACTGCAAGGGATAGGAATCCAGGACCCAATCTACAGCCTGCAACAGATCATTCGAGTACCCTTGTTAGGAACTTCCCACTTCCCATTGTTTATGTGTTTATTCCAAACCTAACCAAATCTCTGAAATGATCAATGGCATCACACTCAGAGCGAGCATCTTGTAGCAGATGCAGTAGCCTGGGCAAAAAGTATCACAAGCATCTTTTTCTATCCAGAACAGCAAGGGGAGGTTACCGAGAACTTTCTCATAGCTTGCTTTTTTCTTTGATCTTATGGCAGCCCTGTTATGAAGGTAAGGGCTATTACCTCCATTTTGTAAGTTAGGAAGGAGCCCCGGGGGCACAGTGGTTAAGTACTGGGCTGCTAACCAAAAGGTCAGTGGTTCAAACCCACCAGACACTCAGAGGGAGAAAGATGTGGTAATCTGCTTCGTAAGGATTGTTGTTGTTGTTGTGTGCTGTCAAGTTGATTCCGACTCATAACGATCCTATAGGACAGAGTAGAACTGCCCAATAGGGTTTCCTGGCTGTTAATCTTTACAGGTGCAGATTGCCAGGCTTTTTCTCCCAGCGTGGCTGGTTCGTTCATTCCACCGACCTTTTGGTTAGCAGTTGAGCACTTAAACATTTCGCCACCAGAGCATCTTTCTGTAAAGATGACAGCCTTGGAAGCCTTATGGGGCAGTTCTACTCTATCCTGTAGGGTGGCTGTGAGATGGAATCGACTCAGTGGCAACAGGTTTGATTTGGTTTTAGGTATAGGTTAGGACACTGAGGATCCCAGAAGGCTGTGAGTAAATGGCAAAGTCAAAATGTGAACCTGGGTGTTCTGCCAACCCCCCTCCCCATTCAGTATTCTTTATGTAATGCATGAGTAACATGGGCCACAGAAACTGTAGTTAAAATTCCAAGTCAAATTGCATTAATACCTCAATTTAGATTTTTTTACATTTATTTTCAAATGTCTGGAAAATGCATAGTTTGAAAAATAGTGTCTGTAATTCTCAGTGGCCCCGGATGGTAGGAATATTACAAGGCCAAAGTACTAGACTATAGTGTACTAGACTTACTTTGTGTTAAACCTAGAGCAGGCAGGTCTTGACTTAAGGTGATGTGATAAAACAAAACTCAAACTTGCAGCCTAGACAACATACGAAAGAGTTATTTTAAAAAGGGAATTCCACTTGTGTGTTTTAAATCAATTCATGAAAATGAATTTTCCATCTCTGGGAACTTTAAGACAAACACAACTGTTATGTCAAGCAAAGTTCACCAATAGTACCCTACAGCCATGCAAAAGTGACAGATAAGGTTGTTTTTTCATACAAAATCTTAACTCCTTACTTGTGCAGTTTGTAGTACTCTTCCCTTATATTCACCCACTGATACTTTAGGCATCTAGATGATTACAAATGATTATGAGCTTTTTATCAAACAGCATCAGATTTACTTGTATGTTTGTGTAGGTGTGTACAGGGAAATGTATTGTGTAGGAAGAATGTGATGGGAGGTACCAGACAGTTTCTAGTGTTTTTCATACAACCTTTTCATTTTTCAGGATAACTTTATTTAGCTTGCCTCCAGATAAAGTCCTGAATATCGGGCAACACAATGGAAATACCCTGCCATGAACTGCCTGCTTTTAAACTGATCTTGAAGGACTTGTTGTTCATTGCTGTCAAGCTGACTCTACCTCATGGTGACCCTATGTGTGCAGAGTAGAACTGCTCCAAAGGGTTTTCAAGGCTGTGACATTTCAGAAGCAGATCTCCAGACCTGTCTTCAGACGTGCCTCTGGGGGGGGTTGAACCTCCAGCCTTTCAGGTTGTAGTCAAGCATTTAACCGGTTGCTCCATCCAGGGACCCTTTGAAGGGCTTAAATTTACTTTAATAGTCACAGAGAGCTGGGCCTTGTCCTAGAGACTGCTCAGTTGGTAATTTTTGTGAAGTCTGAGTAAGTATTCATTCTACAAATATTTACTGAGCATCCATCATGTGTCAGATGCTATTCTAGGTGCTCAGGAGATAACAGTTTAAAAAATAATGGACAAAAATCTCTGCTGTCATGGAACTTACATTTCAATGAGGGAGATGGACCATCATCAAAATAAAGAAATAAAATATATAATATAATATGGAGTGATAAAGCTAAAGAGAAAACATCAAGGAAGGGTAGAATTTTAAATAAAGAAGCCAGAGAAGGCCTCACTGAAAAGGCCTCACCTGAAGGAAGAGAGGGAACAAGCCACAAGGATATTTGGGGGAAGCAAAGGGAACAAACCACAAGTACAAAGGCTCTGAGGTGGGAGTGTGCCTCAGGCATTTGAGAAACAGCAAGGAGGCCAGTCTGTGCAGAGGGGAAGAGAAGATGAGGTCAGAAAGGCAACAGAGGCCCAGATCCTAGAGGGCCCAGTAAGTCCTAGTAAAGACTTTGGTCATATGTCCGAGACAGAGGAAGACAGAGGAGTGCGAAGATCTGACTTATGTTTTTACAAGGTCATTCTGGTTACAATGTTTGCAATAAAGACAAGGACAGAGGCAGAGATACCAGTTGAGAGGCTATTGCAGTAATCCTGGTTGATGGTGGTTCCAGGTGGTAATAGTCAGGGTAAAGTTCTGAGGATTTTCTGACATATGGTATATGGAATATGAGAGAATGAAAGGAATCAGGATGTTTTGGGTTGACTAACTGGAAAGTTGGAGTTATACACTAGTGAGATAGGGAAGACTGGAGGAAGAGCTGGTTTGGGGATGGCAAACAAATGTTGTATAGGGTTTCGGTGTACGAAATAGGATTCAAGAGAGACTTTCTGACAAGATATATAAATTTGGGAGTCATCAGCAAATAGATGGTATTTAAAGGCATAAGCTTAGGTGAGTTCACCTAATACATGGAAACAAAGTAGAGGTCTGGTGACATGAGAAAACAGGTTATAAAATGACATGCATAGAATGGTCTCTTTTCATGAGGAAGAAAGTGTTTATAGAAAGAAGACTGAAAGGATGTAATGTATGCCAAAGTTGTCACTGGTACTAGGAATATTGGTGATTCCCATTTTGTTCTTTTATGGTTTCTATATTTTTTCACATTTTTTAAAAATGAAAATTGATTTACTTTTATAAGTAGAAAACCAAACAAAACAATAAATACTATTAAGAAGACTTTTCTCTAGGGTTGTCCTCCAATGTCTAAAGCAAAACATTTGTATACCCACCCCCGCCCCCACACACTCACATACACTCACAGAGAAAATATGCTGAAGAAGCAGTTATTTGAGGCTTACCATTAAGGGTTGACAATACAGATGCTTCTGTCCTTAAAGAGATGGATCAATATAACTGGATAAGATGCTCCTGGGCGGTAAAGAATATGAAGGCTGGGGACAGCTGAACCCAGCAGGACTACATCCAGAGTAGATTGGAACCCCTGGGGCTAAGCCAAAATCACATCCTTTGGGAAAAGAAATTAATTGACTCCTTGTTTCACTCTTTTGTGACATTCTTTTCCCTGTAGGCCTTCTGCCTTCTTCCTTTAGCAGCTCCCATTCAGGGAACAGGGTATTTGCTAGTTCAGCAAGCCACGTTTAAATGTTAATAAGTTATTCTTGGCCAATTTTTCACACATAGAAAAATGTATCATCCTATCATCTTGAGTTTTAAAGTTCAGATACTTCCTTTTTTTTTTTTCCTTGTTGGGCACAAACTAATAGCTCTCCTTTACATTTTTTTCCACTCCCCCATTTGATTGTAATAAGAATTCCCCCCCCCTTGCTTGGTGGTGACTCAGACATAGCTAAAGGGGGCTTTTCTAAAACTCCTTCTGGAAAAGGCCTGAGGTCAAACATGGAATGTTCTAGCTAATATGCAAGAGGGCTGACGTAGTTATGAGTGACTGAAAATGGAATTGTAATGGAAAAGACATTTGCATTTTAAGCTGTACCTTTTGCTACTCTGGGTGTTAGCAGTTTGTTAAGAGTTTGTACATATGTGGTAAGTTTTTTAAGCAGAAAGTTGAGACAATGGTACAGAAATATATTTTTGTATATACCTGTTTTTCCATTAAGTAGCGAGTGTAATCCTATCCCTGATGATCTGATGAACTACTTCTTCCCGAGAGTGCCCTGACTTACCCCTCAAAATTTCTCTCAACAAATGAGAAATATTATTTCCTTTTCGAGATTCCAAAGGTCAGACCAGCCTCCCTCCAATATTCTATTTATTTTGGCAATTTTAACCAAAGTCAGAGAGTAACAGAGAGTGGGATTTACATTTTACCCCTAGCACCCTTGTCTTGGTCATCTAGTGCTACTATAACAGAAATACCACTAGTGGATAGCTTTAACAAACTTATTTATTTTCTCACAGTCTAGTAGGCTAAGTCCAAATTCAGGGCATCAGCTCCAAGGGAGTGCTTTCTTTCTCTGTCAGCTCTGGAGAAAGGTCCTTGTCATCAATCTTCCCCTGGACTAGGAACTTTCCTCACAGGAACCCCACATCCAAAGGATGCACTCTGCTGCTGGGGCTTCTTTTTTGGTGGTATGAGGTCCCCATTCTCTGCTTGCTTCCCTTTTTTCTTGTAAGATAAACGTTGGTGCAGGTCTAACCCCAGGGAAACTTCCTTTACCTTGGATCGGGGAGGTGACCTGAGTGAGGGTGGTGTTACAATCCCACCTTAATCCTCTTAACATAAAATTAAAATCACAAAATGGAGGACAACCACACAATACTGGGAATTATGGCCAAGCCAAATTGATACACACATTTTGTGGGGGGACATAATTCAATCCCTGACAACCCTACTCCAACATACATCTCTCTCTCTCTCTCTCTCTCTCACACACACACGCACACACACACACACACACACAGGCACACGCATACACATTGATAGAAAGAGCCTTCTACTTTCTACCTTCTACCAGAGGACCCATGCGTATATATGAATTTAGATCAGCAATATACAGGTAGGTATTCCCTGACTTATGACAGGGTTCCGTTCCAGTGACTCCTGTTGTAAATTGGTTCTGACATAAGTTGAATGCCTCATTTTCTTTTTCATTCTTATTGCCTTTTATTATCAGTATCTTTATAAATCTGATCTTTATCTTTCATGTTTGAAAACATTACATATAAACTTACAGATATATTTTAATACATACACACATACGTAAAAAAAAATACACAAATCATAAAAATTCATTCCAGTGATGGAGAAAAGTTGGACGATGGCATTTTGTCAGTGTGGCAATAACTCCACTTGTGGAAGGTTCTGAATCACCTAGATTATCCCTGGGAATGGGGATGGTGTTTCTAGTCAGAAAATTAGTGAGAGTTGTCTGTATGGTCCTTTTCTTTATATATTTCGAGGTAACATCTCACTGCTTCCTGAATCTACCTATTAACTTTAGCAAAGCAATCAACGTTTGGGTCCATCTTTTCAAGTGACTCAATCCCTTGATTTACTTTAGAAAAAGCTCCAGCTAATCCTTTTCACTGTAGAATTTTTTGACTTCTCTCCTTCCTCATTATTTCTTTCTTCTCCGGCATTTCTTTCCTCTTCAAAATCCATTAAGTCCTGATCTGTCAATTTCTTCGTGATCTATGAGCTGTTCCACATTGGCAATATTAAGTTCTAAATTCAGCATTCTTGCCATATGAACAATTTTTCCACTGATTTCTTCCATCATATTATCCGAATCAAATGTTTGGAACATGTTCATATAACTCAGCAAGATTTTTCCCGTATCCCCTGTGTGCATTTTCCTGTAACTTCCTCCCAGGAAGATGTACTAATGATAAGATGCACAAACAAACAAAAAGATGGCCGGAAGTGCGTTGTAACTTGCATATGTTGTAAGTCTCGACTACCCGTAATCAAAGGCATCAAGTTATACATACTCTGCCTAAAACTAGACGTGGGATCTTGTGGAATGAGCCCAGGTCTTGGGGTTTTAAAACCTGAGTCTAAATCCTGCCTTTGCCTTTTAGTAGCTAAGCGACCATTGGCCAGTCACTTAAGCATTTATTTAACTCTGAAGCATTATACACTTGTGCTGATGGTAACCAGTGCAGTACAGTACGATGGATGTTGAAGTCAGATAGACCTTGGTCCGATTTACCATTTTGACTTGGGTTAAATCTCTTATTGCTTTGAAGACACTGTTTCTTTGCCTAAGGAATTGGTATAATTCCTGCTGTTTTCGGGGCTGTCGTGAGTATTAAACAAGAAAATATACAGAACTTGGCTAGCACCGCTGTTTAGTATATACAGTGTGCTCAAAAATTTTATGTATTATTGCTATTGTTATTGTTGTGGTTGTTATTGTCCTGCTTCTTTGTAGCACAAATATTTTGTTACCTGTGATAACCAGGAGGCTTTCACCAAGTAAACTAATTGCCATTGAGTTGACCCCGGCTCACGGTGACCCCACGTGTGTCAGAGTAGAACTGTGCTCCATAGGGTTTTCAGTGGCTGATTTCAGAAGTAGATCACCAGGCCTTTCTTCCAAGGCACCTCTGGGTGGGTTCAAATCACCAACCTTTCGGTGAGCAGCCAAGCGCGTTAACCTTTTGCACCACCCAGGGACTTATATAGATCAGGGTAAAAAATGGTAGCATTTGTAAGTCAAGCTATCATTTGAAGGACAATTGTTACTTGAATGAGAGAGGTGGAGGAAGAAGTTGAGAGGGAGCTAGAAGAATCTGTGACGTGTTTTGAGCAAGGAAGAAACCTTTGGAGGTTTGCGTGAGAATTGACTGACAGAGCAGGTTGTGCTTTGCCCCTAAATATGAAAGCGAAACCGTAGCTAAAATGCCTAGGGGCACAAGGCAAGAAAGAGATTGTGTATCACAAAAATAAGATAACTCGGTCCCCTTTCTACAAGGGGTCTGAACATTGACACTGATTTCCTCACTTTGTCTTCCTTTTAGGCACTCTCACCAGGAGGGATAGTTGTTAAGAGCCTTGACTCTGGAGTCAGATGGCCTGGGTTCAAAGCCTAACTCTACCACTTGCTAGCTGCGTGACCTTAGGAAAGCCATTTGACATCTTTTCTTCATCTGTAAAATGGGGATGATGATAACACTACCTGCCACATGGAGTTACGATGATTTAGTGAGTTCGGTAAAGTGCTCTTAAAAGTGTCTAGCTCCAGCTTTTAAAAGCGTCTAACCTCTACCCTGACCATTACCACCTGGAACAGAGTCTAGCATGAAGTATAAAGTCTCATACTAACGTTCATTAAATAAAATTAGCGAAAGTTACCTTGAAAGAATCAACTTGTAGGCTCCATCCAATGTCAATGGATGCCTCTGTCTCCTCATGCTTCTCTACCTCCATCAGATCTTACCTTTAAAGTGAGTTACAGGGAGCTTATATATTTAGTGGATTGACTGTGTGTGTATGAGAGAGAGAGAGGGAGAAATAGGATTCCCCTCCCTGATTCTCATAAATAACCATGGAAGGGTAGATAAGGTGTTTGACTGCACTGGAAAAAGCAAAACAGCATCCAAACAGCTTTAAGCCTTCTGAATGGGTCTGGATTTTAAAAGAAAAATCATGTTGAGTGTTTGCCTGAGGAACTATAAATTTGGTAAGTAGTATTTCCAATATAGGGTCACTATGAGTCAGAATCGACTCAAAGGCACACACCAACAACAATAACATTTCCAATATGTTCTGCTTTGCACTTTTCTTGGTATGAATTCAAGTTTATGGTAGTTGCTGTTGTTAGCTGCTGCTGAGTAGGTCTCCGACTCATGGCAACCCCATGTGTTACACAGTAGAATTGTTCCCTAGGGTTTCCTTGGCTGTAATCTTCACAGAAGCAGACCACCAGGACTTTCTTTCGCAGAGCTGCAGGGTGGATTTGAACTGTTAACCTTCAAGTTAGTAGCTGCTTGTGCCACTCAGGCTCCTAAAATACTTGTAAATAAAGGCCACTTATCAACCG
Organism: Loxodonta africana; assembly: GCF_030014295.1. Classification (NCBI taxonomy): domain Eukaryota; kingdom Metazoa; phylum Chordata; class Mammalia; order Proboscidea; family Elephantidae; genus Loxodonta; species Loxodonta africana. Next base: position 125,154,024 of record NC_087369.1, read on the forward strand.
TTAGAACCACACAAAATGATCTTGCATTTTTTTTATGACTGGTTTTGTTTTGTTTTGCTTAGATTTGTCTCTGGCCCGTGTGAGATAACCTCACGATTCTTTCATGAAAATAATTTGTGAATCAGTACGTACTTGCAATAGTCAGAATGAGAGACCATACTGTTTTGTGGATTGTTGCGGCTTTAGTCAAAGCGAAGTATCTGGAAGGTCTTGTGTAGGACTGGAAATCGGAAGTGCATCCATAGTATTGATCTTGGAGACCTCCATTCCCCCATGTTTCCTGCAAAAATTTGTCCTGTTTCTCAATGACAGGCAGGAGGTACACCCTGAAAAGTGCTGCTTGTTCATGGCAGATTGTCTTGATGAATTATTTCAGAGTTCCATCTAGCTGTTTTCCACGTATCTAGTGACCTACCAAGGTCACTTCGGGTCTGGATTGCCAGCCAGGTTTTGGGTTTTTGATATTGGGTGGGGAAGGAGAACTGACTTTCTGCATTGGCATGATCAGAGGGGATCTTGGTGGTTCAGGACTTCTTGGCCAATTAACTGGAAATCAAACAAATACAGCATTTTATGAAGTATCTATAGTAACACCTGCAAATAAGTTAAAAAAAAAACAGTGGCTCAATTTGCCCTACTTAAGTGGGAAAAGCCTGTCATAGAGTACCCACCTCAAGATGTCAAAAACTCTATACCCCATTTCAAAGCTTAAGAGACTTAAGGGAGAGGGTAAAAAAAAAAAATCCTATGACCTCCCCATGGATTAATTTCTTGTATTCTTTCCTTTTGACTCATATCACATATAAAAGTTTCCCTCCTAGATTCTATTTTCATTGATTTCAGGACCCCTTGCCCATGGTATGACATCAGCATCAGCATCGTGATTAACATTATCGGATACTTGTTACTTACCAGGCACCATGCTAAGTGCTTTATATGTATTGATTAATCCTCACAACAACCCTATGAGGTAGGTCCTATTGTCATCTTTATTGAGGCACAGAGAGACAACATGCACAAGGTCACCCAGCTGATAAATGGTGTAGCCCAGATCCAAACTTCAGGAGTCTGGCTCCAGAGTCCATGGTGTCAACTATTGTGCTATCAACCTTAAAAGATACATATGAAAAAAATGACACAAATAAACCATTATTTTCAGGCCAATGGCCATTTTTGACTTTTTTGTTATTGTTTGTAGTAGAGTTGGTTTTTCACTGAACCATCTGTAATCTTTCAGATGGCATTAGGTGACCTAGGTTATACATTGGCTAGTATTCGGGGTCATCTGTGGCCTTGGAACTGACATGGCCGGATGTCAAATCGATGACTTTGGTAGGTGATGTTTGGAGGAAGAATATTTGCACGCCAAGTGTACCCTGGGTTGATTTTTTCTCTTCCCAGGATTCCTCTGGAAGCTCCTGTTGTGTGAGATACATTTTCCATTTTTTCTGAAACCCTAGTACATTTCAGGAAATTAGAACCAGTGAATTTCTGGGGGCTGTCCATCAGGTGCAACATCAGAAGATGATTTGTCACTGATTGGTAGGACCTTTGCTTTGCCTTTCTGAAGCCGGACTCCTGCCCTGTTTTGTGGTTGGTCTGTCCCTGGGAGTTGATTCATGTTCTCTTTGCAATTTCTTTTCATAACATCTTGGCATAATGCCTTTGACTAAAAGGGATATTTTTCTAATGCCTCTGCTTTAATTTAGGAACAACTGGTCTGATGTTTTCCAACTGATCTCCAAAGTGGAAAATACACATGCCTAGGAAAACAGGGATTTCTAAACGAAAATGCTGACACAGTCTCGTTAACGTGTGGGTTTTGAACATCCTGCCATTCAGTAAAATAGTATTTTTGTGTCCTGTAAAATACCAAACATCTGCTTGCAGTGAGCATACTTAACACCTTTTGGTTTTCTTTTCATCTAATCTGAATGCACCTGGGAAGGAGTGAAACTTCAGATAACACAGATGAAAAGTTTGAAACAAGGCATTTTTATTTGAAAAACACTTTGTAAGCCTAATGGAACCCAGAGCTCAAATTACAAGCACCATTCAAAACAACATGGTGGCAAAATGCCTTTGAATGGTACAGAAAGTGCCCGAAGATCTGAGAGCCAGCAACAGGGCTGTGAAGTAAGGCTGGTTAATGAGAATAAAATAAGAGGCAAAGAGATATATTATGATTGAAGCTGAGAGTCAAAACTCATATCTCAGGGTTTGAAATAGAGACCAGTAGTCAGAAGCCAAGCAGATGCCAACGCCCAGGTGGACTCAGTGGCAGGACTGGCGAAAGGAAAAGAAAGAAAAAAACGTCTTATTATTAGAATTGCCTCACTAGTCTCCATGCGTTTACTCTTTCCCCACCCTAATGATTTTCTATATTGCTACCAGAATCCTTCTGGAAAAGCGTATCATATGATGTCCCTCCCTCACTTAAAAACATTCCGTCATTCCCTATAGTCTACTGAAAAATGTTTGATTTTTTCTAAGGTTTTTAACTATCTGGACCCAAGCTACTCTTTTCAGCCTTCTCTAACGCTGTTCCTATTCCTGATACGCCACATCCTATACTCAGTGGTTATAAAGCAGGACCGGTTTCATTTGGAAATCTCTTGGAGTGTTTTTGGTTGTTACAATGACTAGAGGATGAGATGAATATTTAGTGATCAGGAACAAAGGATGCCAAGTGTCTTGCAATGACTGGCACAGACCCCTCACCATTTCAGAATTGCCCCACTGGAAATGCCAATAGCCCCCTTGTTGAGAAACCACAAATTGCTAGGCAAACTGGACTGTTTTCTGATCCCCAGGAACAACAATGCTTTCCCAGTAACCCAGTGTGGCTTCTACTGTTCCCTCTCCTTGCGATGCTTGCCCCTTTGCTCATCTTTGCCTGTCAGATACCTATCAAGCTTCAGAGTCTAGCTTTTTCATTGCAGCCTTTCCTTATCTCCACTGAGAAGTAAGTCCTCCTCTTCTCTCCCAGAGCTGCTGAGCATCCTGTGGTGTAGTAGAAAAAAAGTATGAGAATCTTGAGACCCAAATTTTTGCACCGGCACTGCCATTTGCTAAGTGTATCACATGGGGCAAATGATTTATCTTCTCTGGGACTTAGTTTCTTCATCTGTAAAATGAGAGAGTTGAGAAACTGAGGGGGTGGAACTAGATATTTCCTCAGATTCCTTCCACTGCTAATTTTCTATGGGCCCCTTATCACATATCTCATTTTAATAGCAGTCTAGGACATCTTTAGATTCTGCACCATAGTACCTTGTATATTATGTGATTCAAGTAATTGTTGACCAGTCCAGAGAACATTACGCTCTTTATCTTTTGTTGAAGCTGGCACTGATCATTGCCTAACTTCATTGTGCTTAATCTAAGAAGTTTGTATGTATGAGCTGAGAAAAGAGGAACAGTTTTCTGAGGTCACTTAATGAGGCAAGGAAGAGCCATTTTGGATAATTATTTTGTTGGGTAATTATTATCATTGCTAAACCTATGTAGAAAAGATCACACATGTTTAAAGAAAATCCAAGAGAATATTGTAATGGGTTTTGTGTTTTGCTGTATGTGGAAAAATCTCTGACAAAGTAGCAGTAACTATGAAAGATACATCACATAGGTTTATAATCCTGTGGTCTGAAACAGGCGGCTTGTCTTAAAATTAGAAGTTTTGTAGGCTGCAAACGTGTTCAACTGGCACTTGCCTTGATATAATAGCTCCCTTACAGATTGGCTGGAATCCCATCCATGCTGTCCAGATGTGCATTCACAGCTGTGCATCTGCATTATGATGTATGGGCATAATGCAAAGTACCTAGTTTGCATAATCTTTCCCAGATGCAGGGCTTTTCTTAAGCCTTCCTAAAGGGTTGTCACTAAACCTGAGCATCATGGCTTGGCTTCTACTGGAATCTCAGAACTGTCTCAGCTGCTAACTTCATGAAGTCGATCATATTATCAACTGGAATTTCTGTAGTGTTCCCACTTTCATTGAAAGATTTGGACATGTGATCAGTTATTGCCGCACAACTTTTTTCTTTTAAATAAGTCATAGAAATGTATTATCTAATTGGGATGCCACCTAGGGTTTTTTTTTTTTTCCCCACCCAGGGCCAATCATCTACCTTGGGACAAAAAAGTAAGCACCTCCTCCTCCTATCCCAAGTTTAATTAGTAACCTTTTTAACACTTTTCTCCATTTCTACCTGCTCCCAGGATAATCTTCACCCTTCTTCCACATTGTGGCCATGTTTTAGCCCAGTGGTTTTCAAAACGTGCCCGATTTAGGGTTTCTTTGGAAAGTTGATAAAAGCACAATAAACATTTCTATAGAAGTTTCTGGATGTTAGGCATGGTCCTAAGCTGGATAGATGATAGATACATAGATACATACCTATACATATACATACACATATACATATATGTACACATATATCTGGAAACCCTGGTGGCGCAGTGGTTAAGAGCTACAGCTGCTAACCCAAAGGTCGGCAGTTGGAGTCCACTAGCCGCTCCTTGGAAACCCTATGGGGCAGCTCTGCCCTGTCTTTTGGGTCGCTATGAGTCGGAATCAACTTGATGACAACGGGTTTGGTTTGGTTTTTGGTTTACACATATATACATTTATAGATACATAGATGAAGCCCTGGTGGATAGATGCACATTTATATATATACTCACTAATCCCTACAACAGTCCCATGAGATAGGTGCCATTTTACATATGGAGAAACTGTGGCATGGAGAGATAAAACAACTTATTCAACGTAAGTGGTAAAGTCAAGATTGAAATCCAGGAAGTCTGCCTCCAGAATCTACGCTCTAAATCATTAACCTACACCTGAATAATTGGGATTGGTAGGTGGAAGGGGGCAAAACAGGTGGCCGGGAGGCGAGACTTGGGGTCTCTCAATCCCTGTTTCAACCATAGCAACTCCACTTTTATCTGTTTTATATATTGGGCTTTCATGTGAGGTTTTGTTTGAAGAAGGGGTTATTTTGTTAAAAAAAAAAAGGAGGGGGGCATCCTAAAGCCTGAATCTTTGGGGAGGAAGGGTGGGGGTATGAGAAATTGATTCTCGGAAATGGACCATTTATTCACTCATCCTTACATGAGGCATACAAATATTTGCTGAGTTTTCCACTTACCTTGCAACCTTATGGATAGGCAGATGGATAAGTAGCCAGAGTCTCTTGCATAAATGACTAAATGGGTTTCTTACCCAGAGCAGTTGGTATCATAGATAGTGGGACCCTTCCAGGGGACTCAAAGGCCAGGAAACCTTACCCCTCCAAATGGGAGCAGGTTGAGTCTCTTGCTCTATGTACCTGACGCCTGTTTGTCATAAAGTGTATTTGTCACCTACATTAAAAGAACTTATATTCTTTCCCTACTGGTGTTAGACATCTTTCTGTTAACCCTCTCACCATCTCTTTTCAAGATGACAAGTACAAAAGCTGAGAAGCCAGATCATAAGAAGATACCCGAAGTGCAAAATGCTGACACCAGTGTCAAGACCAAGACGCAAAGATTTTTGCTAAAGCCAGAAGTCCTAGGAGGCCCCGTTGCAGTTGGAACCCTGTTCTAACCGGAGGAATTATTTATTATATTGCTGGTCCTTGGTCTTAACAGGGTTATCATTTTCTAGTCCATAGAACACAGTTCTCCTTACCAATTCTGTACAGGTCATTGGATCTGGTCTCTCAGGTAGCAGCATCTCTGGGTGTACTATTTGTCTTTCAGCCGCAGTTTCTCTTGTGTAAATCAGTAGCTGGAGTTGATGGTCTCACCGTTTTTTTGTTTTTTTTCTTCTGGAAGGTGGTGCTGGTAAGGGGTGCACCATAAGCTGCTTGAAGTTCAGTCAGCACCATGGATGACATGAAGTGAAAGTGCTATATTTCACAATCAGAGGTGTGAATGAAGAAGTCTAAAGAAAGTAATTTCCTTGAAGGCAGGAGTCTAGTTTGATATGATTCTATATATAAACAGACTTTTATATTTTATAATTATACTCAGTGAATGATAAGTAAATGCTAAGTGGTAATAACTTAAAAGAATGATATACCTTGGTCATCCTGTATTTTAGCTAGCAACCTAGATCCCCAAGAAGCGTGATTTACTATTCACCACCACCACCACCATCATCATCATCACCATAGCAACTACAATTTGTTAAGCATTTACTCTTTGTCAGGTACCATTCATAATATCATTTAATTATCACAGCAACTCTATTAATTAGATTCTATTATTACATGCATTGTATGGATGGGGAAACTGAGATTTAGAGAATTTAAGTAAGTTGCCTAAGGTTACACAACTCTAAGTGTTAGAGCCATGATTCAAAAGCCAGGGAGTCTGGCTCCAGAACCTATACCTTAACTCTTGTGCTATGCTGTGCTCTGTTATAAAGAGGAGTACACTGAGGACTCACCGATTTCGAACACCATCCAAGGGTGTGTAGACTTCTGAAATGCCCGAATAACTTAGAAGATTGTCCTGCACTATAAATTCCAAGGAAAGTGTTTTAGAGTGGCTCATGTATATTTGGAGCTTCCTTTTAAAACCTTGGGGGAAAATATAATATCTCCATGGTCTCTGCTGCTTTCTGCTCTGTCTTGAGGGGTTTTTTTCTTATTAAAAATGCTACATCCTTAAGGAACTCTGAGCTGTGAGATCTCCTAAATTTAACTTTTAAACTAAAGTTGTAATCAGTATAGCTTTACTCCCACACATTTTCTATTTTACCGACCACATCTCCCCTCCGACAGAGTGTCTGTGCCAGCGATGTTGGGCAGGAGCCCAGTAGGGGGTTGCCCCAGTGTTATTTATCAGTTTATAGGCTGCAGAATCAAAGTACATGTGATAATTGATTTACTCTTCTTCATCCTTTGAGGACTGATAACTCAATTAACATGTCAGATACTGACTATATATCTCTTTCAAAAAATCCTCAAAGGTGATTTTGTATTTTGGATTGGATAAGGTGTGAGAGGTATTTTTTGTTGTTGTTTATATTTTATTAAAAGTTTTATTCCCTTTGACTATTCTCAGCAGATGTTACCTTAATATTTGGGTTTCTTTCTTTGTTCTTCTTAATCTGTGTGTTTTAAGAAAGAATGATGATATTTTGAAGCAGGCAGTTGAGGAAATAAGAATTAAAATGTCCCGAGTGAAATAATTCTGGTTCCTAGTCCCCGGGTGGGAGAGAGTGTCCATTCAGCTGATTGGCAAGGCTGCCCGTGTTCAACAGCACATGCAGTTGGATTTGGGGATGTGCCCAAGGGGTGATGAGGGAAGTACTGATCTGGATCTGAGTTATGATTTTAAGACAGTGGTGTCCAAATGATTTTGATCTAGCACCATGATCAGAAAAATGTTTTGAGCGCACACACCTCTGTATGCATATTATATAAATAATGAAAAACAGAAAATATTATGGATGTTTAATATTTTCTTCTTGTATCCAAGGAATCTTTTTTATAACCATAGGGTGCATGTACCCACATTGAAGACTACTAACTTAGGAGTCCTACTTTGGGTGACCCTGGGCAAACCTCCCTCAGAGAATCTGGGTCTCAGTTTTCCATATGTCATAGGAGAGAGATGCACTAACATGCAGTTCTGAGTTTTGTTTTATGCTTGTTATTTGAATACCTTTTTCCTAGGATAGTCCCATGGACCTTAGTTATTATTTCAAGATAAAGTTTTAGCTGCTGCTTTGGAGGCATTTTGAGTCAGATTACTACTGAAGTATGAGGACTATATTGTTTGTCCCAGTTAGAAGCCCTCCAGTAGCATTTACACATTTATGTTTATATGTCTGATTATTTTAATATGGCCAAGGTACAATTTACTAAGTTGGAATAGTATCAAAATCTGTCTCCCTCATGTGCTTTTCTTTCTGTATTTTCATACAATCTCTTCTTTTCTGTTCTTTGTTAAGCCACTTAGAGATGGTCATTGATATAGTTGTTTGTAACAATGAAAATTTATTTTGTTCAGCCCTTAAGCCCTTATAGGAAAGGCAGTACCAAAATTCAATAAATGAAACTATCAATTATGTGGTTAAGTGGTTATTGGATAAAGATAGATATTGCCTTGTCGAAGATAATCTGGGCTTTAGCAGACTTGTTTATAAGATCTGTCTTTACTAGTTTCCTCATGTTTAAAGCACAGAAGAATATAATTCTTAGTTTTTCTACAAAATATGAAATACTGTATATGCATATTACATTTTCCTTTCTAAAGTCATATGAAAACAGCACCCTCTGGATGGCAGAGGCATAGGGAGAGGGAGGCACTTGTCCCCTTGCACAAATCCAAGGGGGCACCAGACAAGGCATGGAATGACATTCTGAGGTGCCACATATATGAACTGAGGCAGCCAGATAAGAGGAGGGGAAGGTGTTTCTGCTGACGCCTCACCGCTATTAAACGTGTATTCATCTTGAACTGGGGGAGGGTGCAATTTAGAGATTGCCCTGTGCGCTGGAGTTGGGTAAACTAAAAACCAGTTGCCGTAGAGGTGATTCTGACCCCTAGGACAGAGTAGAACTGCCCCATAGGTTTTCCAAGAAGAGGCTGGTGGACTTGAACTGCTGACCTTTTGGGTAGCAACCATAGCTCTTAACCACTATACCGCCAGGGTTCCTTGAGTTGAGTAGAAAAAAAATGCAATTTATAGATTGCCCCTGGGTGCTTGTTACCCTCACAACGTCACTGCTGGACTGTAAACAAATGGGCAATCTTGTGTGTATTTCAGTTTTCACACCAAGACCATTTTTGTTATTGGGTAATTAGTAGGTTATTTTTTTGGTAGTGTTTTGAGTTGGTTAGACCAATCCCTGCCCTTTACATGTCCATTATGAAGGCATCGTAAAAGCACTGAGGGTACCACTGGAGGTGAAGATTTTCAGTCACTGAGGAGTGAAAAATAAATGGGTTTATGAAATTGAGAAAATGATTTAGTTAATACGTGTACTCCCGCTTCCGGATATTCCTATAATAATGCTGGTATAGTTTAGTTCTACTCAACTATTTTATTTTGCAATTGCGTGTTTCCTTGATTGCATTCTTAGGTAGTTTTCATTTGTGTATACGAATTGGGCATTGATGGTTTTGCCACCCAGAATCCACTCATCATTGTTTTTGAAAGCACACCTTTTTTTCTCCTTGGGATATCACTTCATCCCCCAATCTCAGTTTACATGCTTTTGGTGGGCACATGATCTAGGCTTAAGCCAATTAGAACCTTGCATTACCCTAACTTCAAAGATTAGTTCAGGGATGGACATGTGACCCAACTAGAGTAAAAGATGCAATGAGATTTTAGTGGACACTTCTGGGAAAAAGATTTGCACCCTTGTCAATGAGCTTAGGGTTGTGTGAATGTAAATCTGGAGTTTCTGTAGCCATCTTGCAACCATGACAGACAAACCTGAAATGGATGAGGGCAGAGGTGAAAGACAAAGACTAGGGGATGGGATCCTGGATACATCATCTGAGCCACCAATACAGACATGCTTACCTGGAATTTTCCCTTATATGATCCAATAAATTTTGGTTAAGGCATTTGGAGGTTTTGTTTTCTGTCACTTGCAACTAAAATTGTTTTGATGACTCCCCTTCCACCCTTAATCCCAGGGTATGACCCAGACTCTAATTTATATAGCCATCTATAGTGCCAAGTCAATTGTTGTCTTTCAACATGGAGAGAGAGAGAGAGAGAATATGTTTAAGCATTCTGGCCTGGATTAGTAGAATAGGTGGAAATGAGGCCTATTTCCCTCTTTCTCTTTTTACATGGTGGTATAAAAAAGATATATTTCACATTTATTGAGTGATGCACTATGCCAGGCAGTGTGCTAGGCACTGGACATTCAAAGGTTGAAACATAATTCAGGCCTGGAGTTTACAATGTAGTGGGAGAGATTTGTACATAAGCCAGTAATTCCAACACAAGGAACACTTGCCAGGGTAATGGGAGTATGTCCAAGAGACATCTAACTAAGACATGAAATTTGAACTCTGCTTTACAGTGTGTATACTGGACAGCCAAATGGAGAAGGCCATTGCAGGCAAAGGAAATAACATGAGGCATTTTCTTTAAGAATTCCTGAGCTTTGAGTGCATTATGGGGCTACTGGCAACGAAATGGGCTACTTTCACAGGAAGTGGAGGAGTGGGATTCAGGTAGCAACATTTACTTACTTAATTGATTTGGGACTGGATATTTACTTCAGTTTCAAGTTATAGTTAAGCATGTTGTGCAGAATGGAAAGCAAATACAATTACATAATTTGAACAGGGAAAGGGTCAAGTATCTGTAAAATTTTCAGGTGTGTGGTAGTCAGCTTACTCTTCTGATAAAATATAACACCCCCACCCTCCTCCTGATCATGCTCTATGATGCTTTTAAGGTGCTAAAGAATGCAGTGTGTCCTCCTCATGGTAAATAACAGTTCTTTAACCAGCCATGTTAGAAATCTCCCACACTCCCCAGCCCAAGTGGTCACCCTTCCCGCTCCGTCACTGCATTCGTTGCTAGTTAAATGGCTTTGAATGTGTGCTGAGTGTCAGCAGTCTTCTAGGTGCCCTGGAGGAAGAAGAGCTCTGCCTGGGCATTCATTCTAAATTAGGCATAAAGGCTAGTGTTCAATTGTGAGGATTTGCAAATTATATTTTCCAAATACCTTACCGGCTTAAAGCTAATTTCCAAAAGTTGAGTATTAATACTATCCAGAATTCTCATTGACTTCAGAAAAAGCTGCCTACAATCAAGGTTGATGGTGCTTTAGAATAGAAAAACAGCTTAAAGCAGTAGATGATCAAATGATCAGTGGCAGTGAAAGCATACAGGGGAGCTGTGTTTGGGAATTTTAAAATGTTGAAATCAAAGGGAACATAAAAATAGTAGTAGGGAAATATAGCCTCTTATGGCTCACAGACTATAAAAAAATAGATGTGCCTAAATTTTGGGAAATCTACCAGTTACAAAAATCGGAATTTAATTTGAAAACAAATGGGGGCAATTAATGGCAGGACTGAGGATTTAGTCGAGAATGGTTCGTTAAAATATGTAATGCATCCGCTGCTTTTAAGTGCTGACTTTAACAGATTATGAACACTCTGGCAAGCTGGGTAGCAAAGAAACAAAGGTCAAGTATTTAGAACTAATGTCAACTGAAAAATGAAGATGAACCATCCCTGCAGTTATCATGTGTTAATGGGGAAAAGGCTTCAATTTACAATTAGCAAAGCATCTTCATGCGAGGACTCACTTATGTGTTGAAGGCCATAGAAGGGACTCCTGGTTTATATAAGAGCAAAAGAAATAACATGCTAGTTTAATCATCCCACATAATTAGTTAAACCATGTTTTAAAAACATGGCATGATTAAAAGAGTTGCTGGGGAGAAAAATATAACTTAGAAAATAATTTGGTTGGTTACAACAATGGGTGTGTGGGGAGGATCGGGGTGGTGAGAGGGAAGATGTGCTATGATTTATCTGACTGCCATGTAGACATGGGCGGCAGGGGTCATTCTCACTAGAGTCTGCTGATTACCTTTGCCCTTGACAAGTCATTCGTTTATTCATTCATCCTTACGTGTGTTCCTTTTTTCATCCAATGAGCTTACCGAGCACTTACATATGTGGACACGCCCACTAACTGTGGAGGAAAGGCCAAGGAGACTACTGGGGACAGGTGAAAAATCCGGACACGTGAAGCTGGAGCAGTGCATAGTAGGAGTGAGTGAAAGTGTGCTATTTCAAAACAAAGAGCTTAGCTTTGGCCACATTCTTGAACCCTTCCAAATGTAGTTGTGCATCCTGAAAGGCTCATTAGGGAACAATGCCTTTGGATACTAAACTGGGAAAGAGGGAAAATAGGGTTGCCTGCTCGGCTTTGACACCAAGTTAGTTGTCTTGACCTTGGACCAATCCCTTAAGCTTTCTGTGCCTTGGTCCCCTTGCCTATAAAAAGAGGATGATTCTCTACTGCTGCTTGCCCTAGCCTCACATGGATGAACTCGGAATTAATTAGGTTAAAGAAGTGAACAGTGAGGCACATTAAAGCTCCTCAGAGGTAGGCACTAAGTGAGCAGTACGAATAACAATTCAAATATCGGCGATAGAGCTGTAATTGGGGTTCATTTTAAATGGGTCACTTGGTGAAAACCAGGGACAATACTAATTTTAAAGAGACTTGCTAACCCTTTTGATTGAAGTACCCAACTAACAAGGCATTTAAATTTTTTAACCACATTTTCAAGACCAACATCGCAGTGATAGTTCCTCCTACTCCTTATCCTCACACCCAACTTTGAAAGATTTGCAGATCTTTGATTTAGAAAAGAATTGGCTCTGCAATGAAAAGAGAAAAATAAAGAGTAAGTGAATGAATAAAATTATATTGGCCTTCTTCCAGCAGGTTGCTGATCCATTAAAAGTACCCCCGAGATGTTTCTTGGATTATTATTTTCTTTTGTCCTTGTAAAATATCACATTTTTACTAGCCAATTAAAATGGATTTTTAACTACTGAGCACGCAGCCTGTTGTTACCGTTCCTAAACAATTCGTTCTCCTCTCCTTGAACAGGAGAGACCAGATGCCCTCAAACCAAGTTCCAAATTTCCAAAAAGTCTTCTCAGGAAAGAGAAAATGTGTCCCTGTGAAGCAGGGGCAGGCAGCCCAGAGGACAGATGGATGCAAGTGAGTGGCCCTAGAGGAGATCATTATAACCACCAACTAAACCCAACCTACCTCTTCTCTTCTTCTACACCTTCTCTCAAGCTGCTTACTCTTCTAGTTGCCATTGCTTTCTTCTCTTCCCTTTTCAAAGGAAGAAACCACCAAACTGGTGTATCTAAAGTACTAGTGGCAGAACTGGGTATGGATCTATAGCTGGAAGTTTCGAAGCACTACTAGGCCTCTTCCCACAGCAATAGATAAGAATGCACGTTTTGACAGGTTTGAAGATCAGGAAGAGAATTATTGAGGGGCTTTCAGCTTCTCTTCTGAGAACCGTTTGATGGGCTAGGCACACAAGCTCAGAAGCACCAAGAGAAGCATCTCCACACTAAGCAGGCTGGTGTTTACATCATCTTCAGGGTACAAATAGCCTTTTCACCAATGAAGGCCACTGTCAGATATACATGGGCCTAGCAGGGCTAAGACATAGGAAAAGAAGGGAGAAATATAAAGAAGTATATGAGATGGAATATGACAGAATTCTACCAGTGATGGCATTGTAGGGTCACATAGTGTCCAGAATAATGAAACCCCACACAGTGCCATGTTGTTACATGCAGTATCTCATTTAATCCCATCAACAATCCAATGAAGTAGATATTGTTTTTATCACCTTCATTTTACAAAGGAAGGACAAGCCACAGGGAGGTTATGTGGCTTGCCCAAGGCCATACAGGAAGAATTATGGGTCAGGTCAGGTCTGTCTGATTCCATAACATTTACTACTAACTCCACTGTTCCTTTTGTTGCTTAGTAATGAGTGGAGGATAAAAAAATCTGGGTGATAATATGAAGGCTGAAAAATGTCTGTGTTATAGGGTAACTAAGGCAGGGGAGTGTGGAACTAGAAAGGAAACTACAGTTGATAGGGAGAAGAGTTAGATGCCCGGTAAAGGGACCGTGGAAGAAAATGTTTGGTGCTTGATATCATAGTGACTCTCACGTGTTCTCCAATATGAGCAAAGACTAAGTGAAAGTAATATATTTTCATTTTAAAATGAAAATAAAGTTGTTCTTTCCCCTCTAATGAGAGGAGAGATAGGTAGGGTAGGTAAGGTGGGTAGGTAGATAGGTAGATAGATTGATAGATAGCTGCCTTCAAGTTGACTCTGACTCATGGGAGCCTTATGTACAACAGAATGAAACATTGTCCAGTCCTGCATCATCCTCACAGTCATAGGCATACCTGAGACCATCTTTGGAGCTATTGTGCACATTCATCTAACCAGAGGTCTTCCTTATCCTTGCTGGCCCTCTATTGCACCTAACATGATGTCCTCCTCTAGTGATTAATCACTCCTGAAGACATGTCCATGGAAACCCTGGTGGCATAGTGGTTAAGTGCTGCGGCTGCTAACCAAAAGGTCAGCAGTTGGAATCCGCCAGGCGCTCCTTGGAAACTCTATGGGGCAGTTCTACTCTGTCCTATAGGGTCGCTGTGAGTCGGAATCCACTCGACAGCACTGGGTGGAAGATATGTCCATTGCATGTGATTTGGACGAGGTTCTGTTGTGATCCACAAAGTTTTCACCAGGCCTTTCTTCCTAGTCTGCATTAGTCTGGAAGCTCTGCTGAAACCTGTCCACCATGGACGACCCTGCTAGTATTTGAAATACCAGTGGTATAGCTTCCTGCAGCGCTGTGTGGCAAACTGTGGGAATAGGGGTTAAATCGATGTAGAGTAGTCCACAGGCCAGATAACAAAGTCAGACACGTATTTATAGGTGTATATTAAAAAAACAAAACAAAAAACCTACATATGAAATTGAGACAAATCTCCTGAAAAACAATATTTGTTTGTGGTTGCCTAGCACATCACAGGGTTGCTATCTTATGTTGTTTCTGGGTGATACCTAAACAATTTATCTGGCTATCCAGTTGTTTAGACAGTTGCTAATGTCCATCTCTGCTAATTCTGATGAGTCACTGCTACTTGGGAAACCCAGGGATAATGCTGGTGCCTTTATTACAAGGCACAGCTCAGACTAAGAGTTTGTCCCTCTGATACATCTGACAGAAACAGGGCCCTATATGCAAAGACTGGGAAAGCCACTTGCAAGAATGACTAGAGCGGAAGAGGATGCTTGTTTCAGTTATGGTGCTCTTGTAGCATTGCTTAGGCTTTGTGGGCTGCAGAGTTCCAACAGATCTCACTGGAAAGCGTCTTTGCATCTCCATTGCACAGGTTTTCTTAATACCATTTCATTTCTAAGACCCAATATTCTTTTCCCACCTCTGCTTCTATGAAATACTCTCTGGCATTTACAATGGGCAAAATAATAATAATAATGCAGCCAGCCTTACCTAAATGACGTGTTCCCATTTTTCTCCATCTGCCATGAATTTTGGATCCTGACAAGGGCTTGACCTTTGGAGAAGCAAACCTCTCTCGTGTTGCTCCTGTGGTATATTTTTATCTCCCAGGTATTTTGGAAGCTATTTACCTGTGTTAATGATTTACCATCTAAACAGGTCCGTTCCTTCACTGATTTATTTTCATCTGCATATTCTATGGAAGCCTATTTGGTATGGACAGAATCACCTATGCTTTCGGAGGCTCTTTTCCTAGCAGATTTCTCTACAGCAGGACTTGCACATCATTTGCAATGTGTCAAAATGAAATGGGGTCCCTTGAGAAGTTTCCCAATAATGATACAGTAGAAATCTCAAAGCAAAGCTCTCTCTACTTTTCTTACATTTTTTTTTTTTTGGCTAGACAGAGAGATTCCCCTTTATTAACTTAATTGACAAAAACTCCAGTCAGTTTTTTTTTCTATCTCATTGAGCCACTCTGTATATATATAAAAAAAAAATTATAGCTATATATATAACATTTATTAAGCACTTAACATGAGACACACATTGTGTTAAGTGCTTTACATGCACTATCTTTAAAACACACCTAGGACGTTATAGCTCCATGTTTACAGATGAGAAAATGGAGGCCCAGAGTGGTCAAGTGCTTGTAGCTAGTAATATGGAAACTGTATTTCAAAGCCAGTGTGTCTAATGCTAAAGCAGATGTTTTTAAATAGTGCACTGGTATTAGTTAGGGTATAGGCTAAACTAACAAAGGGCCCCAAAATATAGTGATTTAAATAATGTATGTTTCTTTTTCTTTGGTGTTATAGTCTGGGTGGGGCAGCTGTGCTTCATGAGACTGTTTAGAGACACTGATTCCTTCCATCTTATGGCTCCGTCTAGCTCTAGGAATGCCCCTCCTCTACATAGGCAAAACTGGATTACTGCTGCATCTGCATTCCAGCCCCCGGGAAAGAGAAAAGGGCATAGAGGTGAAGTATTTCTTATTTCTAAGCATGTGAAGCAAAAGATGCACATGTCACTTCTGCTCAATTCCTGTTGGTTGTTCATATAGCCACACCTAACTGGGAAGGCGTGTATTTGGCCTGAATTGGGGAGAGGTTCTATTACTAAAAGAAAATTTAAGGGGCAACCAACAGTCTGCCACACCACTATATGTCCTGGTGTAATTCATCATCATCCCCTTCCAAGTCAGGTAAAACCTGTTGCTGTTGAGTCAATTCCAACTCATAGCGACCCTATAGGACAAAGTAGAACTGCCCCATATGGTTTCCAAGGAGCGCCTCGTGGATTTGAACTGCCGACCTTTTTGGTTAGCAGCCGTAGCTCTTAACCACTATGCCACCAGGGTTTCCAAGTCAGGTAGAGGGCATCAATAGGACACTACCTTCTGTGGAGGGGAGAACAGCCTGAAGTCAAATACAAATGGATAGTGTAGGTATAAAGGTTCAGGGACGGGGAGCTTCATATAGCAACTGTGTTGACTTAAATATTCATGCTAACATTTGCTGAGTTTTATGGCCTTTCTTGAGAAGTTCTATTTGGGGACATTGATTATCTTGGTATTTATGTAGTAGTCAAACCTTTGCTTTGTCTGCAGTCATTTTTCAGTTGTTCCTCTTGTGATATTGACAACCTGAACAATCAAGTTATTCTCTTTCTTTCTTTAGATTTTTAATTCTGTAAATATGCATTAGCTCAGCATTGTCTTTGCTGAGCATCTTAGGAGTACTTGGACTCTGGAGCATTGATAGTGCTATCGATATGATCATTCTCAGATTTTCTCATTTCTGTGTCTCAGTGTGTTAGTGTGCAGGCTGGCTGTTGCTGAGGTAGAGGATCAGGACTAGGTTTTATGGTTTACAGCAACCCTATTTGAGTCCCAAATGTGAATGGTACACAGGTGCCCTCCCATGGCAGCCACAGAGACTATGGATTCACAGAAAAGGGTCATTGACCTCACAGAAGAGTACGTGATAAAGAGGTTTCTAGGGATAGTAAAGAGTCCGTGGGCGTGGAGCAAACAGTTATCATCCTCAGCTGCTAGTGAAGGGTTGGTGACTCAAGTCCACTTAGAAGCACCTTGGAAGAAAGGCCTAGTGCTCTACTTCCATAAAGATCACAGGCTTGAAAAGCTTATGGAACACAGTTCTATTTGGCACACATGGAGTCGCCATGAGTCAAAATTGACTCCACTGCCATTTTTCGGGGGGTGGGTAGAGTAGTGGCTTTTCCGGAGTCCCTGGGTGGCTCAAGTGGTTAAGCACTCAATTATTAGCCAAAAGGTTGAAGGTTCAAACCCACACAGAGGCTCCTTGGAAGACAGTCCTGGTGATCTGCTTTCGAAAGATCACAGCCTTGAAAACCCTATGGAGCAGTTTTATTTTGCACACATGGGGTCGCCATGAGTCGAAATTGACTCAATAGCAACAAACAACAGCAAGAAGTAGCTTTCCTGGCCTTCCTTCAGGAAAATTTTATTCTGGGGCCTGGGAATGAAAAGTTCCTCCACAGCTTGGTGCAAGTGCAAATGCTTTTTCAGAAGAATTTTTGAAAGCCACCTAAGAAACTGGATGGAGTAGGAAAACAGAGAAAATTAACACAGAAGCAGCATAAAATGTTCCTCTGTGCGATTTCTCATTTGAGTGTAGAAATGAATAGGTAGGAGGGTAGATGGGTTATTTAATCTGGTATCAGGAGAAATGTGGAGGTGGTAGACTTGAAAAGCATTCTTCTCATTCTCCAGAGCTTATAGGATGGTGTCTTAGATACGTAAAACCTGTTGGCATTGAGTAAATTCTGACTCATATCCACCCTATAGGACAGAGTAGAACTGCCCCATCGGGTTTCCAAGGAGTGGCTGGTAGATTCGAACTGCTGACGTTTTGGTTAGCAGCTATAGCTCTGAACCACTGTGCCACCAGGGCTTCCTTAAAAAAAAAATACATACCTTCTTCAAAATCAGTGAGAAGTGTTTTCTCTGGAAGGACCACTGAAAGTGACGAATCTTTAGATGGAGACGCCAACCTATTTGTCCAGGTTTATTTCTATAAACCAGTCAACCAACCCTTCTCTTAGCCCAATGGGGCCAGAGAGTATTCTGCTCGCATGATTCCCCATCACACGACCAGTTTCAGAATTCATTTTTACTTATCACAATACAGCTTAAATGTCAAGGCTGCCTATTTAATTGGCAATGATCCCTATTGAATTTTTAACTTATGCTGAAGAGGTGGCTGTTGGTAGCTGTTTTTATAGGATATTTGGTGTTTTATTTTGGCTTAAATCTGTTTTTACTGCTCAAATCTTGTCAGACGATATATTATCTCTACCGTAATTTCTAGTCCTCAGTGTACAGGTTTTCTCCACTATGACAGCTCTGTATCTTCAATGTCAGGTACACTGCTCCCAAGTCATACTAGATTTACACATTCTATTATACTTCTATTGAACAGCTCTTAATCTGCTCAGAAGAAAACCTGCTACAACCAGCAAATTTTATCCCCTTCCATTTAATGGGAATCTTTCTTGGCAAAGATGGACAATTGTATTAGAAACATTCCAACTAGATCTGGCTGGTTTTGAAAAGATTTTGAAAGGTTAACCCAGTAAAAGCCAAACTCTGGTTGATAATTTAATGTTGCCTTAAGACTCAAGTTCTATACCTGCTCTATGTGCTAACTTGCTTCCTCCCCCAATCACCAATCATTTCTAGGAGTCTTGCCTAAGGTAATCCCTGTTTTAGTCATTGGAGGGTGGATTTTATTTACAGTGGCGTTTCATACTGAAATTGGGTAGCAAGAAACGGATGTACTTCCCAGGATAACTTTACTGTATGATCTTATATTGAGTGTATTTCAAAGTATGTCTTGTCAGTTATGGGACCTTTGGATCTAGGCAGCAGTGGGCTGTATTTAATGGGGTTGTTCAGAATTTATTGAATGCTTTTATCTCTAGAGAGACATATTTGAAATTAAGAGGAAGGAAGGCAGTGTTTTCTTTTACAGCTTGCATTCTGAGGTAGGTAACGTCTGATATTAAGGGCAGTTCTTTTTTCTTATTGCTTCCACTCTCATAAGACAATGTGAATGTGAAGTAACAAGAGATGGGGATAGAGACTATCACCAGTGTCCTGATTTATGCAATGGGGATAATAATAATGTCTGCCTTGCAGAGTTGTGGTGACGATGAAATGAATATAAAGGTTGTAAAATTTATTCAATAAATGACTAATGACGGTGGAAGCTTCTGAGGAGAAAGTCGACTCCAACTAACTTCGGATGATCCACGCATCACCCTTCATGTGTTTTCTGATCTTTTCAATCTCTGTCTCTCTCATTCTGTCCTTTTAACACTGTCTCTTGCTTTTAATTACATATAATGGGGCATTCAGTCTTTTTTCTTTCCCCTGGAGTTACTGAGTACTTCTTTTTATGTCTTCTTGGACATCTTTACCCACTGCACAACTATAAACATCTGGAATTATGCTCGGAAACATCTTATCCCTGAAGGGAACTTGTGAGAAAGAGGAAGGGGACAAAAAAAAATTGAAAAATCACTGTGTATGTTGACAAGTTTTTTATTGAGCATTTGTTTCATGTCTTGCACTGTGGCGGAAGTGGAAGAAGATCTCTGTCCTTCAAGGATTATCTCTCTCTTTTATTAAGTGATAAATATTTTAGAGTTGAAAAAAATCCAGAGACTAGCTACCAGTTTATATAGAAGCAAATCGTAGGGCAAACCAGTTTCATTATAACTGCTAAGACTAACATCCTTGCATTAATTTAGCACATGCATAATTTAGCAGAGATGGGCTGCTAACGTAAAGGTTGGTGATTTGAACCCACCCAGCACTTCTGCAGAAGAAAGGCCTGGAAAACTGCTTTCATAAAGATTACAGCCAAGAAAACCCTGTGGATCAGACCTACTCTGTGACACATGGGGTCACCATGAGTTGGAATCCACTTTAGAGTAGCGAGTTCAGCGAGTTTATTTGTGCTTTCTCTGGAATGGGAAGATAGATACCAAACCATGCCCATTGCTGTCCAGTCGATTCTGACTCATAGTGACCCTGTAGGACAGAGTAGAACTGCCCCATAGGGTCTCCAAGGCTGTAATCTTTATGGAAGCAGGCTGCCACATCTTTCTCCTGCAGAGCAGCTGGTGGGTTCGAACTGCCAGCCTTTCTGTTAGCAGCTGAGGGCTTAACCACTCACTGCATTACCAGCACTCCCAGGAAGATGGACGAACTCTTTCAGTTACTGTAATGTGGCTGAGCTTTGAATGGTGGTGCTACCTGTCCTCTCCCTTTTCATTCGGACTCTTCTTCTTTCTGCCCTCAATGTTCTGACCTCGTAGTCTACCTTTAGTTTCACAGTCCTTGCTCCTTTTTCTTCCCTTAGCCAATCCCCACTGTTAGCATTTTGAATACCGTTGACTTTACAAGGTACCTGTTTCTATAGCTCAGCAGTCCTACCTTGTTGCAGCTGCTGTAGCACTTACCTCTTATCTCTTTCCGAGGGAACGATGAGCCTAAGCAGCGACTCTGGCAAAGCAAACTACTCAGAAGCTGGCTTGACGTTATCGCAGAGAGAGGTTTGCTTAGTTTGCAGAAGCAAATGTCATGCATGCCTCCATGTTACTTCGTGTGATTTGTCACTTGGGATCCTCAAGCGTTTTATATGAGGCCCTGACTAGTTCGACTCATCATCACAATGCACTACCATTTGTTTGCTTCAAAGCCGCTGGGAGCAGAGGGCATAAGCAGCCCATTAATACTGTGCTTGATGTGTCAGGTTCTTAAGGAAATACTTCTCTCTTAGTTCTTTTATCCACAATCAGATGGCCTAGTTCAAGGTAGTGCCAAGCCTAAGCTGTTTTTCTTTCCTCTTTTGACAGTCACCATATGCCCTTGTCGATATCTAGTCCACAGAGCCTCTCTGCTCAAGCACCAGTGACTGTGGTGTAAAGATCTGGGCGAGGCTAGCCCTACATAGCCTTATTGGTCTCCCAGGACTCGGCTACTCTCAGAGGTGCATCACTAAGCTACCCAGTGATCTCATGTCCTCTGCCTGTCCTCCCAATCATAAACCTGTTTCAAACTGCTTCATTCCCACTTCTGAAAATGGCTTCTAATGATAGAAGCTATCGAGTTGATTCCGACTCATAGCGACCCTATAGAACAGAGTAGAACTGCACCATAGGGTTTCCAAGGAGTGGCTGGTGGATTAGATCTGCCAACCTTTTGGTTAGGAGCTGAATGGTTAATCACTGTGCCTCCAGGGCTCCGTCATACAGATAAAACCTATCATATGCCAGATGCTCAGCTAGGTATTATATATACATGTCAGTTAATCCCTTTAGAACCTCTGTGAAGAAAGTGGAAACTGAGGCTCTGAGAACCTAAATGACTTGCCCAAGATCCTGTAGCTAGGAAATACAGAATCTAAGATTGATAATAGCTTAAAAATGTACCCCTCAGGGATTGCAACTGTTTTTAAATGCTTCATCTGTTCATTATTTTCAGGCAACAAACATTTTTTTAGCATAATTTTGTGACTGCCACTGTGCTAAGCATTTGGGATATAGATTAAAAAAACACAGTACCTGCTCTCATAGGTATCGAATATAGTAGGGGAGAAAGACAAATAGATAAATGAAATTCATGAGAAAAAAAATTAGAAATACAGATGGTACCATGGAAACCCAGAGGTGGGGCACTTAACCCAGCCAGGGAAGGTTATTTAATTTATGTTGTAAGAATTCTCTCTCTCTTTCTCACACGTACACACCCCTACCTATATCCCTAAATTAGTTAGATCCTCCTCCGTCCTTTGTACTCTGTCTGCATAGCTCTGTCATAGCATTTACTCATTTGATTCACTCATTTGATGACAGTTTATTGAGTATCCATGCTGTGATAAGCACTGCTCTATGCTCTGGAAACAGAGCAGTAAACAAAACAAAGTCTCCATCCCTTTGGATTTTACCTTCTAGTGTAGAGACAGACAAGAAACCAATAAATGATATAGAACAAAATATCAGGTGGTTGAAAGTGATGTGAAGGGAAATGAGTGAGGAGAGTGGAGAGTAATGTTGTTGGGTGCTTTGAAATCGATTCTGACTCTTAGAGACCCCCTGTGACAGAGTAGAATTGCCCCACAGGGTTTTCTAAGCTGTGATCCTTACAGGAGCAGGTTGCCAGGCCTTTTTCCCATACAGAGCCACTGAGTTGGTCTGAACCACCAACCTTTCAGTTAGCAGCTGAGCACTTAATCACTGTGCCACCAGGGCTCCTTGGAGAGTGATAGAGGGTACTATCTTATAGGAAGACCTCTCTGAGAAGGTGACATTTCTCATGATGCATTGTCATTTGTTTACATTCCTGGCTCCCCTTTGAGACTGTGTACTTCCAGAGGTCATGGGAGAAGACCCAGGAGCTTGGGGTAATGACCAAAGTGTGATTGGAGTGATCAATCAGTGAGCCTGGAAATCTCAAGAGTGAAGAGCAGGTGATGGGGGAGTTAGGGAGCTAGAGTGCTGGGAGACTGTGATCAAGTAATAGAAGATTTAAGTTTTAAGAGATTGGACAATTCCTCATGATTACATAGAGAATTTGTGTGTGTGTGTTTGTGTTGTGGGGAGGTTGACTGGGTGGGGTAATCGTTACCATTACCCATTGACGTTGAATCGATTCTGACTCATAGCGACCCTATAGGACAGAGTAGAACTGCCCCCATAGTGTTTCCAAACCCCACAGGGCTTCTGTAAATCTTTACAGAAGCAGACTGCCACATCTTGTTCCCGCAGAGCAACTGGCAGGTTCAAACCGCTGACCTTTCAGTTTGCAGCCAAGTGTTTTAACCACTGTGCCATCGGGGCTCCTGGGTGGGGTAAAGGGCAAGGTAATTGAGTTGAGTAGCTCAAGACACTGTGAGGCTAGGACAGGTGTTCTCAAACTGGGGGGCACACTATAATCAGCTAGAGAGCTTTTAAAAGTGAGATGTGGGGTCTTACTCTGAGAGATTCTGATTCAGGAGGTCTGAGTGGGTTCCAGGAAAGTTGTGTTTTTAAATAAGCTTCATAGACGGTTCAGATGCACAAAGCCAAGATTGAGAACCACTGGTTTAGGGTGTTAGAAATTTGGTTCCTATGGGTTTTAAAGTTATCCAGATTATGCCAGGATTGGGGTGGAGAGAAGGCTCATGAGCTAGGTGTCATGGTCCTCAGTGAATCTCAGAAATGACCAGAAATCAGTAGACGTCTGTGGCAAGAAGGAGGAGAATGTGGTGGACCCAGACAGGATGAGCTTGGAAAAGGAAGGATTTTACATGCAGATGAAGGAGTGACCAAAGCCTTCCCCCAATCGGAATCTATGTAGATTTTTATGCATCAGCTTGTAATTTGAGGTACTGTGCATGGAAGGGAAACCCTGGTGGCGGAGTGGTTAAGTGCTGTGGCTGCTAACCAAGAGGTCAGCAGTTCGAATCCACCAGGCGCTCCTTGGAAACTGTGGTGCAGTTCTACTCTGTCCTATAGGGTCGCTATGAGTCGGGATCGACTCAAAGGCAATGGGTTTGGTTTTTTGGTTTGGTACATGGAAGGGGGAAGCCTGGGTATCATACCTTGCTTGATACATCTGAAATCATAACAGATAAGCAGTAGTTTGCTCATCTAGATGTACAATCAGTCCTGGGTTTAGGAGACAAAGATCTCAGTTCCATTTCTGCGTTTCAGACAGACCTTGGACAAATAGCTTGAGCATGTACCTATAAGACAGGCCTGCCTTTGGCCAAGAAAATGTGGATAAAGCCTGTAGCATTTCTCTGAGAGTTTCTGAACCTAGTAATGTACACAGCAGCAAGTCAGAGCAATTTATTCAGCATCAATTATATGCAAAGGGTTTCTGTACTCCCTGCTGAGAAAGAAAAGTTACTTTCTCCTGAAAGCAGGTTGTGGGGAAAATCGCAGTTTGATGATAATACTGGTTCATTGGGTTTTGAATATTTGAGGTTTGTGGTATATTGACTAATTGTAGTTTTAGGATAAAGATTACTGGGAGCTTTCACTTGCCCGTGACTCCTTTTTTTTTTTTCCCGCTAGGCTGGTGAGACCCACAAATTTACAGACCCTGCTTTAAGAATGAAAGAAGCAGATATGTGGTCCAGTAATTTTTATTATCATCACCATCATCATTATTATTTACAGTCTTGGAAATAGCCTGGGGTTTTAATGTTAGACAAGCCTGAGTTTGATATCTGGACCTGGTAGTATTTAGTGTTGTGCCCCATTAGGCAAGTTTGGTAGCTCCCTTGAGTTTCAGTTCCCCCTCTCTGAAATAGGGGTAGTAATAGTTTCTTTACACTATTGTGAAGATTAAATGATACCGTATGTAATGCACTTGGCACATAGTAGGTGGCTCAATAGAAGTCAACACCGTTCCCAACCCTTTTTTGTCCAAGAGATAAATCTCACTGTAACAAGTGGAGACTCTTAATATTGGGACTATGGATTTGACTCTAATTAATGGGTTTGCTAATTGTCATTCCCTGTCAATGAAACAATTGTGGTCCCTGGCTTACGTATGCACTTGCTACTTGCCTGTATTAGAAAGTATTTTAATGAGAGAATGAACACTAAGTGATAGCTGGAATGTCAATTTCTGGAATGAAATGTGAGAGAAAGTAACCACTCAAGCTGCATTCTTCTGTTAATTGTTAAATATCTAAATGGTGAATCCAGATATTTAACAAATAGGGAAGAAATATGCCCTGTAAATTGCAATGTGACTTTGGCATATGACTTAAGTAATCTAATTTTCAAGACTTGTCTGTAAATTTCAAGTCAGAAAGGTACCATTTCTAGTTGCAATTAAAAACAAACAAATCAACAGAGCCAAAATAGTTAAAATGCTTTGGCTGTAAACTTTAGCAGTTACTAATTTATAAGGCCAAGGGCACTTATGTTTGCAAAGCCGTCCCCTTAAGAGCTGAGGTTAAACAAGTGAGTGGCATGAGTTATAAATGAATTGAAAATTGCCTTCTGTTCCAGCCCAATGCAATGGTCTGTGTTTTGTAATGAGTCCTGGTTGGCGAGGTAACTCATGTCACCAGGAGGAGCTCTCCACAGACTGCTCCATTTGTCACTGCTGTCTGAAGGACACAACTGGCTGGGGAAGCTGGCACTCAGCAGAATTTTTATGGTGCAGCATGCCTGCGGTGGTCTCCCTTTTCAGACTGTAATTCAATAATAAATACAAAAAACCTATGTTTAAATAATGCTAGGGTTGTGACACAACCTGTCCAAAGCTAGGAGAGTTAATGCTGATGCGGGGGTATTAACTTACCCAGGAAACAGGTTGGGGGGCGGGGGAAGAAAAGGGTGGATGCTGGAAGAGTCTGTCCGCCTTTATCTACATGGGTATTTGTTTGGAATGCTTTGGTCTGTGCCATGTGGCTCATTGTAGTGATTTTTCAACTTGATGTCTCTTTATTCTCTGTGTTCTCACCCTCCTTTTAAAGAGAGACCCCAAAGTATAAAGGATGACCAGTCATTACAAGAATTTTGTTGCTGTATAGAGCAGGTGAGGCCATTTGCCCTCAGAATGGGCACAATGGTTAAAAGGTGAATGATTTCAAGGAAATCACTGGGACAGAGATCAGTTGGGAGAATGGAAGGATTCTTTGAACTTTTTTTTCAAAAGGAAAACTGCTTTATTGTTACCTCTTGATAGAATTCTAAAACTACAAACAGTATAGAAAGGTATAAAGAAGAAGGTAAAAATCCCTGATTATAATCCCTTCCCCCTGACATCAGAGATAACGTGTTAACATTTTGGTATGTATACGTCTGCATTCTCTGTAATCTTTGCACAATGCTTTCTTTTCTTTAGGAGAAATTTCTAGAAATGCAATTCACATTTTAAAAAACTTGTAATTACTGTAGAGAAGGGGTCCTCCAGAGGGCAGTGCTAATTTACACTCTACCAGCAGTGTGAGAAAGTGCAGAGAGAAGCCAGTGGTCACCATCTATTAAATAATGACCACATGGTGTCAGGTACTGCTCTAAGCACTTTTCATTCATTAAGTCATCAAATCCTCACAGCAACCCTATTACCAAAAGAAATAATAATAATAATAAAACAAAACAAATCTGTTGCCATGGAGTTGGGGTGACCATGAGTCAGAATCATGTGTTTCAGAGTAGAACTGTTCCACAGGGTTTTCTTGGCTGTAATCTTTATGGAAGCAGATTGCCAGGCCTTTCTTTTGTGGAGCCATTGGGTGGGTTCAAACTGCCAATCTTTAGTAGCCGAGCTCAAACCATTTGTGCTGCCCAGGGATAAACAACCCTATTAGATGGGTGTGATTAATATCCCTGTTTTATAGAAGAGGAAATTGAGGTTTAGAAAGGTTACATGGCTAGTCATGAGCTGAACCAGAATGTCAAATCAGGCCTTAGCTATAGGAGAAAGGAATAGCTTGTTTTTTGTTTTTAATATCAGGGCCCAGGGAGAAGCAATCAATAAAGGAAGAAGGGGTCTAGCAGTAAGCAAAGAGCCAGGGAAGTCCCCAGCAGCTGTGAATCTTCAAATTTTGGAGTCCTAGGCAAAAATGTCCTTGCATTTTGTTCATGAAACAGAGCTTCCTCAACAGCACCGGGCTTCTTGAGCTGAATTTGCACCAGTGAAGAGGGGAAAAATAAATACAGCTGTAGACACACTTATGTCTGCGTGCACACAGACACACACACACACAAATGCATGTGGGCTACTGGCAAAGAGTTCCCCCTCTCTGGCTCTCTCTCTGCTTTCTCTTTACTATTTTTTCTGCTCAGACCAGAACACCAGGAGGAATAGTGATCAAGTGGGCTGCTCTAGCAATTTTCCAGCGTTAAACTGGAGTGAGGAACCCTGATGGCGCAATGGTTAAATGCTCGACTGCTAACCAAAAGTTGGGCAGTTCCAACCCACCAGCCGCTCCGCTGGAGAAAGACATAGCAATCTGCTCCCTGTAAAGATTACAGCCTAGAAAACCCTATGAGTCAGTTCTACTCTGTCACATGGGGTCGCTAGGAGTCAGAATTGACTCGACAGCATACAACAACAACAAACTGGAGTGGGTGTATGAATATTCATAAACGCAGTGCTGGATAGAGACTTGAAGGTCTTTTTCATTATACCCTGCCAGCACATTTTATGAAATAGCAGAACACATGAAAAACTTTTCGTGTGACCAACCTTAGGCTAGTCACTTTCCCTTGCTGGGCCTGAGTTTCCTCCCCTCCAAAAGAAGGCAGTAGGACAAAATGAAATCTGAGGGCCTTTTGAGCTCTAAGAACCTCTATCTCTAATTTTAAGCAGTTCCTAACTTCTCTGACTTTGGATTTTCTCCTGAACCTCTCATTTTTTAAAGTTCTGTGCCCTCTCAGGGTTGTTTAACCTATACCGAGTATTAGTGGTGCTAGACATTGTTCTTTGGAAGACTTGGATGATAAAAGATGAGTCACTACATATAATCTAGCAAGTGGGAACAATTAGGCAGGCCTCTGTGGTCCTAGGAGAGAAGTTACCAAAGCATCTTTGAATTTTTAGTATAACAGAGGACCTCCAGTAAGATTTATCAGGTCACTCATTTTTATAGGAGTGACTGGGGCACAGAGATATTAAGTGATTTTTCCTGAAGTCACACATCTAATTAGTAGTGAGGATAAGACAGAACCCAAATCCCTTAACCCTTTGTCTAGAGTAGGGTTTCCCAAAGTGTATTCCATTTGATAGAAGTCTCTTAATATACTCCAGGTGGGGGTGAGACACAGGGAGGAGGATTCTGAGGTCAAGTAAGTTTGAGAAAAGTAGCCCTGTCTGGGGAAGCCATGATGCACGCTGAAGACTCTGAAGAGTCCTGCAGAATAGAAACCTTGTCAGCTTTGTTTTTTCTACTCAAATATATCAAGGATGAGGAGGATGACAAGAATAGTAGCTTCCACTTACTGAATGCTTCCTGCATGTGCCAGGCACTGTTCTAAGTCCTCACATACATTGACACATTTAATCTTCACAATAGCCCTATGGGGTTATCATCATCCCCATTTTTTTTCTCAGAGGAGAAAATCAAAACACTGGGAAGATGACATAAATTGGTTACACAGCTAGTAATGGACAGAGCTGGGATTTCAACCCAAGAAGTTTGGCTCCAGAGCCTGCACTCTTAGCCAGTATGCTAACCTTACAAAAGAACCCTTTTTCCATATAATGCCAATTAATATTCTATGGAACCAGTGTTCTATAGAACATGTGTGGGGAAATACCACTTTAGTATTGTTACCAGTATACACAGTAAAATAGGTTTTGACAAAATATCATAGAGTGTTAGAATAGCAGAATTGGAATGGAATAGAGCTCATTTTATTTGGCAGAGGAGTAGTCGTCAGAGGCTGAGAAGGAGAGTGTAAGTCTCTGGCTTCAGGTGTGTGGCAGCTGGAACTAAGCACCAGGGCTTCTGCTTCCTAATTTATTTCCTAGGATTTTTGGAAAATGGAAGGAAAAGAAAGCTTGAGATTCTTCACTGCAGGATTTGAGGGCCACAAGTATTTACCACCTCCCCCCACCCAGTTTATAGAAGGTGACAACAAGACACAAGAGATGCAGAGGGGCAGCTGGATGCCTAGGTAGGAAAGGCAGCCATTTGTGCAAAGTGGCATTGGGACCTTATTCTTAGTGTCCCCAGCACAGAATAGCCACTGAGCACATTTTTGTTGAGTAAAGGAAGAAACACATCACATTGTTATAGCATTTTATGGCTTAGAGAGCACTTTCATAGTCATTTTTAGTGGTGTGGTAGAAAAGACAGCAAAGATCATAGGTCTGGAGAAGGGAAAAATGTAGCAGTAGAAACAAAGAAACGAGTGGTTGATAGTTGCAGAGGCTAGCAGAAGAGTCCTGGGTTATTGGAATAAAATTGGTACATGATAATCAGCTGGTTTAATCTCCATTTATTTTTAATTTGTTTAAAGGATACCTCCAAAGTCCCGTGAAAAGATAACTCTAAAGAGATTTTTTCAGAAAGTAACAGAGACCTTTCAAATTGGTTTCCTTCCATCAGTGAAGAGAATTTGCTTTAATAAATACCCAGGAGAAGTAAGACCATAAATGAGGTGTCACTAAACCAGTCTCGTATTATTTTTCCTGGTCAAAATTCATTAAAATTTTGAAAACTTGTAGCCCCATTGGATGTTGGGGTTGTTAAGATCTCAGCCTTTTATTTGGGGTGATTGGAGGTCGTATTTTACTTTTCATTTTTTCCAGTTGGGGAGCAATGGGATTGGCCACTGAGGAGTTCTTTTGTTCCAGCTGTTAAAGCCATTTGTGGGCTTCTTGAGTGGCTCAGGCTATGATTCGAGTTGGGAGTGCACTAAATGATATGTTCCCTTCATAAGAGTCTTTGGGAGGCTGAGAATCTGTTTTTCTGCCTCTAGACTTTAAGTTCAGGAGGACATGAGGGCAGGCCATGTCAGTAGTCTTAACATTACATTACATTGTTTACTGGAACACAGTATGTGTTCAGTAAATAATTGTTGAATAAATAAATGTTCTGTAGTGGAAAGAATGTGGGTTTTAGGAAGATGTTTTGTAGTCTACTCAGGGTAGAAGAGCAATGTTTGTTGATGATGATTTTTTTTTGTCGTGATCAAAGCTAAAAAACCAAATCCATTGCTATTGAGTCGATTCTGACTCATAGCGACCCTGTAAGACAGAGTAGAACTGCCTCGTAGAGCTTCCAAGGCTGTAAATATTTACAGGAGCAGACTGCTACATCTTTCTCCCTCAGAGCTGCTGGTGGGTTCAAACTGCTGACCTTTCAGTTAGCAGCTAAGGCTTAACAACTGTGCCACCAGGGCTCCTTTTTGTCATGATAATTGGGTCAAATTTACAAGACCTAAAAAAAAATTTTTTTTTTTTAACTTAGAGAAGGAAACCCTGTTGGGTGTAGTGGTTAAGAGCTACACTGCTAACCAAAAGGTATGCAGTTCAAATCCACCAGGCACTCATTGGAAACCCCTACGGGGGCAGTTCTACTCTGTCCTGTAGGGTCGCTATGAGTTGGAATTGACTCAATGGCAAGGTTTTTTTTTTCTTTCTTTTTTGACCTAGAGAGGCTAATTAGTTGCTGTTTAGGTTTATGACTGCTGTTTGGGTAAGTGGCACGGTTGGATGGTAGAAATGATAGTTTTCTAACCAGAATCTCTTAGTGACAACACATATTAGATCAGTGAATGTCTGGTGAGTTGAATTGAGTAGCAGGAAAGTGATAGCATATATTTGGATTTTCAAAACAGCAGGTATTAATCACCCCATTCTCCACCACCATTACACAGATGAGGAAACACAGGGCCAGTGACTTAATGTAAGCACCCCACTGCGTAATGGTACAGCTGTGACTCTGAGGTAAATGTGCTGTTTCCCAGTTTAGTGGTCTTGTCTCCGCCCCTCACTGTTACCTCTAATCAACAACGTGAGGCTTTGCCTTGGAGATGTAGCCCTGTCTCTGTACTGGAAAATATGGCAGGAGTTTTTTGTAAAATTCTTGATGGGCAACGAGCCATTGCCTAACCTACATGTAGACCAGGGTCAGCTGTGTTTGGGAAAGTCCTACCAAGGATGCATGTATCAACTTTTTGTCCAAGCTCAAAAAGTATTAGAGAAGGGACATGATCTTACTAGGTGTTTACTGCCTACTTCTTGCATGTCACGCAGCATAGAAGAAATTCGAAAGTAGAGAAATGTTCCATGCCTTTCAGGAGTTTGTAGTTTTATACAGGAGAAAATACATAAGGGCCTGGAACCTTCAAAGAACAACATAGTCTTATACAGAAATGCTGGGAGTGGGGCACAGTGTTGAAGTGGTGCTGGAGTTTAAAGGAAGAATCAGCAATTAAACTTTTTGTGATGACAAGATAGTAGATTTTGAGAGCAGACTTCAGGGTTCTCTTTTTGCTGCAACACCCCCTTGTCATTCACACCCCTTTCTGACAAGTTCAGTGCTTAATTAGATAAGCAGTGCCCCTATCTCGGGAAACCCTGGTGACATAGTGGTTACGTGCTACAGCTGGTAACCAAAGGGTTGCTGGTTTGATATCTGCCAGGCACTCCTTGGAAACTCTACGGGACAGTTCTACTCTGTCCTATAGGGTCGCTATGAGTTGGAATCAACTTGATGGCACTGGGTTTGATTTTTGGTTTTGGGACCCTATCTCTACCACTAACTTATTTGGCTGATTTCCTACCCCACTGTAATTTCTGAGGGAAATAGATGGGTGATGGGGTCCATCATATGATAAATATTTGGATGCCTACATTTGGGGATAAAGATTTTTGTACCTGATATTATGGAAATAGGTGTGCTTACTTTGGAAACATTTTTTTTAAAAAGCAAGCTATGTTTTGATGGGTGTGGAGGGATTTATGCTGTCCTTGATATAAAAATTTTATGTTTTCATAAATATGTGTCTATGTGTAAGTAGTATTTTCATGAGGGAATAGGTGGATGGAAGTGTTGATAGTGCTCAAGATTTCCCCAGTGGAAAGAATTAATGCATATTTTCCCTTACACCTCAAAACACGCAAAGGATACTTGAAGTAAAATGTTTTTTCTTGAGCTAAAGAGTAGTTTCTCTGTAACCATCTTCCCTTTCCTCCCTTCTTTATTTTGGTTATTTAGCATCCCAGGCTAGGCTTTTTGGCTCTGCCTTATGGTCATTTTTTTATTGACCTCCAGATGTTGCAGGATGTGGAATGGTTCAGAGACTTGATGGAAACACAGCCTTTGTTTTCCCACTAGCCCTTCCAAAGGAGCCCCGGTTGTACAGTGATCAAAAGCTCGGCTGCTGACCAAAAGGTCGGCAGTTCGAAGCCACCAGCTACTCCTTGGAAACCCTACGAGGCAGTTCTACTCTGTCCTTATAGGGTTGCTAGGAGTGGGCAACAGGTTTTGGGTTAGCCCTTCCAAATGAACCTACCTCATAGGGATGTGTAAAGTGATTTGGTGTGGGGAGTGGCGAGCAAGATTCTCTTTAGAAAGGAGTCACATGTTACAGCATTGTGGCCTGGAGCATGGTGGGTAAAGGGGAAAATATGTTCTTTTGTGCCTTTGTGCCTTACCAGGCTGACTTACATCAGGGTCGCATATCACACATTCTGAGCTGATGTCACTGCATAAAAATAGGTTTGTTTTGACCCCAGAAGTAGATTTAAGGGCAAGTCAAATCTGACGAGAGTCTCATTTCTGAGCAGCGCTGAGAAGAAACCATTTGTTTTCATGGAGGAAAAAAAAGGGGGGGCCTCGTCCTACTTTTTTTTTTTTTTTTTTTTTACTTCATAGTTGTATTTTCCTGGCCCGTAAATCTCAATTCCTCAAAATTTGAAGCTAATATTGTGTTTCTTTTTCCTTTCACAATGTACAAATCTTAGCAATAAAACGTGATGGATTGGGTTATTAGAAAAGGAAGCAACTGTGGCTTTTCAGGGCCCCACCTTGAGGAGCTATTGTGTTATTTGGATCTCTCCAGGAGTGCAAGTTCCCTCTTTGTGAACCATTAGGTGATGGGGTATGTGTACGTTTATCTGCTGTAAAATTAGTTACGCTGGAGACTCAGAGGTACTTCTGCTTCTGCTGCTGGGACTTAGCAGTCTGTGTGAATAATTTGTGTGAACAAATTGCTCCAGTCTGTGTGGAACCTGCTAAATAAAGCCTTGTCCTTCCTAACAAAGGAGTTTGTCATCTTTAGGGTCCTCACTGAATTATGTGGGCAGGTAGTGTTAAAGCAGAAGAAAATCTCAAGTTCCTAGGGTGGGTTCAGAATCCAGGCAGATGGCCTAACAAAAGAATAATAATAATAAAAAAAGACAAATGAAATCTACACTGTATGAGAGAACCACACCAGGGAAGGCATTTGACTGAATTTTTGCTGTCCTTCCTGTGATGCTGACTTCATCTATGGATGTCACTTCTATTAGAACAAAGCTGGTCCTTGTGACATTTGAAGGGAGAATACCAGACAGGGAATTGGGAGACTCAGGTTCTAATTCCATCCCTGACATTAACTGGCTAAGTAACCTTGAGAAATTTATTGTAGTTTTTTTTGGTGTGTGTGTTTTATTTTCCCTGTCTATGAAATGAGAGCAACAATACCTGCCCTAGCTATTTCACAGGGATGTTGTAAGAATGCAGCAAGGAAGTGGGTGTCCTAGAACCTCTTGAAAGATATAAACAAAAGTGATACTCAAAGGTATGGTGTGGATACTATTATTGCTTAATATTATTTGTGGAGCCCTGGTGGCGCAGGGGGTAAGTGATATGGCTGCTAACCAAAAGGACAGCAGTTTGAATCCTCCAGCTGCTCCTTGGAAGCCCTATAGGGCAGTTCTACTCTGGCTTCTAGGGTCGCTAGGAGTTGGAATCAACTAGAAGGCAATGGGTTTTTGGTTTAGACAGACACTGGACCTTTCCGGAAGGGCTGAGCAGCTGAAGGGAACAGGAGCATTCATGGACTGACCCAGAGGGTAAAGAAGGTTACTGGGGTTCTGATCTACACATTGGCCTCCCTGCCCCCCATGCCACTGAAAGCAGGGTTGAAATGACAAGGGCAGTATTTCCCAAAGTGTGTTCTGTGGAATACTAATCTCTGTAGATCTTTTT
The DNA here is from genome assembly GCF_030014295.1 of Loxodonta africana. Classification (NCBI taxonomy): domain Eukaryota; kingdom Metazoa; phylum Chordata; class Mammalia; order Proboscidea; family Elephantidae; genus Loxodonta; species Loxodonta africana. The sequence continues at coordinate 125,187,807 of NC_087369.1, forward strand.
TTTTTTTCTTTCAGATAAAGGGATATCATTATCAAATAAATTTGGAAATGTTTCATGCTGTGGTTCAATCTAGGAAATTTAGTATGCATAGTAGAATAGTGAAAACTTTGAGGAGCTTAATGGTAAAGGGATCCGTTTAGCTTTGTTTAACCCAGAATTTTATATACTTGTTTCCTTTTGGAAGCCTCCTTTTCATATAATACCAATCAGCATCCCTTTTGTTATATGAAAAGCTTTTTTAAGAGGCAGATTCATTCTCTAATGTAACCATAATTCCAGTAGCTATGCCATAGAGCAAAGCCTCAGGTAATGGAATTCAATATTGCTGGTTAGCCTCCTCAAAAGTTAAAATCATTGCACCAAGACAAAGATATTATCATGCCAGTGATGCTTTTTTCCCAAATAAACTACTATTAAATAGAATAATTTGACAACACCTCTTGTGCACTTAGGAGGTAGCCACCATGTTAAGTCGTTTCTCTTGTTCTTTTCAAGTCCAACAACAACCCTGCAAGATATATTGAATGATTCCCCTTTTTAGAGCCCCAGGAACTAGGGGAGAGAGGCTAAGTAAATCGTCTGAGGACAGAGACATAGTAAGAAGCAGATCTGGGATATGAATCCAGGTCTGTTTAATACCAGAGTCCATGATTTGGATTTCAAATATGGAAACGCAGACCCTGACTCCTAAGCAGCAAATGGCATTTCAAAAATCTCAAAGCTCTCTATCTGAATAATGTATCAGTTGAGACTCTCTAAGATATTCAGGAGTCTGTCTTTCAGTTAACTAAGGTGGGGTGGGGAGGGGCTCCATTTACATCACCAAGGGCCGGTGTAAGTATCACTGATCTAGAGAATGGAGGATGGCTGGTCAGTTTAAAGTGCCTTGTAGATTACAAACATGGGTATCTTTAGGCTTGCCAACTAAATAAATGAGCAGCAGAAGTTTCAAGCCTATTTGTAGCTTTTTTTTTTTTTTTAATTGCTGCTGTTTGAGCCTACCTCCTTAAGCCACTTGCTTGGGTGCTTACAAATACAGTGTCCCTCAAATGGGTACCTTTAATTGTTTGTGCCCCCTCTTCATTCTCGCTAGTAGCCTATCCATTCCTTTGTCATTGCATTGGAGAGGCAGCCCAAAGCCTCCTTGTATGGGCATAATAGAAACGCCTCCACACGCCTCTAGACAAAGCTGGCTCCAACTGAAGCGAGATGGCATCCATCTAATTATTAAAAAAAAAAATTAATTATAGCTTACCGTTATTACACACTTATTATATGCCAGGCACAGTCTATGTGATTTACATGGATTAATTCATTTAATCCTCATGATAACCCTATGGAAGAGGTAGTGTTGTTATCCTAATTTTACAGATGAGAGAACTGGGGTTCGGAGAGGTTAAGTTACTTCCCCAACACTACACAGTTAGTAAACTAGGTCTGAAACCCAGGACTGTAGGACTCCAGAGCGTGTGCTATTAATCACTACACCTAGTCTTGCTACACCTGGATTAGTCTTCCCCCACCTAGAATCTTGCCTTTGTTATGAGATGTTTCCACCCTTCTGCCAGCTCTGGCACTCTGATCAATAGTTATCTAGTTCAAGGTTCTTCAGTTTACTTCAGTTGTATCAGAATCACTTGGAGGGCTTGTGAAAATGCAGATTGGTGGGCCCCACACACCAGGGCTTCTGATTCAGCAGGTCTGGGGTAGAGCCTGAGAATCTGCATTCTCAACAAGTTCTCAGGTGCTTTCTGGGGACCACACTTTGAGAACCACCTATCTACTGTACTCACTACTTTAACCAAGTCTTCTTTATAAGCTGGTTTTCTTTTGAGCAAGACTGCTCACTTTTTATTAAAACAACTGAATATTTGTTTTGATCCTTTTAAAACACCATCTAACATGCACATCACCAAATTATTTATTTAAAACAGTTTCCCCATGCTGTGCCATGATCGTACTCTTGAGCAGAAGTAGTTTTGCACACAGCTGTGATTTTAGGGATTCACCTCCAAGCAATTCCCTCAATGGCTTGCTCCCACCATTTAAGACTTCATGAGCTATTTAACTTGATTAAGGCAATAGTAAGTAGAAGCATATTTACTGTGTGAATACTTAATGGGAGGCAATATGGCTTGGGGATTAAGTGCATAGCCTTTGTAATTAGACAGACCTGGGTTTAAATCCCAACCCGGCCACTTGCTAGTTGTGTAACTGTGCTCAGGTGATGTAACTTCTCTGAGACTTATTTCTTACCTGTACGGTGGGGGATGATAATAGTATCAAACTCATGGGCTATAAATAAGATTATGCATATAAGACACTCTGCCATGCCTGGCATAAAACAAACTCAATAAATAGCAGCTAGTTTATAGTAATTGGAACCCTGGTAGTGCAGTGTTTAAGTGTTAGGCTGCTAACCAAAAGGTTGGCAGTTCGAATCCACTAGCCACTTCTTGTAAACCCTATGGGGCAGTTCTCTGTCCTATAGGGTCGCTATGAGTCAGAATCGACTCTACAGCAATGGATTTTATAGTAGTGGTTAAAACCTCTGATCTTCAGACCCTTGGTGTGCCAAAGAGTTGTTGCAAGAGATCCATGACACTGTACACACCAGTGCCTTGTAGATCACAAATGTGGGTGTCTAGGCTTGCAAAAGATGAAATCTGTAAGAAGTAACACACATATATGTACAGTTATTTTCCAATCTATGTAAATGTTGATCTAATTAGCAAAATACAAATTCATTTGCAGATATTAATGAACTTGTAATAGCTTTCTGTCATTACATGTTATTTACTTTTTCATCAACAGATACTAGAAGATTAAAATTTTTGACATTTAAGAAGGATCTTTACAGTTTAAAAAGTTGTGAAGGACTGGTGTATCTGATTAATCTGTGAATCCACTATTCCCTAGAAAAGAGCAGAACCCTGAAAGAGGGACACACATGAACAGAGGAGACAGGAAGTTACAGCGCATGGGGTATTGCTTAAGGAGGGTATTAGTTGGAGGGCTACTGTAGAGGGGCAATCTGAGAAATGAAGGGCCAGTGTGAGGTTATCCGCAGGGCTTCAGACCAGTTTATTTCAGTTCGAACCCCTCCTGAGAATTTGCATTTCCACCCCAGATTTACTGAATCAGAATCAGCATTTTACCAAGATCCCCAGGTGATTCTTATGTATAATAAATTTTGAGAAGCACTGCTCTACTAGTGGTTCTCAGAATTGGTCCCTAACCAGTAGCAGTAGCTTCACCTGGGAACTTGTTAGAAATGCACATTTTCAGGGGTTCAAACAAGAATGATCTGGTTCGAAGTCCTATTTTGAAACCAAAGTCATTTCCTAATGTTGGCCCCTTTCCTTCTTGCTAAACATCAGGCTCCTTAGTTCTTAAATCCCATTGGAACTACAGGGCCGTGCAAGTAAAAGCTCCCGGACCCCATCCAGCCTTGCCACCCTGAACTCAAAGCCAAACAGGACTCATCACAAATCCCGCAGTTAACCCTCATATCCAGTCTGATTCAGTATATTTGGGGTGGAAATGCAAATTCTCAGCAGGGGTTCGAACGGTTCCAAGCCCTGGTTATCAGTCAGGAAGAAAGAAGGGGAACAACAGCTCTTGCCAAAATGCCTGGAGAGTCCGCTAATCTCTAGTAACTGAGGGCTCCAAGAACAATTATCCACCTAGAGGTGCCATAGGAGAAAGGCCTGGCAATCTGCTTCCATAATGATTACAGCCAAGAAAACCCTATGGAACAGTTCTGCTCTCAGCACGTTGGGTCTCCATTAGTCAGAATTTACTTGACGGCAACTGGGGATGGTTTAGCCAGCCTTGCAGAAGGACTATGGAAATCATTAACATAGCAGCCTGTCTCCCCATGGGACCTGGGTGCCAAGTGCAGGGAAATGCATTATTGCTTTATTCTGATTAGATTATCTAACCAAATCCGCCCCCCCGCAGAATTACCAGCAAATGGCCCCTGAAATAGGAAGGAATTGGTGGCAGGAGTGAAATTTAGAGTCACTTTGATAAAATAATTATCTTTAGGGATTTGGGCTCTGATCGCTACTTAGTCTGTGTGAAAATATTGCTGAATAAGGTGCTGAGCAAATTCAAGTTGTCATTAAGAGGACTGCTGTTGGTATCATTGAATTATATCCATTATTCAGATAAATGTTCCATGCCCGCTTAATAGTCTGCTTCCTCATAGACTTGAGCATTCAGTTGGTTTTTGGTTTGTTTTCCATTTTTATGTAAGAGAAATAGGGCAGGTGGTACTCATAACATCCTGCTGGAACTTCATTAATGTCATAAATATTTGTAAATAGGGATAGATTTATATATATTTTTTCTCCTCTAGAAAGGCAAGCTTAAGTTGGCATTCATTATTTGACATGATTTTGGTCACTGTAATAACATGTGATTTGAAGGCAGTTTAACGCTGATTCAGAGAGGAAAGGAGCAAATCTGTTTTTTGTTTTTATTTTGAGGAATTGCTGAATTCAGTTTCATGGAATAGGTACTCATAACACAACTATCCAACTCTTTCCTTATAGTTTCCTCTTCCACGTTTCCATTTTCATATCCACCCACTCATATATAGGCCATTTAAAAATGTGTCTTTATAACCGTAAAGAAAACGTGTTTTTCAATTTTCCTCCCAAAAGATTTTACAGCAAATATTTACACTGAAAATAGCTTCCCCCTGAAATCTAGAACACTCCTGAATTACGCTGCACTCCCACCTACCCCTCCTACCATCCCTTAATGAGGGTACAGTGAATGCAACTCATATTAACATCAGCGTAAGGAAGACAGAATCAAAAAAAAAATAAACCAACTTCCAAAAAAAAGGTTATCACATCAGCATTGTAAAGCCAGATAGGACTGATTTATACTTCATCTGTTATTTTTATTGTTATTACTGTTAATGTAATTAATATATTTTACATGACCTATAATCTACCTTTCACCATACTTATTCAATCTGTATGTGAGCAAATAATCCAAGAAGCTGGACTATATGAAGAAGAGTGTGGCATCAGGATTGGAGGAACACTCATTAACAACCTACGATAGGCAGATGACACAACCTTGCTTGCTGCAGGTGAAGAGGACTTGATGAGATTGAAGACTGCAGCCTTCAGTATGGATTACACCTCAACATAAAGGAAACAGAAATCCTCACAACTGGACCAATAAAGCAACATCATGATAAACGGAGAAAAGATTGAAATTGTCAAGGATTTCATTTTACTTGGATCCACAATCAACCCCCATGGAAGCAGCAGTCAAGAAATCAAAAGACGCATTGCATTGGGCAAATATGCTTCAAAAGACCTCTTTAAAGTGTTGAAAGGCAAAGATGTCACCTTGAAGACTAAGGTGTGCCTGACCAAAGTCATGGTGTTTTCAATCACCTCGTATGCATGCGAAAGCTGGACAATGAATAAGGAAGAATATTGAATATACCATGGACTACCAGAAGAATGAACAAATCTGTCTTGGAAGAAGTACAGCCAGAATTCTCCTTAGAAGCGAGGATGGCGAAACTTTATCTCACATACTTTGGACATGTTGTCAGGAGGGACCAGTCCCTGGAAAAGGACATCATGCTTGGTAAAGCAGAGGGTCAGCAAAAAAGAGGAAGACCCTCAATGAGATGGATTGACACAGTGGCTACAACAATGGGCTGAAGCATAATAACGACTGTGAGGATGGTCAGGAAGGGCAGTGTTTCATTCTATTGTACATTAGATCTCTATGAGTCAAAAACAACTCAACAGCACCTAACAACATAATCTACCCACCTAACGTAATTATTTTCATTTTTGTGCAGGCCTACACAATTTTAAATCATTTCAGCCGTTGTATGCATAAAGAGTTAACACATCAAATATTTTCCATGTTTGTCCATAGTATTCATGATTTTAATTTCTAATGGCTGCTTGATGTTTCTCCTTGTTGATATAGCATAATTTATCTAACCATTTTCTTTATCTGTTGTGTTTTGATTATCTGTGACACTATTCACTCATTTCTGTTAGAGTGGCTAAGCAAAAGTTTGACTTTCTGATCATTGCCCCCCTGGGATATCAACTCATAGGTCTTTCTGCTTGACCATTCCACCTATAATTTCTACTTGGGTTGGTCTGAACACTACCAGGTAAAGGATGGTCACCCAGTGAAAGACCCTTACATGATGATAAGGTTGCAGGAATCAACCCACAGTGCGTGAAACACTCTGGTGCTTTCAAATACATTATCTCATTTAATCTTCTCAATGTGTCTATAAGAAGGGCATAAATAATATACGAACACTTAGGATGAAGGAAAATGATGAGTGAGTAGAGAGGGTTGCCTAATGAGAAGAAGAAATAATGGAGGTGACATTATGGAGCATATAGTAAGCTGTCCTTACAGGAGGGTAAGTGTGTTAGAATACCCTAATTTTCTTCTTTTTACCCCTAGTATGACATTTCATCTGGACAAACTCCTCTGTCTAAACTGTAAAGCTCTGCCCTGGGCAAACTACACACACATATACAACCCATCCCCATGTATGTCAGAGTCAAACTCTGCTCCATAGAGTTTTCAATGGCTGATTTCTCAGAAGTAGATTGCCAGGCCCTTTTTCCCAAGGCATCTCTGGGTGGACTCGAACCTCCAACCTGTCAGTTAGCAGCTGAACATGTTAACTCTTTGCACACCCAGGTACTCTACCCTGGGAACAATGTGTTCATTTCCAAATATTTTTTACATAACTAGATAATGCCACCTTTATACCCTCACGTGTTTGTGCTCAGGCTGGCAATGAGTCACAAAAAAATTAGTGAAATGAAGAACACCTTTGAGTACGATCTTTTCTACCAGGCCCTATTTGAATAGGTGCCAGCTTCTCACTTTTCAAGGCTCTCAATTATACACAATTGTGGCTAAGATTGTCTGAGTGGGAACATATTTTTCCTACACTTAAAGGTAGCATCTGAAGTGTTTCCGAGTGGGAGAAACTCCCTCTGACCATCCTGGTTTCTCATTCAATTCAAACTCTTTCCCTATTGTATGAAATATCATTCTCGCTCCTGCTTGAATATTAGCTTGTTCTATTTCCTGCAGGGCTTTGAACTGTTTTTCTGGTTTGAAGCTCTGCTGAGAATTTGCATTCCTAATATGTTCCCTGTTGAGAATTTACATTTCTAACAAGTTCCCAGGATGTTATACATAAGAATCACCTGGGGGATCTTGTTAAAATGTATATTCTGATTCAGTCTACCTGGGGTCACCAAACCCAAACCAAACCCATTGCTGTCAAGTCTATTCTGACTCATAGTCACCCTACAGGACAGGGTAGAACTGCCCCACAGGGTTTCCTAGGCTGTAATCTTTTTTTTTACAGAAGCAGATTGACACTTATTTCTCCAGCAGTGGGGATGGTGGGTTCGAACTGCAGACCTTTCAATTAGTAGCCAAGTGCTTAACCACAGGACCACCAGGGCTGGAAGTGCAAAGTCTCAGCTGGGAACTTGTTAGAACTGCAAATTCTCAGCAGAGGTTCGAACTGGAATGAACCAGCTGGAAGCCCTGTTTTCCCCAGGCCAGTCAGCCTAAAGGCTTCTTTTGAATGCTGCTCCTTTTAATAACATAACTACTCCATGTTTTGCGACTTCCTCTGAGTACCTGAATTTGTTTTAAAACTGTGGGGACCTAGACTGGTTGGTCCAGCCTTGTTGCAATCAGCAGTTATCAGTAGTGACTGCCTAGGTCTAACTGAGATCCTGGTGAAATTGATCAGTAAAATACAAGACAAGGTGTGGAAATATGCAAAGAGCTGCTACCCCGTGTGTGGGGCATCTGATAACCTTAGTTTATCAGTTTTCTACATTGTAGTGGGCTCCCAGAAGAAATCTAAAGACTCTTTTTGATGGTCATGATGTTACCGATATCCAATTGATACAAAGGGTCCTTATCTTTCTCCAAGTAAGAATACATGAGGGAGATAGAGTTGGCCATAACTTTGGCAAGTTTATTTTACTTGTGACAAGTAAAAGGAGTCAGCAGGGGACTAAGCCTCTCCAAAAGACTGACTTGCCAGAGTCAGGGAGGTTACAGCTCTTACAGTTTAGGGTAGGATAATCGTGTCTTTATTCATGGGTTTTCTGGGAATAGGCATGGTCTTCTAGGAAGGGGTGTAGTTGATTATAATGAGGTGCGCACACATATTTCTTTCAAGATGGAGTCGCTCTTGTTTAGCAGAACGCCTGCCACGTCATTTTTGCACATGCCCAGTTGAGGTCCTTTTGTTAAGATCATAGTTCAATTCCCTGTGAGGGCCTTTTGCTCACACTCCTGTCTCTGGTGGAGGGTCATATAGCAGTCATCTCCTTTTTCGCAGTGCATACTCGGCACCTGGTTGCTCAAGAGAAACAGCCTTGCAGTTAGTGAGCTAAGCAAGCTCTGATTAATACTGCTGATAACAGGTTCTTTTCCAGGGTGTGGTGTTCTGCTGTTTGCTGGAGGCTCATGATGTTCCTCATGAATATCCCTGTTGTTCCACCCTGGTCTCAATGACATGACAGGAGGAAGTGAATAAACCTCATTTCACAGGCTCTGGTGAACAGTGAGAGGAGCCCTGGCGGTGCGGTGGTTAAGTGCTTGGCTGCTAACCAAAAGGTCAGGGATTCGAACCCACCAGCCATTCTGCAGGTGAAAGATGTTGCAGTCTGCTACCATAAAGATTATAGCCTTGGAAGCCCTATGGAGCAGTTCTACTCTGTCGTACAGGGTCTCTATGAGTTGGAATCGACTTGACGGCAATGGGGTTGGTTTCGGTAAACAGTGATGAATTTAGAATATGTTCAAGATTATTCTGCTTTTCACTCTTTACATCAACAGTAAGCTCACAAGTATTCATTAAACAGCCACTCTATATGAGACCATGTGCAAAGCTCTGTGGGAGATAGGGCGATATATTAAATTGGTTCTTCTTCCTTCAAGCTTTAACTTCTGGTTGGGGTGACAAGACATGAAAAATTAGGTAACACCGGAGATAAATAGTTCAAGGCAATAATGGGAGAGGTGTCATGAGACAAAATATTATTATTTGACAAATGAATGGTACAGACAAGTGTTCTAGGAGTTGCAAGAAGGTAGAGCTGAGAGGCATGCTGGTATAGTACCTCTTCCATTGCTGTTCTCTCTGCCTGAGTGTCCGTACCACACATCCCTCCCCGTCTATAAAACTTCTATTTATCCTTCAAGATTCAGCTCAGTTGTTGCCTCCTTGGTTCAAACTTCATCAACCCACCCAAGCAAGGCTAATTATTTTCTCTTCTAGAAACCCATATGATCTTAAACTCACCAAGTCTACAAAAGCACATATTACATTGCTGTAATTATTTGTTTACACATTGGACTCCTCTAACAAACTGAGACCCTCAAGGGTAGGGGCAATTTGATATTAAGTAATTTGCTCAATGTCACACAGGTAGAAGGTGTTCAAATGGGGACTCTAATTCAAATTTTTATGAACCTAGAGGCTTGTGCTCTTGACAGCCAGGCAAGTCATTCTCAAACCTGGCTGCACGTTAGAATCACAAGGAGGTTTTAAAAAAATTCTGATGACCAGGCCTTACTCTTCTGAGATTTTGGTACAATTGGTCTGGAGTAGGGACTGAGCAGTGGCTTTTTTTTTTAAGTTTCCCAGCTGATTCTAATATGCCACTAGGGTTATATTATTTTATACTATTTATATTATGGAGTCCTGGTCGTGCAGTGGTTAAGAGCTCAGCTGCTAACCAAAAGGTCAGCAGTTCAAATCCACCAGCCGCTCCTTGGAAACCCTATGGGGTGGTTCTACTCTGTCCTAGAAGTTTGCTATGAGTCAGAATTGACTCAATGGCAATGGGTTTGTTTTTGGTTTTATACCATAGTGTATTATTCAGCTTTTGAGTTGGCAGCTGGGCCTTGTCAAATGGTAGGGTTTAGATGAGCAAAAGAAAGGAGAACATTCTGGATAGGAATCCTTTTTAAGCATTAAGGTGGTGTCATGGATTGAACTGTGTCTCCCCAAAATATGTGTCAACTTGGTTAGACCATGATTCCCAGTAGTGTGTGGTAGTCCTCCATTTTGTGATTTTCCTACATGTTATAAATCACAGTCTCTGCCAGTGGTTAAAGAGATTAGGGTGGGATATAACACCCTTGCTCAGGTCATATCCTTGATCCAATGTAAAGGGGATTTCCCTAGGGTATGTCCTGTACCACCTTTTATCTTACAAGTGATGAAAGGGAAGCAAGCAGAGAGCTGGGGACCTCATACCACCAAGAAAGCAGTGCTGGGAGCAGAGCATGTCCTTTGGACCTGAGGTTTCTGCGTGGAGAAACTCCTAGACCAAGGGAAGATTGATGACATGGACCTTCCTCCAGAGCTGACAGAGAAAGCCTTCTCCTGGAGCTGATGCCCTACTAGACTACTAGACTGTGAGAGAATAAATTTTTCTTTATTGAAGCCATCCACTTGTGGTATTTCTGTTATAGGAGCACTAGATGACTAAGACAGGTGGTATACGGATATCTGAATATGTCTTACTTCTCTGAAGCCAGAACTCTTTGTTGCTTCAAAGCTACTTAGAGCAGAGTGTATAGTCTAGACTTTATCACTGTGCAAGTGCATTTGGAAACAGTTTCAACATATTTTCTAAGTTTCAGAAAGGAACGACTTCTGTGCTGGCTGGTATTGGGTCTCCTGCCACTTCCTCTAGCCAGAGATCAACAGGACAAACTATTTCCTTCTATAGAGATGGTGGCTTCTCTTTGCCCCATGCATTGGGCTGCAAAACCCTGTCAGTTTCTCAGATACAGTTTTAATTTGGAATTTGAGAATCAGATTATCTGCTCGAGAAAGCTGGAATGAAAAACATTTTTTAAAAAGCGTGGAATGGCCTCCCCTTTACTTACTTTGTGGTACAACATTTGTCACAGGGATGGCATTAAAGCACTCTGGAAGACATTCCTCTCTGGCCAGTGCACGAAAACAAGCAGCTTATTTGGGATTTTGGAAGCTGCTGCTGTTATTGTTGGGTGTGGCTTCCTAAGGACAGTATCCCTGAGGGGACAGAGAAGTGGAAAGGAATCGGTAGTAAACCAGCTGCTGAATAAGTCCTGAGAGTTCTGAAAGACTCATTGCAGTGGAATTGTCAGGAATGGGGCACCTTGATTAGGAACATTTCAGAGCACTAAAATTGTTTGCCTTTTGTAAGCGTACCACTTAAACTCAGCTGGCAATCTGCTTCCTGCAGACGACTTAATCTTTTGGCTGGATTAACCACTGGCTTAAAAATACAACTATCCAGCTGTGAAGGGCCATTTTGGGGTTTTCTGGAAATGGGCTCCAGAGGAGGACATAAAATTGTGGGTCTCAGTAAATTGGTGAGCAGCATCATGGTGAAGTTGCTTCTAAATGGCTTAGTTGCAGAGGTTTGTGCTGTTGAAAAGGAGGAAGATCATCTTGGGTCAAATCCAGACTCATACAACTCAATCTCTTACCCCCTTCAGTTTTGACTGCTTGCTCACTTCAAAATAGACTGGCAAATGCTGTTTGGGTTTGGTAATTCTGTACCTTGCTAGAATATACCCTAAAATATTTGTCCCCACTTTTCCTGTATCCATAGCATTGATAACTAGGTAGTTGGCTGGAAAAGAGAATAGGTTCTGAGAAAAATGGAATGGTTCTGAGAAGTAGGACATTGCTGCTGTAATCAACAGATGATAAAACCATCCTTGTGCAATGAAAAGCACGAAGGTCTACATACGGCTAAAATGCTGGTTACTAGGGGGCCATGATATTTGTGAGAGGCACAATATCCACAGAGATTAGGGACCTAGGGTCTGGAATCAGGCAGATCCAGAGTTTAAATCCTGGCTCCACCACTTGCCGACTTGGATGACCCACATTAGCTTTCTGAGCCATTTCCTCTTCTAAATATGTTGGAAGAATTTAATGAGATGATGTGTGTAATTGCTTAGTAGGTAGTGAACACTCAACAAATATTAGCTATTAGACTATGAATTTTATCACTTCCATCACTACCACATATTTTTTGCCACCTTCATCCCAGATACTCAGTGTCATCTCAGCCTGCATGGCTGTCCACAGCCCACCATTACATTACCTGTCACAGAGGGTGTGTGCCCCATTACCCAGACCTTCTCTCTACCCTAACATCTTACCTAACCTTAATCCAATCCCTTTGGATTCTGTTCCCTACTGGCTCCACTGTTTATCAATGAAGTGACCTCTGTGAGCCTGTTTCTCCAACTGTAAAATGGAAATGATGATGTTACCTCCTTCATATGCTTGTTGTGAGATAATCCACATAAAAAGGGCTTAGTGCAGTGCCTGACCCACGATTGTACTCTGTAAATGTTGGCTACTCTTATTATTTTTGTGTAGTTGTCACAACGGGATATTGATCATATTTATAGAAAGATGCAAACATACATAGGTTGAGATGATTTTTTTTTCATGGCAGACATCTAGAGACCCAGAGATGGTTCTGTACAGCAGGAGATAGTGCAGCATGTTCCCAGATGACAGCATGGCTCTGAGGTTCCCACAATTTCTTCTGGGGATGTGCAGCTGTAAGTGATACCACCTATAGGATACCATTCTGACGTAAGGATCTTGCCAGGCTTTAGAAGGTTCTTTTGCTTTGCTTTTTTTTTTTTTGGTCGTATTCTTTTCCTTTAATCCTCTTCTGATGCCTCCCAACTCTTCTGCAGACTCTGGCTACAAATCTCTCTGCCCATCAGGGGTAAACAAATGATCACAACCCCTTCATACTCCTGTTGTACTTGTTAGGTGCCATCAAGTCGGTTCTGACTCATAGCGACCCTATGGACAACAGAACTAAATACTGCCCAGTCCTGCATCATCCTCACAGTCATTGCTATGTTTGAGCCCATCGATGCAGCCACTGTGTCAGTCTACCTCATTGAGAGTCTTCCTCTTTTTCAGTGACCCTCTACTTTACCAAGCATAATGACCTTCTCCAGGGACTGATCCCTCCTGATAACATGTCTGAAGTATGTGAGATGTAGTCTCGCCATCCTCACTTCTAAGGAGTATTCTGGTTGTACTTCTTCCAAGACAGATAATGTTCGTTCTTTGGGCCGTCCATGGTATATTCAATATTCTTTGCCAACACCGTCATTCAAAGGCATCAATTCTTCTTTGATCTTCCTTATTCATTGTCCAGCTTTCACATGCATATTAGGTGACTGAAAATACCATGGCTTGGGTGAGTCGCACCTTAGTCCTCAAAGTGATGTCTTTGCTTTTTTAACACTTTGAAGAGGTCTTTTTTTTTTTTTGGCAGCAGATAGGCCCAGTACAATATATTGTTTGATTTCTTGACTGCTGCTTCCATGGACGTTGATTGTGAATCCAAGTAAAATGAAATCCTTGACAACTTCAATATTTTTTGCATTTATCATGATGTTGCTTATAAATGATCACAACCCTTTCATACATCTAAGTATTTATGAAAAGATTAGGTGAGGGGAAGTTCAATTTCCCGGAAACATCATTGAACAAGACAGGGCTTCCGACCTGTTTGAGGTCCTACTCTTACAGGGCTATGGTGAAATGCTTTGAAACAGGGTTTATCTTTTTCTGAAGTAGTAAGACCTTGGTTTTAAATTACAACAAAATATCTCTAGATGGGATAGTTTTTTTGCCTCAAAAACGCTCCATATAAAATAATGCAAACTTGTAAAAAATTCAAGTAGTGTTTACGATATAAGGTGAAAGTGAAAAATCCCTGTTCCTTCATCCCCACCCCTGTCCCAACCCCACTTCCACAGAGATAACCACTGTTAACTCTTTGTTGTGTATCCTTCTAGATTTTTCTCCATACATATATAAATAAATACATATGTACAAAAATAGTATCCTAATAGATGTATTAATCGGCTTTCCTTCCCACATAACTGTCTTTACTGTATTTTTTTAATAACTGCATAATATAGATGGATTTTTATTTCATTTTTTCTCTGTATGAAAAAAAGTTTTAGATAACAATGAAATTTATAAGTTAATTAAGTTGTCTATATTCGCACAAGGAAACCCTGGTGGCGTAGTGGTTAAGTGCTACGGCTGCTAACCAAGAGGTCAGCAGTTCAAATCTGCCAGGCACTCCTTGGAAACTCTATGGGGCAGTTCTACTCTGTCCTATAGGGTCGCTATGAGTCGGAATCGACTCGACCGCAGTGGGTTTTTTGGTGGTTAAATTCATACAGCTAATAAGCAGAAGAGTCAAGATTTGGATCCAACTTGGCTCACTCCAGAACGCATGGTATTAACTACTAGGTATTGCCTTTATTTCAATGAGTTACTTTTTTCCTAGGTTTTTAATGTAGGTAGTAGTTATGGGGTAACAGCAAAATCTCAGAGTTGGAAAGGGCCTTGGAGACAGGTTATTTATTCCAACCTCTGACTCTACAAATAAATCATTAGTTGGTTACTCATTAGGAGAAATCTTTTCCGAAACCTTATTTTGATTATATAAAAATCCCTTATCATCAGGAGTAGGAGGAAGGGAGAAAAGAGGAGGTTTTGCTTAGGAAGAAGTGAGTTTATGTTAATGGTGGTAGAATAATTTGGAAAAGGATATCAAGAATGGTTGCACAATTTGAAGAATGTAATCAATGCCACTAAACTATACATATAGAAATTGTCAAATTGATGTATGTTTTGGTATATATATTTTCACTATAATTAAAAAAAAAAAAAGCAACCCTAAAATTTCATTATTTGCATTTGCAGTGGTAAAAGATCTGGGTTGGTTAAACAATAATTTATCTTGCATCTTATATATATATATATATGTATATATACTGCTTTAGATGAAAGTTCACAGCTCAAGTTAGTTTCTCATACAAAAATTTATACACACATTTTTATGTGACCCTAGTTGCTATCCCTATAATGTTGCAGCACACTCCTCCTTTCCACCCTAGATTTCCCGTGTCCATTCAACCAGCTCCTGTCCTTTTCTGCCTTCTCATCTTGCCTCTGGACAGAAGCTGCCCATTTAGTCTCGTGTATCTACTTGAACTAAGAAGCACACTCTTCACGAGTATTATTTTATGTTTTATAGTCCAGTCTAATCTTTGTCTGAAGAGTTGGCTTTGGGAATGGTTTTAGTTCTGGGTTAACAGAGAGTCCAGGGACCATGTCTTCCAGGGTTCCTCCAGTCTCAGTCAGACCATTAAGTCTGATCTTTTTACTAGAATTTGAGTTCTGCACCCCACTTTTCTCCCTCTGCACCAGGGACTGTCTGTCGTATTCCCTGTCAAGGCAGTCAAGGGTGGTAGCTGGTCACCATCTAGTTCTTCTGGTCTCAGGCTGATGGAATCTCTGGCTTACATGGCCCTTTTTGTCTCTTGGGCTAATATTTTCTTTGTGTCTTTGGTGTTATTCATTCTTCTTTGCTCCAGGTGGGTTGGGACAAATTGATGCATCTTAGATGGCCGCTCATTAGCTTTTAAGACCCTAGATGCCACTCACCAAAGTGGGATGCAGGACATTTTCTTAATAAACTTTGTTACGCCAGTTAACCTAGATGCCTCTGAAACCATGGTCCCCAGACCCCTGCCCCTGCTACTCTGTTCCTTGAAGTCATCATTTATATTTTATATCACTGTTTCTTCATATGATGCCCTCTAAAGAAGGAAAGGTAAGTTATTGCCATTTCACAAATGGACATAAGTAAGTCTCTTCAAGTAAGTACCCACCGAGGCCCAGGGAAATAAATATTGAAGGCAATTGAGCAGGAGTAGGCTTGTGGAGGATAGGTGGATAATAGAGAGTGACATGATATATGTAAAACCTCAGAAATAGGAGTGACAAGATTGTAAACAAAGGAACAAGTTAGCAAGCCAAGTCAGCCATTCAGGTGTGAGTAGATAAAGGGCACAAATAATGCAGATAGCTGTGGGACTGGAAAGGAGGGGATGGATGCAAGAAGTACCAGGAAGACAATATTGCTAGAGACTGGAGACTGACTAGAGAGAGAGAGAAGAGATAATGATGATTCCAAGGCTACTGGTCAGATTGGTTTGGTTGTAGAACCTTTTACAAAAAAGGATATCAGTGTTGGAGGGAAGAGCAGTTTGGCTTAGGACTTGTTACATGCTAGTGGTTAGATATCTAAGAAGAAATGTGTAACAATCTTTAGAAAATGTAAGGCTGGGAATTGGGTAGAGCAGCTTTGAAGGGTCAGCATCAAGAGCCATTTACCTTCACAGAGCTGACCACAGACTCAGTGTAATAGATCTGTAAAGGGACCTTAGAAGTCATCTACTCCAAGTCCATCACCGTACAGATGAGACCAATTGTTGAAGTAACCTCCCCTGGGTTCCACATAGTTCTTGAGTAGTGATGACATATCAGATCTCCTGAGTCTTTGTTCTCTGCTCTTTCCTGAACATGAGAGGTTGTGAAGTAGTGGTATATGGACCACTGATAGTTGTGTTTGGCCTGTATGGTGGACTGTGTTATTGTTCACAAATATTTGCTGCCCAGCTGCTCCTTGGAAACCCTATGGGGCAGTTCTACTCTGTCCTGTAGGGTCACTATGAGTCAGAATCGACTCAGCAACGATGGGTTTGGTTTTTGGTTTCTCTGGGAGAGGATTATACTTCCTCTTCCCATTGACATCAGCCTTATTCGCATGACTTGCTTCATCCAATGAAATGTGGGCCGAAGTGATGTGCGAGCTTTTTGAGGAGTAGCTTTAGGACGTGGTTTACTTACGTAGTTTAAGTGCACAATCCACCATGTTTTCTTTTCCTTCTGTCATGAGATCATCAATATTCTGACAGAAGTAGTTTTGTCAGCCTCAATCCCAGACTGAACATGATGTGGAACAGAACCATGGCTGACCTGTGATGGGACTAGAATATGAGTTAGGAACAAATTTGTTGTAAGCCACTAAGATTTTGGGCCCATCTGTCATGCAGCATAACCTAGCCCATTCTGACTGATACAGCCAACATTGTTTTTAAAAAATTGAATCGGTGGGTAACATTTAAAAATTGGAGTTAAGAGGAGAATCCAGGCTTCAGGCTTCCAATGAAAAATTGGAAGACCTGGCAATGCTGGACCTACTTCATGAACAGCACGTATTGACTGGGGTTGAATACCAGTTACCCCTTTGGAAACGATAACTCTGCAGTTCACCCCAGTGTCTACTTCTCCCTAATTGTATTTTACACCTACCCATCTTTTCCTTCACTTATTTACATTACCTGCCTCCCCCTTGTAAACATTTGAGTTTGCCATTCTGGCTTTATATTATATTTTCTGTTCTACAGTAAGAAAATGCTAGAGACAGAAAGAACAGAGGACTGAAGACAGGACTTTATGTAATAGCCACATGCAAGGGTGAGAAAAAGAATCAGTGGGGGAGACAGAGAATAACTGGCTAGAAAAGTAAGAAGAAAACCAGAATTGGATAGTGACAAAAACAAACAAACAAAGAAACAGAAAAACAAGGAAGAGTCAAGGAGGGATAGTCAACATTAGGGAAAATCACAGAGGTCAAGAATAAAGACAGTAAAAAAAATAGGTCATATGTGACCTTTGAGAAAATAATTGCAGCATGTTGGTAATGGTGGAAGCCAGAGGATAAGAGATTAAGAAACAAATAAATGACTGCTGAGAAAATGGAGGCTTTGAAATACAGTTTTTCCCGTTGGGCAGTAAATGGAAGGAACAAAATAGTTGGTCTTTAAGATGGGATCTGAATCAAGCCAAAGGGTTTTTTCCCCTCTTTTTTTTTGGGGGGGGGGTGGGGGGGACGGGTAGTGTGCATCTTTGCAAAGTAGAGGCAAAAAAGCCAGTAAAGAAGAACCAGGTAATTGAAGAAGCAAAATCTAGAAGGTGTCTGGGATGCATGGATGGAGAACACAGGTGAAGCAGTTAATTTTGGAAATAAGGGATAACAGAATTTCCTCTGAGTCTGCTAACATGGAGTATGGGATCTTAGTGAATCAGGAGCAGTAACTCAGAACAGAACAGCGTCTGGGCCCCAAAGTGGGGTGGGGGAAAGGAAAAAGGATGACCTTGTATAGGAGTTCATGGAAGCTCTGCTCTCTCTGGTTACAGTCTTGAATGAGAAGCAGACAGGCACTGCATGATCTGATAATTCGAGAGACTCGGTGCCGTTTGTGGCAGGAACCCGAGCCCTGCACTCAGATACAATCTTGGTACCATTCTGGCCCCCTTTTCTGTCAGTTCTGCAATTACTCTAATAAGAAATGTCTCTTATCTCCCATAGGTTAATGAGTTTGGGAAGGAAAAATGCAGAGTTTACTATGATGGCAGGAAGGCAATCAAATGGCCCTCCGAGATACCTGAAATATACCCAAGGGCTTTGAACTTCATTCCAAGAGGCAAACATCCTGCTCATCAAATAGCACCCTCTGAAGAATGTATCCAGAATGACCAAACATGCTAAATTCAGTAGTTGTCAGCCTGTCATTCTAGACCCCTGGGGCACCTCCTGGTGGTCTGAATATTGGCCCATTATATTACTACTGTTTACAATATGAAGTGTCTGTATTTCTGTCACTGACATAAAATAGGGGTTCACTTATGCTGGATTAGCATCTCATTATCATGTTTGGGTTTAGGACAAAAAAAATAGCAATTGTCCTATACATCTTCACTGTGATGCATCAAAAAGAGTCACTGTGCATGATAATGTTCATGGAGACCAGGCCGTCATTCCCACTATGACCATAATGGGAGTATTGCCAGGACTGTCTAATGGGGTCTTAGTGGAGAATGATGGTGCTGTTTTACTGCCTTATCAAAAGCAACAGCAGGGGGCCAAGATGGCGGACTAGGTAGACGCTACCTCGGATCCCTCTTGCAACAAAGACTCGGAAAAACAAGTGAATCGATCACGTACATAACAATCTATGAACCCTGAACAACAAACACAGATTTAGAGACGGAAAACGAACAAATACGAGGAAGCAGTGATTGTTTTCGGAGCCTGGAGCCAGCGTCCCAGTCAGGTAACCTTTGGCGCCCGATTTAGGGCAGAGCCCAGGGGAGCTGACGGCGCAAACAAGGGGCCCAGCCCTACCCCCCTGAACTCACCCCGGGAGGGGGCCCAGCCGGTTCGTGTGGGCGGTGTGGCGACGCAGCCAGTGGGAGAAGTCCTCGGGAGGCAGTGACTGGTCTTGGAGCTGGGAGAGCAGCGTCCCATCCGGGGAATCGTGCTGCCGGACATTTGACTGGGCGCTGTCATGACTCAAGCACGGGGAGCTGCTCCACTCCCCTGAACTAAGCCCGGGAGGGGGCCCAGCAGGTTTGCGGAGGCGGCGCGGTGACGCGGCTGGCGGGACAAGAAGTCCCCGGGAGGCAACGACTGATTTTGGAGCCGGGAGTAAAGCGTCCCAGCAGGGGATCCTTGACGCTAGGATTTGAACTGGCAGTGGAGGATCTGACCGTGACTTCAGCGGACCAGACCCCCGGGGGCAATCTCCACACAGCCAGCACACATAGGTGACATGCCCCGCGGGAATCTCAGATTTAATAGTAATTCCAAGCAAGACAAGCAACTCTGGCTGTATTCTGAGGTGCTACTCTCCTATCTCTCTGATCCCTCCCCCACCCTCCCCAGGCGGCTTCATTAACATTGGAATTGCCTGAGCCAGAGGGAGAACGGCTCTGGCTCCGTGGCGGCTTTGCTTCAACCCCCCCCTTTTTTTTTCCTTTGGTCTTTTCCTAACCCACTCTTTCGGCCTGAGAGAAGGAACAAAAAAAAAAAAAATCCGGGGACCAAAAATCCACCCCTAATTGGACTAAAAGCACAGAACCAGCTACAGCCAAGCATATATGATCCAAATCTCAGACTTTCATCCTTACAGGGAACAAGGTGGCAGTTATAATCCAAAGGCAATTCTGATAGGGATCTGACTGCATTTTTTTTTTAGCGGATTTTCTGGAAAAACTAGTTTCCCAGTGATGGCTCGGAGACAGCAGTCCATATCAAACCACATAAAGAAGCAGACCATGACAGCTTCTACAACCCCCCAAACAAAAGAATCAAAATCTTTCCCAAATGAAGATACAATCCTGGAAATATCAGATACAGAATATAAAAAACTAATTTACAGAATGCTTAAAGACATCAGAAACGAAATAAGGCAAACTGCAGAAAAAGCCAAGGAACACACTGATAAAACTGTTGAAGAACTCAAAAAGATTATTCAAGAACATAGTGGAAAAATTAATAAGTTGCAAGAATCCATAGAGAGACAGCATGTAGAAATCCAAAAGATTAACAATAAAATTACAGAATTAGACAACGCAATAGGAAGTCAGAGGAGCAGACTCGAGCAATTAGAATGCAGACTGGGACATCTGGAGGACCAGGGAATTAACACCAACATAGCTGAAAAAAAATCAGATAAAAGAATTTAAAAAAATGAAGAAACCCTAAGAATCATGTGGGACTCTATCAAGAAGGATAACTTGCATGTGATTGGAGTCCCAGAACAGGGAGGGAGGACAGAAAACACAGAGAAAATAGTTGAAGAACTCCTGACAGAAAACTTCCCTGACATCATGAAAGACGAAAGGATATCTATCCAAGATGCTCATCGAACCCCATTTAAGATTGATCCAAAAAGAAAAACACCAAGACATATTATCATCAAACTCGCCAAAACCAAAGATAAAGAGAAAAATTTAAAAGCAGCCAGGGAGAAAAGAAAGGTTTCCTTCAAGGGAGAATCAATAAGTTCAGACTACTCAGCAGAAACCATGCAGGCAAGAAGGCAATGGGACGACATATACAGAGCACTGAAGGAGAAAAACTGCCAGCCAAGGATCATATATCCAGCAAAACTCTCTCTGAAATATGAAGGCAAAATTAAGATATTTACAGATAAACACAAGTTTAGAGAATTTGCAAAAACCAAACCAAAGCTACAAGAAATACTAAAGGATATTGTTTGGTCAGAAAACCAATAATATTAGATACCAGCACAACACAAGGTCACAAAACAGAACATCCTGATATCAACTCAAATAGGGAAATCGCAAAAACAAATTAAGATTAATTAAAAAAAATACTCATAACAGGGAATCACGGAAGTCAATATGTAAAAGATCACAACAATCAAAAAGAGGGACTAAATACAGGAGGCATAGAACTGCCATATGGAGAGTGATACGAGGCGATATAGAACGATACAAGTTAGGTTTTTACTTAGAAAAATAGGGGTAAATAATAAAAACTCCATAACTCAAGATAAAAGCCAAGAAAAACGTAACGACTCAACAAACATAAAGTCAAACACTACGAAAATGAGGATCTCACAATTTACTAAGAAAAATGTCTCAGCACAAAAAAGTATGTGGAAAAATGAATTTGTCAACAACACACATAAAAAGGCATCAAAATGACAACACTAAACACTTATTTATCTATAATTACGCTGAATGTAAATGGACTAAATGCACCAATAAAGAGACAGAGAGTCTCGGACTGGGTAAAGAAACACGATCCATCTATATGCTGCCTACAAGAGACACACCTTAGACTTAGAGACACAAACAAACTAAAACTCCAAGGATGGAAAAAAATATATCAAGCAAACAATAAGCAAAAAAGAAGAGGAATAGCAATATTAATTTCTGACAAAATAGACTTTAGACTTAAATCCACCACAAAGGATAAAGAAGGACACTACATAATGATAAAAGGGACAATTGATCAGGAAGACATAACCATATTAAATATTTATGCACCCAATGACAGGGCTGCAAGATACATAAATCAAATTTTAACAGAATTGAAAAGTGAGATAGACACCTCCACAATTATAGTAGGAGACTTCAACACACCACTTTCGGAGAAGGACAGGACATCCAGTAAGAAGCTCAGTAGAGACACGGAAGACCTAATTACAACAATCAACCAACTTGACCTCAGTGACTTATACAGAACTCTCCACCCAACGGCTGCAAAATATACTTTTTTTTCTAGCGCACATGGAACATTCTCTAGAATAGACCACATATTAGGTCATAAAACAAACCTTTGCAGAATCCAAAACATCGAAATATTACAAAGCATCTTCTCAGACCACAAGGCAATAAAAGTAGAAATCAATAACAGAAAAACTAGGGAAAATAAATCAAATACTTGGAAACTGAACAATACCCTCCTGAAAAAAGACTGGGTTATAGAAGACATCAAGGAGGGAATAAGGAAATTCATAGAAAGCAACGAGAATGAAAATACTTCCTATCAAAACCTCTGGGACACAGCAAAAGCAGTGCTCAGAGGCCAATTTATGTTGATAAATGCACACATACAAAAAGAAGAGCCAAAATCAGAGAACTGTCCCTACAACTTGAACAAATAGAAAGTGAGCAACAAAAGAATCCATCAGGCAGCAGAAGAAAACAAATAATAAAAATTAGAGCTGAACTAAATGAATTAGAGAACAGAAGAACAATTGAAAGAATTAACAAAGCCAAAAGCTGGTTCTTTGAAAAAATTAACAAAATTGATAAACCATTGGCTAGACTGACTAAAGAAAAACAGGAAAGGAAACAAATAACTCGAATAAGAAACAAGAAGGACCCCATCGCAACAGACCCAACTGAAATTAAAAGAATCATATCAGATTATTATGAAAAATTGTACTCTAACAAATTTGCAAACCTAGAAGAAATGGATGAATTCCTGGAAAAACACTACCTACCTAAACTAACACATTCAGAAGTAGAACAACTAAATAGACCCATAACAAAAAAAGAGATTGAAAAGGTAATCAAAAAACTCCCAACAAAAAAAAAAAAGCTCTGGCCCGGACGGCTTCACTGCAGAGTTCTACCAAACTTTCAGAGAAGAGTTAACACCACTACTACTGAAGGTATTTCAAAGCATAGAAAATGACGGAATACTACCCAACTCATTCTATGAAGCCACCATCTCCCTGATACCAAAACCAGGTAAAGACATTACAAAAAAAGAAAATTACAGACCTATATCCCTCATGAACATAGATGCAAAGATCCTCAACAATATTCTAGCCAATAGAATTCAACAACATATCAAAAAAATAATTCACCACGATCAAGTGGGATTTATACCAGGTATGCAAGGCTGGTTTAATATCAGAAAAACCATTAAAGTAATCCATCACATAAATAAAACAAAAGACAAAAACCACATGATCTTATCAATTGATGCAGAAAAGGCATTTGACAAAGTCCAACACCCATTTATGATAAAAACCCTCACCAAAATAGAAATTAAAGGAAAATTCCTCAACATAATAAAGGGCATCTATGCAAAGCCAACAGCCAATATCACTCTAAATGGAGAGAACCTGAAAGCATTTCCCTTGAGAACGGGAACCAGACAAGGATGCCCTTTATCACCGCTCTTATTCAACATCGTGCTAGAAGTCCTAGCCAGGGCAATTAGGCTAGACAAAGAAATAAAAGGTATCCGGATTGGCAAGGAGGAAGTAAAATTATCTCTATTTGCAGATGACATGATCTTATACACAGAAAACCCTAAGGAATCCTCCAGAAAACTACTGAAACTAATAGAAGAGTTTGGCAGAGTCTCAGGTTATAACATAAACATACAAAAATCACTTGGATTCCTCTACATCAACAAACAGAACATCGAAGAGGAAATCACCAAATCAATACCATTCACAGTAGCCCCCAAGAAGATAAAATACTTAGGAATAAATCTTACCAAAGATGTAAAAGACCTATAGAAAGAAAACTACAAAGCTCTACTACAAGACATTAAAAAGGACCTACTCAAGTGGAAAAACATACCTTGCTCATGGATAGGAAGACTTAACATAGTAAAAATGTCTATTCTACCAAAAGCCATCTATACATATAACGCACTTCTGATCCAAATTCCAATGTCATTTTTTAAGGTGATAGAGAAACAAATCACCAATTTCATATGGATGGGAAAGAAGCCTCGGATAAGCAAAGCATTACTGAAAAAGAAGAAGAAGTGGGAGGCCTCACTCTACCTGATTTCAGAACCTATTATACAGCCACAGTAGTCAAAACAGCCTGGTACTGGTACAACAACAGGCACATAGACGAATGGAACAGAATTGAGAACCCAGATATAAATCCATCCACGTATGAGCAGCTGATATTTGACAAAGGACCAGTGTCAGTTAATTGGGGAAAAGATAGTCTTTTTAACAAATGGTGCTGGCATAACTGGATATCCATTTGCAAAAAAAATGAAACAGGACCCATACCTCACACCATGCACAAAAACTAACTCCAAGTGGATCAAAGACCTAAACATAAAGACTAAAACAATAAAGATCATGGAAGAAAAAATAGGGACAACCCTAGGAGCCCTAATACAAGGCATAAACAGAATACAAAACATTACCAAATATGACGAAGAGAAACCCGATAACTGGGAGCTCCTAAAAATCAAACACCTATGCTCATCTAAAGACTTCACCAAAAGAGTAAAAAAGACCACCTACAGACTGGGAAAGAATTTTCAGCTATGACATCTCCGACCAGCGCCTAATCTCTAACGTCTACATGATTCTGTCAAAACTCAACCACAAAAAGACAAACAACCCAGTCAAGAAGTGGGCAAAGGATATGAACACACACTTCACTAAAGAAGATATTCAGGCAGCTAACGGATACATGAGAAAATGCTCTTGATCATTAGCCATTAGAGAAATGCAAATTAAAACTACGATGAGATTCCATCTCACTCCAACAAGGCTGGCATTAATCCAAAAAACACAAAATAATAAATGTTGGAGAGGCTGCAGAGATTGGAACTCTTATACACTGCTAGTGGGAATGTCAAATGGTACAACCACTTTGGAAATCTATCTGGCGTTATCTTAAACACTTACAAATAGAACTACTATACAACCCAGAAATCCCACTCCTCGGAATATACCCTAGAGAAACAAGAGCCATCACACAAACAGATATATGCACACCCATGTTTATTGCAGCTCTGTTTACAATAGCAAAAAGCTGGAAGCAACCAAGGTGTCCATCAACGGATGAATGGGTAAATAAATTGTGGTATATTCACACAATGGAATAGTACGCATCGATAAAGAACAGTGACGAACCTGTAAAACATTTCATAACATGGAGGAACCTGGAAGGCATTATGCTGAGCGAAATTAGTCAGAGGCAAAAGGACAAATATTGTATAAGACCACTATTATAAGATCTTGAGAAATAGTATAAACTGAGAAGAACACATACTTTTGTGGTTACGAGGGGGGGAGGGAGGGAGGGAGGGAGAGGGTTTTTTTTATTGATTAATTAGTAGATAAGAACTGCTTTAGGTGAAGGGAAGGACAACACTCAATACATGGAAGGTCAGCTCAATTGGGCTGGACCAAAAGCAAAGAAGTTTCCAGGATAAAATGAATGCTTCAAAGGTCAGCGGAGCAAGGGCGGGGGTTTTGGGACCATGGTTTAAGGGGACTTCTAAGTCAATTGGCAAAATAATTCTATTATGAAAACATTCTGCATCCCACTTTAAAATGTGGCGTCTGGGTTCCTAAATGCTAACAAGGGGCCATCTAAGATGCATCAATTGGTCTCAACCCACCTGGAGCAAAGGAGAATGAAGAACACCAAGGTCACACGACAACTAAGAGCCCAAGAGACAGAAAGGGCCACATGAACCAGAGACCTACATCATCCTGAGACCAGAAGAACTAGTTGGTGCCCGGCCACTAATCGATGACTGCCCTGACAGGGAGCACAACAGAGAACCCCTGAGGGAGCAGGAGATCAGTGGGATGCAGACCCCAAATTCTCATAAAAAGACCATACTTAATGGTCTGACTGAGACTAGAGGAATCCCGGCGGCCATGGTCCCCAGACCTTCTGTTGGCACAGGACAGGAACCATCCCCGAAGACAACTCATCAGACATGAAAGGGACTGGACAGTGGGTGGGAGAGAGATGCTGATTAAGAGTGAGCTAATTATATCAGGTGGACACTTGAGATTGTGTTGGCATCTCCTGTCTGGAGGGGGGATGGGAGGATAGAGAGAGTGGGAAGCTGGCAAAATTGCCACGAAAGGAGAGACTGGAAGGGCTGCCTCATTACGGGGAGAGCAAGTGGGAGTACGGAGTAAGATGTATGTAAACTTATATGTGACAGACTGACTTGATTTGTAAACATTCACTTGAAGCTCAATAAAAGTTAATAAAAAAAAAAAAAGCAACAGCATTCATCCCATTATATTCCAGTAAAGCCTGTGTTTTGGAGACATGCAGTTGAGGAGGAAACATGAAGATTAGATCTGATAGTAGTTGGCCCATAGGATCATTTGCCTTTGGAAGGTACTGGAGGATAGAAAGAAAAATTAATAATCACTGTCCTAGTGCCTTTTTCCTTTCCTTGAGCAGGTTCATTTTCCTTGGGGTTGAATGGAGCCAGGAAATAGAGAGGAGGCAGTCTGGTGGTGGTAAATGTTCTGCCTCAGGATGGAATGTGCAGGAAGGAAAGGGAACGATTCTTGGAATAGAGAGTAAAAACCAGACAGTGACTAGTTCTCCACTGTGTTTAACTGCCCTGATGGTTTCTTCTTTTGTCACTCGACTACACAAGGCACAAAAATTAGTAATTAGTACAACAGGCACTGTGCATGCTCTGTCAGCTTATTTCACTGACTATGCTAGTGAAACACCTAGGGACATGCCATTGGAGAACTAGGTTACCTCTCATGATATCAACTTTTTTTTAATTACGTGTATGTTATAAATTACATACTGGCTAACATTTTTACAGCTGGCCTCGCCTGGGAGATTGGGAAATCTTTTCCGAGGAAGTAGTACTTGATAGTGATACAGACACGTCAAGGATGAGTAGTAGCAAATCAGTGGTGTGGTGGGGAGAAGGGATTGTATTCCAGATGCAGGAAACAGCATGTACAATGGCCCTGAGATGGGAAGGAGCAAGGCATGCCTGAGGATTTGAAAGAATGTCGGTGAAGCATGGTGTTAGTCATCTAGTACTGGTATAACGGAAATACCACAAGTGGATGGCTTCAACAAACAAAATTTATTCTCTCACAGTCTAACTAGGCTAGAAGTCCAAATTTAGGGCCTCAGCTCCAGGGGAAGGTTTTCTCTGTCTGTCGGCACTGGAGGACAGTCCCT
Organism: Loxodonta africana; assembly: GCF_030014295.1. Taxonomy (NCBI): domain Eukaryota; kingdom Metazoa; phylum Chordata; class Mammalia; order Proboscidea; family Elephantidae; genus Loxodonta; species Loxodonta africana. The sequence goes on from NC_087369.1 coordinate 125,215,060, forward strand.
GTCATCAATCTTCCCCTGGACTACGAGCTTCCCAGTGCAGGAACCCTGGGTCCAAAGAATGCACTGTGCTCCTGATGCTGCTTCCTTGGTGGTATGAGGTCCCCAACTCTGCTCACTTCCCTTTCCTTTTATCTCCTGTAAGATAAAAGGTGATGGAGGTCACACCCCAGGGAAACTCTCTTTACATTGGATCAAGGATGTGACCTGAGTAAGGGCGTTACATCCCACCCTAATCCTCTTTAACATAATCTGTTCTTGCCTCATCGACCACAGGCAGAGATTAGAATCTACAACACATAGGAAAATTACATAATAACAGAATGGAGGACAACAAAACAATACTGGGAATCATGGCCTAACCAAGTTGACACATATTTTGGGGGAACACAATTCAATTCATGACAGTGAGCAAGTAGGAAGTAGGATCAGATGAGGCTGAAGAGGTACACAAAGATCAGAAGTGTAAAGATACCCTTTGTGGGACTCAGGGTCCTGTTGAGCATTCATTGAAAGCATGTTCATGAGTATTGTTAGAGCTATTTTACTAGAAATTCTTCATATTCTACTCCATAGTTACTCATTTGAGCTTTGTGTCACTGAGTTGTATACCTCCCAGGTCTATCTAAATTACAGGCTGCCACCCATAGTGTGAGGGCATTGGTGGTTCAGTAGTGGTTCATTTTTCATGCAGGTGACCTGGGTTAGATTCCGAGTGAATGTACCTCATGTACAGCCACCACCCATCTGTGAATGGAAGCTTGCATGTTGCTGTGATGCTAAACAGGCTTCAGTGGAGCTTCTAGACTAAGACAGACTTGGAAGAAAGGCCAATGAAAATCAGCCAGTGAAAACCCTATGGATCAAAATGGTCCAATCTGGAACCAATTATGAGGATGGTGCATACCAGGCCGAGTTTTGTCCCATGCTGCATGGGTTCACTGTGAGTCAGGGGCCAACTCTACAGCAGCCAACAACAACCCACAATATGATCACTTAGTCCCGTTGTTATCATAGAGTCAGATTCAGCTTCTTCTCATTGTAGCATTGCCCGAATGGAAAACAGGGCTTAGTATTGGTGATTTCTGCTGCCGGCAATTGAACAATATCTTCCAACGGTACCCTTAAGCTCCTGATGGGGAGAAGCAAGATAGAGAAAGGAAACTGCAGCTGTTTCTTCATGCCAATGAGGCAGGATCTGGGAGGATGTTAGGTTTAGCTCTCACGACTGTCTTCTCCTCAGCTGCAAACTTTAAGGAGGAGCCTGTAATTGCTGTTTTGAAAGTTGGTGTATGCCACTTCCCTCTTCTCTCTTTCTAGCACCTTGCTTTATTTAGACCCTGCTTTTCCCTACTGGAAACCTTTGAGGCATAGTGGTTAAGTGCTACAGCTGCTAACCAAAAAGTCAGCAGTTCGAATCCACCAGGCACTCCTTGGAAACTCTATGGGGCAGTTCTACTCTGTCCTGTAGGGTCGGGTATGAGTTGGAATCGACTCGACAGCAGTGGGTTTGGTTTTTTGTTTTTCCCTACTACCATTTTTCTATCTCAATTTTCCTAACTATTTCTCTGGGCATGGGTACCAGGGGTAAGGAACCTGCTCTCAGTAGCAGAGAAAGCAGAGCTGCACTCAAATAGGGCAGCCCTGACCTGGAGATAAACCTTTGCAGACATCATCTTCATCCCCATTCACAAATAGTACTTATGCTGACGGAATTAAGTCAATGTCCCCCTTCCCCGCAAAAAAGTGGGTTTCTTATCTGAATACCTATTTAAGAAGGCTTCTCCACCTATTCTGGCTTTCATTGATCTCGCCTTCCTCTGAATCATTTAGTGTATTTAAAAAGAACCATACATTTTAGCTCTTGATCTTGTATTGGATTAGTTTCTAATTCTTTCATATGTGTTGATTCTGTTTCCCCAGCAGGATTGCAAACTCCCTCAGGGAAGGAATTATGACCATACTTATTTTCTATTCCCATTACAGTTGAGTAAAATGATAAGCATACAGTTTAGCCATTCAGTGGATACTTGATTGATTTAATGAGTCCTGTCACGTTATTGTAAAAAGCGACCTAACATAAAGGATTCCTACTTGCTCTTCTTTGATTATCAGAGGGCAATAGAATGTTTGACTATAGTTATCGCATCATAACCCTTCCTCAGTTTGTCTTTCTCCTCGTAAACCAGTGTGGAGGCATGGGTTGAGATGAAACATCCACTCCTTTGTGTCAAATTCAGCCCCTTTGTATGGCAGTCTGCATTATACACGGATGCCTTTGTCTTTTCTCTGTATCAGGGAAAATGAGAACCAAGAAATGTTCTTAATGAGTGACTATATCCGTTTTTAGCTCTTATACCTTCTAAAGTAGCCCAGGGGGAAGAGAGGACAATGATAGGGGAGGACAACAATATAGGGAAGTTGGGATATGTTATAAATGGAAGGAACAGGTATCACTTGAAGCTACAAATTAATTCCACCTGATTTTTGAATTGTTGAGAGCAAATAGCGAGAGCTAAGGAAGGGAAAGTGGGTGAAGGTGAAGATATCCTTTGGGCTTGGGAAACTGAGATGACAGATTGCATTGCCAATGTCCTCAATCAAAAACTTGCATGAAGTCAGTAATGAGGCAAAGGGAAAGAGCTAAGAAACTGAACAATTGGAAAAGGTGGTATATTAGTTTCCTATTGCTGCTGTAACAAACTACTACAAACTTGGTAGCTTAAAACAACACAAATTTATTATTTTATAATTCTGGAGGTCAGAAGTCTGAAATGGGTCTCACCAGACTAAGATCAAAGTGTGGGCAGGCTTTCCGGAGGCTCCAGGGGAGAATCCATTTCCTTGCCTTTTCCAGCTTCTAGAGACTGGTTCTTTGGCTCATGCCCCAGCCCCTTCCATCTTCAAAGAACCAGCTAACCATGTGTGGGCAAACTTGGGTGAAGAGGATGCAGATGGCATGGAACACATGGGCAGGGAAATGTGGAATGGCAGCCAATGTCCCTCTGAAGACGTAAAAAATATTATGAATATTTTATGAGGGATAGAGGGCTTAAGAGCTAGTCATGCTACTTAAAAATAATTTTATTATTATTTCTAATGCATATGAATACATTTTGTTTTGCACATGTAATGTGTATGTATTAGAGTAAAAGTACAGGCAGACCCCGGGTTATGAATGTCTAACTTATGTACTTGCCCTTTAATGTTATGTAAATTTGCCCTTACTTTGAAACAATTGAACCAACCCCTACTCACAACAAATTCTTCATCATAATCACCTCCACTTGCTGTGTGTGCATTAAAAAGTCTTTGAGCCTTTTCTTGCACTAAAAAAAAAAAGTAAAGCTCAATAAGAACCATATGCACCTGTTCTTACTTACCTACGAATTTAACTTAAAGGCAGAGTTAGGAACGGATCTCCTTTGTGACCCTGGGACTGCTTGTAGTGCTGACTTTTGCGCCTTAAGATGTACTATAAGTTAATGTCCATGTAAGTGGTTTCCTGAATATTCTTACATTTAGCTTTCTAATCCCAAAACTAATAGTTGAACACCCTCTTCATTGTCTCCTTCATATCCTTCTGCTTCATTCTAGGCTACTTCCCTCCTTACCCTCTCTTTTTACCAGTTCTTTGGTTTCCTCTCATTTTCTCTCAAGCCCAGAAAAAATATATTTTGGAAGCGGTAATTCTGTTTAGGGCAAACCCCTTAATATTTAGCCACATGCTAGTTGTATGTTTAAAGGCAATCTTTTTATGGTTCCCTGTAGCCAACTCCTAGTGCACCTCCAGATTTTATTCCCTCTGTGCTCTGAGATATGGCCTGCTTGGAGAAAAGAGACTTTTTTTTGATGATACTATATAACTTGGCTGACATTTCTCTAACTTGCTTTGACCAGAGCCATGGATTTCATTTTCATGTGGACTATAGCTTAATTCTAGTTCCTGACTATTGTCTGTGCTCTTTATCATTGGGTTATTTTACGGAAGTAGTTCAGGTGAACTGAGAAAAAGCCACTAGATGTATACTAGCCTTCCATTTCTGTTATTGGAGAAAGAATTCCTGAGTTTTAGCTCTACTAATAGTGGGTCCCTACTCTCATCTTTGTACATGAAGGAAGCACTGTAGCCAGCCCTGCAGACAGAATGCTTTCATCAGCCTTCTAAGTCCTCAGCTGGTCTACCCTTCCCAAAATGGCCTTATCTCTCTCTGAAAGGCTTATGAAGACACATGGCTTTAAAGCTGAGAATAACTGATAATCACCTTATGATCCTAAGGCAAAGTCTTTGCACAATATGAGCTTAGTTGTGATTTGGTAGTTGAGATGTAATGATGAGGAAATGTATGATGAGTAGTTTGAATCTGTTAGTACAGCAAACTTAACAAGGTGGCAGTATATCCTAATGACCTCTCAAATCATAAAGAGTTGGTTTGGCTTCCAATTGTAACACTAGGTTTATGACCTTGAACCAGTTATATAACCTTTCTGGGCTTAACTTAACATCTATGTTGTGTCAGGAGCCACTAAGTTGGTTCTGACTCATAGCAATCGTATGTACAACAGAATGAAACACTGCCTGGTCCTGCGCCATCCTCACAATTGTTGCCATGTTTGAGCCCATTGTTGTGGCCACTGTGTCAGTCCATCTCTTTGAGAGTCCTTCTGTCTTCTGCTGACCCTCTACCAAGCATGATGTCCTTCTCCAGGGATAATATTTCTAATACACATAAGATGAAGTCTCTCCATCCTCGCTTCTAAGGAGCATTCTGGCTGCACTTCTTTCAAACAGATTTGTTCATTCTTCTGGAAGTGCATGGTATATTCAATATTCTTTGCCAACACTGTAATTCAAAGGCATCAATTCTTCGACCTTTCTTATTCATTGTTTAGCTTTTGCATGCATATGAGATGATTGAAAATGCCATGGCTTGGGTCAGGTGCAGTGGTTAAGAGCTCTGGTGCTAACCAAAAGGTCAGCAATTCAACTCTACCAGCTGCTTGTTGGAAACCGTATGGGGCAGTTCTGGTCCGTCCTATAGGGTCATTATAAGTTGGAATTGACTTGATGACAGTGGGTTTTGGTTTTGGGTCAGGCACATATTAGTCCTCAAAGTGACATCTTTGCTTTTTAAAACCTTAAAGAGGTCTTTTGCAGCAGATTTGCCCAATCTGCCTCATCTATAGTAATGTGTATCTTAGGGGTTAAATGCACCACAGGGAGATTTTTATTGAAGGCTTTTTCCCTAAGAAAAAGGACACCTTTCTATCCAAGCAATCTAAGTACAAGAGCACAGTATAAATCAAACTGAAATAAGGTATCATAGTGTTAGTGGCTAAGAAGGTGGACTCTGTACCCCTATGGCTTGGATTCAAATGCAGACTTTACCTTAACAGATGCATGGCTTCAGGCAAATTGTTTCACTTCTCTGTGCTTCAGCTTTCCCATCAATAGAATGGAAATAGTAATTGTACCTACTCAAAGGCTTGGTATGAGGAGTAAATGAATTAATACAGCCAAAAAGCACTTAGCACAGTGCCTGATACATACTGTCAAAAAGGGCTATTTCCTCTTATTATTATTGATATTAATGTTTTAAATGATAATAAAGATGATATATGTTGAGATAAAAGGAGGGACCAAGGCTGACTCCTGTGTTTCTAGCTTGAGTAACTGATTTTATGGTAGTACCATTTATTGAGATTGGGAAAACTGAGGGAGGAATATATTTGGGCATGGACTGGGGAAATGGCAAAGTTTGTTTTTTGATGTGTTATATTTGAGATGCTTGTGAAATTTCAATATAGAGGTTTCAAGGTAGATAATTTTTCTATGAGTCTGGAGTTCACAGAATTAGGACCAGGGATAAACATTTGGGAATAGTCAAAACACTGTTTTTTAAGATTATGAGGCTAGATGAGGTAACCAAGAGAGAGAATATAGGAAGAGAAGGCAAGATGGCCCAGGATCAATCCCTGGGGCATAGAAAGTGGGGTACCAGCAAAGGAGACTAAGAGTCATGGCCCAAAAGTAGGAAGGAAACCAGGAAATTGAGTAGTTATGGAAGCTGAGACAGAAGAGCGTTTCAAGAAGGAAAGAGTGGTTAACTGTTTCAAGAAGTAAAGAGTGGACAGAAATATCAATTGAATTTAACCTCTTTGAGAAGTTTGGTTATGGAGAGGCATAGAGAAATGGAATTATAACTGGAAGTATTGTCAAGGAAGGATTTCTTCTTTAAAATATGGGAGATACTACTGCATGTTTGTATGCAATAGAGATGATGCCTTAAAAAAAATTTTTTTTTTGCCTTAGAGAAGGAAAAATCAAGGAAGAGAAAACAAGAAGGGATGGGATACAGAGTACAAATGGAGGGATTGGCCTTTGACGGGAGAAGAGGCACTTCCTTTATTTCTAGGAGATAAAGTGCTAACACAATACCTGGCATATAGTAAACCTGTAGCCGTCGAGTCGATTCTGACTGATAGCAACCCTATAGGACAGAGTAGAACTGCCCCATAGAGTTTCAAAGGAGTGCCTGGGGGATTCAAACTGTTGACCTTTTGGTTAGCAGCCATAGCTCTTAACTACTATGCCATCAGGGTTTCCGGCATATAGCAAGTACTCAGTAAATAGTAGCCATTATACCAAAAAACCAAACCTAGTGCCATCAAGTCGATTCCGACTCATAGCGACCCTATAGAACAGAGTAGACCTGCCCCATGGAGTTTCCAGGGAGAGCCTGGTGGATTCGAACTGCCAACCCTTTGGTTAGCAGACGTAGCACTTAACCACTACACCACCAGGGTTTCCAGTAGCCATTATAAAAAAAAAAAAAAAAACTTTTTTTTTTTTTTTTTAGTCGTTGTTAATTCAAGAGTTATGTTGGCTTGCACATGACAGAGACAGTTTGAGCATGCTCTGAGCCCAAGGCCTTAGTGGAATGAAAGGCCTTAGTGAGGAGGTGACATTAAGAGTGCCGTATTCTAAACAATGGCACATCATGTGGTTCTAAGATATAAAAGCATTTGGCTAGGTTGGCCTAAACGTGTTTTTATAGTGGAAAGGGAATAGGGTGTGGAGAGCATCTTTGATTGATTATTACATGGAAGTAAAGACAAGGTACTTTTATTTTAGAAAGTATACTTCAAATACATGATCAGTTTCCTTTGAGAGTCATTGATCAGTGCAGCTCTAGATGATAGTCAACACTCCACCAATGCATGCCGTCCTATAACACGTGTGCTTAAAGGAGAGAATGAAGCATCCCTTTTCATTATATTTTCCTCAGCAAATTGTGCTTCCATATGTTGGCATTAAGCACTAAGTGCTTTGTGATTTACGTTGTTTGTATGATATCATTGTCTGTGCTCTAAATACAATGAGCTGAAGGCTTTTAGTTATTATTCCTTTAGACACAAGTCCCTTTTGTTGAGCACTGATTTTTTTTCCCCACCATCCTGAAATGTGTTTGACCTATTCATCTCTGAGTATAAATGTGAGCTATGTTATTTTCCAAAAGTGCTTCAAAATTTCCCATAAACGTGTGGTTTTTAATTCTTTCCCCAAGCAGTCTTGATGCAACCAAAAGGAGTCTAAATATTTGGTCAGTTTTTTACTCTGACTGTATCTTTTAGGTAAAGAAGAGCTTGATTTGTATTATAAATGAAAGAATGTGCTTTAAAACTTTCAACCTGTCTTCTGAGGTCAGTATTAGAGAGAGATACCTATTAGGCTCTTTCCAAAACTGGCTCTTGTTCTGGTTAAAGTTTAAGAAGTTAGCTGGCCAGAAAATAGGATGTATTGGTTTTGAACATGTCTTGTTTTGGGTACCATGTATCTGTTCTTACTGCTGAGCCCAGCCATGTGCTTTCTGTGAATTTTAAATTCCTGGCTATTTACCTTAGCCTCTAGGAGTGTCTTAGTTATCTAGTGCTCCTATAATGGAAATACCACAAGTAGATGGCTTTAACAAACAGAGATTTATTTATGTATTTTTTACAGTTTAGGAGACTAGAAGTCCAAATTCAGGGCACTGCCTCTAGGGGAAGGTATTTTCTGTCTGCTCTTTTTTTTCTGGGGGAACGTCCTTGTCTCTTCAACTTCTGTTTCCTGGTTCCTTGGAGATCTCCATGTGGCTTGTAATCTGTCTCTCTTCCCCCATCTCTGCTTGCTTAATCTGCTCCTTTTATATTTTGTAAAACATTGACTCAAGATACACCCTACACTAATCCCTACCTCATTAACATAAAAAGGACAACCCATTCCCAAATGGGATTATAACCACAGGCATAGAGGTTAGGATTTACAACACATTTTTGTGGAACACATTTCAATCTATAAAAGGAGTTAGGCCATCTTAGTTACCACCTCTTTGCTTTTTCTTGCCTGTCATGCTTTGTCCTGTGTGTGTTCAGACATCTGCGTGTGTCTAGCTTCTTACTCTTGCCTCCATGTTCTACTGTAACCCCCAGCAGCAGTATTGAGCACTGACCCAGTATAGCATTTCTGTTTTCATAGGAGCTGTGGTAGAATAAACAAAATACTATGCTTTGTATTGCGAACTCTGGGTTTAAATTCTATGCTACTAGAGTCGCTATGAGTCAGAGTCGACTCGATGGCAATGGGTTTGTTTGTTTTTTGGTAGAAACTCTATATATGTCTATATAGGAAAATATCCTAGCCTCTCTCAATTTTAAATTCCTCCCTTTTAAAATAGGAATATTTACCATGCTACATTTTTTGTGTTGTTGTTGTTAGGCGCCCTCGGGTTGATTCCAATTCATAGTGACCCCATGTGATGCAGTAAAACTGCCTCATGGGGTTTTCTAGGCTGTGATCTTTACAGGATCAGATTACCAAGTCTTTCTCCCGTGGGGTTGCTGGGTGGGTTTGAACAGCCAACCCTTCAGCTCATATGCCACCAGGCATCCTTGCATTTTTTGTGAGGATTAAATAAAATATCAAATGTCAAAGCACCTAGCATGACATTTGGCATAAGATTGTTAAATCTTAAATCCCATGTTTGGACTCTTTGCTATAATAAAAAATTTGTTTCATTAATTAATATGTTTCTTTTTACAGAAAGAACATGATTTATTTTCATAGCAAACAATAGGCCATAGTAAAAAATATCAATGACAAAAGTTTCCTGGTCAAAAGTCAGAAAGAAATTATAGCATAAACTCATTTTAACGAAGTCCCAAGTTTCCCAATTAATTTGTCTCCAATCGTTATGAATTCTGATCATCAATTGCATTACATCTCTTCTGAAAACAATATGACAACTTGTAAATTTCTTGGGGAGAAACCAAATATTCAGAACTGAGGACAAATATGACAGTGATTATAAGAAAGAATATTTGTGTATTTGGTGGTGAAGCTTTCTGTTATCCAAGAAACAATTTGATTCAACCTCTTGCCCACTTATAAGATGTGATTTGATTCTTCTGTTTAATGTATCGTTCATTAGAATAACATCATAATGTATTTTTTTGGAGATTAATTTTTTTTGTTGTTATTGATAATGTTCAGCGTTTTCTTTTGGCCAAGACATATAATGACTGATGGTAGGAATATGGACATTATTCTTATTGTTAACTATGGAGTTCATAAGAGACTTTCATGTTAATGTTATTTAACCCTCCCTGCAATTCCAAGAGGTGGATAGAAGTATTAATTTTTTTTTCTTTAAATTGGCCTGCCTGCTTTTAAAAATTTGAATGCAGTTAATGTACAAAAGAAAGAAATATTTTTTGATGAAACTATGAATTTGATGGACTAGTTTTCTTGTTCTGATGTACATTAAAATGAACCTTAAACTATTAAAAAAAATGTTTTTCCATGTACCACCTGAAATCATCTTGCCTACCACCTGAGACAGTGACCCACATTTTGGAAAACAAATCAGTTCTTGCTGGTTAATCAGTTCTTTTATTCCCTAAATGTTATTTATTTTGTTGTTGTTGAGAATATACACAGCAAAACATACACCAATTCAGCTATTTCCACATGTACAATTCAGCGACATTGATTACATTCTTTGAGTTGTGCAACCGTTCTCACCCTCCTTTTCTGAGTTGTTCCTCCCTTATTAGCATAAACTCACGGCCCCCTAAGGTCCCTATCTAATCTTTCCAGTTGCTGTTGTCAATTTATTCCCCAAGAGATAATCCTTAAAAGAGCATAATGTTCAAGGCAGGCCTTTTTTTTTTTTTTTGCTAGTTAAGCTAAACTATTGTTTAGATTTAAGAAGACTTTAGGAGTTTTTTTTTTTTTGCTTTAAGGTTTAAAGATTATCTCAGGGCAAGAGTCTCGGGTTCATCCAACCTTCATGGCTCCAGGAAGTCTGGAGTCCATGAGAATTTGAAATTTCTGTTCTGCATTCCCCCCTTTTGATCAGGATTCTTTTACAGAATCTTTGAACAAAATGTTAGTGATGGTAGCCAGGCACCATCCATTTTTTTCTGGTCTCGTGGCAAAGGGGGCAGTTGTTCCTGGAGGCAGTTACCCACATATTCCATATCCTCATCCTATTCCTGACTCCTCTTCTTCCTCCACTGCTCCAGGTGAATAGAAACCAATTGTTGTGCCTAAGCTTTTAAGACTCCAGGGACTATGCAACAAACTAGGAGGTAGAACAGAAGTACTAAATACTTTATTAGGCCAATTAACTGGGACGTCCCGTGAAACCATAACCTTAAACCTCTAAACCAAGAAACCAAATTCTATAAGGGTTTTGATTGTACATAAGCAGCCTCAGAAGCTACTCTTTTTTTTGTCATTGTTGTAAATATATCTATCACAAAACTTTTGCCAATTTAACTTTTTACAGGTATACAACTTATTGACAGCAATTGTAATAATCAGCTGTGTAACCCTTCTCTTAATCAATGCTCTTGCAATACAATTTTATATAATTAAAATGACCTGCTGCCACATAATCTAATCATAAAGAAGGTGGAAAAGAAAATCAGTTTTTATTGAGTACTTAATACATAACCCAAAACCCAGTGCTGTCGAGTCGATTCCGACTCATAGCGACCCACATAGACAGGTATTTTACATACAACATTGTGTTCAATGGTCAAGACAACTCTTGGAAGCAAGTATCATTATCCCTGAGTTTTAGATGCAGTGAAAACCGAAGCTCAGAGAGGTTAAATAACCTGCCTGTGGACACCCAGCTAGTTAAGAGTAGAGTTGGAATATAAACTCAGGTCTTCCTTCCTCCAGTTGCCTGTGCTCTTGTCACTGCATGAAATAAACTTGTCCTGTCTCCCGATTCCAGAGTGATAGAGGAAACCCTCAATATTTAGAGGCTGCTAGCTTCTGGCAGTGAAGTGATGTGACTGAGTGTGAAAAGACATGGTAATGAAGAGAAGCAGAATGGGGGAAGGCTGAGTAGGTCATATTTGGAGGCATGTTTTATTCAGCTAATTTATGGACACTGTACCTTGTACCTTAGACCTGCAGGTGGATAGAACTCAAATGTTATCACCTGCCAGCCTCAAAAAAAAAAAAAAGGAAGAGGAAATGGGAAGGTCAGTGTAGAGGGACTATATCGCCACCTAATGTGTATGGAATGGTATCTGTTAATCATTTTGGTGTCATGTCACCTCTGTCACTATCTTGCTAGGTGAGGATAGCAGTGTTTTTACTCAAGGTGTATGTATGTGCTATTGTTTTCACTGGGAAATAAATCATCAATGCTAAAGTCTTATGCCCCTGAGAGAATTATATAGATTTTTAATTCATTTATCATACATCTTACAGATAACCTCCCCCAGAAAAATTCACCCATCACTATCATCCATGTGGCTAACATATACGATATCTATAATGTTACAGCTTAGAGTCAGACAGAGTTCCTGTCCCAGCTCTTCCATTTATTATTTAGGTGACCATGGTCAAGTTATTTAATCTTTCTGAACCTCAAACCCCTTTTCTATCAAATGGGCTGATGCTATCTATCTCATAAGTCTAATTAAGAGGAAATGAAGAAAAATATATGTACACATTCTCATATAATTTGTTACAGTGTCACACGGCAATGAATGGAAGCTACTTTCATTGCTGATAATGACAACAAAACACCTGTAGTAACTTAAGTTCCATTAGCTCAGACTGCTCATATACAGTTTTGCATGACAGTTATCGTTGTGTGTGTTTGTATGTATATGTTTATGTGTGTATGTATATACATAATAAATACATAAAGAGAAAGAGAGAAAGAGGGAGAGAGAGGGAGGGGGCAGGAGGGGAGGACAGAGATAAAGAGAGAGACAGACACACACACCCTGGGAAATGCAAATGGTTAACATGTTCAGCTGCTAACCAAAAGTTCGGTGGTTAGAATCCACCAGCCACTCTGAGGAAGAAAATACCTGGCAATCTGTTCCCGTAAAGATTTCAGACTAGGAAACCCTATGGGGTAGTTCTTCTCTGTCCTATAGGGTCACTATTAATCAGAATTGACTCAACAGCACACAACAACAAACCTACTTAACCTCATACCACAAGCCTATGTAGTAAGATACTATAGTTGTCCTCATTTTCAGTAACGATTAAGGAGCTTACTCAGGGTACAGCAACAGAGTGCTGATTTGTACTAGGCTATTTTATCTGACTCCAAAACCTGTGCTGTTAACCATGTGTCCAAGGGTACAAGTCCTTTAAATCTGTGAGACACTTTGCTAGGAGAAATCTAAGCTGTTGCTCTGGCCTTGTTGTTGTTAGGTGCCCTTGAATAGCTACCAACTCACAGTGACCCTATGTATAACAGAAAGAAATGTTTCCCAGTCCTGCACCATCCTCACAATCATTTCTATGCCCTGGACTTACTGAGCTTAATCTCTGCTATGTTGCCCTTTTAGCAACCCCCATTTTGAATCAGTTTTCTTACCATATATCAACCTTGATTTCTAGCCCACTCTGCTCTAGATTACTACCACCTTCACCCTATCCCTTCCTCTTGGATTCCATGTTCTTAATCCCCTAACCCATATGAGTAAGCACTTGCCAACTCCAGCTAAGATTAGCCGGACTCAGTGGCTTTAAGCACAGCCACCCTATCCTTTACCCTGGAATCCTAGCTTTTGTCATGCTTTCTGGACCTGTGTCTGGACCTCAGTCTAAGAACCTCCATTTATGAGTTGAGGAGATGTGTAATATATTTGCTTTACAGTCCAGGTCAGAGGTCAGTCCCTTTGTTAACTTGGTGTGAATAAACGTGCTGTCATGAGGAATAGAGGCTCTTTTTTTTGTGAGATTCTAGAGTCGTTTAGAAAAGCCACCCATCCATGTAATATACCTCATGCACAAAAGATTTTGGTTCTTCCAGAAAGATGTGATGTTTTGCCACTGAGGAGTGACATTAATAACATGGATGTTTTTAAATTGGGGAATATATTCTTCAGCAACTGAAAGTGCTGGCCAGGAAGTAAAAAAGTGTCTCTTCCCTTTTTAACCCACAATGATATGAAGAAAAAATGGCCCAGGTCAGAAAACTATAGTCTTGTGACTCCCTCATCTCTTGACCTGATTTTATGACTTTTAGCCTTTTGTCATTGATTCTCTATTTATATCCTATTTATCCCCTTTCATATATTGCTTTACAAATGTTCTCATGAATTCTCAAATATTCTGTTGTGTGCTTTATGCCACAGCATCCTCAAAGGTAAACACATCTTTTCTTTCATTTGTAAGCAGCCATCATTCCTGTTTTTCTGCATACAGTGGGTGCTCGGAACATGCTGTTAAATGAATGTACTCCTACTGGAGTGTGTCCTTGGGCTGCTACCATTCCAAATTCATACACAGGAAGTCAACAGAAAAAGGCAGACAATTTTTCTGAATGCTTTCCCAAATAGCCTGTGTGGAATTATGTTGTGCTTTTTGTGTGCCTGTGTGGTTAATTAAAACCTAGATGGTAATTCATGAAACAATGTCACATTTCGGATTTAGGAATGATTATGGATAATTATCCCTGGGCTTTGGTTTGGAAGGCAAACAAAGTTTTGAATGAGTCTTTTCTTTCTCACCACTTAATGACACCTTTTAAAAGGAAATCAGGGCTGCCTGATGACCTGCACAGCTGCCTTCTGAAAACCTGAAGGCAATCAAGCACATGATCTGAGTTAGGTAACCGCTTTCCAAATACAAGCCACTAACATGAAGGATTGAAATAAACTAGTTCCTGACACATTAAAGTCTATTTACCCATTTATAAAAATTGTGCATACATTAAAGACAGCTCTGACAACTTCTTTGTGTTGCCCAGATGACCCTTTTCTAAAACACCATTTAATTGGATCATTTCCATACTCAAAGACCTTCAGTAGCTCACCATTGCCTAAGAAAGTAAATCCAGATTCCTCTACCTGGTTCTCTACTTCTTTCACAGTCCAGTGCCACCCTGCCTCTCTGTAGTTTCCACTGTCCTACAACACAAATTCTCTGCTCCAGCTAAGGAAGCCATTCTCCTCAGCACTCCCTCATAGCCCTCAGAGGGTATAATGCCCCCGTCCTGAGAGCCCATTCAGGTTTTTCACCCTGTAAATTCTTTCCCCACCATATACCCACTACTTCCCTTTTCTCCAGCCGTTGTTGGCTAAAGTGAAGTCCCACTTTCATCCATGACACTTTTTCTGATACCTGTCCACAATGATGACCCTCTGTCCCTACTAATGCTGAGGAATACCCCAACTCTGAATCTTTATGCTGATCACATAAGGATAATGCCTCTGTACCAGTTGGTAACCATTCATTTAACACACGATCATATCCTTATTTTTGATATTTCAAAATATTATGCACATAGTATATTTCACACCAGCAAAACTGTAAGCTATTGAAGGCAAGTACAATGACCAATTCCTAATATTCTCCACAGTACATAGCATTGTACTACTGCCTTGTTGTTAGAATGTATCTATTAAGTGCCTATATGCACAGGTGAAACTAAAGGGGATTTTGATTGCCCACAAGTAAGTTGTAGCAGGTGCTGTTGGTGTCCTGCCCAGATCCCCTTTACTGGACTGGTATACCCATCACCCAGATTCCGTGAGGGTTGACCTCTAATGGCTTAAGGCTGTACCCTTCTCAGAAGCTGATAGGTGCCACCTCACCTGCATATGACAGATGAAGTTATGCCCCTTATTCCACAGGCAACCCACAGCCAATGACTGACAGATGCAAAGATACAAAAGTCCAGCCTTCTTGCCACTGGATAGGGTAAACTCTGTGAGGAAATTCATGTTTCAGAGCCCCCCACCTCGGTGTGATCAGGCTATACTTCTCTTGAACCTACATCCTTGCTTAGCTTCTTCTCCTTCCCTATCCTGCGTCCCTCAATCCCTTGCAGGTTTTTCCTGACTCCTTCTCTAAATCATTTTCACAAGAATCCTTGTCTCAGGCTCAGCTTCTATGGAACACTACCTAAAATACAAGTATTCCTAAAATGGATAATAAATTGTGGATAGTTATAACTGCTTCTAGGTAGCAGAAATTCTTTGACAAACTCTGTTAACAGAGTGCAACATCAACGAAAAACAATGTCCTTTTAAACAGCTATATAAAACTTTGGGATGACTGGTTGTCAGTATTAAACATGAGAAGTTTGAGATAGAAGTAAGCTTAAAGGGGATTCAGTCTGATGGTTCTGCTCTCCACATCAACACAGATAAGGAACACTATATGCTCCCCAGGTAACAATAGCTTTCAACTTCAGAGAAGTCAGGAATGTGTTAAATCCTGGTTGGGAGGTTTGGAAAAGCCTTGAGTTGATTCTGGTGAACATCCCCCAAAGCCTGACTGATCTAGTTCAATTTGATAATTTTTTTTTTAACAAATGAGGACATATGTTATGGATAGAATTGTGTCCCCCAAAAATATGTGTATCAGTTTGGCTAGGCCATGATTCCCAGTATTGTGTGATTGTCCACCATTTTGTGATCTGATGTGATTACCCTATGTGTTCTAAATCCTGAGTTGGAATCGATTCGACTGCAATGGGTTTGATTTTGATTTCCGTATAATGTTAATAAGGCAAGATTAGAGGCAGTTATATTAATAAGGCAGGACTCAATCTACAGGATTAGGCTGTATCTTGAGTCAATCTCTCTTGAGATATAAAAGAGAGAAGCTCATGCCACCAAGAATGTAGTGCCAGGAGCAGAGCATGTCCTTTGGACTGAGGGCTCCTCGACGGAGAGGCTCCTACTCCAAGGGAAGATTGATGACAAGAACCTTCCTCCAGAGCCTACAGAGAAAGTCTTCCCCTGGAGCTGGCTCCCTGAATTCAGACTTCTAGCCTACTAGACTGTGAGAGAATAAACGTCTGTCTGTTAAAGCCATCCACTTGTGGTATTTCTGTTATAGCAGCACTAGATGACTAAGACAACATGGGAGAGGCAGAAAAGTGCTTTCTCCGTGGCACAGAACGATTCTGTGGCAGAAGAGGGACTAGAACTCATGTCTCTACATACCTAGTCCAGGATGTGATCTAATGTGGCATTTCCCAAAATGTGTTTTGAGGAGTACTAGTTCTATGAGGGTGGTGGTGTAGTTCTACGAGATATTCCATATGAAAATGAAAATAGATTCCAAATACTGCAGGGTTGCTATGAGTTGGAATTGACTCGACAGCAACAGATTTACACACACACACACACACACACATATATGGAAACCCTGGTGGCGTAGTGGTTAAGTGCTACGGCTGCTAACCAAAGGGTCGGCAGTTCGAATCCGCCAGGCGCTCCTTGGAAACTCTATGGGGCAGCTCTACTCTGTCCTATAGGGTCGCTATGAGTCGGAATCGACTTGACGGCAGTGGGTTATATATATATATTCTTTTCTTGGAAATTCACAAGGAACATTAGCATATTAAAGATTCTGAGAAAGCTTGCATTAAAAAGTCATTTTCACTCAGTTTTTCTCAAACTTATTTAATCATGGAGACTTTCTCTTTTTTCATATAGTACCTGTTAACCAACATCCTTCAGAACTAGTGATCCACGGTACTCACTTTAGAACAAACTGACCTAATTGATTATCCTGAGGAATTACTACACACTGTGAGCATTTATGTGAACCACTTGGTGAAAATAATACTGTTTTTACGTTTGAAGGAAGCACAGAAAAGGCTAGGACCTTGGTTTAATTCCCAGAAAAGAAAGGAAGGAAGAAGGAATAGGAAATTTCATGGAAACTTTCTGATCGCTTGATAATAATCATTAAAACCCACACCTTTGGGCGTCTATAGAAATCTCCTAAATACTAGATCATTCAAAGTTAAAAACCATAAGAACACTTATGGAAGGGATAAAAAGTATATGAAAATGTTGCTCAACTCTACAGGGTCAAGGCCAGATTATAGCTCAAACAACATAAATGGAGAAAATGACCATGATAAATTTTGTATGGCGTTATTGTATCCCACACATTCCCTTAGAGAGATCCAAATCAGAAAAAACTACAACTGGTAAGTTCTTTTCTTGCACCTGTATATAAATACTACCACTAAAAAAAAAAAAAAAAAACTACTAATAAATTACTAACCAGTACATAAGTAAGATACCTTATTCACATGTAAATATAGCCACTATGTTTATGACCTAAACATATGCTATGACGTAGGCTACTGTGGTTGTTTCTTGTTGCATATAATAAAATAAACACCGTCAAACAGTGATCATCCCATTAGCCTTTTTCGGCTGACCA
Organism: Loxodonta africana; assembly: GCF_030014295.1. Taxonomy (NCBI): domain Eukaryota; kingdom Metazoa; phylum Chordata; class Mammalia; order Proboscidea; family Elephantidae; genus Loxodonta; species Loxodonta africana. The sequence continues at coordinate 125,232,779 of NC_087369.1, forward strand.
CTTAATGCCAGATGCTTGAAGAACGAGAACCTACACTCAATGCAAGCGCTGCTACAAGGAGACCAAGTGTGACTGTTACTACAGTGTTATATCTGCATGTGAGAAATCAGTGGAGCTTAAGGCAAGTTCGTTTGTTTTGAAACTGTGACTAAGAGTTTTGTCCACAGAAGGACTTCTCCTAATTCACTGTTACCAGTTCAGGTAAGGCTTCAACTGGGGCAGGTGAGGGAGAGAAGAAAAAAGCATCAGCTTTACTAATGCCTGTGTATCAGCGGTGCCAGTATTAGTGGCATAAATTTCTACTCTACCCAAGTAGCAGATACTGGATTTCTTAAATTTAATATTGTGAACATATAGGTAGCTTAGCCCTGTGCAAAGGGCTGAGGATGTGTTTTTTTTTTTTTTTTTCGTAAGTATAAGACGCGGTCCAAAAATTTCAAATCTAAATGAAGTGACATTTCAAAAACACATCAAACAACTAGAAAGCAACTAATATGACCTATGGAGTCCCTGGGTGGTATGAATGGTTAAGTGCTAAAAGGTTGGCTGTTCGAACTCACCCAGAGGTGCCTTGGAAGACAGGCCTGACCATCTGCTTCCAAAAGGTCGCAGCCTTGAAAACCCTGTGGAGCAGATTTACTCTGCACACATGGGATCTCCGTGAGTCAGAACTGACTTGAGGGCAACTAACAACAATATGACCCACGTAGGACATGTAGTAAAGAGATTCAGTCAACATCCAAAGTCATCCTATAACTCAATGCTTCAATATGAAAACAGAACAGATTCTGTTAAAAGGTGATTTTTAAGCTTTTTGAAAAGTGCATTTATAGAATAAGTGGGTTAGATTAAGCTAATATGATCTGTGATCAACATTTTTTTTTTTTTTACTTTTAAAGAAGACATAAACATTGATAGGGATGGACTTTCTACTTAATTTCCCATTTTCAGCAGCAAATATTAATGCTCTGTCAGAATGTGACAGAAGACACGTAATTTTTTTTTTTATTGTGCTTTAGGTGAAGGTTTACAAATCAAGTCAGTCTTTCATACAAAAAGCCATACACACCCCTGCCGTGCACTCCCAGCTGCTCTCCCTTTAATGAGACAGCACATTCCTCCTCTCCATCCTGTATTCTCCCGTGTCCATTCAACCAGCTCCTGTCCCCCTCTGCCTTCTCATCTCCTCACCAGACAGGAGCCGCCCACATAGTCTCATGTGTCTACTTGAGCCATGAAGTTCACTCCTCACCAGCATCGTTGTCTATCTTATAGTCCAGGCCAATCCCTGTCTGTAGAGTTGACTTGGGGAATGTTTCCTGTCTTGGGCTAACAAAGGGTCCGGGGACCATGACCATCAGGTCCCCTCTGGTCTCAGTCAGACCATTAAGCCTGTTTTTTTTATGAGAATTTAAGATCTGTGTCCCACTGATCTTCTGCTCCATCAGGGATTCTCTGTTGTGTTCCCAGCAGGGCAGTGATCCGTGGTAGCCGGGCACCATCTAGTTCTTCCTGTCTCAGGCTGATGGAGTCTCTGGTTTATGTGGCCCTTTCTGTCTCTTAGGTTCAGATTTACCTTGTGTCTTTGGTGTTCTTCATTCTCCTTTGCTCCAGGGGGGTTGAGACCAATTTATGCATCTTAGCTGGCCACTTGCTGGCTTTTAAGACCCCAGACACCTCTTACCAAAGTGGAATGCAGAATGTTTTCTTAATACATTTTGTTATGCCAATTGACCTAGATGTCCCCTGAAACCATGGTCCCCAGACCCCCGTCCCCGCTACTCTGGCCTTCGAAGCTTTTGGTTGTATTCAAGAAACTTCTCTGCTTTTAGTTTATTTCAGTTGTACTGACTATCCCTGGGTTATGTGTTGCCCTTCCCTTCACCTAAAAAAATTTTTGTCTACTATCTACTTAGTGAATATCCCTCTCCCTCTTTCCCCACCCTCGTAACCATCAAAGAGTATTTTCTTCTGTGTTTAAACCTTATCTAGAGTTCTTATAATATAGTGGTCTCATACAATATTTGTCCTTTTGCAAATGACTAATTTCACTCAGCATAATGCCTTCCAGATTCCTCCATGTTATGAAATGTTTCAACAGATTCATCGTTGTTCTTAATCATTGCATAGTATTCCATTGTGTGAATATACCATTATTTATCCATTCCTCCTTCGATGGGCACCTCAGTTGCTTCCATCTTTTTGCTATTATAAACAGTGCTGCAATGAACATGGGTGTGCATATACCTGTTCTTGTAAAGGCTCTTGTTTCTTTAGGGTATATTCCAAGGGGTGGAATTGCTGGGTCATATGGCAGTTCTATGTCTAGCTTTTTTAAGGAAGTGCCAAATCGATTTCCAAAGTGGTTGTACCATTTTACATTCCCACCAGCAGTGTATAAGTGTTCCAGTCTCTCCACAACCTCTCCAATATTTATTATTTTTGTTTTTTGGATTAATGCCAGCCTTGTTGAAGTGAGATGAAATCTCATTGTAGTTTTGATCTGTATTTCTCTGATGGCTAATGATCATGAACATTTCCTCATGTATCTGTTAGCTACCTGAATGTCTTCTTTAGTGAAGTGTCTGTTCATATATTTTGCCCATTTTTTAATTGGGTTGTATGTCTTTTTGTAGTTGAGTTTTTGCAGTGTCATGTAGATTTTAGAGATCAGGTGCTGGTTGGAAATGTCATAGCTAAAAACTTTTTCCCAGTCTGTAGGTAATCTTTTTACTCTTTTGGGGAAGTCTTTGGATGAGCGTAGGTGTTTGACTTTTCAGAGCTCCCAGTTATCTAGTTTCTTTTCTGCATTGTTAGTAATGTTTTGTATACTGTTTATGCCATATCTCAGGGCTCCTAACGTTGTCCCTATTTTTTCTTCCATGATCTTTATCATTTTCGATTTTATATTTAGGTCTTTGATCCATTTTGAGCTCATTTTTGTGCATGGTGTTAGGTATGGGTCTTGTTTCATTTTTTTGCAGATGGATATCTAGTTATGCCAGCACCATTTGTTGAAGAGACGGTCTTTCCTCCATATAACAGACTTTGGTCCTTTGTCAAATATCAGCTGCTCATATGTGGATGGATTTATGTCTGGATTCTCAATTCTGTTCCATCGGTCTATGTATCTGTTGTTGTACCAGTACCAGGCTGTTTTGACTATAGTGGCGGTATAATAGTTTCTAAAATCAGATAGAGTGAGGCTTCCCACTTTGTTCTTCTTTTTCGGTAGTGCTTTACTTATCTGGGGCCTCTTTCCATTCCATATGAAGTTGGTGATTTGTTTCTCCATCTCATTAAAAAATGTCACTGGTATTTAGATTGGGATTGCATTGTATCTATAGATCACTTTGGGTAGAATAGACATTTTACAATGTTGAGTCTTCCTATCCATGAACAAGGTATGTTTTTCCACTTATGTAAGTCTCTTTTGGTTTCTTGTAGTTGAGTCTTATAGTTTTCTTTTTATAGGTCTTTTATGTTCCTTTTAAGATTTATTCCTAAGTATTTTATCTTCTTGTAGGGTCGCTATGAGTCGGAATCAACTTGATGGAACTGGGTGGGTTACTGGGATTTTATCTTCTTGGGGGCAACTGTAAATGGTATTGATTTGGTGATTTCCTCTTCGATGTTCTTTTTGTTGGTGTAGAGGAGTCCAACTGTTTTTTGTGTGTTTATCTTGTAGGCTCATACTCTGCTGAACTCTTCTATTAGTTTCAGTAGTTTTCTTGAGGATTCCTTAGGGTTTTCTGTGTATAAGATCATGTCATCTGCAAATAGAGATACTTTTACTTCTTCCTTGCCAATCTGTATGCCCTTTATTTCTTTATCTAGCCTAATTGCTCTGGCTAGGACCTCCAGCACAATGTTGAATAAGAGCGATGATAAAGGGCATCCTTGTCTGGTTCCCGATCTCAAGGGGAGTGCTTTCAGACTCTCTCCATTTAGGGTGATGTTGGCTGTTGGCTTTGTATAAATTGCCCTTTATTATGTTGAGGAATTTTCCTTCTGTTCCTATTTTGCTGAGAGTTTTTATCATGAATGGGTGTTGAACTTTGTCAAATCCCTTTTCTGCATCAATTGATAAAATCATGTGATTCTTGTCTTTTGTTTTATTTATGTGGTGGATTACATTAATTGTTTTTCTAATGTTGAACCATCCCTGCATAAAAAACCTGGTATGAATCCCACTTGGTCATGGTGAATTATTTTTTTGATATGTTGTTGAATTCTATTGGCTAGAATTTTGTTGAGGATTTTTGCATCTAAGTTCATGAGGAATATAGGTCTGTAATTTTCTTTTTTTGTGGTGTCTTTACCTGGTTTTGGTATCAGGGTTATGCTGGGTTCATAGAATGAGTTTGGGAGTGTTCCATCCTGTTCTGTGCTCCGAAATACCTTTAGTAGTAGTGTGTTAAGGACAGGTACATTTTGAAGGAGGGGGGAAGAAAAAACCTGAGAATATATGTTTCAAAATAAGGAAGAAGCACCAAAGTCGTAGACTTGGTGGGGGGATGGGGGTGGAGAGGCAACAAAATGTACCTTTGATCACTTCAGACTTGATTTCAAGCACAGCTAAGCACACAGATATGGTCATGGTGCACATGAAGAGTCCAGGTTGCATTACTCGGTATGTTGTAGATCCAAGAGCAAAACTGTTACTAATCAACCTGAAATTCTGCCAATTGTTTGCATTCTTTATATTTCTTTCATCAGCAAATCCCTGTGAAGTATTTGTTTATATCAGAGGCTATGAATGAGAATTACAACACTCAGTGACTATACCTCCTCCTTACTTACCGACTATCATGTTATCTAACATTTCACATTTACGGCAATAGTAAAAAATCTACTATCTGACTATTTTGTGCATTAATGATGTACCTCTGGCATTTTGCTGAGATGCGAGGTGAGAATAACACTGGCTGTGATGGTTAAGGTTATGTGTCAACTTGGCTGGACCATGATTTTTGGTGGTTTGGCAGTTATGTAATGATGTTCTTTGGCAGTTATGTAATACTGTGGTCATCCTTCATTTTTGTATAATGCCAGTTTTTGCATAACAGTCTGGTCTTTGGAACCTAACCATGCCGATAAGTAAGGAGTGGGTGTATAAGTGAATCATTTCTGTGTAAAATATTTTTAACTACTTTCCACTTGTCTCCTCACACAATTTTGGGACCATCTTCCTCTGAAATTGAGTGGTGGATGTTCAGGGAATGCAAATTAGTTTTAATATTATGTATTATAATACACTCTTTAAAATCCAGCAGAAGGTATTTTTTAATTATATGTCATTTCAGGTACTTTATCCTGTAAATAGTCAAGAGATAGCCAAACAAAATCACAGGCTCTACTAACATCTAAAACTTTAGAAATTCAGTAAGAATGTGAACAGTGAAGCAAAGGACAAACTTAATAATAGAATATTAAAACCATCCCAGAGATCAATGACCAGATGGGTAGGGTGGGCAGTGATCCTGAACCCTTAGATTAGGAAAGGGATTTAGTAGTCATGGGAGTTCCACTGTTGCTTATTCCATCAAATCAGAAAGATTTTTTGCAAGAGGTGGGTTTTCAGCAATATATTGAATGACAAAGAGATACGGCATGACAGATAAGGAAAGAAAATAGATGAGAATTTGCACCAAAATACAATCAGAACACTTCCAAATGGTGTAACTATTTTAAAAATTGGGATCAACCTTGGGGAGCAGTTAGGATGTACCCTAAATGAACTGTTTGGTTCTAGAGATAATTACTTTAGTTGCTGTCACCAAAAGATTAGTGGCTCCTTTGTTTGGGAAAGCAAAGCAGACTCAGAGGTTCAGATAAGAAGATTTATAGATTATGAATTAAAAAAAAAACCCAAAGGATAACCTCACACTTTTTATTGGTTCATAAGACTAATTTATAATAACAACAAATGACCATTAATATACTGTGTAATACTAATGAGAGCAAAGAACAAAGAGGAAAACCTTTTCAAAGTAAAAATGCAGTGGTGATTTTTAACTGCATAGACTTCTCACATTCCTATTGATTTAGTGCTCCAAATATTAGCTTTGGCATAGTGGTTAAGAGCTATGGCTGCTAACCAAAAGGTTGACAGTTTCAATCTACCAGGCACTCCTTGGAAACCCTATGGGGCAGACAATTGACTCGACGGCAATGGGTTTATTAGTTTATTCTTCCTAGATAAACCAAGATTTATCTAAGACCTGAATTACAATCCTTTTTACCAAAAGCATTTTTTATTTTACTACTTTCTTGACTTAAGCTAAGTCTTGATATACTCTTGGTACAACTAGCCTCTGCTCAAGCCTCTATTAGGGCAAACTTCCCCTATGAGCCTCTTTCTCATATAATAGAGTTTTCTAGTGGCACCCTGGGAACCTGGTGGCACAGTGGATAAGTGTTTGGCTGCCAACCAAAAGGTCAGCAATTCAAATCCACCGTCTGCTCTTTGGAAGCCCTATGGGGCAGTTCTACTCTGTCCTATAGGGTTGCTATGAGTTGGAATGGACTCAACGGCAGCAGATTTGGTTTGCTTTTGGTTTGATCCCACTGTATGCATCCCAGCTGTTTCTAATTAACTCAGCCTACCTGGCTCTGAGAAGGCTTTTTTTTTTAAGAACCAAAGGATTTTACACATTTGGATTAAATAAAGGTAAACAATATTATAAAATAATTTTAATTTAAATATGTGAAAAATCAGTTTCAGCATTTAAAAATGAATGGCGTGTACTTTTGTACAATAAAATGCAAGTGAGTATAGGAAGAAGTCAGATGATAATGAACAATTTAATGACATGATAGAAAAATATAAAGGAGTAATCTTGTACTCATAAGGCATGTATGATGTATATTTTTCTATTCAAATTATCCTTCTTATAATTTATTTTATTTTTGTTGATTTTGAGAATATACACAGCAGGACATATTCCAGTTCAACCATTTCTACATGTACCATTCAGTGACACTGATTACATTCTTCAAGTTATGCAACCATTCTCACCCTCCTTTTCTGAGTTGTTCTTCTACCATTAACATAAACTCACTGACCCCTAAGTTTCCTATATGTAATCTTTCGAGTTACTGTTGTCAATTTAATCTCATATAGACAGATCTTAAAAGAGCACAATGCTCAAGACAGACATTCTTTGCTGGTTTAGCTAAACTATGGTTTGCCCATTCTTATAATTCTTATTTCATATATTAAAAGTTTCTAAATGTAAGTTTTCTATGAGATTCAGAAGAACATAAATGGAGGAAGATGGAACTGTCAGGGGAGTCAAATCAACTTTTTCAATTGATGACGTGCCCATGTATATAAGTAGATGCACCTTTAAAGCAATGAAATACAAGGCAGAGCCAAATTAGCAATACAGAAATTAAATTGGGTGAAAATGAATTGCTTCTATGTGTTTTGAAAGAGGAAAACAGTACTTTTTTACTGAACCTCAAGAAGTTCTTCCATAAGAATCAATTTATCCCTCCAATGTTCCAATTTGAAGTTGCATTGTAGTCAGAACGCCTAAAAAATGGGAACTCTAACCTACTCCTATGAAAGAAGCAATTTGCTTTATGAAAATCTCTATAAGGTAGAGAAGGAAGCTGTTCATTCTATGCATCAAATTCCACAAAGAAACTGTGTCACCTGCTCAGGAAATGCTTCCATTTCTACCCCCCTCCCCACCAATCTTCTTGCTCAGAAAGAAATACCATAAAGAACAGAACCCCACGTTTAGAAGAAAAATCAGTGTGAAAGCAGATAAAATATACCACAAAGAACACCTGGGGTTTGACATGTCAATATTACTACCTTTAAATAATATTTTTTGAGAACACCACAATGATTAATATTGGGGAAATAAAGTTGGGCAGACATATGTAACATTTTAATTTCTAGAAACCAAAGAAATTACTCAAATACTGTGGTAAAATACTTTGCATTTATCCACAAATCCTCTTTTGTCTGAGAGGAGTACATATCTGTTGGTTTTTAAATTAGTATGATGAGTGCATTTCTAAAGCAGTATTTGGGACCCTGGTGGCACAGTGGATAAGTGTTTGGCTGCTAACCAAGAGGTCGGCAGTTCAAATCCACCAGCTGCTCCTTAGAAACCATCTGGGGCAATTCTACTCTGTCCTACAGGGTTGCTATGAGTCGGAATTGACTCAACGGCAACGGGTTTGGTTTGGTTTTTTATGTAGCCAAGGCTATAAAAGATGAAGTCCACTTGCTAATGTATTATACAGAAATTTCAAATAACACTAAACATACCAGATGGATTCCTGTATACACAGAGAGAGGAAGAGAGATACTCTTGAAGAAGAAAAGAAAAATCACTCTCTTGGCTGCATATCTAATTGCGGCCAACATTACGTTTACATGCGACTAATAGATTTCTGTGGGCTTCTGTTACATGTAGGCAGAATTGTAAAGAGAAATGTGGAGAGAGAAATTAAGGCCTTAAAAAAAATACAGGGAATAGTCAAAGAGGGATATAATAGTCAAAGAGGGATATTTTACTTAGATGGCACATGCAAAAAGCTACCTGCAATGGCTTTTGATGCCAAATTGGTAAAGCTAGTTGGATTCCTAGTTAAGAGAAGCGGGATGAATCACAAAAGACAAATCCTAATCAAGGGCTGTGAATGAGATCAAGGAACAGAATACATAATACTTAAGAATCAGTGATAATGATAGCTGTAACTACAGTTGATTTTATTTAATAACCTAGTACAAAGACACACGAAGAGACAGTATAATTGTGACATTCAGAGCAGATTCTGGAGCCAGGTTACTTAATATGTGAAGCCCCCGTACATGCTACCTGTATGACTTTGGGCAAGGGACTTAACTCTCTGTGCCTTGTTTTCTTTATGTATAAGATGGGGATAATAATGGTACTTGTACCTCTTAGAGTTATTGTGAGGATTAAATAATATGTGCAAAATGCATAGAATAGAATCTGGCACACAATTAGCCTTCAATAACTGTTAGCTAGATAGTTTAAAAATACAGTGTTTAGTAAGAATCTTTAAATTTAGCTATTTAAAAAGAGTTTTATCTTTGAAAAATAATGTGTGTGTATAACATCTTCAATAACCTGCTCTTGCAGCATAAAGCTATTAGTCAAACCACATGGCAAAATGAAAGGGCCATCCCACCTATCAAAACCCACTGCCGTCGAGTCAATTCCGACTCATAGCGACCCTACAGGACAGAGTAGATTCCACTAATTGCATACAGAATACCTAAGGAAAAAACATTGTTTTAACCTAATGATCTTCAAAATCAGTTCAAAGTGCTGTATAATTTTTCTAGGGTAGTCATTGCAAGTACTTACGCAAACAAAGTCAAAGGCCAAAAGAAGTAGAAATACTGCTTCTTCTCTGGATCAGCTCTTGAAGTTTATAGAAAGTGAGAAAAGAACAAGGTGATCTGCATATTACTGTTGTAGGCAAAAACATGTCACCATTACGAACAACCATCATGTATTATAAATACCTATGAAAGGCTCTAGAGATACAAAAAGTTATCAGACACTCTTCCTGTCCTCAAGGCATACACAGTCTAGATGTATAAAACTGAAAAACCAAACCTGTTGCCGTTGTATTGATACCAACTCATACCTACCCTATAGGACAGAGTAGAACTGCCCCATACGGTTTTCAAGGAGCAGCTGGTGGATTCCAACTGCTGGCCTTTTGGTTAGCAGCCAAGCTCTTAACCACTGTGCCTCCAGGGCTCCATGTATCTATCTATATGTATATATTATATACTAGTTGCTGTCGAGTTAATTCCAACTCATGGTGACCCCGTGTGTGTCACAGTATAACTGTGCTCTGTAGGGTTTTTTGTTTTTTTTTACATTGTGCTTTAGGTGAAAGTTTACAGCTCAAGTTAATTTTTCATTCAAAAATTTATACACATATCATTTTGTGACATTGGTTGCAATACCCACAATGTGGCAGCACGCTCCCCTTTCCACCCTGAGTTCCCTGTGTCCATTCATCCAGTTCCTTCCTGTACCTTCCTGCCTTCTCTTCTTGCTTTTGGCAGGAGTTGTCCATTTAGTCTCATATACTTGATTGAACTAAGAAATACTTTCCTCACTTTTGTTATTTTTTGTTTTAAAGGCCTGTCTAATTTTTGTCTGAAAAGTAGGCTTCAGGAGTGGTTTCTGAGTTAGCAGAGTGTCCAGGGGATCATAGTCTTGGGAGTTCCTACAGTCTCTGTCAGATCAGAAAGTCTGGTTGTTTTTTGTGAATTTGAATGCTGTTCTACATTTTTCTTCTGTTCTGTCCAGGACTCTCTGTTGTGATCCCTGTCAGAGCAGTTGGTGGTGATAGCTGGACACCATCTGCTGCTTCTGGGGTCAGACTGGAGGAGTCTTTGGTTCATGTGGTCCTTTAGTTCTTTGGGCTAACATTTTCCTTGTCTTTGGTATTCTTCTTTGCTCTGGATGGGGATGGGACCAATACACATATCTTAGATGGTCACTCACAAGTTTTTAAGACCCCAGACACTACTCACTAAAGTGGAATATGTTAAGCCAATTGATCTAAATGTCCTCCAAGACTATGGTTCTCAGCCCCCAGCCCCAGCAACTCAGTCCCTCAAAGCGTTTGGATGTGTTTGAGAAACTTCTATGCTTTTGCTATGGTCTAGTTGCGCTGACCTCCCCTGTATTGTGTGTTGTCTTTCCCTTCACTGAAGGTTGACACTCGTCTACCATCTAGTTAGTGATTCCCCCCCCACCCTCATAACCATCAAATAATTTTTTATGTGTGTAAATCTTTTCTTGAGTTCTTATAATAGTGGTCTCATACAATAATTGTCGTTTTGTGACTGACTTATTTCACTCAGCATCATGCCCTTCAGCTTCATCCATGTTGTGAGATGTTTCGCAAATTCATTGTTGTTCTTTATCGTTGTGTACTATTCCATTGTGCTTAGTTTGTTTACCATTTATCTGTTGATGGGCACTTAGGTTGCTTCTATCTTTTTGCTATTGTGAACAATGCTGCAATGAACATGGGCATGCATATTATCTATTTGTGTGATGGCTCTTATTTCTCTAGGGTATATTCCTAGTAATGGGATTGCTGGATCATATGGTACTTCTATTTCTTGCTTTCTAAGAAAGTGCCAAATCAATTTCCAAAGTGGTCGTACCATTTCACATTCCCACGAGCAGTGCGTAAGAGTCCAATCTCTCTGCAACCTCTCCAACATTTGTTATTTTGTGTTTTTTGGATTAATGCCAGTATTGTCGGGATGAGATGGTATCTCATTGCATTTCTTTAATGGCTAATGATCATGAGCGTTTCCTCATGTGTCTGTTGACCACCTGAATGTCTTCTTTGGTGAAGTGTCTGTTCATGTCCTTTGCTTTCCATAGGGTTTTTCTTTAATTTTTATTGGGCTTTAAGTGAAAGTTTACATATCAAGTCAGTCTCTCACATAAAAACTTATATACACCTAGCTACATACTCCCAATTGCTCTGCCCCTAATGAGACAACCCACTTCCTCCCTCCACTCTCTCTGTTCATTTCCACTTCACCAGCTTCTAACCCCCTCTACCCTCTCATCTCCTTTCCAGGAAGGAGATGCCAACATAGTCTCAAGTGTCCACCTGATCCAAGAAGCTCACTCCTCACCAGCACCCGTCTCCAAACCATTGTCCAGTCTGATCCCTGTCTGAAGAGTTGGCTTTGGGAATGGTTCCTGTCCTGGGCCAACAGAAGGTCTGGGGGCCATGACCACCAGAGTCCTTCTAGTCTCAGACCATTAAGTCTGGTCTTTTTATGAGAATTTGAGGTCTGCATCCCACTGCTCTCCTGCTCCCTTGGGTTCTCTGTTGTGGTCCCTGTCAGGGTAGTCATTGGTTGTAGCCGGGCACCATCTAGTCCTTCTGGTCTCAGGATGATGTAGTCTCTGGTTTTTGTGGCCCTTTCTGTCTCTTGGGCTCGTAATTACCTTGTGTCCTTGGTGTTCTTCATTCTCCTTTGATCCAGGTGGGTTAGGACCAACTGGTGCATCATAGATGGCAACTTGCTAGCGTTTAAGACCCCAGACGCCTCTCTCCAAGGTGGGATGCAGAATGTTTTCTTAAGAGATTTTATTACGCCAATTGACTTAGATGTCCCCCGAAATCATGATCTCTAAACCCCCGCCCCTGCTACGCTAGCCTTCGAAGCATTCAGTTTATTCCAGAAAATACTTTGCTTTTCGTTTAGTCCAATTGTGCTGACCTCCCCTGTATTGTGTGTTGTCTTTCCCATCACCTAAAGGAGTTTTTGTCTACTATCTAATTAGTGAATACCCCTCTCCCACCCTCCCTTCCTCCTCCCTCTCATAACCATCAAAGAATATTTTCTTCTCTGTTTAAACTATTTCTCGAGTTCTTATAATAGTGGTCTTATACAATATTTGTCCTTTTGCAACTGACTGATTTCACTCAGCATAATGCCTTCCAGGTTCCTCCATGTTATGAAATGTTTAAAGATTCATCACTGTTCTTTATTGTTGCATAGTATTCCATTGTGTGAATATACCATAATTTATTTATCCATTCATCCATTGATGGGCACCTTGGTTGCTTCCATTTTTTGCTGTTGTAAACAGTGCTGCAGTGAACATGGGTGTGCATATATCTGTTCACGTGAAGGCTCTTATTTCTGTAGGATATATTCCAAGGAGTGGGATTGCTGGATCATATGGTAGTTCTATTTCTAGCATTTTTAGGAAGTGCCAAATCAATTTCCAAAGTGGTTCTACCAATTTACATTTCCACCAGTAGTATACAATCTCTCCAAAGCCTCTCCAGCATTTATTGTTTTGTGTTTTTTGGATTGATGCCAGCCTTGTTAGAGTGAGATGGAATCTCGTTGTAGTTTTGATTTGCATTTCTCTAATGGCTAATAAAAGTGAGCATTTTCTCATGTATCTGTTAGGTACCTGAATTTCATCTTTAGTGAAGTGTCTGTTCATATCTTTTGCCCATTTTTTAATTGGTTTATTTGTCTTTTTGCAGTTGAGTTTTTGCAGTATCATGTAGATTTTAGAGATCAGGCGCTGATCAGAAATGTCATAGCTAAAAACTTTTTCCCAGTCTGTAGGTAGTCTTTTTACTCTTTTGGTGAAGTCTTTGGATGAGCATAGGTGTTTGATTTTTAGGAGCTCCCAATTATCTAGTTTTTCTTCTGCATTGTTAGTCATGTTTCGTATATCGTTTATGCCATGTATTAGGGCTCCTAATGTTGTCCCTATTTTTTCTTCCATGATATTTATCGTTTTAGATTTTATATTTAGGTCTTTGATCCATTTTGAGTTCGTTTTTGTGCATGGAGTGAGGTATGGGTCTTGTTTCATTTTTTTGCAGATGGATATCCAGTTATGCCAGCACCATTTGTTAAAAAGACTGTCTTTTCTCCATTTAACTGTTTTGGGGCCTTTGTCAAATATCAGCTGCTCATATGTGTTTGATTTCTTTTCCCTGATTTTCTGTTATTGGTTTCTACTTTTATGGCCTTATGGTCAGAGAAGATACTTTGTAGTATTTCAATGTTTTGGATTCTGCTAAGGCTTGCTTTATGACCTAATATGTGGTCTATTGTAGAGAATGTTCCATGTGCACTATAAAAGAAAGTGTACTTGGTTGCTGTTGGGTGGAGTGTTCTGTATATGTGTTTGGGGGCAAGTTGGTTGATTGTGGCATTTAGATCTTCCATGTCTTTATTAAGTTTTTTTCTGGATGTCCTGTCCTTCACTGAAAATGGTTTGTTGAAGTCTCCTACTATTATTGTGGAGCTGTCTATCTCACTTTTCAGTGCTGATAGTGTTTGTTTTATGTATCTTGCAGCTTTGTCATTGGGTGCATAAATATTTAATATGGTTATATCTTCTTGGTATATTGTCCCTTTAATCATTATATAGTGTCCTTCCTTATCCTTTCTGGTGGATTTAACTTTAAACTCTATTTTGTCAGAAATTAATATTGCCACTCCTGCTCTTTTTTGATTGTTGTTTGCTTGATATATATTTTTTTCCATCCTTTGAATTTTAGTTTGTGTCTCTAAGTCTAAGGTGTGTCTCTTGTAGGCAGCATAGACAGATCATGTTTCTTAATCCATTTTGCCACCCTCTGTTTCTTTATTGGTGAATTTAGTCCATTTACATTCAGGGTGATTATGGATAGGTATGAATTTAGTGCTATCATTTCGATCTCTTTTGTGTGTGTGTTGTTCACATTTCTTTTTCCCACTTAATTTTATGTGCTGAGTAGGTTATCTTTATATATTATCCTTTCCTCATATTTGTTGTTGTTGTTTTTGTTTCTGCTGAGTCTCTCTTTTTTTTTTTTTTGTATTTTATTTTGATGAGTAGGATAGTTTGTCTCCTTTTTGGTTACCTTTTTATTTACCCCTGTTTTTCTAAATTTAAACCTAGCTTTTATTTCTTTGTATCGCCATATCTTCCTCTCCGTATGGAAGGTCTATGATTACATTTCTTAGTCCTCTTTATTGTTTCAATGTTGTCTTCTTTTATATAATAAAAACGCTGTTACCCTGTTTTGAGCTTTTTTTTTTTTGATCTTGCTTTGTTTTTTTAATTTCCCTGTCTGGGTAGACTTTTATTTGCTCTGCCCAGTGTTCTAGTCTTGAATTGATACCTGATATTACTGCTTTTCTAACCAAAGTACTCCCTTTAGTATTTCTTGTAGTTTGGGTTTGGTTTTTACAAATTCCCTAAACTTCTGTTTATCTGGAAATGTCCTAATTTCACCTTCATATTTAGGAGGCAGTTTTGCTGAATATATGATTCTTGGTTGGCAATTTTTTTCCTTCAGTTTTTTAAATAAGTCATCCCATTGCCTTCTTGCCTGCATGGTTTCTGCCGAGTAGTGCGAGCTTATTCTTATTGGCTCTCCTTTGTAGGTGACTTTTCATTTATCCCTAGCTGTTCTTAAAATTCTCTCTTTATCTTTGGCTTTGGTAAGTTTGATTATAATATGTCTTGGTGACTTTCTTTTTTTTTAATTAACTTTTATTGAGCTTCAAGTGAACGTTTACAAATCAAGTCAGACTGTCACGTATAAGTTTATATACACCTTACTCCATACTCCCACTTGCTCTCCCCCTAATGAGTCAGCCCTTCCAGTCTCTCCTTTCGTGACAATTTTGTCAGCTTCCAGCTCTCTCTATCCTCCCATCTGCCCTCCAGACAGGACATGCCAACACAGTCTCAAGTGACCACTTGATATAATTAGCTCACTCTTCATCAGCATCTCTTGGTGACTTTCTTTTAACATCTACTTTATGTGGAGTTCGATGAGCATCTTGGATAGGTATCTTCTCATCTTTCACAATATCAGGGAAGTTTTCTGCCAACAAATCTTCAAAAATTTTCTCTGTATTTTCTGTTACCCCTCCCTGTTCTGGTACTCCAATCACTCGTAGGTTATTTCTCTTGATAGAGTCCCACATGATTCTTAAGTTTTCTTCCTTTTTTAAAATTCTTTTGTTGGATTTTTTTCTCAAATATATTAGCGCCAAGTGACATCTTCAATTTCAGAAATTCCGGCTTCTACTTGCTCAATTCTGCTCCTCTGACTTTCTTTTGAGTTGTCTAATTCTGTAATTTTATTGTTAATCTTCTGAATTTCTGGTTGCTGTCTGTCTTTGATTTTTTCCAGCTTATTAAATTTTTCATTATGTTCCTGAATAATCTTTTTAATTTCTTCAATTGCTTTGTCTGTGTGTTCCTTGGCTTGTTCTGCATATTGCCTCATTTCTTTCCTGATGTCTTGAAGGGTCCTGTATATTAAACTTTTGTATTCTGCATCTGATAATTCCAGGAATGCACTTTCATCTAGAAGATCCCTGGATTCTTTGTTTTGAGAGCTTGTTGAGGTGATCATCGTCTGTTTCTTTATGTGACTTCATATTGACTGTTGTCTCCAAGTCACCTATAAGTTATTGTGTTAGTTTATGCTTGCTTACTGTGTCATAGCTTCTTGCCTTGTTTTGTTTTGATATGCCTAGATGGGTTGCTTGAGTGAACTAGCTTGATTATTTTCACCTTTGGAGCTCTGCTATCCTATCCCCAGATGGCTAGAGCTGTTATCAGATATATCAGTGTAGGAGTCCACTCACTTTTCTTTTATGAATTTGGCTCAGATGTCTAGGTAGCTGATCATGAAGTATGTGGTACAGGTTCTGTCCAGCAGTCTTAGAGGGGCAGGGGTGATTGGTGTAGGTACTGGTATCTGATTGCAGCAGGGGGTCACGCCCTGAACAAGGCAGAGGGTTGAGGACCGACCCCTGAATGTCTCTGAGGAAAGCATGTCCCTGTTTCCTAGAGTGTGCAGGTGGCTGGGTTCTGCAGACGGACCATGGGTACCCAGTGTTTTTGGTTGTAAGGACTGGGAGGTACCAGTTATCCTTGGAACCCTGTCACGGGTGGCTGGGTGACCCGAGTGGAGCTACCAGTCCTTAGGCCCCTAATGTGGGGAGGTGAGGACCCTGTCCAATAGGCAAAGCAATGTCAAACATCAAACAGCCACCTCTCTACCGCGCAGATGAAACAGTTGGAGTCTGCCAACAAGGGCCTAGTCTTCTGAAATAGGCCCATGCAGGTCCATGAAGAGGGGAAAAGTGTTCAAAGTCCACAGACCATTTATGCCCGACAGGAGCCGGTTCTTCCTGAGCTCTCCCGGTTAGTGGAGCTAGCAAGTAATCTTTTCCCCCAAATGCAAATTTTTTCCTTCTCCAAGGCCGGGAGGATGGCTCTAGGTGCTCAACAGCGCCTATCTCAGGCCCAGGGAATTCAGCCACTGAAGCTGGCTGGGGGGTGTGGGGGGAGCGCATTAAAATATATGCAAGTGCTTAGCTTTTGCTGAGAGCGCCGTTCTTCTCTGGTTCCGGAGGTGTGAGTAGGCTGTGTGGCTGGCTGCTGCTTCCTGAGGAAACTGCAGCTGAAGGCTAGTACCAGCCTGCCACTGCACCTCCTGAGGGCTCCCTGCCATTCAGGTCCAGTAGCTCCTCTCTGCTTCTGAGCCGTCTCTTCCTCCCCCTGCCCCTCTGTTCGTTTTCTAAGCTTGCCTTTGATGCTCAGGGCTCCTAGCTTATCACAAATATATCGTTTCACTTGTTTTTTGGGTCTGTGTTGTAAAGAGGGCTCACCGGATGCGTTTGTCTATTCTGCCATCGTGGCTCCGTGTCCTCTCTGTAGGGGTTTTAATGACTGATTTTTCAGAAGTAGATCATCAGGCCTTTCTTCCTAGGTACCTCTGGGTGGACTCCAGCCTCCAACTTTTTGGTTAGCAGCCAACTGCATTACTCATTTGCACCACCCAGGGACTCTGCCTGGCCTATAGTGAGCATTCAATATAAAACCCACTGCTGTCGAGTCAATCTCAACTCATAGTGACCCTAAAGGACAGAATAGAGCTGCCCCATATTGTTTCCAAGGAGTGCCTCTAGATTCAAACTGCTGGCCTTTTGCTTAGCAGCCATAGCTCTTAAACACTTTGCCACCAGGGCCTCTACATTCAATATAAGGTAGCTGCAATTACTGTTACTATTGCTGCTGCTTCTCTTCCCCCACCACAGGTTCATTGACACCATTTGAACCAGCAGAACAGCAGTATATGGTATTTCATGAAGGTTGAACCAAATGATTTGGGATGTCTTTTTTCATATGGGAATCTTCTTTAGACTAGAGATTGTAAACTATTTGAGATACAGAAATTTTCAGTTACCTGGTATTCAAATATTTATTATCTCAATGCTCATAGCCTTCTAAGTGCTGAAACTCAGCTGTGTATTGGATATGTTAACAAGACAATATTCCCATTCACATATACATATAGATACATATATGTATCTATATGTATATGTGAATGGTACAGGGAAAGAAATCAGGACAAACTCTGCAGAGGTTCACATGAAAAATGGATGAAATAAATTAGTCTCTTACCAAAAGGGAATCGCTTGATAAAGAATTGTTTTCCATATGACCTTGAAAGGTCATGAATGATTAAAATACCTTTGGTGTTCCACCTTCTTTGTTGTGAATTTTTGCATGTTTAGACTATTCACAATCTTGGAATAATTTCTTACACTTCTTTAATTACCCCCACCCCTGCCATGCTTAGGACGAGTGTCTTATACAGAATGGTAGTGGGCACCTTATACACTAATTGATTCAGCTCATAGAGATTGGTACGTTTTTTGGCCTTTGAAAAACTTATCTGTAAAAACTAAATTAATATACGCATTTGTAGTTTATCAAGAATAAAAGATTTTAATAGCTTTGATCTTTCAATAGATAAAATTTAGAGAGAAAATGATTTCTGCAGAACTGTATAAAGACTTATAATTTGTGATTTAATTTGTTCTAATTACAAAGTGAGATTTCAGTATAAATCTGCTTTTAACTATTCCAGTGATTTCACAACAATTCTGTTAGTTTGTCACTTTTCCCCTCAAAATTTGCTTTCTCTACTTGAGTAAAGTTGGCTGTCTTGTACTGTTTACAAGGCAGGCTGAGAACGTTTCCATAAAGCCGTATTACTTTTGTAGCCTTTCTATGGGTGACAAGTCATTGTTGTTCTCTTCTACACTCCTCAAAACTTATGAAAAATACTGGTTATCTCACAGGCCACTGAACAAACACTCATTTGGCCTCTGGAGGCCAGAACCTCCACCCCCAACCTGACCCCTGAGTGCTTGACAGGTCAGCTCTTCATAGAGTGGTTGTAAAAGGTAACTGTTCTCCCTAGAGGTAAGAAAAAGTCAGACAGGTTGGGCATAGAGGTTTAGGACTTCAGATGTTAGACCTGCAAGTGTCAGAATGTGGAGAGATGACTGTATCCTCTCTATGTACAAAGTTCTTTGTACTTTCTTGATGCTCCAAGGGCTGGAGGGTGGTGAAGCATTATAAGGATATACCAGATTCTGGTAGGTAAGCAATTGTCAAACACACTTCACTTCACAGATGCAACAAATCATCTACCATAGTATACTCACTACTCCCAAACCCAACCCTCTACAAAGAAAATTTCTTCCCCAGAATTAATGGAAAGACTAGAACCACTTTTATGAGGTTCCAATAATGTACAAACTGTGTCTTTGTTAAATGTTGTTAACATATTTTCTTGCTAAAAACCAGGATTGTGTGGCCATATTATAGACATTAAAATTAGGGTCCAGCAGGGATTGCCTGTGGAGGACTCTTGCAGCGTATCATCAGTCCTTAGCCCACATTTTAAGAATTGAGAGCAAGTGGAGATTGGATCGCTTATAGAGCACTATTATGTGGGTAGTAGCTCTTAAAGTCCTCCCACCACTCAGCATGATTAGGGCTGCCATATGGAATGTCATTGCCTTCCTCCCCCCTCAACCTCCTTTTTGCCCCTATGGTACCTGCTGCCACTAGTAGTCATACAGTATATACTCAATAAATATTTATTCTTTTAGCTAACAGTTAGAATCTACATGTTAAATGGGATATTTATGTACCAGTAGGGAAATCCTGCAATTTTAGGGGAAAATCAGGAGCAGTATATTTGGAATGCTAAAAAAAAAAAAAAAAAAACACTGCCGTCGAGTCAGTTCCGACTCATAGCGACCGTATAGTATTTGGAATGCTAGTACCTTCATATTGCAGGGGGTAATATACTTGCATTTTTTCAGTTACCCATAGTCTGCCCTCACTCAGGCCCTAGGGCTGAAAGAAGAATCTAGACTTTAATGCAGTTATTAATAATGATGACAGAAGCATGTTCCTGTACCATAATGAATATATAAAACAAAATGCTCCTGGATTTAACCGATAAATACTACAGTGTATAAGGTTTGGCAGGGCAGAAGCTATGTCTCTTGAATATCCCTAATGTCTAGCAGAGTGTTTCAAACATAATGGATGCTCAGAGAAGGTTTAAAGATTATAGCTCATTTAATGAAACTTTTTGGGACCTACAGCACAGGCTTTACAGGATCTTCAGCAGTCAGAACGGGACTTGACCTTAACTGTAGACCGCCTATTGGCATGAACGTCACTGATTTCCTAATTCAGACCCAATTGTTAATTTTTTCAGTGAACCATAAACCAAAGTGGAAAACAAACTTGTAAATGAATTCAAAACAAAACACAACTTCTGTATTTCATTAAAACTATTAATTAAAAAGAGGAAGAGAGAGAAAAAAAAGCGGAAATGCTTTTACCCAAAGCTTTTAGGAGCCCTTGCCTCTTTAAAAGAATTGACAGATTAGCAGCACTTAAACTTCTTGGAATTTTAAACCACCATCCATGTCCCTGTCACCTTCATTCACCTATTTAGTCTTGGTTTAATATGAAGCATGTCTTTGTTCTAAAATAAGAGACTATTGCGTTGGAAAAAGAGCAATTTCTAAGAAAATACTCTAATCAGAATAATCTGAATGAAGTGGTACTACATACAAAGACAAGAACAAAAGCCAAGTTTTTCCCAAAGGATCTGAAATATCACCAACAGTCAATGACCTTTCATTTAGCCTTTGAATAGGAAGAGTCATTCTTTAGCTAGACAGCTGGCTGGAAATAAATAAAAATGGGATTGCAAGGAAGACCAGAGATTAATCTCTTCCCACATTGCTGAGACTTTGAAACAGTAATATGGTACTAAATTTATACAGATAATGGCTTGATTGACCTACCCTCTTCAGCTCTTCTCCCACTGAGATTTTGTCAAATGACTTTTAAATTTATTTCTAATGAGGCTACTAGGGTGTATGCTATGTTGCTAATATGTTTTTCCCTCCACCTTGAATGCTGTGTCAACCCTAAAGAGTTCATGTGTCTAGCTGCTCTATTGAAATATTCACGGGTGTCTCTACTTGTAGCCATTTATTTATCTATGAATCTTTTGGATGCAGGGAGACCAAGAGTAAAAAGAAAAAAAGAGAGAGGGTAAAGTAAAGGTTTTTTGTTTGCTTGAAAGAGATCTGGAAGTGACACACAGACACCTCTAATCAAGTGCTAAGTTATGTGCGAAGCAAGGTTACAGTAGGGCAGCATAGTAGAAAGAATACAGGCTTTGGATTCTTACAGACCTGCGTTCAAACTATAGCCCTACCACTTAATGTCTTTGAGCCTCAGTCTCCTCATCTGTAAGTAAAAGGTGCTTATATAATTAGTCTTACCTGACAGGATCAATGTGTGGATTAAGTAAGAGACATGTTAATGTGCCTAGCTCAGTTCTTGGATCCTAATTAATGGTAGGTGCTGTCATTAGGAACGATCTGTATTAGAGCGTTGGCTGTGGAGCTGTAATTTGGGGAAAAAATAAGATATTTGATTTGGATGGAAAGGAAATTTATTCTAACTGGTACAAAGGTAGCCACCTTCTCTATAATGAAGATAATGGGCCTCGGAAAATCATGGCCTATTGCCTGCCTGCTTGGCACAACATACGTAATCCAGTTTAATGACTGTAACTTCAGGCGTCAACCTGAAACTACTTGGAGGTAGTATTGCTTTGCGTTGCAGTTTCAGCGAAGCGGACAGCCAGAATAGAGTTCAATTTTACAGTCTGACCTCTTGGTCATTACTTAAAGCCATAGAGCCATTTTTAATCTTTGCATTTTCTTCTTTGCAAGTAGTTTCTAAGACAGACAGCGTGTCATGTGCTAACTAAATTTCAGATTTTAAAAAGACATTTAGCTCTATATAACTCCAGATGATAAAAAACCCATTTAATGGAGAATGTTCTTTCGCTGTCTGCTTGGTCAATAAATTACATAGATTAATTAAGTCAGGCTGTCAGGACCAAGGACTGTCACTACTGATAGCCAATGGAGCTGTCCTATTTGTCAGAGATGAGGCTGGAGAAAGGCAGCCTCTGTCATGTAATTCTGTAATGAATATGAAAAAATATATGGCTCATGGTGGGGAAACTCTATCCACCCCCAGGCTGTATCTCAAGGCAAAGTAGATATGGTAGGAAGAAACCCCACCATTGTTGTCAATTGCTTAGTTGATTTCTTTTTTCACTTTTGTTCTGTGTTTCTTTGTATCTACCTTTGCCCTCTGCATGCCATGTGATATTCCTTCTGAATTGTAAGCATAATTAATGAACAACATTTCCCTTGCTCATCTGAATTGAAGCTATGTGTTACATGGGACTCACCAAAGACACAGAAAATGTTGTCCTTGCCCTCATGGAACACATAGAAAAAATAATACAACTGGAAAATGGAAAGTATCTCAGTGGGGGATCAGACTGGCAAAGTAGGAGTAACTTAATTAAACTGGAATCCAGGATCAGGATAAATGTGTGAGCATCACCAGCTGCAATCAAGCACTTAAGACTCCTAGGTGATCTTACCAGATGCCCCAGTCCTTGTACCCTAGTTGTCTCACTCATTCCTTTTCTTTCCCTCTCCTTGGACTTTAGCCTTGGTGCATATGATCTGAGACTGGCCAAATACGACCTTGACTTCTAGTATTTTGCTGTTGTGGTTGGGTGCTTTCCAGTCAATTTGGACTCATAGCGACCCCATGTGACAGAGTAGAACTGCCCCATAGGGTTTTCTTGGCTGTAATCTTTATGGAAGCAGATTGCCAGGTCTTTCACCTGAGGAGCCACTCAGTGGGTTTGAACTGCCAACCTTTTGATTAGCAGCTGAACACTTAACCATTGTGCTAGGGCTCCTTCCTAGTACTTTACTAGTGCCTTAGTCTTAACTGTATAACCTGGCTTCCCAACACACCTAAAATTCGTTAGGAAGAAATGCTAAAATCCCTCCCTTGACAAAATGCCAATATGAGTCAGATCAGTGGTCTGTCTTGCCCAGTATTCTAACTGACAAAGCCTCTAAAAATATTTTATGGAAAATCATTTTAGTTGTCCTCTATAGCACTGAGTCTCATAAGGCTAAGAAAACCAAAAACCAAACCCGTTCTCATGAGTCTATTCCCACTCATAGAGTTGAACTGCCCCATAGGGTTTCCAAAGAGCAACTGGAGAATTCGAACTGTCAACCTTTGGATTAGCAGCCAAATACTTAACCACTGCATCACCAGGGCCCCGTAAAGGCTAAGCAAACGACCCCTAAATAAGTCTTCTTTCCTTTAATAACCCAATTATTTACCTGCTTATTTAATAAGTGTTTATTGAGTGTCCACTATGTGCCTGGCACATGCAAGCACTGGGAGCATAAAATACAAATGAAATACAATTCCTGCACTCAAAGGATTCCGTGTATATTGGAAGAAACAGACATATCAAAAATAAAATATTGTGATAAAAAAAGATTCTGTAAAATATATGTACAAGAAAGGAGGTAGTTAGAGAAGACTTTAAAGAGGTGAATAAGTTTGATCTGTGTCTAAAGCATTATTAAGAGTTTGTTAGGCATACTAAGGGAGAAAGAGTATTCCAGGCAGAGCGAGTCACATATATAAATGCCCAGCAGCTTGAAATGTTGTTGTTAAGTGCCCTCCAGTCAGTTCTGACTCGTAGCTACCCTATGTACCACAGAACGAAACACTGCCCAGTCCTGCTCCGTCCTTACAGTCGTTGTTATGCCTGAACCCATTATCGCAGCCACCATGTCAATCCATCCTGTTGAGGGTCTTCCTCTTTTCCGCTGACCCTGTACTTTACCAAGCATGATGTCCTTCTCCAGAGACAGATCCCTCCTGACAACATGTCCCAAGTAGGTGAGATGCAGTCTCACCATCCTTGCTTCTAAGGAGCATTCTGGTTGTACTTCTTCTAAGACAGATTTGTTCATTCTTTTGGCGGTCCATGATATATTCAGTATTCTTCGCCAACACCACAATTCAAAGGCCTCAATTCTTCTTCAGTCTTCCTTACTCATTGTCCGGCTTTCACATGCATATGATTCGATTGAAAATACCATGGCTTGGGTCAGGTGCACCTTAGTCTTCAGGGTGACAGCTTTACTTTTCAACACTTTAAAGAGGTTCTTTTGCTTCAGATTTGCCCGATGCAATGAGTCTTTTGATTTCTCGACTGCTGCTTCCATGGCTGTTGATTGTGGATCCAAGTAAAATGAAATCTTGACAACTTCAGTCTTTTCCCCATTTATCATGATGTTGCTCATTGGTCCAGTTGTGAGGATTTTTGTTTTCTTTATGTAGAGGTGCAATCCATACTGAAGGCTGTGGTCTTTGATCTTCATCAGTAAGTGCTTCAAGCCCTCTTCACTTTCAGCAAGCAAGGTTGTGTCATCTGCATAACGCAGGTTGTTAATGAGTGTTTCTCCAATCCTGATGCCCCGTTCTTCTTCATATAGTCCAGCTTCTCAGATTATTTGCTCAGCATGCAGATTAAATAGGTATGGTGAAAGAATACAACCCTGATGCACACCTTTCCTGACTTTAAACCAATCAGTATCCCCTTGTTCTATCCGAACAACTGCCTCTTGATCTATGTAAAGGTTCCTCATGAGCACAATTAAGTGTTCTGGAATTCCCATTCTTTGCAATGTTATCCATAATTTGTTAAGATCCACACAGTCGAATGCCTTTGCATAGTCAATAAAACACAGGTAAACATCCTTCTGGTATTCTCTGCTTTCAGTCAGGATCCATCTGACATCAGCAATGATATCCCAGGTTCCATGTCCTCTTCAGAATCCAGCCTGAATTTCTGGCAGTTTCCTGTTGATATATTGTTGCAGCTGCTTTTGAATGATCTTCAGCAAAATTTTGCTTGTGTGTGACATTAATGACATTGTTCAATAATTTCCACATTTGGTTGGATCACCTTTCTTGGGAATAGGCATATATATGGATCTCTTCCAGTCAGTTGGCCAGGAAGCTATCCTCCATATTTCTTGGCATAGACAAGTGACCACTTCCTGCGGTGCATCTGTTTGTTGAAACATCTCATTTGATATTCCATCAATTCCTGGAGCCTTGGTTTTCACCAGTGCCTTCAGAGCAGCTTGGACTTCTTTCTTCAGTACCGTTTGTTCCTGATCATATGCTACCTCTTAAGATGGTTGAACAGCAGCTAATTCTTTTTGGTATAATTACTCTGTGTATTCCTTCCATCTTCTTTTGATGCTTCCTGTGTTGTTTAATATTTTCCCCATAGAACCCTCGCTGTTGCAACCCGAGGCTTGAATTTTTTCTTCAGTTCTTTCACCTTGAGAAATGCCGAGCATGTTCTTCCCGATTGGTTTTTATCTCCAGCTCTTTGCATGTGTCATTATACTGCTTTACTTTGTCTTCTTGAGCCTCCCTTTGAAATCTTCTGTTCGGTTCTTTTACTTCATCATTTCTTCCTTTTGATTTAGTTGCTGGACATTCAATAGCAAGTTTCAGAGTCTCCTCTGACATCCATCTTGGTCTTTTCTTTCTTTCCTATCATTTCAGTGACCCTTTGCTTTCTTCATATATGATGTCCTTGCACAACTCTTCTGGTCTTTGGTTGTTAGGGTTCAACATGTCAAATGTATTCTTGAGATGGTCTCTAAATACAGGTGGGATATACTCAAGGTCATACTTTGGCTCTCGTGGAGTTATTCCAATTTTTTTCAGCTACAACTTGAACTTGCATATGAGCACTTGATGGTCTGTTCCACAGTCAGCCCCTGGCCTTGTCTTGACTGATGATATTGAGTTTTTCCATTGTCTCTTTCCATGGATGTAGTCGATTTTTTTCCTGTGTATTCCGTCTGGCAAGGTCCATGTATATAGTCACTGTTTATGTTGGTGAAAAGGGTATTTGCTACGAAGAAGTCGTTGGTCTTGCAAAATATTATCATGTGATCTCTGACATTGTTTCTGTCACCCAGGCCATATTTTCCAACTACTGATCCTTCTTCTCTGTTTCTAGCTTTCACATTCTGATCACCAGTAATTATAAATGCATCCTGATTGTATGTTCGATCAATTTCAGACTGCTGAAGCTGATAAAAATCTTCAGCTTCTTCATCTTTTGCCTTAGTGGTTGGTGCATAAATTTCAATAGTAGTCGTATTAACTGGTCTTCCTTGCAGGCGTATGGATATTATCCTATCACTGACATTGTCGTACTTCAGGATCTTGAAATGTTCTTTTTGATGATGAAGGGAATGCCTTCATATAACCATAGCATAATTCTTATTCACTTATAGTCTAATATGCTTTCTTGAGTAGGGGAGAAATGGGCGAAGCCATCTTAATATTTTGAGCATGGGAGGGAAAAGGTGAGCTATGTGTTAGGAAGATTATTTTAGTATCAGTGTGGCAGGAGAGCGGGAGGATGCTGAGACTAGAAATAGGAAGACCAGTTAGGGGAGAGTGTTAGGTGTCTTTATACGACCTAATAAATATCGTAGAACCCCTCTTTTCTATGACTCAGACAAACCCTACCTAAGTTCTAAACCAACTGAGAAATAAGATGCAAAGTTGGGATATGGGAATGAAAATAACACCTTTAATACTGTAAAGGCGAGGAGGTTGGAAGATGTAACTAAAGGCTGGGAGGTTGGAGGATGTAACTGAGCATGAGAGCCAAATAGACGTTAATTTTCTGTGCCCTAGGCTAGAACTTGGAACAGCCCAGTAAAGGGAGAGTTTGAGTCTGTGAAACAGTACACTTGCCCAGATTACTGTCTCCCAGTGGTATGGATAGAGAGGGAAGGAAAAGGAGACCAAATCCCATACTTCACCCTCTTAAGAAATGTGGATCATTTAATTACACATTAATTTTTATATAATCTTTGTTCTTTTGGAGAGGAGTGGTTATTTAGATTTATTTCAGTATCCTGAAGAGAACAAATTCTATTATGTTGTATCTGCTACATAAAATGTTGTTATTACTTGCCGTCAAGTTGCTCTGACTCATGGTGAACAGAACAAAACATTGACTGGTCCTGTGCCATCTTCATGATCAAAAACTTGTGAAGAACAGTTGTTAATTTCCAAAGCATACTTCTAAACTGTAAAGAATAGTTTTCCTTTGCTACCTAGCACAGATAACCAGGAACTGATTTCCAGAATTCAGACATAGTTTTTATTACTGCATTTGTGATGAAAATAGCTTGAGCTGAAATACTATCCATGGGCATCTTTGGTCCCTCAATAGTTTAACTCTGGAGCTGAGGAAGGGTACAGTTCATATTTCTAGTTGAATAACACTGACCACTTCAGTTCTAACTCTGAAATGTGAAATGACTATTTTCTTCAGCCGTTTTATGACCCTGGGTGTCAGGACTTTCTTTGATATGAAAGCCATCCCTCTTGAATAGTATACAACTGTCTTTAGCTTCTGGGCCCCTAAAGGCTCCCACAGTTAAGAGAAGCTTGATGTAGAACTGTCATTAAGAACTCTTGTCATAATTTAGAGACGATGTTAACCAAGCACACCAATTACATTCCTTGAATTCCGGATGTTGCCCTGCTAACTGGCATTCATGTAGCCTCTAGACTGTATTGTAAAAAGCCATTGGGTTTCTACATTGTGTTCTTTTCTTTTCAATTGTATAGTCCAAGCAAAAAGAAAGAAAACCCCTCAGGCTAAAAGTAGTCCTCATTCAGTAGCAGTTATTAGGTCTCACAGTCTTTGCTCCTAAGCTCTGAAACCTTCAAGGGGACTCACTATGTTTCTGGAAGACATCCCAAGACAGCAGTGCAGGAGGAAAGTGGTAGAGAATCTGGTTTTCGTTAGGAAAAGATTCAAAGCCAGGACATTCAATGTGGCATATTTGAGCAGTTACTCAGAGTACTCTGGACTGTTTGCTCAGTTGGATTCAGAACCTGTACTGGGAGGTTACTTTCCTTCTACAGTGATCACATAATCAGTCTAATGTTTATAATGTGACACACAGTGGCTATTAAATAAATATGTCTTGAATGAATAAATTAATGAGTATTCAAATGCTGGTTAAGAACATATAAAATTACTTCTGGTCTCTAATTTGGACAATGAAAAAACCAGTGAAATTCATGGGAACAGTGTTTTGCAAACTGGAGGTAACAACTCACTAGTGGGTTATAGAATCAATTTAGTGGACTACAACCATCATTTTAAAGAAATAGAATGGAAGGGAATTAAAAATATTGGGGTGTATTGCACATAAGCCTATTGCTGTTGAGTTGATTCCAACTCATAGTAACAGTAATTTTTTGTTGTTAATTTTTGTATATATGTGTGTGTAGTAAATACATACTGGGTCATGACTAAAATGTATTTTTTAATGTGGGTCACACAGTTAAAAAGGTTTGAGGTTGGCCAGCTATGACACACAGACCAAATCCAGTCTAATGCCTGTTTTTGTAAATAAAGTTTTATTGGAAGATAGCTCTGCTCATTCATTTACATATTGTCTAGGTCTTCTTTTGCACTGCAATGGCAGAGTTGAGTAGTTGCTACAGAGACCAAATAGCCCACAAAGTCTAAGATGTTTACGCTTTAGTAGCCCTTTACAGAAAGTTTGCCGATGCCCATATTAGAAGATACTTGAAACCTTAAGCATAGAGAACCTGGTTTTGGGGGTTTAGAGAAAAGTAAAAGCTAATATAATATAATATCATTTCTACTGACTTTGAGTTTATTTATCTTGCTTCTTTGGACTCAGGGCAAATGTTACTAGAGTTTGAAAGCATGTAAATGTATTTGAATTATGTTAATGGGAGATAATTTTAAAATTTGCACCAGAAATGGTTGTGCATTTACTGAACTTGGCCATGTTCTTAAGTAGTAGTGGGTTGAGGTTATCTGGTCTAGTGTGTAGTAAAGGTTCCTTACCCTATATAAATTTTGCAAATACTTCCCAAGAAGACCCTAGAAACCAACGATATGACTAAACTACAACCTTTATATATGCTTTCAAAAATGTAAATCTATGCAACAAAAAACCTACATAAAAATGCAGTTAGACTAAAAGCTAAGAAGTTTCCTGAATACAACCAAACACTTCAAGGGACAGAGTAGGGGGGCGGGGGTCTGGGAACCATGGTTTCAGGGGACATCTAGGTCAATTGGCAAAACAAAGTATATTAAGAACGCGTTCTGCATTCCACTTTGGTGAGTGGCATCTGGGGTCTTAAACACTAGCAAGTGGCCATCCAAGATGCATCATTTGGTCTCAACCCATCTGGAGCAAATGAGAATGAAGAACACCAAAGACACAAGGAAAATATGAGCCCATGAGACAGAAAGGGCCGCAAAAGCCAGAGACCCCATCAGCCTGAGACCCGAAGAACTAGATGGTGCCCAGCTACAATGGGTGACTGCCCTGACAGGGAACACAACAGAGAATCCCTGATAGAGCAGGAGAAAAGTGAGATGGAGACCTCAAATTCTAGTATAAAAGACCAGACTTCATGATCTGACTGAGACTGGAGGGCCCCCAAAGGTCATGGTCCCTAGACTCTCTGTTAGTCCAAAACTAAAATCATTGCCAAAGCCAACTCTTCAGACAAAGATTAAACTGGACTATAAGACATAAAATGATACCGGTGAGGAGTGGTCTTCTTAGCCCAAGTAGACACATGAGACTAATGTGGGCCACTTCTGTTTGGAGGCAAGATGAGAAGGCAGAGGGGGACAGGAGCTGAACGGACACAGAAAATACAGGGTGGAGAGAAGGAGTGTGTTGTCATGTTGTAGGGAAGCAACTAGGGTCACATAACAATGTGTGTATAAGATTTTCTATGAGAAACTGAAACTGTAAACTTTCACTTAAAGCACAATAAAAAAAATGCAGTTAGAGTTGGAGAACTAAAAAATATACCATAGGGAGGTAGACATGAAGCTAGCTATGTGCAAGGAATAAAGCAGGGCAAGTAGCACCTAATTGCCTTTTCTCTTTCCCCAAATTTTGGCTGTTTCTCACCAGCAAGAAGGATTGCTTGTTATACTCGTTTACATTTGTTTAAGCCAGGCTTATTGAGCCATATGTTCAACAGCTGTGGTGGATGCTGGCAACTGTGAGCAATCCCTAAGCTGGAGCTCAGGGTATGTAGATGTGATGGTGAGAGGATGAGACTGTGGAGAAGTTGGCAATGTGCACATAATCCATGAGAGGCACCCTGTGAACCAAGCTAAGGAGAGATTGAGCTCTAGCCTATAGGGAATGGGCAGCCATGGGACAATTTCAGCTAGAGGAGGCAGATAATCAAATTTGTATTTTAGATACTCTTTGCACTATAACCAATGGGTTGAAGAAGGTAAAGACTAGAATGAGGGAGACCAGTTAGGTTACTTTAGCAATTCAGTTGAGAAGTGATAAAGGCCTGAATTTAAAGAGTGCAGTGAGCTTATGAACCGAGTCGTGGGGACAGATATGAAATATATTTAGGAATTAGAACCACAACATTAGTTGGGAGCAATATCAAAAGATTAGTATGGATGTTAAGCAGGAATCTCTAATGGAGGGCCTTTTAAGCCACATTAAGGAATTCGTACTTTACCCTTAAGGGTACTATGGAGCCACTGATGGAAAAATCACTGCTACGGTGTGAAAAATGGATTGAAGGGAGATAAGCACAGGGGTAGGGAGACCTGTTGAGAGGCCATTTCCAATAGACCTGATTAGAAAGTGATTTTGAGTGGCTGTGAGTGTATTAATCACATAAAATTCTTCCTCTCTCCTGTAGACACAAGTGGAACAATTCGGTTGTGAGAGTATACAATCTAGTGCACACGATTAAGGAGAAGATATTCCAGACATACTAGTAGTAGGATACTGAACTTCTGTCCCATACAAAGCTCTGAAATTCTATATGTGAACATGTATTTAGGGAGATATCAGCTCTTCTGCTGTAGTAGATTATCCTTTAGGGATACCCACTTGAAGTATTAAATTACCTGTATCTGCTCTAAAGTGCTAGCACTGGGTTTGGTTTTTTTTTTTTTTGTTTGTTTGTTTGCTCTAAAGTGAACTAGGGAAAACAATGGACCCATTCCTTCCTTTTCATATTTGTTTGAAATCCAGTACCAAGGATATTCACAACGACAGCAATTGACTGCAGGAAAGAACTTGACGACTTGTCCCCAATGGGACATCTGACCTTGTGACTTCATCTCGCATATATTATTGTTATTTATTTGATCCCTGAAGAAACATAAGTTCTGCTTCTCTGGCAGTAGAAATTTGCATAAAACCAAGATCTCCTATGAAACTATACCCTTTCAATTAATCTTTGCAAGAGGAAGGGATTAGAGTCATCTGTGAATTACACCGCTAATTAATTTTTACACAAATCAATTTTATGCCAAATACACAAGTCAATCTTGCACACCTCTGAATGCTGCATATATCCATTGCCTTAAAAAATCTTCAGTCAAGTTATCACCCCATTATTTCTCATGCAGAAAAACAAATACAGAGGATTCCTTACCCCTTCTGTGTTAACTCTGATGTTTGAAGGCGCCTTGAATGATCTGTTTCCTCTCTTTCTGTACATGTGTTTAATATTAAATATTCATTTCTTTTAATAGCAAATATCCTACTTTGCACAATACTTCTGATCTCGAGAAGAATATCAACTTTTATTGGGCCCCAGTATAACTTCCTGGCCTATTATTAAAGCTCTTTTAATGCAAGTTGTTTTGAGAGGCAAATTATCTTGTGTATCTTTAGTGTCATTCACTCAAGCCTCTGAGAGGCTGCTGTAAATACATTTTAGTAAAATTTTCTTCTTTTAAAATAATTTTGCCCCAACATTTACATGCCACTTCATGATTCCATATTGAATTCTTTTTTTCGTTTGTTTGTTTCTCTCAAGACATGGAAAGACTGTTTCTATCTAAACTATATCTTTGAATTAGTACACAGTTTTATCCAGAAGGAGCTATAGCCAACCTTTATCAATGAGGTCACAAGTTCATATCAGGCAGATGCAGACTTTCAAAGACAGATAATGGGAGGGAGGTTATATTTTTGAAGTCTAGTTCCCACGCTTCCAATACCATTTCTTCTTTAGGATCTTTTTCACCATCACCTTCCCTGTACCCCATCTCTGACAGTTTTTGGAAAAACATCCATTTCACTGGATGTAGTGTGACTACTATGTTTTACTTATCTATGTTTAGATTCCCACATGTTTAGATTGGATTATTATGAATAGAGTGTCCCCTTCATACATACATCCCATGGAGATCCTATGGTAAAACATAGCCCTGGAGTATTGTGTCTTTTCCACTATCACTACAGTAAGATATTGCCCTTGTGGACATTTTATAATAGCTTCCCTGAAGAAGGCTACAGATGAAATGATCCTGGAGCCAGCAGTCAGCTCTATGAATAATAACAGTGTCTATTATGTGTTTGCAGTGTGCCAGGTACTGTGCTAAGGACTTTATATCCATTATCTCATTTCATCCTCATCACAACTCCATGAGGGGAGTTCTAAGAAAGCTTGCTTAATTTAAAAATATAATAAAATCTTAATTATTCATGCTTGTGAAAAGAGGTGGTGGGGTCACTATATGGCCTTTGAATATATTCTTGTATTTACATTTCACTATGAATAACACATACTTTGGACATGTTACCATCACATGTACTTTGGACATGTTATCAGGAGGGACAAGCCCCTGGAGAAGGACATCATGGTTGGTAAAATAGAGGGTCAGTGAAAAAAAGACCCTCAGTGAGATGGTTTAACAATGTGGGTGCAACAGTGCACTCAAGCATAGTAACTATCGTGAGGATGGTGCAGGACTTGGCAGTGTTTCATTCTGTTGT
Source organism: Loxodonta africana (assembly GCF_030014295.1). Lineage (NCBI taxonomy): Eukaryota > Metazoa > Chordata > Mammalia > Proboscidea > Elephantidae > Loxodonta > Loxodonta africana. Next base: position 125,265,495 of record NC_087369.1, read on the forward strand.
ACATAGGGTTGCTATGAGTCAGAACTGGCTTGATGGCACCTAACAACAACAACAACATGAATAATAATAATGGCTAGCGTGTATTGAGTGCTTAGTATGTGCCAGTCACTATACTGTGCACTTTGGATCATTACAAAGCAGATTCTATAAATTATGGTTATTATGGGTGAGGGAACTGAGAATCACAGAAGTTAACAAACTGGTTCACGGTCATGTTGTAAAATGGGCAAATGGGATTCAAACCTGGTTTTGGCTGACTCTAAAGTCTGTGCTCTTAACTCCTATGTCCCTTTACTAGCATTCTTATATATCTCCTTACCATATCCCAGGTGCATTGTAACTTTCTCTTAAAAATTGTCAGGGTGGCATTTTTTTCTCTCTGTTATTTTTCTCAACTTGCCTTGCTTTATTGGCTCTACTGGACCTGGTCTGTTCTGCCCTCCTAAGAGAGAAAATCGTCTTCAGGAAAACTTGTCTTTTTTATTTTGTTTTTTGTCATTGCTAAATTGTCAGCTGTGAGCATGGAAGCTATTCATATGCCTTATGGTGCTCTCCCTATCTCTATATAAATGACACTGGGGTCCTGAATTCTCTGTGAAAATACTGTAACTGTGAAATTACCCCAATCGTGTATCCGGCATCTTTATGAACTTTCTGCTGAGGCTCTAGACAGCATTTTCAGATCCCCAAACATGGGGAAGAAATCAAACTAAGTAACTATTTACGTAAGTTTTTAAATGCTCACAGTGGAAACAAATGTGATTTGAAAAAGATTCAGAGTATGAAAAGATCCCCTGAAAATGTGTGTCCCTATTCATATAAATTGCACTCAATCAAACTAATTAGTTGAAAAGCTAGTTTGTTTAGAAATATTTTATATTCAAGTTTTCCACCAAAAAATATTTTCTTTTATAATGAAGTTGCCTTTATAACTGTTTTCAAATGTAGGAAGAACCCCTGAGATGGTCTGGACCGTTTATCCAAATGACATATTTTTCCATTATAGTGCAAGTCTGAAACACAAAAGTAGAAATATAGAACCAGGTACTGCCATTTAATCTCTCTTGTCCTCAGTCTCTTCATCTATACAGTAAAGTAGTTGTCTCATTCACCTCCAAGGTCCTTTCCAACTCTGACATTCTTTATCCTTACCCTGGTCGATCTGGCTCTAAATAACCTAGCTATTACTATATTTGGAGCCCTGGTGGCACAGCGGTTAAGAGCTTGGCTGCTGACCAAAATGTTGGCAGTTCGATTCCACCAGCCGCTCCTTGGAAACCCTATGGGGCAGTTCTACTCTGTCCTATAGGGTCTCTATGAGTCAGAATTCACTCGATGGCAGTGGGTTTATTACTATGTTTTAAAATACTAGGTGATTATGATCTTCCTGTTTTTGTCTTTTTCCTAAACTTTTTATACCTTTTACTAGTGTAAAGTGCCTAAATTTAAATTCCCCTGTGTGGCATAGTGGTTAAGTGTTACGGCTGCTAACTAAAGGGTCAGCAGTTCAGATCTGCCAGGTGCTCCTTGGAAACTCTATGGGGCAGTTCTGCTCTGTCCTATAGGGTTGCTATGAGTAGGAATCGACTCGAGGGCACTGGGTTTGGTTGGGTTTTGTTGTAATATGGGCAGGAAGACCTCGGAAGTATTCCCAAATAAGAGACATAAAGGTGATTCAAATGCAAACTGAGACATCTTAGATGTTAGAAAACATTGATGTAGATGATTCCTTCTCATCTAATTAAACCTCTTTTTTTATACCTCAGTACTTCCTGGCTCCTATAGCAATTGCCAAATTGAAGGGGCACTTTTGTACCATTTAATTAAATTGTATTTTAATATTTTGTGGAGATTAGACTTATAGTCTCAATTAAAGTATAAGTTCCTTAAGGGCAGAGATCATGGTTTTGTCTTATTTTTGTATTTTCCACAAGGCATAACATCCTGAAGAATCCATGGTGACCATTCAGATCATTGTTAAACTACATTTGCTGTTGAAAAGCCCCATATAATTTAGTGTCAGGTGTAAATTCTGTTCAAAATGGTGAACTGAGCAGAAAGGGACTACACTCTACCACTGTAAACACACAAAATGCTGGATAATATATAGTTTTTAAATGTTCATAGATAAACCTGAAAGCATGAAAGGGACATCTCCAGATATTGAAAATGAAGGAGGAGCACATAGCTCAAGTGGTGAGTGAGAGTTGAAGCAGCACAGAATGTGAAGAACCTGGAAACTAAACACACCTTACCTTAGAGGCTGGGAATCTAATGCCTCATAGGTTGGGAGCACAAGTGGTTCCAGGTTTCGGGAGACCTGAAATTTATATAGTGGGTTTTTTTTGAAATTTATACAATTCAAGAATTTTTCTTTAAAACTCTTCTTACTTTTTCAATTTCCCCAAAACCCATGACCACATGGAGACATTTTTAGGGCCATTCCTTGGGCCTTGGAAGACGACCTTGCAAGTGAGCTGTCAAGGCCACAAGCCCTATAAAGGGCGAAGAACTGGAACTAGCTTCCCTACATGGAGCTCAGAGCCAGAAAAACAATGCATCATTCATTTCAAGCTACTGGAAAAACTCTGCTGACTGGCCTAGGGTTTTGCAAATAATTCATTACTCACCTCAGGCTTTGGGTAGGAATACTCACCTGGGACACTAGTTGTAGAAACCTGGAGCCAATTAAATGGTTGTAAAACCTGATTTGAAAATGATGAAACCATACTGGTCAGGGAGTACCTGGGTGGTGCAAAGATTTAAGCACTCAACTACTAACTGAAAGATTGGTGGTTCAAACCAACCTAGAGGCACCTTGGGAGAAAGGCCTGGTGATCTGCTTCTGAAAGGTCACAGCCTTGAAATCCCTGTGGAGTACAGTTCTCCTCTGCAACACATAGGGTCACCATGAGTTGGAATTGACTCAGTGGCAATGGGTTGGTTTGGGATAGTGCTCAGGGAGAGGAATCTATGAAATCACTCTAGAGGAGGCTATCATAGCCCATGGACTATCCATGCCTTCTGCAGAAAATGTGCTCATGTTTCCATAGAACACAAACTCATAAATAAAAATTATAAAACATGTAAGAAACTTCAATATCAGGAAAGATTCCCCACAGAACCAACAGATGGGAATCCACATCCGAGCAACTGGAGATAGCAGAGCTATCTGAGAAAGACTTTAAGAAAATAAGAATGTTTAAATGTATATGTGTGCATAGATACATATATACATACATGTAAAATTTTTAATAAAGTCTCATTATTTTCAAGTATATATACTATTTTGTCTCATAGAAGTTATATTAGTCAGCTTGGGTTAAGTTATGCTGTAGTAATGAACAGTCCTAAGATCTCAGTGGCTTCCAAAAACTAAGGTTGATTTCTCACTTCTGTTAGGAGTTTTCTTCAGTTTGACTACAGCTCTGCTCTATGCCTTTTTCACTCTGAGATCCAGGCTAAAGCAGCAGCCCCCATCTTGGACATTGCCATTTTCATTTCAGAGGGAAAAGAGGAAGGTACTAGATCATTTGATGGTTCTTAAAACTTCTGGGAAGTTGCATACATAACATCCACTCATGTTGCATTGGTCAAAGCAAGTCACTGTTCCAGGCCGGCAGACAATGGGGCAGAGATAGATAATCCTCCTGTAGGGAAGGAGAGTGAATATGTTGAACAAAGGATGCAAAATTTGATTTGACAAATAGAAAATATTTGATATTAGCAAAGGAATCCTTCTGTTATGTATGAGGCCTGACAATCATTATTTTAAGTAGTTTCCCCCCATAGTTTTAAACACTATTAAAAACTGTTGATATAATAAGGAAACTCCCACCACTTTCAAAGTAGCCAGAACAAATTTTACAGACAGAAACTCCATTCCCTCAATTCTACTTCCAATTCAAAGTTCCTTCTGAATATTTAGTCCATTGCTGACCTCTAATGTATGGTTTGATTATTTCTCTCTCTCTCTCTGGAACTTAGGATATGCACAAGATCATGGGCAGAGTAAATGAGGTGGAACAATGGTTTGTTTGTTTGTTTGTTTGTTTTTCTTCCCTCACCAGGGCAATCTAATTTTCCCCAACTTTGCCATGAATGCCGCAGCAGGTTAATTCCAATAGCAACACTCGTCTTCTATCCACAAATCAGGTCCACTTCTTGGACTGGTTACTGATGCTGCCAGGATAGAGGAAAGTGAATAAAAGGAAAAGCCATGTTAATTTCAAGCTCCATTTAGAAACACACTAGAAAAATCAATGGCTGGTAAATAGAAATCGGCAAAATTGGCGGGAAGAATTTTTATATTTAAGCATAGAAGGGATCAGAATATAAATCTGTACACTGACCAGATAATATCCAAAAAAAAAAAAATGATGACGATACTGGAAAGGCACTTGACAAGGCTCTTTCCTAATGTATTAGGGCACTGAGGAATGTCTGCCTCGTAGATTCACTGAACCAAGTTCCTGTCATTTTACATTTTGGAATAAAAGTTTTGATTAAAGTTAGTCATTGAGTTTCCCTAGCCTCACAGATTTCACAGAACTGAGGTAGGGAGATACCGGCTCCTTGATGGAGTGACTAACGAATAGCTTTAGTCCTACAGGGATATAGGAAATCTGGATTCTAGTGGGGTCTACTCATGGGGAGGGGCTCTATTATTCAGGCTTAACAATCGTTTTCTGTGGTGAATTTAGTCTCACTGTCACTAATTCTTCAGTGTTACATCTGAGAAATGGGACACTGTTCAGAGATCTCCCTAGCCTATTACAAAATAAGAGGCTTTCCAACTTTGTGATGCTAAACCAACCAAAACCAAACCCACTGCCATCGAGTCGATTCTGACTCCATCGAGTCGATTCTGACTCATATATATAGGACATAGTAGAACTGCCTCATAGAGTTTCCACGGAGAACCTGGCAGATTCGAACTGCTGACCTCTTGGTTAGCAGCCATAGCACTTAACCACTACGCCACCAGGGTTTCCTTGTGATGCTGAAGGAGAAAATTAATTCTCCCATCCCTGTCCTTACCGATTTGCAGAACTAATCTGAAGTTTATTTTCCTCTATGAAGCCTACCCTGACAATTCAGACCTTGCTTATTATTATTATTTTCCTTTTCTGAACTCCAGGGAGAAGCTACAGCCCTATCCCGTCCAACATTATTATTTAAATTCATTCATCCTGAGTTTACTGAGTACCTACAGTGTCAGGTACTGTGCTTACAATGGAAAACAAAACAAACCCATTGCTGTTGAGTCGATTCCAACTCATAGTGCTTACAATGAAGATACCAAAAAAAAAAAAAAATGATAAGCCATGGGCCCTACCTCAAGATGCTCACAGTCTCATGGAGAAAGACAGACAAGTAACTGGACAATGAAAAGCAACAACGCGTAAGCATAGGGTGCTATGGAAACACTTAGGTGTATATATATATGTATTTTTTTTTCTCTCCCTGAACAGATTGTAAATTCCTCTAAGACAAGAACCATATCTTTCACTTTTTTTACATTCTCTATAATGCCTGGTTTATAGTGCCCTTGATCTGGAGTTCTTTTTGCCCCAGATATCTGCATGCCTTATTTTCTCTGGAACCCTGGTGGCATAGTGGGTAAGAGCTCGGCTCCTAACCAAAAGGTCAGCAGTTTCAAATCCAGCAGCCACTCCTCGGAAGCCCTATGGGGCAGTTCTACTCTATCCTGTAGGATTGCTGTGAGTTGGAATCGACAGCAACAGGTTTTTTTTTTTTTTTTTTTTTTTTGGTATGTACCCAGGAGCTCTGGTGACACAGTGGTTAAGTAATCAGCTGCTAACAGAAAGATCAGCCGTTCTAAGCCACCAGCCACTTCTTGGGAGAAAGATGTGACAGTCTGCTCCTGTAAAGATTACAGCCTTGGAAAGCTTATGGGGCAGTTCTACTCTGTCCTATAGGGTCACTATGAGTGGGAATCCACTCGACAGCAATGGGTTTAGTTTTTTTGGTTTGGTATTTTCTCTACTCCTGTAAGTCTTTGCAAAATTTCAAGTTCTCAGAGACACTTTAGCTGACTACCCTGTTCAGAATTAACACTCTCCCCCCACACATATATGCAGTCATATTCTGGAAATACATATGCTCTGTACTCGTTTTTTTGTTTTTCCTACTTAGCGCCTATCACCACCTGACATACTATACCATTTGCTTATTTAATGTTGTTTATTATCTGTCTTTTTTTTATTATTCTTATCTGTCTTGCCTGCTAGAATGTAAGGTCACCGAGGACAGGGATTGGATCTGTTTTGTTCAGTTTTACTTCCAGAAAGGGCTACACATCTTAGTAACTCAACTTAATGAATAGGTGGTAACAGCCCAAGTTGGCACCCAAGAAATAAGAGTTTCTTTAATAGATGAAATTATTTCTTTTGCATCATACTAAGCTACTACTGCCTTTGTTTCTGGTTTGACTTGATATTAACAGGCTTGGTCTGCCATTCTTAGACCTTGAAGAGCTGAAACTCTTCTGGCCACATGAGAACCCCACATAACTTTGCAGCAATGAAATGAAGGCCTCCTGCCTTAACTGAGCCGCCTTTGACCCTCTGAAGGCATTCTGCACTTGAACCATGCTTTGAGAAGCTCTGACCTAGCTCATGAAAACTGTCCTTTTAAATGTATGTCTAGTGTGTACCATTTGTTTTTGACCAGGATAATTAAGCCCTATACGTTGGTTTTGATTTGGGATTGTCTACAAGTTAATAAAAATTTCATTATATTGAAGAAGTCAGAGATTTTGTTTTCTCCTTGCTCCACTTTAGAAAAGTGAAGTAGATTTCTTAATCCTGGTGTCGGTTATTGAAACCTGTTTACTACCAAATATTTGGCTAGTTCCAAGGCAGAGGTTGGGCAGAGGTTGAAGAAATGGCAGCAGTTTCTGTTTGGAGGTTCTTGATTATTTTTCCTAAATGGGAGAAAAAAACAACAGCACACACACACACACACACACTCCTCAAATCACTGTCATGGATTTCCCCTTTTCTTTTCCAGCTTCTTGCTTTAAAATGCTCATTTTGGAAAAGATTTCAAAAGAGCATTATTGAAGAATTTATACATGTAGCTATTTAGGAGAACTCAGAACCAATTTGGGAATAATGTCTGAGTCAGATTTGCAATGCAAACATCAAGCAGGCGCAACAGAGCCATCAACAATTTTAATCAATGGAGCTGTCTGTGCATACAGGGCTTTTTTTTTTTTCCTTTTTTTGAGATATACCCAGGGGCAAAGGTGATAAAGTAAGTTCAGTCTGTGAGCAAAGAGCATTGTTTACTGGAAAAGACAGCAAACAGGCTCATAGACTGGTAGTGGGCATGTGCAAGACCCGGAAAAAAATGATGTTAAGGTTCCAAAGAAATTTAGGAAAGGATTTAGTAAAAATCTAAGCCTTCATGCTGTAGCATATCATTGGCTAGTGTTGGGAATGGCTTATAGAAAACTGTGGGTTAAGAGTCTTCTGGCTTTTATTTCACAGATACTCTCTGCCAAGTGGCTTCACACTGCTCTTACTGCTACTTCAGCACATCTTTGTGTCCATGGTCATATTGCCTCTGGGCTATAACATCACTTTGCGCAGATCCTGGGGTATTGGAGCAATCAGAACTGTAGTCTCACTGTACCGCTGCCAAGATGTAATGGCCTCCCCTTTGACCTGGCTCTACATTAATTCTTTATTATCTCTTGATATGGCAATTCAGGGCCTTTCTGCATTTCTTATATGTGGGTAAAATTATAATAATAACCATGATTTGTCGAGGACTGCATATCTGGCAGACACTGTGCCTTATATATCTGCCTTAGTTTTTACAACAACCCAGTGAGGTAGGTATTCTTATTACACACATTTCAAAGATAAAGAACCTGAGGCACAGTGAAGTTGAGTAACTTACGCAACCTCACTCAGGCTCTTATGCTATTTGCTTTTCAACAAATAATTTGTTTTATAAGGATCAGCACGAAGCTGGTTCCTATGAGGTGGAGGTTAAAGATGTCCCAAATGCCCAACTTTTCCAAGGTGCTATACTACTCCATCATCTCTAAAATTAACTACTCTTTCTTCCGTGAGTACTCTCCCTCCGTTCTTTGGGTTCCCTAATTCGCCGCAGTGTCTCACAGAACTCACAACCGTATGAAGGAAATGGCTCACATGTTTATGGAGGCTGGCAAGTCGCAAATTCATGGGTCTGGCTTAGGCTTCTCCTGACCCTTGTGGCTGCAGGAGTTGACAATCCCAAACCGGCAGTTCAGACCACAAGCTGCTGGCTCACAAGGCTGTGGAAGCTGGCGAACCAGGTCACATGATAGGCTGCCAGCCCAAGGGCTGTGGAGGCTGGCAAATCCCAGAATCTGCTGGTCAGACAGCAGGCCTCTGGGGAGGTCAAGTGATCACAAACCAGACTCCGGATCCATATGCAGAGAGAGAGAGCCTCACCAGAACATACATGTATCTTAGATAAAGGCCACACCCCAGGGAAGGGCATAACTTGAGTAAGGTTGGGGCTTGAGTCACACCCTCCTGCAAGCCTGCCGCCCAAGACACACCTTACACCAATCCTGCCTCATCCACAGGTAGAGGTCAGGACCCACAACACATACAATGGAGGGCAACCACACAATACTGGGAATCATGGCCTAGCCAAGCTGACCCATAACCCCAACCATCACAGGTTCCATATACCTCCTTATTTGCATAGTCCCATTAAGTCATTGTATGTGAGTCACAAAGTTCATGGGTAGAAGGGCCATATTAAGTATTTCATTGCACTGCAGCTTTACTTTGATTTCCTGTAAAGTAGGTATCACAGAGTGTGGGATTCTCTTTGGAGTTAAGTAAACATACTGTTATGTACATCTAGACAGTTAATCATAGCTAACCTAATGAGTATGCCAGTAATTTTAGGAGCTCTTGGGAAGTCTCTTTGATCCCCAAAATATCTTTCCTACTGGATTACTGATGACTAAAATCTTAAAATTCAAAACTACTTTATTTTGGCCTGAAGTTTCTCACTCTCGGTTTAGAAGACAGATATTTCTGGAAGCCTCAATATGAAAAATATTACCAGCATTAACATACATGTATTTTATCAGCTTTTTTTTTTAATGAGCAAATTTTGGTAGGAGCGAGTTCAGAGAATGTGTGGACTCTGGATACCTAACTTTGGTAAGAAAAAGGCCAGAACCAAGGGGTACGTGGGAAGAGGAAGATGTTAAGTTCACCAAAAGATCAAGTGCATCATGATTTCAAGTTGAGCCCACCTTACAGTTAATAAATGCTTTTTAATGATGTAGTATGTATTTTTTTTAATATTAGGAATTATTCACAAAGCCGTATAAAAAACATAAATTATGATATGTTTGGTATGGTAATTCATGATTTTGTTTTTTTGATCCTCTATTTTAAGTTGTACATATTCAATGTAAATAAGTAAGTTATTGTGTAGTAATACATTGTTAGTTGAAATTTAGAGTGAGTCATTACCCAAATGGCACATAGCTTCAGACTAGTGAAAATTCTCTTTAGTCCTATCTTTTCTCTTTCTGTTTTTGAATACAAAATTGGGAGGAAAACACATTAATTTATAAAAGAGACCAGAAGTAGTGGGAAAAAAATTACAGGGATGAACAATTGATGGCTCTTTTGCAGGTGCACTTTCTTGCAGTATTCATGAGAAAATCAAGTATCACATATGTGTCAGTTGACAACTTGTTTGACACACAGCAGTTTTATTTTCAAGTGTAGTATGTTGATTCTTTATTGGATTATTTGGGCTCTCTTTGCTGAGTGGATTTTATATTTCCTTTGCAATAGAATATACATTAAATTCTTGCCCAGAGCAAATTTCTTCCATATACTTCTAGCGTTCTAAGTCTGGTGCAAATTATGGCACTAGTTTTTGTTGGCATGATGTGTTATATCTTGTAAATGTAGCCGATTGACTTCATCCTCTGTGCATGTGTGAAGTGAGCTAACAGGAGTTGCTTTGTGACAGCATATCATATTTTTTTGGGCCACAGTCATATGATTTGTGTGAGTCCTTTTGGGTAAGGTGGGGGGAAAGTAAAAATGCGAAGCCAGAATCACTCAAAATAACAAAGATCCTATCCAACACAGACTAAGTTTGGACTGAATTACATGTAAAGAATGGTTTGCAGGTAGCAGAGGACATTGGGGAAGTTGCCAATCAGTTAGGATAATGTGAGTAATACAGGAGTAGGGGAGTAGACTGAACTGGCAATGAAACTATAGTACCTCGCACTTTCCCTGCTCAGTCCACTAAATCTCTTGCGATATTTTCCTTGCCCCCTACGGCTCTTTACTTTCCTTTCAAGTAATTGCAGTCACTCACAAATATGCCAGTCATCTTCTATGGCAGTTGGTTTCTCCTCAAAGAATGCCCAAAACAAATTATGGAGAAAAATCTTAGAATTGAAGATATGTGGCCTCACCCTAGTAAGCCGGTCACATTCTCCCATGGCAAGCCACTGAGTGAAGCTTCTATGGGACAGCCTTGTCATACATTGGCACTCTTTCTAACCTCAAGATAGGGCTTTTTTGGAAAAAAACATAGTCCCATTGACCAGATGACCCCTGGAGTGGTCTGTCATACCATAGAACTTCCAGGAATAGATAAAAATTATTTTTCCACTCACTTTTCATACCAGCTAAGAATGCATTTTCTTATTGGAGCCTGGACAAATAAGATTGTTTCCTACATGTAATATTTTCCAAGAAGTTGGTCTTTCCTCCAAATCTCTACTTATATAATTCCATCATCCACGTTCACCACTTAGAGCCCTTTCCTAAGCAAGGCGTCAGAGCTTCCTGACACCGTCTGCACAGAAGAAACATTAATTACTATATCATAAAGATCCAAATTTGCTGTAGTTTGGATAGAAGAGGCCTGGTGACCCAACGTTTAAGCACTAGGCTGTTAACAGAAGGAGTAGCAGTTCCAACCCACCCTGCAGCTTTGTGGGAAAAAGATCAGGAGATCTGCTCCCATAAAGATTACAGTCTAGAAAACCATATGGGGCAGTTCTACTCTGTTGCAAGGGGTCTCTATGAGTAGAAAATTGACTCAACTGGATGGTACCTAACAACAACAACAACAGTGTGATTCTCACTATGTAAACTATTTGAAATAATGCATTCCTATGGGTCGGCAGAGGGTGGATGGAAGTATAATATCTTAGAATTTAAACATTCTGTCACAAAACTATATAGCTTTTTGTTCTCCCAAATCAAAGGCTCAATAAAATAAGAGATCCTTCAAAATGTTTTCAACTTCTGCATCCCATGATTGAGTTTTGTAGGTTATATGTTTAGATGCTACGGACTGATTGTGTATCCTAAATGTTTCAGTGAAGACCTAGTTTTGCCTATTGGTTATTAATGTGTAGCGTGTTGTAGCAGCACTATACCCTTTTAAAAGTAGTTTCCTACTGAGACTTTACACAAAATCATTCCAGTCTCTCAAACTTTATTTGACATGAGGTGAGATTTTCATGGAAATGAAAAGTAGCTTCTCTTTTTAATTTTTTACTCTTAATGAAGCTTCCTTAATTAAGAGTAAAAATACTAATTTTGTAGTTATTTTTATCTGACTCAGAGAAAATTTTAAAGGGTTGAAAAATGAGATTGATCTTTCTTTAGGTTTTTTTTTTTGCAAATGAACATGAGGTCTTCATTTCTCTTCTTAGAAAAGTTGCTGGTTTTAATTCAGTAAAAAGAAGTATCCATTTCTCATATTTTTCTGTAAATTGCATTGAATCTTGTTGTAGTCACATTAGGAAGTAATGATTTATATGCTTTCTAATTATTTATCTGCTTACATAAGCACAGTTCCATTTTTAAAATGTTATTGAATTAATGCTGTGATACATGGAACAAAGAGAAATAATTTCCATAGATTAAGCTTGACTTCTCAACAACCTGATCCTGTTTTTCATGTCCTGCTCTGTAATATAGGTGTATGCAGGTACCAAGCTGGTAATTTATTATAAGATTTTAATAGACTCTGGGAAGAGTGTATAGAAAATGCTTATCTACTGAAAAGTGGCTGTTTCCCTGAATATAAACTCTTAAGAGGCTGAATCCAAGAAGTTAAATATCTGTCCTTTTTTCAGAACTAGGGACACATTACAACCTGAAGAGGTATCTGTTGCTCTCTGTTTCCTCACACAGGGATATTGGAATGAGAAGGTGGATATATATAGATGAGAGAATGGTGAGAATCTTTTGAAGACTTTTTCCAGAGTCTCCTCTTAAGTTGAAGCTTAGAGAAACTGAGAAATAAGTGGCCTTAAAAAAAGGGAGGGGGGGATATAATAAAAGTTTATTTTAAAAAATGGCAATTTTATGGAAAATCCAAGCTTTACTCTAAAGGAAAAATATTCTACCATGTTTTAAGTCATATTTTGTGTATATGTTTCTTCTGAGGAATAGTTTTTTTTTCCTGAAAAGGCATGAACATCTCATTTTGTAATAGACAAACCAAGCCAAACCTGTTGCCGTTGAGTCAATTCTGACTCATAGCTACCCTGTAGGGTACAGTAGATGACCCCATAGGGTTTCCAAGGATTGGCTGGTGGATCTAAACTGCTGACCTGTTGGTTAGCAGCCAAGCTCTTAAACACTAGACCATCAGGGCTCCTTATAATACGCAGGACATTGCTATTTACAAGATGTAAACATTCTTGAAGAACATGGTATCAGGATTGGAGGAAGACTCATTAACAACCTGTGGATATGCAGATGATACAACCTTGCTTACTGAAAGTGAAGAGGACTTGAAGCACTTACTGATGACGTTCAAAGACCACAGCCTTCATTATGGATTATACCTCAACATAAAGAAAACCAAAATCCTCACAATTGGACAAATATGCAACATCATGATAAACGGAGAAAAGATTGAAGTTGTCAAGGATATCATTTTACTTGGATCCACAATCAATACCCATGGAAGCTGCAGTCAAGAAATCAAAAGATGCATTGCATTGGGCAAATCTGCTGCAAAAGACCTCTTTAAAGTGTTGAAAAGCAAAGATGTCTCCTTGAAGACTAAGGTGCACCTGACCCAAGCTACGGTGTTTTCATTCGCTTCATATGCATGTGAAAGCTGGACAATGAATAAGGAAGACCAAAGAAGAATTGATGCCTTTGAATTGTGGTGCTGATAAAGAATATTGAATATACACAGTGGACTTCCAGAAAAATGAACAAATCTGTCTTGGAAGAAGTACAGCCAGAATGCTCCTTAGAAGCGACGATGGTGAGATTTTGTCTCATGAACTTTGGACGTGTTATCAGGCGGGACCAGTCCCTGAAGAAGGACATCATTCTTGGTAAAGTAGATGGTCAGCAAAGAAGAGGAAGACCCTCAGTGAGATGGATTGACACAGTGGCTGCAACAATGGGCTCAAACATAGCAATGATTGTGGGGATGGTGCAGGACCAGGCCGTGTTTCGTTCTATTGTTCATAGGGCTGTTATGAGTTGGAACCGACTCAATGGCATGTAACAATAACAACACATAAGCTTACAGAAATGTGAAAATATACACATGCTGAAAAAATGAAGAGGGATAATAAAAAACTGAGGCCTGGCTTCAGTTTTTTTGTTTAATATTTTAAGTAGAATTTGAAAGATGGAAGGGACATAAGTTGATGTGAGGAGTATGAGGAAAATAAATTCATGAGAGGATTTTTTTTTCTGCTAAATAAGTACCCCAGTTTTGATGGTAAATCAAGAAAAATAGTTGCTTTTTGCTGGAAGCTGTTCTGGTTATTTATTGCTGAATAACAAACCGTCCCATAACAAATGGCTTTAACGGTTTTTTTCCTATCTCTTATGGTTCTGTAGATTGACTAGGATCACCTGGGTAGTTCTCCTTTGTGATCTCATGTGGTTATAATCACATGGCTGGGGCTGGGATCATCTGAAAGCTCAACTGGGCTGGGTGTTATGAAAACTTCTTTACTCAGTTTATCTAGAGCCTAGGTTGAAATGGCAAGTATAGCTGGAGGCTGGCCGGGAATTTCTCTCTCCACATGGTCTCTCCACATGGTAACATGGGCTTTCCAATAGCATGGTGGTTTCCAGATAGTTGGACTTCTTACATGATAGTTGCTCCTCTCAGAGCAAGTGTTCCAAGAGGCAGGAAGTGAAAGTTGGGCTCAGAAACTGGCACAGAGTCACTTCCTCACGTCCTGTTGGTCAAAATACTTAGTGTGCCAAAATTCAAGGAGAAAGGACACAGACCCTACCCTTCAATGGGAGAGGTGTTGAAGAATTTGTGCCATCATTACTCTACCACAAAAGCTAAGTATGACAGGTTCGCAGGATGCTTCTTGTGTTTTCTTGGTTGAAATAACAGGAACAAGACAGCAAAACTTGTAGAGAAGCCACTAGATCTACTTCTGCGTTTACAAATGCCTCAATAGCAACTGCAGACGTCACAGTACCTGTGATCTTGACATCAGAATCACCTCACCCATGAAAAGTGCCACAGGCATCACATTTTATAAATCAGACTCTATATGTATACACTAGGGTTGTGGGCTATTTAAAGAAGTCCTTTTGTAAGGTGACGAAAATTGTAAAGACATTGAACACAAGGAGGTACAATGATAAATGTTAGTTCATCTCCCCCTCTCATTCTGTTATTCTTAAAAGAATATTGAGCCACACTTAACTAGGGCAGTCTTAACCCTTGAATATAAGCTCCAGTTCTTGGCCTCAGGATCTAAAAATAATTGGGTGTGATGGGGGCAGACATTGGCAAAGGAAATCCTGTAAGAGACAGAAGGCCCTAATGTTCAACAAGCTACATTTGATTTTCATGGAAACTGGTTTGGGCAGTGACTCTCACTAAGTGAGTGCTTCTGTGCCTCTATGCACAGATCTTGAGTAGGTTGGCATTAATAAAAGCTGGAAAGACTAATACAAGTACACATCTAGTGGAACAAAAGGGATTTCTCAGAGTCACTGGTGCTGATTTTATGTTACCTTATATACCCAATGAAAGACAAGGAAGTATAGGTATGTTAACATTTATAGTTGCAAGTGACACCAAGCTAAAACAAATTAAAAAATAGCACAAAAAGATGTAACTTTCCTAATTCTTATTTCAAGTAAGAATCAGGAAAACAAAATGCTGATCTTGGCCATTTTCTGCATTGCCTTTCGTGGAAGCCTTGGGTTTTTGTCCTGAATTAATCTGAAAATTTGATTCAAAATGTTACCTAGCCCGTCCTCACCCCTTTGTAAATTGTCAAGGGAAAAGAGAGGAATCATTTTATTTATTTATTTTTATTATTGTACTTTAGATGAAGGTTTACAGAACAAGCTAGCCTCTCATTAAACAGTACACATATTGTTTTATGACATCGGTTACCAATCCCATGACATGTCAATACTCTCCCTTCTCGATCTTGGGTTCCCTATTACCAGCTTTCCTGCCCCTCCTGCCTTCTCGTTCTTTCTCCTGGGCTGGTGTGCCCCTTTAGTCTCATTTTGTTTTATGGGCCTGTCTAATCTCTGGCTGAAGAGTGAACCTCAGGAGCGACCTCAGGACTGAGCAAAAAGGGTGTCCGGGGGCCATACTCTCAGGGTTTCTCCAAAAGGGGGGTCATTTTAGATGTTCACGTCTGCATGATTAGAAGGAGTATGAATAGGGAAAGGCTTAATATATCTGTATCTATAACTAAATGACCTTTAAGAAATGACATAATTGAAAAATGACCTCACACATCACCTTTTTTGCCTACAGAGCCACTACCAAAACCGAATGATTTTAATCACACTGGATTTTCTCTCTGTAATTTTTGTTGAAGTCTTACTGTCTGTGATTTCCTTGGGAAGGCGACAGCATGGAAGGGAAAAACTGAAAATAAAGAGGGTTTGAGTCTAAGATACCTCTTTACTCTTAAGTGATCATTTACAATTTAATGTCAAACAAATATATCTTTTGTAATTTGTTTTTCAGCGAAAGGTTTTATTTGGAATATTTTCCTAGAGGGTTTAAGTAAAGAAATGGCTATAGTACTTAATGGATATTCAGATCAAATAAATATGTCAGGGAATTAGAAGGAGCACAGAAGAGATAGCGAATCGCTGGTTTTTTGTTTTGTTTTGTTTTTAAACTGGTTAACCCTCTCTTGCAAAAGCTAATTCATGACTCCTTCTTTGCTAAAGGCAAATGAAAGTTGTGCTGCTTGATCTAAAATGGCAAATTTGTGGAAATTATTACATTTCTAGAAACGCAAATACGCTTTATGAATTGAAATGGCAGCCTTTCAAAAAAAAATAAAGCTGAGTAGGTGCTCATTGCAAGTAGTTTCAGTTATTCTTTCCTCATTGTTTATCCTTTGGTAGCTGTACCCATTCCCATCAGAGTTGGAAAGCGGTGTCGGACTACCAGACCTACCTCAAATCAAAAATTAAGTGTAAGAGAGATGGATGACCTACTAGCCTGCAGTATCTATAAAGAGAATTAATTATACACAGGTGGAAATGCCCAATTTTATTTCTTTGGAGTCATGTTGAAAGAGTATACTTTTTCTTTTGTTTGGGAATAATGTTTGATTCAAAATACTGTCTTATTTATGGCTATATGAGATCTGACTGTCTCCAAAGGAGAGCTGTTCCTTTAGATCAAAAGGGTGACAATAACATCATGGTTTGCCCAGAACAGCCCTGGTTCTGCCTCTTGTTTCCAACATAATTATTTATAGCATTCCCCATTCACTTTCAAAATTGTCCCCATTTGAATGATCAATTACATGGTCACCCTATTTATACACTAATCCCAAAGCACTAAGGCATTAATTAAGCACCTAGCTGTTCATGCTGCTTGTGATACGTTAATTACGCTAAGAAATAGCAAAGAATGAGCCTTTGCCCTCTGGGAACTTCATGTCTAAGAGACACAGTGCTATTATGAACACAAATAAAAGAGATCAAGTACATTAAAAGCAGTATCACAAAGACCACAGTGTATATGTCATGCTCTGCAGAAACACGTCTATTTCATGGGAGTGGAGGGAAGGAGGAAAGCTCCAGTTAAGTGAATGTAGAAGGTCCACATATAGGAATGATGTAGTGAAAAGCTCTTAATTTCTTTTTTTTTTAGTTTAACCGTAATGGCCTTCTGGAAGGGTTTTTTGCATTTCATTTGCTATATCATGCTGTGGGTTCCCTTCCACAGGTAGGAAGGGCGGTTAGTTTGCTCTTCAGTAGACTGCCTTTGTCCTCCTACTGTACTGCTGGAAACTGCACAAATCAGGACTGAGCATGGCTAGGCAAAGGATATAATCAACAACCATTTCTCCAAATTGCTTTTTAGCACTTTCTCACAATGCATCGATGTGTGAGGTAAAAAGGCATAGAGTCAGAAATGATAAACTTTATCCCAGAGGCCTATGTGAGCAATATAAGATTGCTTTGAACACATTTTTTAAAGAAGATCTTTAACTAGCCTAACACCATCCGACACTGAAGAGTGAATCTGGAAGTAGTCATATATTCTTTAGGCCAGTAAAGACTTCCATACTAGTAGAGTGATTTAGAAAGCAGTACTAGGCTAAGATAGGACACAGTTCTGAAGTTCCATACACAACTTACTTGCCTCTGGCGCTAGAGATACTGGGAGAAGGATGAAGGAAATGGCCCCGGTCCACTATCAAAAGAGAGAAAGGAAACCTCAGGGAGCAGTGGCCTCTGAGGCTTTGAATTTATGTACATGAAAAACAGGTATCTTTGCAATTAGATTTTGGAAGAATCCCTCAAAGCTCATGGGAAAGTCCTGTTTGTACCCCAGTAGAAGTCCTGTAGGAGCCCAGGTAGCACAGTGGTTAAGCACTCAGCTGCCAACCAAAAGATCGGTGGTTTGAACCCACCAGCTGTTCCGAAGGAGAAAGATGTAGCAGTCTGCTTCCATATAGATTACAGCCTAGGAAACCCCCTATGGGGCAGTTCTACTCTGTCCTGTTGTGTTGCTGTCTTAGTTATCTAGTGCTGCTATAACAGAAATAACACAAGTGGATGGCTTCAACAAACAGAAGTTTATTCTCTCACAGTCCAAATTCAGGGCATCAGCTCCAGGGGAAGGCTTTCTTTCTGTCAGCTCTAAAGGAAGGTCCTTGTCATCAATCTTCACCTGGACTAGGAGTTTCTCAGTGTAGGGATCCTGGGTCCCAAGGACACACTATGGTTCCAGTGCTTTTTTCTTGGTGGTATGAGGTCCCCCTGTCTCCCTACTCGCTTCTCTCTTTTATACCTCAAAAGAGATTGGCTTAAGACACAAGCAAATCTTATAGATCTCATCAATATAACTACCGCTAACCCATCTCATTAACATCATAGTGATAGGGTTTACAACACAAAAAAATTACCTCAGATGACAAAATGGCGGACAGTTATCCAATACTGGGAATCATAGCCCAGCCAAATTGATACACATATTTTTGGGGACACAATTAAATCCATGATAGTTGCTAAGAATTAGAATCGACTTGACAGCAGTGGGTTTGGTTTGGTTTAGAAGTCCTGTATCTGGACAATGGTGGTTAAATGGTAGAATTATCACCTTCCATGTGGGAGACTCAGTTCAATTCCTAGTGAATGCACTTTCTGCACAGCTGCCAGTCATCTGTGAGTGGAGGCTTGCTTGTTGCTATGATGCTGAACTGGTTTCATCAGAGCTTCCAGACTAAGGACTGGAAAGAAAGGCCCGGCAATTTTCTTTAGAAAATCATCCAATGAAAACCCTATGGATTACAAAGTTCGGATCTGCAATCAGTCATAGGGGTGGCACAGGACTGGGCAGCATTTCCATTGTGCACTGGACTGGCAGCTAACAACAACAGAAGTCTTGTGGGGACGCCCTCCACCCCCACTCCAGAGCTGCTGCTCATATAGAAGGGAGTCAAAACCTCCAGCTTATCTTGAAAGGCCATCAGTAGCCTCTGGTTTTCAAGTCAAAGGATCAGGATGTATCTGAAGTTGGTCGAAGGCATTTTTTCCTTCTGTTTCTCTTGCCATTTAGTAAATCTGTGTATCTGTGATACAATGTTGCATAGATGCAACTGGATATTGTAAAACCTTCATTACAGAGAACTCGCAGATACTGAGGTGTTCTGGTCATATTGAATTTTTCAGGGTAAGTGGGGGTCCTGTAAGACCTATTAATTAGGCATAACTGTAATTCCTCAATAATACTATGACTGATCATACCTCTGGTATTTTATTCATGTTATTTCCTCTGCCTGGAATTTCTTTCTTCTCCTGGTCTGGCTGGAGAATCCATGCTTGTCTTTCATGGCTTACCCCAAGAATCACTTCCTCTTTGAAGACAATGTTGACTTCCTCCCAACTTGCCTTAACTCCACTCCCCAGGTAGATGTGATGGTAAGCTTCTTGCAGGATGAGACCTAGCAGAGGCTGACATGAAGCAGGAATTCAACACCTATGTGTGTCTGTGTTAATAAAGAATAAGAGAGAGAGAGAGAGAGAGAGACTAAGTCATAGGCAATGAGAGGAACAAGGCTCCTAGACCAGACCACTGGGCCCTCTGAGGACATGGACATCCCTGTAAAATGTCAAGTTTGCTCTAGGAGGTGACTGGCCTGGCCAACATCAGCCTGCACTACTACCTGTTTGTGTAGGCAGAAAAGTTGGCACATTACTTAACTCTTAGCAAACCAGACATTTAGCCAGAACTCCTATTCCCTGCTGGTTTTGTACAATGACACTATATAATGAAATTTTCGAATAGACTTTTTTTTTTCTTTCTCCCATGAAGGCTTTTAATGGCCATACATCTACAAAACTTGTCTTGGGTTCTTTATTTTAATCTCTGAGCTAAACTTTTGCTTTTGTTGATTTTTATTTTTCCTTGCAGGCACTCCATTGATGAGATTAGTAGGAGATACATTTAAGAAAGTGATATTCTTCTAAGTAGCACTGTATTCAAAGAATCATTTTGTGTTTTTCTTTGCTGTTGATTTCTTTTTTGGTGAGTTGTTTTTGTTTTATAAAGATGAATAATAAAGATATACTTGTTTATTACAAATATTTTGTGTTTTTTTTCCCCTTCAGCAGGTATAAATGCCAAGCAGTCTGAATGAAATAGCTTAAGTAGTAGTATTGCTATTCCAATTGCTTGTCGTTACACAGGAGGTTATAGTTACAGCTGGCTATACAGCACTACCTGAGCCATACATTTTACACTTGCAATCAGCCTATTATAGATGAACTGTGAACACTGGAGAGAGCTTTTTATGATAATTGGAAGATGTTTTCCTTGAAGTATGGAAGGCCTTTGAGAGAGCTTAAATTACTTGTCTGTAATTTTGTTATAAGCTTTAGAGCTATTTATTTAACTTGAAGTTTATTGCTCCTGAATATATTTTCCTGTTTCTATCAAGTGACATAAAAAAAATATATATTCAATAACATTTTTATTTTGAATATCATTATAAATTTTATTTTGCTTGTTGTTCTTAACTTCAAAGGGTTATTTTCCCTTAGGTCATGATTCATAGAAAAATGAAACTACCTCTAGCTTTTAAATTAAGAATATGAATGGAAATACAAAAGACAGTCTGTCTTTGATTCCTCCTGGCTCTTTCTGTGTTCTGATTAGACCTGACCCAACATTTCAGACACTGACTGTGAATCTGTAGTTGGTGTGGCCAGTATTTTATGTTGCTCATAATTATTTGTTCTTGTAGTTTTCCTCCTTCCCGTTACAGCCCCTGTTTGTTTTGGCTGGTCTTCTCCCTGGTCTCTGAATAAAAAAAAAATACCTCGTGCTTATTCCTGCTTCTAGGTCATTGCTTAAATCATTATCTGCCTAGGATGTCCTTCCTCCTCTTTAAAACCTGTCCAAATCCCGTCATACCCCACCTTGAAAAGATGGTCCATCTTATGGTTTTACTGCCTCCATGAATATTTACATAACCACTCCAGTCCAAATTGATCTGTAATAATCTACCTTCTCGTAGTACTTATTTTGTAAACCTCTATGTTGGCACCGAATCATTTGTACTAGTGCCTTGCATCTCTACAGATAAGAAGTATAGGAAAGCGCACCAAAGCTAGTGCATTATCGGTGCAAACTTTAATAAGAGCTTTAATATACGACTTAATTCCAGTCCTTACTGAACTTGATGATACTGGTTTCTAAGTCCTCAATTGATATGACACAATCAACCAAATCCTCACATTACTCATATCAGTTAGACGACAATTATAGCTATATTTCATCACATCTAAGATCTCACTGATGATAAGACACACCACTATTTTATGTACCTACCACTAAGAAAGATGCTACCCATAAAACTAGGTCACAAGACTTATTATCACTTAGAATTAGCATTTTTATACTTATTGAAACAACCTACGAGTTGGAATCGACTTGACGGCAGTAGGCTTTGTTTTGTTTATCATTATTTAGACATATGATTTTGTTTATCATACCATCTTTTTATGTACCCAGCATTTTGAACTGGGTAAAGTAATGCATTTTGCAACAATTTTTTAATCACTGTAATCTTCTCATTAGCAATGATGCTAATCAGATCTGAGATCAGTCCCTTCCTTCACCAGTTGCAGGTTTCATAATCTTGAGCACATCACTTAAATTTTTGAGCTTTAGTTTCCTGAATTATAAAATGGGGGCAATAATTTCTACTTCTCATCATTAGGTGAAACAAATGAGATAAAACTGGTAATGTGCAAATGTTAGTTCTTTATCTTGTATTACTCTATACTTTTAGCCTCCTAGAACTTGGCTCACTTCTTTTTCTACTTAAATATTTTTAAAATATCTAATATGTTTGGTTGCAAGAGCATAGTTTCATAATGTCTTACACCTTGAAAATTCATTGTGATTGAGTCTTTGTGTCTTGTAAAATGAATTAATATCCTATTTTATTTGATTGTATAGGGTTTGACATTTATATCAGTTTACTGAAAATAAGAGAAGGTTAGTTATCTGATATATTTCTTTTTAGTTAGAGAACTCAGTAACATGTTAGAATATCACAAGTAAATCAAAGCATCTCTATAGGGCAGAAGTTGTGCCTTTCATGTCTTCTATATTCCGCACTGAACATTACTCAGAATTTTCTGAGTGCTCTATAAATGTCTGGCGACCTCCCAAACTACTTCCATTATTGTCACCATTGTAAAATATTGGGGGTTGTTGTTTTCCTTAAAATAAAACAAATTTTAAAACTGGTATTTGGTGGAGATCGAGGAAAGTTGAGTATATTGCACTTGAACTCAAAGATTTCATGAAAAGTCATGGGAAATTAGCCAATTGGTAGACACCATTTTAAGATGGCACAGCTTTTTAAAGTTACTATCTCCAGTTTGAACTGCACGTGTACAGTCGAACTGGTTCTTCCTCTTACTTTTACATTTCTCACTTGAGAGTAGCTACAGACCAGCCCAAAGTTGGGCGAAATAAGAACAAACCAGTTGGTATTGTTTTTGTGCCTGTCTTGATTTTTTTTTTCTTTTTTGTCTCTGTCTTCCTTCATTCTTAACTTTCTTCTGTATTTATTGGGTGACTGGAAATATAAAAATGAATAAAACATAGTCCCTTCCCTGTAGGACCTCAATCTCCACACTTTCCAGATGAAAAACGGAGGCCCAGAGTGCCTAAGCGCTTTGCCCAAAGTCACAGAGCTAATAGGCAGCAGAACTGGGAGTAGAACCCATTTCGGTTTTCCACCAATTGAATTCCATAAATATTAATCACACATCTAAGTGTCGTAGATTCTGCCAAGACTCTATCTTGTCCATTTGGTTTTCTTTCTCTCTAGAATATAAGCCAGAAATGGAGGCTTGTCAATCACATACCTTTACTTTGGTTGCAAGGATGCATAAACAAACATTTCATGGAACAAGATTGAAGCATCATACTAAATTTTCAGCAAGCAGAGAGTAACAAATAGTATTATTTATTTTACATCAAAATACTACACTTTACATAGAGGCAGGCTTGGTAATTCAGCTAGCCTGTTTTCAGAGACACAGGAGTCAGAAATTCAAGCTTACCAAAGAAATGAATAAGGAGAAGATTGTCCCCATTATAGAAGGATTCTTCAACTTACAAATGGATTCACTGCAGGGTTCCTTTAAATAGGTTCTCCTGTCACACTTTAAAGTGTATGTATGTTGATCATTTGACTACTCACTGGAAAAACTGAGGATCAGAGAGACAAATAGCTAAAGTGTTAGGAATTACTGCCAAGTGATGATCATTGAAATGAAGATAAAATGCCTTAAACATTATAATGGAAGTTTGATTTATATAAAATTGAATTCAGACACTAATTTTCAAAAATATGCACACAGCATAGAGAAGCACACTGTTATGTAATAAAATATTCTAGAGTAGAAGTTCTTCACATACAGTACATAGACTCTTGAAGGGGAGAGGTTCTGTGAATGGATATAGCCGTCAACTATTGCTACAATAATGCTGCGTTAAAAACCACCATAAAACTCACTGACTGAAAACAACAATTATATATTTTCATTTATAATTGAAGGTCAGCTGAAGGTTGGCTGATCTAGGCTTGGTTCAGCTGGGCTGGGCTCTATGCTGCAGTTTGAGGCCAGGCCTATTCTTTGTGTCTTTAATCTTTCTTAGAAAGGCTATTGGGGGCATTTTCTTCTCATGGTGATGGCAGAATTGCAAGAGAAATTAGCAAAAATACGCAATGGCTCTTTAAAGTCTAAACTTGGAATTGTCATTATGTGTCTTCCATATGCCGAAGCAAATCACATATCCAAGGACAACATCAGTGGGGCCAGGAAATATTCTCAGCCTCTAGCGGGAGGAGCTACAAAGTCCTATTGGCAAAGGGAAGGATTGGGAACAATGATGCCTTCTACTCCAGTGGGCATTTTGGGAGATGAGAAAGCCTCTGAAATTGTTTACTAAGATGTTACGAGTATCATATAAGAGTATTTTTCTAGGGAACAAGCTCTTACTTTTCATCAGATTCTCAAAGGAGAGAAAGGGATTCCATACGTTTCCATTTGGGAACCATTCACCCTAGGGCTTTATGTTATTTGTTTATTCAACATGTATTAATGCAGTCTAATTAATGACCCAGTATTTATTTATGTGAATGTTTTCTAATTTCCAGGTGATTAGGGGCATTGGTTGCTTTCCATCAGGCTGTGCATTTTAAGAGCCTACTTGATTTGGCAGGACTCTATCTAGCACCTCTTACATATTTTTAATCTGAAAACTTTTGTTCCTGAAACTTAGCTGGCATTCACCTCCATAGCGTTATATTAGTGAATCCCCAATAAAGAAATAACATAGTAAAAGTGGGGACATTGGAACAAAAAAGACCTGGTTTCAGAGTCCAGCCCTGCCATTCACTACCTGTGTGTTCTCAGATAGGTAAACCTCTATGTGACTCACTTTCCTTACCTGTAAAATGGTAATAACAGTTTCTGTGATACGAGGTCATTGTGAGGATTACATAAGATGGTGTGTATACAGTACTTTGGAAACCCTGGTGGTGTAGTGGTTAAGTGCTACGGCTGCTAGCCAAAAGGTCGGCAGTTCGAATCCGCCAGGCGCTCCTTGGCAACTCTATGGGGCAGTTCTACTCTGTCCTATAGGACTGCTATGAGTCGGAATCGACTCAACGATACTGGGTTTGATTTTGGGTTTTTTTATACAGTACTTGTCACATTTTAGATACTCATGATCACTTATTTTACATTGATACTTTCATCTTTGTTCCGTAATATAAATATCTTCCTATGCCCTGAGAGCTTCCTAGGTGGTGCAAGTTGTTTGCACTTGACTACTAGCTGAACAATTGGCAGTTTGAACCCACCCAGCAGTGCTGCAGAAGAAAGTCTTGGTGATCTGCTTCCATGAAGTTTATAGCCAAGAAAACCCTGTGGAGCAGTTCTGTTCTGTGACACACGGGGTCACCACGAGTCAGAATGAATTGGGCAGCAACTGGTTAATTCTGTAAGATATTAATGAGAAAATTTCTTAATATTATGCCTTCTTGTTCTTTAGATCTTGAACAGTTATTAGCTGTTGGCTTCTATCATCAGATTCTCGACACAGGATCCAGGCCCATTTCCACCTGGCATTTTCATGCGCTCTCTGCAGCCTTTACCTCCTGGTGTGAACGCTCCAGAGGTAAAGAAGCTTCTCGCTCTCTGCAAGGGAACTGCAAAGGCCAGACAGAAATTGAACTGTGTCTCCCTAACCCCCTCTGCCCCTCAACATAACAGAGACTTGGGAAGTGAAAAATAATTCTTAGCAAATAAAGTACTTTTTCTCACAGTCGATTAAGTAATAATGAAAAAAGTTCTGAGATGTTTTTCACAAATTACTACTGCTAACCTCCAAATTACATCAATCAGGGCAATTTTTTATTCTTTGAACTCTGACCCAGATTGGGTAAGCTCTTATCAGGAATGAAAAAAAAAATTGATCCTGGCTAGTAGAAATTGGTCTGTTTTGAATCCTATTCCAGCTGGTAAAAAATGCTGTTAATTTTGAGAATTTCTTATGGATGTAAAGAGACAGTGCAGCATCTAGGTATTTTATTGTGTCTTCAATATTCTCTTAACTTTAAGCCTGAAAGTTTATATATTTAGCATTAAGTGACACTGTAGTTCCAAAAAGGCGGTTGCATAATTAGTGAATGATAACTTTTAGAATATGTTCTATCTTCCTATAGGTATGTACATGTTCTAGAAGTAGGACTGATGTTATAGATAGCAGTCAATTCTTAGCTTGTCCGATGCAAATGATAATAATAACAATAAGGCCAGGTTAAGTATCTTCAGCATTTTATATCTGAAATTTTTTTATATTTAATTCATTAAATTCTAGTAAGAAAGGCAATAAACAGATGAAAAAATAAAGAAACCAGATTATAAATTGTGGTAAATGCTCTGGAGGAGATAAGCTGAAGACAAAGTATATACACTATCCAAGGGGACTAAAAAGCCTACTCTTTAAAAGAGCATCTTCAATACATTTTAAAATTGCTGTGCACTAATTTAGTGAAATATTGCACAATGAGAGATTAAATACTGTTCAGCAATTTTATTGTCCTATTAGAGCTGTACCTTCTTTTTTGACTAGGGAGGGAACATTAAACCTGATGGTATTTAATACAATACCCAAAGCCTTTTTATTCCATTATGGATTTTCTACTAAATTGTGAATTATTTAAAAAGAAGTATGTGGGCTATTTTAAGGGCTCTAATTTAGACAAGGATAACCAACTGTGGTGAAAAAAAAAGTTTTCACAAGATGTAGTCAGCTCAGTAGGCAATGAACTCAATTTTCACCTTTATACATATTATACGTATTAGTTGGATGTTATTCCCTTTCTCCCCAGCAATTCTGCTTTCATCAAAGATAAGAAGTTTTTAAAAAAGAGAAAAAGCCTTTGTAAGATCTCCATTGCGCTTTCAGTGGAGGTGAACTCTGGAAGCAACTAGAAATGTAAACACCACGGTCAGACTTAAAGCGCTGACTCTCTCGGGAGCTGATTGAGCTTGATTTGTTACAAAGGGAAAAGCATGGGTGTCCTCTAGGACTCCTGGGCCCTTCGAAGGCAGTTATATTATTCATATTTTACAGACAATTACAATGAAGTGAGCCAGGTTTAAAACTCAGATCATTCTGGCTCTAAACTTTTACCTATAGTTGAGATTATTGGGTCAGAAAATTACTGTTCTTGCCTTCTAATCTTTTTTTTTCCATATGTTTATGCTAAACTATAACGAACTAATGGCCATTCTTGACAGTCACTGGGTAAGTTGTTCCTCTCTTAACAATGCTGCTCTGAATTGAAAAGAACTTCTCTAAATGTATATTAAATACTTGAATTTCTTCTTTGGATGTGGTCAGCAAGTTAAACTTGCATATTTAGAACCTTCTAAAGTGACATCTTTGAGTTTTTCTTTCTCTTTTGTTTTTTTCTGTTCTTAATGGAGCCCTGGTAGCACAGCGGTTAAGAGCTATGGTTGCTAACCAAAACTCAGCAGTTCAAATCCACTCAGCCTCTCCTTGGAAACCCTAAAGGGCATTTCTCTGTCCTATAGGGTCACTATGAGTCAGAATCCACTCGACAGCAATGGGGTTTTTTTCGTTGCTAATGTATTTTTTTAATTTTATAACTCTCCTCACTCTCACATCCTCCCCTCCTACATACCCAACCACACACCTCTACACAAAAAAGAAATAATGGGAATGACTGGAGGGAGTACAATTAAACTGACATATTTTCAGATCTTCCTTAAATAATTTTCCCTTTTAGCCGCCTGTTTCTAAGGCTGAATCATGAGACTTATTGACCCTGGGAAGAAAAAAAAAGGGGGTAGGAGGGAGGGGAAAGGCGCATGTAATATTAGGAATATAAAAGGCAATGTAGTAATACATATAATAGAGATTTTAAGAAATAGGAAGAAAATAATGTGGAAAAACATTGTGCCAATAAATTTGAAGACATGAATAAAACGGGTGCATTAATTGTATAGTTTATTAAAATTATCTCGAAAATTAGAAAACCTTCATAAACCAATAGTCTTAAGCATCATGACGTTGTAGTAAACGGTAACAACTCCCCCAAAGGACTCCCAAGTCCAAGCGACTAGTTATTTTACTAGCAAATTTTCCCTAACTTTCAAGAATTAGACAATCCAGTTTGCATTCTAATTTCAGAAAAAAGAAAGCTACTTCACTTACTTTATGAGAAAACCTCCCTAACAAAACCAGATAAGGACAGAATCAAAGTATAGGCCAGTCTCCCTTGTGAGCATAGGTGAGGTGTCTGAAACAAGAACTACTAGACGGTTGTTACTCAGGTCAAAACTCCAAGAGTCATTTTCATTTCTTCTTTATCCTCTCATATGAATCAGTTGACAAGCCCTGTTGACTCTGCCCCTTGAACATATCCCAAATCTGTTCAGTTTTCTCTGTCTCTACTACCACCACCATAGGCTAAGCCACCAACATTTCTCACTGTAGTGGCCTTCATATTCATCTCTCCACTCTTGCCCGTACCACAATATACTGTCCTTTAAAAACATAAATCAGATAATACCATCCCTGTATCAAAACTCTCTAAAGGCTTCTCATGATACATAGAATAAAATTCAAACATCTCATCAGGGTCTGCAAGTCGCTACATGATCTATTCCTCGCCTACCTCTTCACTCCCACCTCCTACGCCTCTCCTCCTGGCTTATTCCACTCTAGTCACATTGACCTTTTTCCTGTTGTTTGAAGAGGCCAAACTTGTTTCTAACTCAGAGCTTTTATATTTTCTGTTTCTTTTGCCTGGAATACTCTTTCTCCAACAGTTTGCATAGCAATCTTCTCATCACTCAGGCCCTTGCTCGGGTATCACCTCCTCAGAGAAACTTTTCTCTAACCTGTGCCCCCCATCTCTTGATTTCTCCCTCCCTCCAACCCTCCACTCTATATCCTCTTAACCTTCTTCATTTTTCTTAATAGCACTTATTCGTATCAATTCTTTTTTCAAATATTTGTTTAGAAGTTCCTTGTCTTTCTCACTAGAATGAAAGCCCAGGAGGGCAGGGACTTTTCTTATTCTTTGCTGTATTCCTGGCACCTAGAAAGCGCCTGTTATGTATTACATATATATTTAATAAACAAATCCAGTCCAACCCTCTTTATTTGACAGATGAAAAAACTGACACCCAGGAGTATGACTTGTCCAGGATTGCTTGGCCATCTGGGAATGGAATCCCTTCTCTTGAGCCACAGCCCAGTGCTCTTTCTGTTATACCACATGTCTCTACCTACCTTTGGTCCCATGATTCTAGTTTAAAAATACAATCCCGTCCTCTCTCTGGTGGACTAGTGTAAGTATTAATTTCTGGAAATGTTTATGAAGCATGTTGTTGTTGTTGCTAGGTGCCGTCGAATCGGTTCCAACTCATAGCGACCCTATGCACAACAGAACTAAACACTGCCCAGTCCTGCACCATGCTCACAATCGTTATGCTTGAGCTCATTGTTGCAGCCACTGTGTCAATCTACCTCGTTGAAGTTCTTCCTCTTTTCCGCTGAACCCGTACTCTGCCAAGCATGATGTCCTTCTCCAGGGACTGATCCCTCCTGACAACATGTCCAAAGTACGTAAGATGCAGTCTCACTATCCTTGCCTCTAAGGAGCATTCTGGCTGCACTTCTTCCAAGACAGATTTGTTCATTCTTTTGGCAGTCAATGGTATATTCGATATTCTTCACCAACACCACAATTCAAAGGTGTCAACTCTTCTTCAGTCTTCCTTATTCATTGTCCAGGTTTCACATGCATATGATGTGATTGAAGATACCGTGGCTTGGGTCAGGCACACCTTGGTCTTCAGGGTGACATCCTTGCTCTTTAACACTTTGAAGAGGTCCTTTGCAGCAGATTTACCCAATGCAATGTGTCTGTAATGTGTCTTTTGATTTCTTGATTGCTGCTTCCATGGCTGTTGATTGTGGATCCAAGTAAAATGAAATCTTGACAACTTCAGTCTTTTCTCCGTTTATCATGATGTTGTTCATTGGTCCAGTTGTGAGGATTTTTGTTTTCTTTACGTTGAGCTGTAATCCATACTGAAGGCTGTGGTCTTTGATCTTCGTTAGTACGTACTTCAAGTCCTCTTCACTTTCAGCAAGCAAGGTTGTATCGTCTGCATAACGCAGGTTGTTAACGAGTCTTCCTCCAATCCTGATGACCTGTTCTTCTTCATATAGTCTAGTTTCTCGGATTATTTGCTCAGCACACAGATTGAATAGGTATGGTTAAAGAATACAACCCTGACGCATACCTTTCCTGGCTTTAAACCAATCAGTATCCCCTTGTTCTGTTCAAACAACTGCCTCTTGATCTATGCAAAGGTTCCTCATCAGCACAATTAAATGTTCTGGAATTCCCATTCTTCGCAAATGTTATCCATAGTTCGTTATCATCCACGCACTCAAATGCCCTTGCATAATCAATAAAACACAGGTAAACATCCTTCTGGTATTCTCTGCTTTCAGCCAGGATCCATGTGACATCAGCAATGACATCCCTGGTTCCACATCCTCTTCTGAAACCATCCTGAATTTCTGGCAGTTCCCTGTCAATATACTGCTACAGCTGTTTTTGAATGATCTTCAGCAAAATTTTGTTTGCGTGTGCTATTAATGATATTGTTCTATAATTTCCACATTTGATTGGATCACCTTTCTTGGGAATAGGCATAAATATGGATCTCTTCCAGTCAGTTGGTCAGGAAGCTGTCTTCCATATTTCTTGGCACAGACGAGTGAGCGCCTCCAGTGCTGCATCTGTTTGTTGAAACATCTCAATTGATATTCTATCAATTCCTGGAGCCTTGTTTTTCACCAATGCCTTCAGAGCAGCTTGGACTTCTTCCTTCAGTACCATTGGTTCCTGATCATATGCCACCTCTTGAAATGGTTGAACATCAACTAATTCTTTTTGGTATAATGACTCTGTGTATTCCTTCCATCTTCTTTTGATGCTTCCTACGTCGTTTAATATTTTCCCCATGGAATCCTTCACTATTGCAACTCAAGGCTTGAATTTTTTCTTCAGTTCTTTCAGCTTGAGAAACGCCGAGCGTGTTCTTCCCTTTTGGTTTTCCATCTCCAGCTCTTTGCACATGTCATTATAAAACTTTACTTTGTCTTCTCAAGAGGCCCTTTGAAATCTTCTGTTCAGTTCTTTTACTTCATGAATTCTTCCTTTTGCTTTAGCTGCTTGCCGCTCAAGAGCAAGTTTCAGAGTCTCCTCTGACATCCATCTTGGTCTTTTCTTTCTTTCCGGTCTTTTCAGTGACCTCTTGCTTTCTTCATGGATGATGTCCTTGATGTCATTCCACAACTTGTCTGGTCTTCGGTCACCAGTGTTCAGTGTGTCAAATCTATTTTTCAGATGGTCTCTAAATTCAGGCTGGGATATACTGAAGGTCATATTTTGGCTCTTATGGACTTGCTCTGATTTTCTTCTGTTTCAGCTTGAACTCGCATATGAGCAATTGATGGTCTGTTCCACAGTCGGCCCCTGGCCTTCTTCTGACTGATGATATTGAGCTTTTCCATCATCTCTTTCCACAGATGTAGTCAATTTGATTTCTGTGTGTTCCATCTGGCGAGGTCCATGTATATGGTCACCGTTTATGTTGGTGAAAGAAGGTGTTTGCAACGAAGAAGTCGTTGGTCTTGCAAAATTCTATCATTCGATCTCTGGCATTGTTTCTGTCACCAAGGCCATATTTTCCAACTACTGATCCTCCTTCTTTGTTTCCAACTTTCACATTCCAATCGCCAGTAATTTTCGGTGCATCTTGATTGCGTGTTCGATCAATTTCAGACTGCAGCAGCTGATAAAATTCTATTTCTTCATCTTTGGCCCTAGTGGTTGGTGCGTAAATTTGAATAATAGTCGTATTAACTGGTCTTCCTTGTAGGCGTATGGATATTATCCTACCAGTGACAGCGTTGTACTTCAGGATAGATCTTGAAACGTTCTTTTTGACGATGAATTCAACACCATTCCTCTCCAAGGTGTCATTCCCAGCATAGTAGACTACATGATTGTCTGATTCAAAATGGCCAATACCAGTCCATTTCAGCTCACTGATGCCTAGGATATCGATGTTTATGCGTTCCATTTCATTTTTGACGATTTCCAATTTTCCCAGATTCATACTTCGTACATTGCAGGTTCCTATTATTAATGTATGTTTGTAGCTGTTTCTTGTCATTTTGAGTCTTGCCACATCAGTAGATGAAGGTCCCGCAAGGTTTACTCCATCCACGTCATCAAGGTCGACTCTGTTTGAGTATCTGCTTTCAAGTCTTTGGGTATATACCTAGGAGTAGAATTGCTGGGTCACATGGTAGTTCTTTTCCTAGATTCATACTTCGTACATTCAAGGTTCTGATTATTAATGGAAGTTTGCAGGTGTTTCTCCTAATTTTGAGTCATGCTCACAGCAGCAAATGAAGATAGCAAAAGCTGGACTCCATTCACGTCATTAAGGTCGACTCTACTTTGAGGAGGTAGCTCTTCCTCAGCCACCTTTTGAGTGCCTTCCAACCTGGGGGGCTCATCTTCCAGTACTATATCAGACAATGTTCTGCTGCTATTCAGGTTTTCACTGGTTAGGTCTTTTTAGAAGTAGACTGCCGGGTCCTTCTTCCTAGTCTGTCTTAGTCTGGAAGCTCAGCTGAAATCTTTCCTCCGTGGGTGACACTGCTGGTATCTGAATACCGGTGGCATAGCTTCCAGCATCACGGGAAGAAGCAAGCCCCCACAGTACAACAAACTGACAGACACGTGGGGGTTATGAAGCATATGGTAGGCAAATCAGTATGACAATAAGACTTAGATATGGATATGGTATTACTTTGAGGCTATGTATTATTACATTAGGTTCTTCATTTCAGAAGGTGGTGAAAACATATTTTAAGTTTGTGTCTATTAGCAAATAAGGTAAGGAATGGTAGGGCTAAGTGTGTTGAACCGATGACTTTAATTTATACCAAATAAAGCATGAATCAGCTGGTTCAGATTAAAGTCCCATCAGTTCACCATCATGCCCAGAACTTTTAAAGTTTATGAAAGAAAAAAACAAAACAACAGAAAAGGACGCATGGCAAGGATATGTGTGTACGTGCATATGTGGTACAATTTAATAAGTCCGTTATGCAAGTACCATGTGCCTATGGCTGTGCTGTTGGAGAGACAGAACAATTGGCAGGCATAATCCTTATCGTCAAGGATCTTATAAAATATACTTTTGAAAGAACTAGAAAACAGTTCTGACACATTATACAAGAAAGACTGGGATAGTGAGAATAGGACTGTAGCTACCACGGCTGGTGAGGTTCGGAATAAGAGAAAAATCACTGTGAGCTGGAGTTAATCTGAACAAGCAGTGCAGAGAATGTGCAACACGACTCTGTGTGGCCTTTCTTTCCACTTTTTATGGTAACACTCACAGTGTATTGATAATTTCATTTAAAATAGCTTATTTTGTTTGCATTCAGGCTTAAAGCCATTGACTGCAGGAGACAGAATTTTCTAAGATTTTAAAATAATTCTTTGAAGATAATAAGGTCTGGCCTTTGATTTTCTAGGCAGAAGCAGAGTGTTAAGTACCCTTTGTCTCCCTTCAGAAGTGACAGTGTGGATGTTGTCCTGCCACTGTGAAATATTTCACAAGGTCTCATCAAAGTTTCAGAATATCAGTGCTTTTGTGGCTACGACTTCAGGCCCCTGAACAAACTGCAGGCAGTGTGTTCTGTTTTGTTTGTGCCGGGCAGCCTGTATCTCTAGGTTGTTTGTCTCCTGTCAACTGCCACTGGAGAGTGGCTGATTAAGTGCATTTGATTTGAGCGTGGAATTTTAAGCAACAGTAAGAGACTCTCATTAAACATGCTTAGCCCTATTAGGGCTAATCCTACAAACCCCAACTCTGAGTCATTTCCATTAAAGGTAATGGGTACTCTGTCTTATGAGGGCCATACAGCCAACCTAGTACTTTGTGAGGGTGGCTAGCGAGACTATTGAAAACTTTGGAAATACCATCCATGTCTTGAGGAAATTATGCCTTTATATCAGCTGCAGAGTCGAGCCTTCCATTTGCAACACACAAAACACTAACCACATTGCGTCTTTAAAATGTATTTGGGGAAGAAATTATGTACTAGAATATTAAGTTTGTTATAATAAGAAAGATGGGGACCTTAAAAATAGATTTTGGCATTTCCTTGAGCAATGTGTGCAGGTAAATGAAAAATACTATCGGATTTATTTTAAAATGGAATATAAGGACCAGTGCGGTGTTTCTCAAATTAGGGACTGCCTGTAGTAGAATCCTCTGAGGAGCTTGCTACGAATAAAACTGACCATGGATTTCTGATACACTCTTAGTCTGAAAACATTGGAAGTTGAAATTGTGGAGTAATTATTTAGAACAGAAGTAAGGATGGTTAGAAAGGGTTAAACAGAAAGACGGTGTGAGTAGGGAGTGCTGGACAAATTCCTGACAGCTTTTTACCTCATTTGCGTCTTAATGGTGTTTATAAGAATGCAAATACTAAGTGTCCAATAAAAGAGGGCCAAATACATTGTGGCATATCTTTGTTGTACTATATAACCATTTAAAATGATTTTATTGAATTTATATATAAACCAAAAATATATATATATGGAAAAATATTCATTTCATATTGTTGATTGAGAAAAGCAAGTTACAAAACATTATGTACATTGTGATTGCTTTATAAGATGCTATGTAATTATAGGCAAAAAAATCTGGAAGGACAAATACAAAGAAAGTAATGGTATAAGATGCACGTTATTTTTACGGTCTTCTTTTTGCTTATCTGTATTTTCTCAATTTTCAGAACGAATAATTACTACAAAAGCAATACCAACGTTGTTACAGCAAAAAAGAAAATATCCACTCCTTATGGCATAGTATGATTTTTACTATCTTAATTGAAGGAACCCCTGTGATTCTACACTATCGCTATTTTAACACCTTAGACATTGATGCTATTCAAATAAAAAGTGGCTGTTGGTTATGTAGGAACATTACTTTACACGGTATAAATCCATGGAAGAAGTTGTATATAAATTGAATTTTCTTAATTGAGTGCAATATTTAATGAAATGGAAGAAAGTATTATTTTGGTTTTCACCCACCTTGCCTTCAGTGAAGAGGCTTACCTTCTACCATTTGGTATGTCTACTTTAAACATTTTTGTTGCAACCCAAAATTAAAATATCAAGTTTAAAACCTTTTTTTTTTTTAAAGAGAGAGATGGAGGGCTAGCCTCTAGAGCTGCCATGTCCAATGAGGTAGCCATTAGCCCCATGGGGACTGTTGAGCACTTAATATGTGGCTAGTCTGATGGATGTGTGCTGTAAGCGTAAAATATACAACTTCTTTCAAAGACTATGAGAAAAGAATGTAAAATATCTACTATTTATATCAATTACATGTAGAAATTATAATCTTTTGCATATATTGGGTTATATAAAATATATTATTAAAATTAACTTCAACAGTTTCTTTTGAATGTGGCTACTAGAAAACTTAAAATTACACATTTGGCTCATATTCTATGGCTATTGGACAGCACCGTTCAAGTCTAGACATCATTGGCTTTTGAAATTTTATTTTTATTTGTGTTTATTTAGGTGAAATTCACATAACAGAAAACTCCCCATTTGAAAATGAACAACTCAGTGTCATTTAGTGTTGTGAAAGCATAGCCACCATCTGCTTCCAGAACATTGTCATCACCCCGAAAAGAAACC
The DNA here is from genome assembly GCF_030014295.1 of Loxodonta africana. NCBI lineage: Eukaryota > Metazoa > Chordata > Mammalia > Proboscidea > Elephantidae > Loxodonta > Loxodonta africana. Next base: position 125,300,923 of record NC_087369.1, read on the forward strand.
GCATCCCCATTAAGCGATCACTCACCACCCACCACTCCCCATCCCCAGCCACTGGCACAACCACTAATCAATCTGCTTTCTGTCTCTGTGGATTTACCTAATCTGTTTATTTTATATAAATGAAATCATACAATAAGTGACCTTTTGAGTCTGGCTTCTTTCACTTAGCATACTGTTTTTGAGGTTCATCCATGTTGTAGCACGTATCAGAACTTCGTTTTTCTTTATAGCTGAATAATATTCCATTTTACGTATATACCATATTTTGTTTAACTGTTCATCTGTTGATGCCCATTTGGGTTGTTACCACTTTTGGTTATGTAAATAACGCTTCTACGAACATTTGTGTAGAAGGATTGATTTGAGCACCTGCTTTCTATTCTTAGGGTATATACTTGGTGGGGGGGATTGTTGGATCATGTGGTATTCTAGGAGCCCTGGTGGTGCAGTGGTTAGGAGCCCAGGCTGCTAACCAAAGGTTGGCAGTTTGAATCCAACAGCTGCTCTTTGGAAACCATATGGGGCAGTTCTACTCTGTCCTGTAGGGTTGCTATGAGTTGGAATCAACTCAACAGCAATGGGTATGGCAATGAATATGGTATCCTATGTTTAACTTTTTGAGGATAGACATCATGTTTTTGAAGGAAACTTTATGGATGACCTGTAGGCCAGCTGCTGCTACTGGTGCCTGGGCTCAGGTTTGCTTTAGACCAGTGGATTTTTAAAGTATGGCCTCCAGACCAAGAGCAACAGCAGTATCTGGGAATGTGTTAGAAATGGAAATTCTTCAGTTCCCACCCCAGACCTAATGAGTCAAAAACTTGGAGGTTAGGCATAGCAGTTCCTCCCCGACCAGGTGATAGGTGATTCTGATGCATACTCGCTGAAGTTTTAGAATGGCTGATTTGAGGAACCCTGAGGTGAATCTTACTGTAAAAGTGACAATACTTGCCTCTATTTTATCACCTTTGAAAATCTGGATTTCTACCTTTTGTTGTTTGCTTAAATCATGGCCCAGTTGCCTCAAAGTCATAATTACAATGGTGATGATGACTATTGGTAAGAGTCCATATATGGTATAAACATCTTCTTTTTAGAGTTAGAATATAAAATATGATCATCTATCACTCGACGGCAGTGGGTTTTTTTATCATAAAATATATGAGAAATATCTATTCACAATTCTCTCAGGAGTTTAAATGTGTATTGCCTAAAAATAACATCTATATGTATATTATTTCTTTCTACTGAATGTAGACAAAGAACCAGGCCTGGTGAGAAAAGGATGGGAAGAAGAAGAGGGATTAGTTCAGCCTTTACTTCATTCATTCATTCAACAAATATTTACTGAGCACCAACGAGAAGAGAGACCTCTTGTTGCTGGTCTTGAATTACCTTTCCCTGCCTCTGCATGGGAAATCCCATTAGGCAATTAATGGTGCTGGTAACAGGAATCCAGAGAATTAGCTACTACAGACAAGGGTGGCCCAAGAAGGAAAAAGTAAACAGCATAACTCACAGCCAAGAAGCCAGTGATCTCAAGGTTCTCATACTCCAAGTGTGGATGGATGAAGAAAGAAATCTTTTTCAGCATTGACTTTATGTAATAATGATCATAATAACAGCTTTTTAGAAGCAGAGGCTTTTGTAACTGTTTTTAAAAATTCATGAATACCCCTGATGTGTGTGTTTTTTATTTTGGCCTGTTATCTGGCTTTTAAAAGCATATGGAATATTTTTAGCTGTCATACTCAGCCAAGAAACGAACCTTGTGGCATCTACTACATATATTATAGTGGATGTTTAAAAGTCTTTAGGTGCCATTAAAATGTTCATATGAAAATATTCACCCCTGAGCATTTGCGATAAAGACTCTGTGAGTCCAAATCGACTTGACGGCACACAGTAACAACACATCTCTTTCAGAACTCATCTAAAAGGAGCTAAGTTTTAAAATACTATTTCCCTCTCTTGTGATAGATTCTAGGGTAGGGAGAAAAATCAGAAATGAGGGAACCCGTAGCTGCTGCTAGTCAACTCTGGCTGTACTATAGAATCACCTTGGGAGCTTTTGAAAACATACCAAAGCTCAGACCCCTCCCAGTTTGTAAATAAAAATCACTAGGGCTGGGATGGGTATGCAATCATAGTTGAGAACTACTGGTAGAGATATTAGGACAAACATTTAACTACAATGTGACAGAGCTAAACTGAAAGTACAAATAGTTATAAGAATGCAGCTAAATTTTTCAGGGGGAAGGTTGTCACCAAAAAGGTAAATCAGACAAGAGTCAGTAAGGTTTCACAACTAGTCTCTTCGCTTGGTTTTTTCAAAGATCTCTGTTTTCTTTCCTGCTTTCTGGGACCTATGCTATTTAGTCCCTTTTCTGAGTTCTTGTGTAGATTTCTTCTGTCGAGCACTTTCCTTCCACCATACTCTTGGAGCATTCCTCTTCATGGAACCTTTTGTGAACCAAATAGTAAGAACCATTTTCTTTGTTTCTCTTCCAAGTGAGAACTACTTACATTCCCACTCCTTACTTTCTTTTGTTTTGTTCAACTCCTCTGCAGCCCACTGATCCCTCTTAAGATTGTTTTGAAATTGACGTATCCTTTTAAGTATTAAATTTGTTATGAACAGGCTTTAAATTCTCTCTCAAATTTATTACTTTCTCCTGTTTTGTCCAGACATTTCTGTGTTGCAGGTGAATTACCTGGTTTCACCAACACTGATCCCACTGCAGTGTAGTCAATGAGACCTTGACCCTTGCTTTTCAGGTGTGATGTCTCATTACATTACTCACAATTCTTTTCTGGAATACCTGGCTAAAAGTTAAGAGAGGGATGGGAGTGTCAATAACAGTTTCCTACTAGCCTTTCCACCAAAGCTCTTTCAAGCCCCACCCCAAGCCCAATCATCAGAGGTACTTGATGTTTTCAGCATCTGAGGGCTCTTAGTTGAATTCTGAAGGAAGTAAGTGACATTTGGGGAGTTTGTCTTTTCTGACCTTTTTTTTTTTTTTTCCTAACTTGGTAAATGAAACAGGATTTGAGGGAGGGCAGACCAATTGTTTGAGATGTCCCTAAGGTCATTTTGTAAATGGGAGATTTTGAAATAAGTATCTCCAGGCCGTTCTTCCAAGGCACCTGTGGGCGGACTTGAACCGCCAACCTTTTGATTAGCAGCTGAGCACATTAACCATTTACATCATCCAGGGACTCCTTATTTTTAATTTAACTTTTTCAAGTGCTTTGAAGCCACTTAACTCGAATGTCTGGTCATGTAAAGAGGGCTGCATGAGCAGAAATCATCTAGGCAGTGAAGAATTATTAAGGGCTTGAAGGTCATGATAAGGAAGAGCTAGGAGAAGAACATATTTAGGCCTGTAACCATCTTTATATTATTACTATTGTTGTTATTAGGTGCCATTGGGTCAATTTTGACTCATAGTGACCCCATGTGTGTCATTAGGAATTAGAAATTAAATAATTTTTGAAGCTCTGTATTTGAATGGAAGTAGCTAGGAAATGCGAAAAAGAAGACAAGATCTCTTTAGAAGGAAAAACCAAAGGCTAAGAGAATATGATTAATACATCAACCCATGAAGGAAGTAGGGCAGAGGAGGACAGTTTCATTCTCTGTATCTATTTATCACGTTCTCACTCCCAAATATGTACTCTCAAGTCTCAGAAGAATACATTTACTACAAATGGCGAAACAAATATGGTAATATATTTGGGAAGGAACTGGCTACAGATCACTAAGAAGAATCAATGTAACTATCAAATGTAAATCCATTCATTTAACAAAAATTTATTGAGTCTCTACTCAAAGCCAGGCATCAGTTTAGGCCATGTTGGCAATACAAAAACGAATTATATTTCTTGACCTTATGGAGCTGATAAGTGAGTAAGGCATGTAAACAGCCAAATGCAATACAGTGTGTTAGGTACTAGGATAGAGTTTAAAAAATAAAAGGTAACAAAAAGGATCTAAGATCAGCTTGTGTGGGCCATGAAGTCTTAATAGAAGAGTAGAAGCTTGAACTGAATATTGAAATATAAATGGGACTTTTTCAGGCAGAAAAAACTAGGAAAGAGCATTTAATTCAAAAAGAAAAATATTTATAAATATATGAAAGTATAAGATAGTATATAAAAGTTGGGGTGCTACTAGTAGTTCCCTGTGGCTTGCACATGGGGTGTGAGACAATAAGTTGTGCATTGGTGTTCTTTTGCTGCTTTATGAATTGAATTGTGTCCCCACAAAATATGTGTTGGAAACCCTAACCTCTATATCTATGGCTGTAATCCCATTTGGGAATAGGTTGTCTTTGTTATGTTAATGAGGCAGGATTAAAATGGGATGTGTCTTGAGTCAATCTCTTATTAGATATAAAAAGAGCAGATGAAGCAAGCAGAGATGGGAGAAGATAGATGCCAAGCCACGTGGAGATCTTCAAAGAACCAGGAAACAGAAACCAAAGAGACAAGGATCATCCCCCAGAGCAACAGAGAGGCAGTGTCCTGAATTCAGACTTCTAGCCTCTTAAACTGTGAGAAAATAAATTTCTGTTTGTTAAAGCCATCCACTTGTGTTATTTATGTTATAACAGCACTAGATTACTAAGACAGAATTTGATACCAGGAGTGGGGTGCACCTCTAACAGGTACCTAAAATGTGGAAGTGGTTTTGGAATTGGATAGTAGGTGTAGGCTGGAGGGGTTTTAAGGTGCCTAGTGGTGAAAGCCTAAATTGCCTTAAAGAGACTGTTGCTAGAATTATGGACATCAAAGGCAATTCTGGTGAGGGCTCAGAAATCAGCGAGGAAAGCCATAGACAAAGTCTGTTGTCTTAGAGAGTACATGTGACACCATCAACAGAATGTTGCTAGAAATGTGGACATTAAATGTGCTTCTGGTGAGGCTTTAAAAGGGAATGATAAACGTTATTGGACAATGGAGAAAGGGCGATTTTTAAAAAAAAATTTATTGTGCTTTAAGGGAAAGCTTACAAACCAAGTCAGTCTCTCGTACAAAAACTTATATACACCTTGCTATATACTCCTAGTTGCCCTCCCTCTAATGAGACAGCTCACTCCTTCCCTCCACTCTCTATTTTCGTGTCCATTTGACTAGCTCCTGCCCCCCTCCGCCCTCTCATCTCTTTCCCAGACAGGAGCTGCCCACATAGTCTCATGTGTCTATTTGATCCAAGGAGCTCACTCTTCACCAGTTTCATTTTCCATCCCATAGTCCAGTCCAATCCCTGTCTGAAGAGTTGGCTTTGGGAATGGTTCCAATCTTGGGCTAACAGAAGGTCTGGGGACCATGACCTCCAGGGTCCTTCCAGTCTCAGTCAGACCATTAAGTCTGGTCTTTTTCTAAGAATTTGGTGTCTGCATCCTACTGCTCTCCTACTCCCTCAGGGGTTCTCTGTTGTATTCCTTGTCAGGGCAGTCATCGGGTGTAGCCCGGCACCATCTGGTTGTTGTGGTCTCAGGCTAATGTAGTCTCTGGTTTATGTGGCCCTTTCTGTCTCTTGGGCTCATAATTACCTTGTACCTTTGGTGTTCTTCATTCTCCTTTGCTCCAGGTGGGTTGAGACCAATTGATGCATCTTAGAGAGCCACTTACTAGCATTTAAGATCCCAGACACCACTCACCAAAGTGGGATACAGAATGTTTTCTTAATAGATTTTATTATACCAATTGACCTAGATGTCCCCTGAAACCATGGTCCCCAAACCCCCGCCTCTGCTATGCTGGCCTTCAAAGCATTCACTTTATTCAGAAAACTTCTTTGCTTTTGATTTAGTTCAGTTGTGCTGACCTCTCCTGTATTGTGTGTTGTCTTTCCCTTCACCTAAAATAGTTCTTGTCTACTATCTAATTAGTGAAAACTCCCCTCCCTCCCTCCCTGCTCTCATAACCATCAAAGAATATTTTCTTCTCTGTTTAAACTATTTTTTGAGTTCTTATAATAGTGGTCTCATACAATATCTGTCCTTTTGCAACTGACTAATTTCACTCAGCATAATGCCTTCTAGATTCCTCCATGTTATGAAATGTTTCGCAGATTAATCATTGTTCTTTATTGATGCATAGTAGTCCATTGTGTGAATATACCATAATTTATTTATCCTTTTATCCGTTGATGGGCACCTTGGTTGTTTCCATCTTTTTGCTATCGTAAACAGTGCTGCAATGAACATGGCTGTGCATGTATCTGTTCACGTAAATGCTCTTATTTCTCTAGAATATATTCTAAGGAGTGGAATTGCTGGATCATATGGTAGTTCTATTTCTAGTCTATTAAGGAAGGGCCAAATCGATTTCCAAAGTGGTTGTACCATTTGACATTCCCACCAGCAGTGTATAAGTGTTCCATTCTCTCCACAACCTCTCCAACATTTATTATTGTGTGCTTTTTGAATTAATGCCAGCCTTCTTGGAGTGAGATGGAATCTCATTGTAGTTTTGATCTGTATTTCTCTAGTGGCTAACGATCATGAACATTTTCTCAGGTATCTGTTAGCTACCTGAATGTCTTCTTTAGTGAAGTGCCTGTTCATATCCTTTGCCCATTTTTTAATTGGGTTATTTGTCTTTTTGTAGTTGCGTTTTTGCAGTATCATGTAGATTTTAGAGATCAAACACTGATCAGAAATGTTATAGCTAAAAGCTTTTTCCCAGTCTGCAGGTAATCTTTTTCCTCTTTTGGTGAAGTCTTTGGATGAGCATAAGTGTTTGATTTTTAGGAGCTCCCCGTTATCTAGTTTTTCTTTTGCATTGTTAGTAATGTTTTGTATACTGTTTATGCCATGTATTAGGGCTTCTAATGTTGTCCCTATTTTTTCTTCCATTATTTTTATTGTTTTAGATTTTATATTTAGGTCTTTGATCCATTTTGAGCTCGTTTTTGTGCATGGAGTGAGGTATGGGTCTTGTTTCATTTTTTTGCAGATGGATATCCAGTTATGCCAGCACCATTTGTTAAAGAGGCTGTCTTTTCCCCATTTAACTGACTTTGGGCCTTTGTCAAATATCAACTGCTCATAAGTGGATGGATTTATATCTGGATTCTGAATTCTGTTCCATTGGTGTATGTATCTGTTATTGTACCAGTACCAAGCTGCTTTGACTACTGTGGCAGTATAATAGGTTCTTAAATCAGGTAGAGTGAGGTCTTCCACTTTGTTCTTTTTCAGTAATGTTTTATTTATCCGGGGCCTCTTTCCATTCCATATGAAGTTGGTGATTTGTTTCTCCATCTCATTAAAAAATGTCATTGGAATTTGAATTGGAATAGTGTTGTATCTATAGATGGCTTTTGGTAGAATAGACATTTTTACAATGTTAAGTCTTCCTATCCACGAGCAAGGTATGTTTTTCCACTTATGTAGGTCTCTCTTGGTTTCTTGCAGTAGTGTCTTATAGTTTTCTTTGTATAGGTCTTTTATGTTTCTGGTAAGATTTATACTTTGGGGGGGCTACTGTAAATGCTATTGATTTGGTGATTTCCCTCTTTGATGTTCTTTTTGTTGGTATAGGGGAATCGAACTGATTTTTGTATGTTTATCTTGTATCCTCATACTCTGCTGAATTCTTCTATTAGTTTCAGTAGTTTTCTTGAGGATTTTTAGGGTATTCTGTGTATAAGGTTATGTCGTCTGCAAATAGAGATACTTTTACTTTGCAAATAGAGATACTTTTACTTCTTCTTTACCAGTCTGGATGGGAAGGGCAATATTTTTATGCAGTGGCAAAGAACTTGTCTGAATTATCTCCAAGTGTTTGGTGGAAGGTAAAAGAACTTGTAAGTGATAAGTTTGGATATTTGGCTGTGGATATTTCCAAGCAAAATCTTAAAGGGGCTGTGGAGTTTCTCCTTGCCACTTATAGTAAAATGTGAGAGGAAAGAGATGGACTTAAAAATGAACTGTGCAAAATGAAACCAAAACTTAAAAATTTGGAATATTATGTTGTACAGACTAAGGACACGTGTCCTAGAATTTTCACCATGAACATGGCTACATGATCTTTTGCTAAAGACATTTATGTCTGTAACTGATTGATCTAACCAACTACCAGAACAGAAAAAGCATCAGCTTAGACTGAAGGGACCAGGGAAAGAACAAAAAGGAAAGAATGCTGTCTGCCTCTTGGAATTCTACAGGCAGGAAGCAGGCCAAAGGAGCTACATCTCTTCTCCTCCAAGAAAAGAAAAAGACCATTCCTGGAGCAGCTCAGAAATCAGCAGAACTGTTGGAAGGAGCATGAGAAGCAGGGTCTTCTGTGTTTCAAAGGGTGAGGCCATGGTCTTCTGAATCTCAAAGGGTGGGGCCACAGCCTCTTAAGTTCAAAAGAGTCGGATCTTTGCCAACTCGGTTCCGGAGTGTGGGGATGCCGTTAAGGTGTGCCCAGGGGATTGGGACACCACCCAAAGCTGAGGGGGCAGGGCTGCCATACCCAAGAGGCAGAAGAATGGGGGTTGCCAGGGCTGCAGAGGTGGGGTCATCACTCAGATGTATTAGGAGAATGGGGCCACCTAAAGCTGAGAGCGCAGAGTTGCTGTCCCAGTGGGCCTGGAAGGCGGAGCTGAATCTCAGAGCTGAGGAGCCTCCACTCAGAATCCAGAGGGCATGGCCAACACCAAGAGTCTGGAGGGCCGGGTCATTGTCCAGATGTTCTCAGAGAAGAGAGCGTTATTTTCAAGCCTTGAGAGCTAATATAAATTGTTCTACTGGGTTTTGGACTTGCTTGGTGCCTGTTATCCCTTCTTTTCCTCCAATTTGTCCCATCTGTAATGGAAATGTCTACTGTGTACCTGTTTTACCACATGTACCATTGTGCATGAGGCAAGGACATGAATTAATAGTGGGGGGACAAAGACGGGATGTTATGGATTGAATTGTGTCCCCCCAGAATATTACATGTTGTAAATCCTAACCTCTATGCCTGTGGTTATAATCCCATTTAGGAATTGGTTGTCCTTATTATGTTAATGAAGCAGGATTAATATAGTGTGTCTTGAGCCAAACTCTTTTGAGATATAAAAAGAGCAGATTAAACAAGCAGAGATGGGGGAAGATAGATGCCAAGCCACATGGAGATCTCCAGGGAGCTAGGAAACAGACGTTGAAGAGACAAGGACTTTCCCCCAGAGTCAACAGAGAGAGAATGCCTTTCCCTAGAGCCAGTGCCCTGAATTCAGACGTCTAGCCTCCTAAACTGTGAGAAAACAAATGTTTGTTAAAGCCATCCACTTGTGGTATTTCTGTTATAGCAGCACTAGATAACTAAGGTAGCTGTATAACAAAATAACACAAACTTGGTGGTTTAAAATAATTTAAACTTATTATCTCACAGTTTCTGTAGGGCAGAAGTCTAGGCATGGCTTAAGTGGGTTCTATTCTCAGCAACCCATAAAGCTTAAATCAAGGTGTTGGCCAAGATGCATTCTTCTTTGAAGTTTGGGGGACCTCTTCCTGGCTCATTCAGGTTGTTGGTAGAATTAATTTCCTTGTGGCTGTAGGATTCATGGTAGTTGGAATCTTCAAAGTCAGCAACTGTGAGAGAGTCTCTGCTGCTTCAAGTCTCTCATTTCAGGGAAGGCCTAAGACCCACTTCTAAAAGGCTCAGCTGATTAGATCAAGCCTACCCAGGATAGTCTCAGTTTTAATTAACTTGAGGTTCACTGATTAGAGATTTTAATTATATCTGCAACATCCCTTTACCTTTCCCATATGATGTAACATAACCATGGAACGATACCTTATCACATTTGCTATATTCTGTTGGTTAGAAGCAGGTCACAGATCCTCCCCACACTCAAGAGGAGGGGACTGTACAAGAGTGCAACTCACTGGGAGCATCATTGTAGGGTGTGTTTGCCACAAGTGGCAAGATGAGGTAGACCAGACAGTCCACCCACCACCAGGGTTTCCGAAGACCAGACAGTAGAGGTTATACATAACATACTACGGAGTTTGAATTTTATTCTTTAGCTAGTGGGGGGAACCAATGGAGTATTTTAACCAAGAGAAGAATATGTTGCCCTGCATATAGACAGCTTTGATGTTGCTGTTGTTGGTTGCCTTCAGGTTGGCTCCAATTCACGGTGACCCCATGTACAATAGAACAAAATGTTGCCAGGTCCTGATCATCCTCATGTTCACTGATAATGCTTGAGTCCACTGTTGCAGCCACTGTGTAGTGCCTTCCAACCTAGCGGGCTTATCTTCCAGAACTATAGTAGATAATGTCCTGTTGTTATCCATAATGTTTTCATTGGCTAATTTTCAGAAGTAGATCACCAGGCCTTTCTTCCTGGTCTTTCTTAGTCTGGAAGCTGTGCTGAAACCTGTCCACCATGGGTGACCCTACTGGCATTTGAAATGCTTCCAGAATCATAGCAACACCTAAGCCACCATGATACAACAAACTAACAGAAGGGTGGTGGACAGGTGGCTTGGGAGTTGGCAAAAAACCTTGAGGGGAAATTACATGCAGAAATTGTAATTGCACTCTCTCTTGGATCATGGCTTCTCAAGTCCTTGCCACCTTGGCGGTGCCAAACTCCAAGTTTTGTCTCCCAATTGCAGTGACATTGCAGTGGGTCCTAGACCAATCCTTTCTCTCTGCTTCTGTTCACCATATTGTGAGTAACAATATCATAAATGACATGAGAAGCATAAAAGGGGTTAAAGTATCATAAGGTCTTTGCAACATCTGGGAACTAGTAAAAGTATTACTGTACAGTATACTGTAATAGGTTAAGAGTGCATATTGTAATCTTTAGGGTAATCATTGAAAAATACTAGATGAACATATAACTACTATCTTAGTCATCTAGTGCTGCTATAACAGAAATACCACAAGGGAATGGCTTTAACAAAGCTAAGTTTATTTTCTCACAGTAAAGTAGGCTAAAAGTCCAAACTGAGGGTGTCAGCTCCAGGGGAAGGCTTTCTCTCTCTGTTGGCGTTATCATCAACCTTCTTTGGGACTAGGAGCTTCTTTGCACAGGAACCCCAGGTCCAAAGGATGCACTCTGCTCCCGGCACTGCATTCTTGGTGGCGTGAGGTCCCCCTGTCTCTCTGCTCACTTCTCTCTTCCATATATCAAGAAATTGCCTCAAGACACAGTCCAATCTTATAGGTTAAGTCCTGCCTCACTAATACAACTGCCGCCCATCCTCCCTCGTTAACATCATAGAGGCAGGATTTACAACATATAGGAAAATCACACAAAACTGGGAATCATGGCCTGTCCTAATTGATAACACACATTTTTGGGGGTACATAATTCAATCCATGACAACTACCAAGTTAAATTATAGGGAGAATGGAATAATAAATAATAACAATAAAAAACTCATGTTTAATCCAAAAGAAGAAAAGAGGAAGATGGAAATAAAAAACAGAACAAATATACAGTTGACTTAAAGGCAAATATATCAATAATTACAGTAAATGGTAATGTATGATCTACTCCAATTAAATGACAAGGATTATCAAACTAGGTTAAAAAAACAAACAAACAAAAAACTATGTTCCTCACAAGAAACACAACTTATATAGAAGGAGACAGAAGATTGAAAGTAAGGATACAGAAAAAGATACACCATGCAGATAGTAACCAAATGAAAGCTGGTATAGATATACTAGTAGCAGACCAAGTCAATTCTAAGGTAAATAAATATTACTAAAAAGACAAAGGGATATTTCATAACGGTAAAAAGGTCAACCCAACAGGAAGAACAAAGAAACAAAGAATCCTAAATGGTAATTCACCTAATAGAATAGTGTTCACATGTATGAAGCAAATATTGATAAAAGTAAAACCACAATCATACGGACCTTAATATGCCTCTCTCAGCAACCGATAGAAAAAAAAAATCAGTACGTATATAGAACAACTTGAGCTAATTGACATATGTAGTAAACTACACACAACAACTACAAAATACTCCCTATTTTTTCAAAGGCACATAAATATTTATCAAAAATAGATATTATGCTAAGCCCTAAGACAAGTTTCAACACATTTCGAAGGACTTAAATCATAGTTTTTTTACATGGTGGAATTAATCTAGAAAATCCCCCAGATGTCTGAAAATTAAGCAAAACGTTTTAAGATAAAATATCAAGGAAAAGTTTATAAGAAAAATTAGAAAAAATGTTGAAGGGAATTTATAATGAAAAGATGATATTTAAAGACTGTGGAATGAAACTAAGGCAGGCCTTAGGAGGAAATTTATAGCCTTAAATGCAAATATTAGCAAAGAAGAATGGATAAAAATCAGTGTCCTAATTATGCCTCTCAACATGCTCAAAGAAGGATAGTAGATAGAGGAAAATATATAAAAGAGCTGAATTAAATGAAATAGAAAATAATCATAAAATTAGGAAAATAAGTAAAACTAAAATGGACTATTTGGGAAAAATTATAAAATTGATAAACCTCTCCCATGTGACTACTGCCCAGAAGAAGATATAGAATATTACCAGCATTCCAGAAGGTTCCATCATACTCCTGCCTAGCAGTGACATTGATAGAGAGCACTAGTACACTGTACGTTTGAGATTTGTGTACTTTTCCGTATATATGTTCCAGTTAATAGCAAAACTTTCCAAAAGAATCCCACCAAAACTCAAACAGTGGAAGTAAAGGGGAGAGGAGAAGTTCAGACGAACAATGGCGAGACAGCAAGGAAATGACACATTTGTCTGGATACATATATATCCACATTGCTAGAATAAATACTTTTTAATGAAAAATGGAGCCCAGCAGACTGCTGTTGATAGAAGCAGAATGCAAGACTGTCTTTATGTTAACTGGGAATTTGGTGCCTTTATCTGTGAAGAGAATCAAGCTTCACATTTTAGGGTGATATAATTGAAAATGCTTCATCCTCATAATGTGAGAAACCAGTGTCCTTCTGTGTTATTTGGAGACTTCAATGTATGCTTATCAGCTTTGCTTCTTTTTAAAGAAACCCTGTCTGGGTTTTAAGATGGTGATATGAGTAACATTTTTTCCCCCATCTGGGCCTACCATCCTATTTCTTCATCCTGATCTCTCTCTTTCCTCAGTAAGCTTTCAGTTTTTTATTGGCATCCCGGATTTTCTGACCTGACATCATGACCTGTGAGAGTGATGTGAATCCTCTCTAAATCACTTGAAAAAGTTTCTTTGTTCTTTATGGTGAATGCTCTGGAATTGTCAGTAAGAGTGTAAAAGTCTGCAATGCTTCTCAAGTAAGTCATAGAAAATTAAAAATGTGTGTCAACTGTGTTATTAATCTAGAATATTGAAACGGCAGTAAAAGACAACGAGATTGACAGCTGTTTATTTTTGTTACCTTTGGGGTCTTAAATGTTCTTTGTTGACATTATTACATAGGAGAGAACCAGAATACCTGATGAAGCAAAACAGGAAACTGTCCTTGATGAAAATAAGTAGCTGGTTTTTCTAGTTAATGGAAAGAACGAGAAGAAAAGGAGGAGTCTGACAATCTCAAGGTCTCGCACACTTTTGCAGATATCAGGAAAAATGGTTAGTTTTTTTCATTAGATTTTTGACGTTGTAATATTCAAGAGGAGCAAACTAACTTTTTGCAAAAGAAAATTCCTTAGGTCAGATGTCCTGGGTGACAATGAAACTAGAAACTCCTCCATTTGATTTCTTGCCCACAGATTAGATTTTTTTTTTTTTTTAATCTTAGGGAAGCTCCCAAATTGGCTGTGGCTTCTCAAATGAGAACTTTGCTAAGCCAAGTTACTAACAGGCAGGAGTGGAGCAACTTTGCCACAAAGATCAGGCAAATGCAGGCTCCCCGGTTGCCAGAGCTAGAATGGGTTATCTTGTTGCTCCCAGAGGAAATGTCTAATTATCCTCTTGAGTCAACCAGCACTATTTGCAAGGTAAAAACTTAAACACAAGGATTTGCAAATGAATGTGCCCAGTGGAGCTGAGCCAGCAGCTAAAAATCGCTTGAAAAGAAAACTGGTTTAACATGTTGCTTAGAAGCACTTAATGGACACCTTTATAAACCTGGATATTAAGAGCTTCTGACTGAATTCTATGCAAGATGAAGCTGCTTCTGAGGTCAGAAGAGTGAGAAAGGCCTACAGCTTTTTAGAAAGGCTCTTTTTTTTCCCCCCATGACTTATGTTGATTTTCGGTAGTGATGACTTCTGACTTTACTTTATCAGATATTCTAGTAACTGTTCTAGGTAATAATACCAGGGGAGATCATTTTAGGACTCCAAAAGACAGCGTATATAACATTTGTTATAAGTCCTTTAATTAGGAAATTAGTCAGTTAGGGGTTAATGACAAGATCATCTATAGCCCAATAGCACCTGTGTTCCTCAACTGTAATTTTTTAAAGAAATTTTTATTGTGCTTTAAGTGAAAGTTTACAAATCAAGTCAGTCTGTCACATATAAACTTATATACACCTTACTAAAAAAAAAAAAATACTCCCATTTACCCTCCGCCTAGTGAGTCAGCCCACTTCCTCCTTCCACTCTCTCCTTTTGTGACCGTTTTGCCAGTTTCTAACCCTCTCTACCCTCCCATCTCCCCTCCGGACAGGAGATGCCAACACAGTCTCAAGTGTCCACCTGATACAAGTAGCTCACTCTTCATCAGCATCTCTCTCCAACCCATTGTCCAGTCCCTTCCATGTCTGATGAATTGTCTTCAGGAATGGTTCCTGTCCTGGGCCAACAGAAGGTTTGGGGACCATGACCGCCAGGATTCTTCTAGTCTCAGTCAGACCATTAAGTCTGGTCATTTTATGAGGATTTGGGGCCTGCATCCCACTGTTCTCCTGCTCCCTCAGGGGTTCTCTGTTATGCTCCCTGTCAGGGCAGTCATCGGTGGTGGCCGGGTACCATCTAGTTCTTCTGGTCTCAGGATGATGCAAGTCTCTAGTTCCTGTGGCCCTTTCTGTCTCTTGGGCTCGTAGTTATTGTGTGACCTTGGTGTTCTTCATTCTCCTTTGATCCAGGTGGGTTGAGACCAATTGATGCATCTTAGATGGCCGCTTGTTGGCATTTAAGACCCCAGATGCCACACTTCAAAGTGGGATGCAGAATGTTTTCTTAATAGGATTTATTTTGCCAATTGACTTAGAAGTCCCTGTAACCATAGTCCCCAAACCCCCACCCTTGCTCCGCTGACCTTTGAAGCATTCAGTTTATCCTGGAAACTTCTTTGCTTTTGGTCCAGTGCAGTTGAGCTGACCTTCCCTGTATTGAGTATTGTCCTTCCCTTCACCTAAAGTAGTTTTTATCTACTATCTAATCAGTAAATAACCCTCTCCCATCCTCCCTCCCTGTTCTTCTCAGTTTGTACTATTTCTCAAGATCTTTTAATAGTGGTCTTATTCAATATTTGTCCTTTTGCACCTGACTAATTTCACTCAGCGTAATACCTTCCAGGTTCCTCCACATTATGAAATGTTTCACAGATTCATCACTGTTCTTTATCGATGCATAGTATTCCATTGTGTGAATATACCATAATTTATTTAACCATTCATCCGTTGATGGGCACCTTGGTTACTTCCAACTTTTTGCTATTGTAAACAGAGCTGCAGTAAACATGGGTGTGCATATATCTGTTCGTGTTAAGACTCTTATTTCTCTAGGGTATGTTCCGAGGAGTGGGATTTCTGGGTTGTATGGTAGGTCTATTTCTAACTTTTTAAGAAAATGCCAGATAGATTTCCAAAGCGGTTGTACCATTTTACATTCCCACCAGCAGTGTATAAGAGTTCCAGTCTCTCCGCAGCCTCTCCAACATTTATTATTTTGTGTTTTTTGGATTAATGCAAGGCTTGTTGGAGTGAGATGGAATCTCATAGTAGTTTTAATGTGCATTTCTCTAATGGCTAATGATCGAGGGCATTTTCTCATGTATCTGTTAGCTGCCTGAATATCTTCTTTAGTGAAGTGTGTGTTCATATCCTTTGCCCAATTTTTGATTGGGTTGTTTGTCTTTTTGTGGTTGAGTTTGAACAGAATTATATAGATTTTAGAGATCAGGCGCTGGTCGGAGATGTCATAGCTGAAAATTCTTTCCCAGTCTGTAGGTGGTCTTTTTACTCTTTTGGTGAAGTCTTTCGATGAGCATAGGTGCTTGATTTTTAGAAGCTCCCTGTTATCTGGTTTCTCTTCGTCATTTTTAGTAATGTTTTGTATTCTGTTTATGCCTTGTATTAGGGCTCCTAAGGTTGTCCCTATTTTTTCTTCCATGATCTTTATCATTTTAGTCTTTATGTTTAGGTCTTTGATCCACTTGGAGTTAGTTTTTGTGCATGGTGTGAGGTATGGGTTCTGTTTCATTTTTTTGCAAATGGATATCCAGGTATGCCAGCACCATTTGTTAAAAAGACTATCTTTTCCCCGATTAACTGACACTGGGCCTTTGTCAAATATCAGGTGCACATATGTGGATGGATTTATATCTGGGTTCTCAATTCTGTTCCATTGGTCTATGTGCCTGTTGTTGTACCAGTACCAGGCTGTTTTGACTACTGTGGCTGTATAATAGGTTCTAAAATCAGGTAGAGTGAGGCCTCCCACTTTCTTCTTCTTTTTCAGTAATGCTTTACTTATCCGGGGCTTCTTTCCCTTCCCTATGAAGTTGATTTGTTTCTTCATCACATTAAAAAATGTCATTGGAATTTGGATCGGAAGTGCATTGTATGTATAGATGGCTTTTGGTAGAATAGACATTTTTACTATGTTAAGTCTTCCTATCCATGAGCAAGGTATGTTCTTCCACTTAAGTATGTCCTTTTTAATTTCTTGTAGTAGAGCTTTGTAGTTTTCTTTGTATAGGTCTTTTGCATCTTTGATAAGATTTATTCCTAAGTATTTTATCTTCTTGGGGGCTACTGTGAATGGTATTGATTTGGTGATTTCCTCTTTGATGTTCTTTTTGTTGATGTAGAGGAATCCAAGTGATTTTTGTATGTTTATTTTATAACCTGAGACTCTGCCAAACTCTTCTATTAGTTTCAGTAGTTTTCTGGAGGATTCCTTAGGGTTTTCTGTGTATAAGATCATGTCATCTGCAAATAGAGATAATTTTACTTCCTCCTTGCCAATCCAGATGCCCTTTATTTCTTTGTCTAGCCTAATTGCTCTGGCTAGGACCTCTAGCACAATGTTGAATAAGAGCAGTGATAAAGGGCATCTTTTTCTGGTTCCCGTTCTCAAGGGACATGCTTTCAGGCTCTCTCCATTTAGAGTGGTGTTGGCTGTTGGCTTTGTTTTTTTTTTTTTTTTTTATACAAAGCCAACAGCCAACATAGATGCCCTTTATTATGTTGAGGAATTTTCCTTCAATTCCTATTTTGCTGAGAGTTTTTATCATAAATGGGTGTTGGACTTTGTCAAATGCCTTTTCTGCATCAATTGATAAGATCATGTGGTTTTTGTCTTTTGTTTTATTTATATGGTGGATTACATTAATGGTCAGCTCTAATTTTTATTATTTGTTTTCTTCTCGTGCCTGATGGATTCTTTTGTTGCTTGCTTTCTATTTGTTCAAGTTGTAGGGACAGTTCTCTGATTTTGGCTCTTTTTTCTTTATGTATGTATGCATTTATTGATATAAATTGACCTCTGAGCACTGCTTTTGCTGTGTCCCAGAGGTTTTGATAGGAAGTGCTTTCTTTCTCGTTGCATTCTATGAGTTTCTTTATTCCCTCCTTAGTGTCTTCTATAAATCAGTCTTTTTTGAGCAGGGTATTGTTCAGTTTCCAAGTATTTGATTTCTTTTCCTTGATTTTTCTGTTATTGATTTCCACTTTTATGGCCTTGTGGTCTGAGAAGATGCTTCGTAATATTTCGATGTTTGGGATTCTGCGGAGGTTTGTTTTATGACCTAATATGTGATCTATTCTAGAGAATGTTCCATGTGCGCCAGAAAAAAAAGTATACTTTGCAGCAGTTGGGTGGAGTGTTCTGTATAAGTCAATGAGGTCAAGTTGGTTGATTGTAGCAATTATGTCTTCTGTGTCTCTGTTGAGCTTCTTACTGGAAGTCCTATCCTTTTCCAAAAGTGGTGTGTTGAAGTCTCCTACTATAATTGTGGAGGTGTCTATCTCACTTTTCAATTCTGTTAAAATTTGATTTATGTATCTTGCAGCCCTGTCATTGGTGCATGAATATTTAATATGGTTATATCTTCCTGGTCAGTTGTCCCTTCAATCATTATGTAGTGTCCTTCTTTATCCTTTGTGGTGGATTTAACTTTAAAGTCTATTTTGTCAGAAATTAATATTGCTACTCCTGCTCTTTTATGATTGTTGTTTGCTTGATATATGTTTTTTTTCCATCCTTTGGGTTTTAGTTTGTTTGTGTCTCTAAGTCTAAGGTGTGTCTCTTGTGGGCAGTGTATAGACGGATCGTGTTTCTTTATCCAGTCTGAGACTCTCTGTCTCTTTATTGGTGCATTTAGTCCATTTACATTCAGCGTAATTATAGATAAGTATGTGTTTAGTGCTGTCATTTTGATGCCTTTTTGTGTGTGTTGTTGAGAATTTCATTTTTCCACTTACTTTTTTGTGCTGAGACGTTTTTCTTTGTAAATTGTGTGTTCCTCATTTTCATAGTAGTTGACTTTATGTTTGCTGAGTCGTTATGTTTTTCTTGGTTTTTATTTTGAGTTATGGAATTGTTAGACTTCTTTGTGGTTACCTTAATATTTACCCCTATTTTTCTAAGTAAAAACCTAACTTGTGTTGTCCTATATCGCCTTGTTTTCCTCTCCATATGGCAGTTCTGTGCCACCTGTATTTAGTCCCTCTTTTTGATTATTGTGATCTTTTACATAATGACTTCAATGATTCCCTGTTTGAGCATTTTTTTCTTTTTAAAAATTAATCTTAATTTGTTTTTGTGATTTCCCTATTTGGGTTGAAATCAGAATGTTCTGTTCTGTGACCTTCTGTTGTGTTAGTATCTGATGTTATTGATTTTCTGACCAAATAATTTCCTTTAGTATTTCTTGTAGCTTTGGTTTGGTTTTTGCAAATTCTCTAAGCTTGTGTTTATCTGTAAATGTTTTCATTTCACCTTCATATTTGAGAGAAAGTTTTGCTGGATATATGATCCTTGGCTGGCAGTTTTTCTCCTTCAGTGCTCTATATATGTCATCCCATTGCCTTCTTGACTGCATGGTTTCTGCTGAGTAGTCTGAACTTACTCTTACTGATTCTCCTTTGTAGGAGACCTTTCTTTTATCCCTGGCTGCTTTTAAAATTTTCTCTTTATCTTTGGTTTTGGCAAGTTTGATGATAATATGTCTGGATGATTTTCTTTTTGGATCAATCTTACATGGGGTTCGATAAGCATCTTGGATAGATATCCTTTCATCTTTCATGATGCCAGGGAAGTTTTCTGCCAACAGATCTTCAACTATTCTCTCTGTATTTTCTGTTATCCCTCCCTGTTCTGGAACTCCAATCACATGCAAGTTATTCTTCTTGATAGAGTCCCACATGATTCTTAGGGTTTCTTCATTTTTTTTAATTCTTTTATCTGATTTTTTCCAGCTATATTGGTGTCAATTCCCTGGTCCTCCGGATCTCCCACCCTGCATTCCAATTGCTCGAGTCTGCTCCTCTGACTTCCTATTAAAAAAAAAATGGAGTTGTCTAATTCTGTAATTTTACTGTTAATCTTTTGGATTTCTGAATGCTCTCTCTTTATGGATTCTTGCAGCTTATTAATTTTTCCACTATGTTCTTGAATAATCTTTTTGATTTCTTCAACTGCTTCATCAGTGTGCTCCTTAGCTTTTTCTGTAGATTGCCTTATTTCTTTCATGAGGTCATCCCTGATGTCTTCAAGCATTCTGCAAATTAGTTTTTTTTATATTCTGCATCTGGCAATTCCAGGATGGTATCTTTATTTGGGAAAGATTTTGATTCTTTAATTTTGGGAGTTGTAGAAGCAATCATGGTCTGCTTCTTTATGTGGTTTGATATCGACTGCTGTCTTTGAGCCTTCTCTAAGATATTATAATGATTTATTTTATATTTGCTTACTGAGTCTTATCTTGTTTTGTTTTCTTTCAATATACATAGATGGGCTCCTAGATTGCGCTGTCTTGATTGTTGTAGCCTTTGAATCACTTATGTCTTATTACCAGCTGGTTTGGGCTGTTACAAGGTATATAAGCCTAAGAGTCCATTCACTATTCTTGAGTAGAGTCTGATTTTGGGTTACCACGTGTGTGGTGTAGACTGTCACCTATTCACTTAGAGGGGTAGTGATGATAGTTGTGTGCACCAGATTCTAGTAGCAGCAGGGAGTCACACTCCGGGTGGGTAGGATGCTGACAGGCTTCTGCCAAGTGCCAGTGAGGTAGGTGTATCTCTATTCCTAAAGCACTTTGGTGGATGGGCTCTGCAGCTGTACCTTAGGCACCCAATGCATGTACCTCTACAGATTGGTAGCTGTCACTATCCTCAGACCTCTAAGGCAGGAGGCTAGGTGGTTTGGTTGGAGCTTCAGCCCTCAGTTCCCCATTGTGAGTCAGTGAGGGCTCTGTTTAATAGGTATGGATATCAGACCTGGAAAAGTTGTCTTTCCAGTAATCTGCTAAAACAATTACAGTCAGATCACTATCAGAATTGCTTTTGCATTATAAAAACCACCTTGTTCCCTGTAGGGATGAAAGCCCAAGACTGTGGATCTCATATGCTTGGCTGGAGCTGGTTCTGTATTTTTATTCCAGTTTCAGAAAGTCAGGGAAGGATTTTTGGTCCGTGGGTTTTTTGTAGCTGCTTCTCTCAGGTCAGGAGAATGGGTTAGGAAAAGACAAAAAAACAAACAAAAAAAAAACTGCAGAGCACTTCACTCTCTGGCCCAGGAAATTCCAATGTTAATGAAGCCACCTGGGAAAGGAGGGGAGGGATCAGATAGATAGGAGAGAGTAGCACCCAGGAATATAGACAAAGTTACTTATCTTGCTTGGTGATTACTGTTTTATCTGAGATTGCCCAGGGGTGTGTAGCCTGTGTGTGCTGGCTGGGTCGAGATTGCCCCCGAGGGTCAGGCCCACGATCTGTCCTTGTGCTGTCTCAGAAGCCGTGGTCAGCTCCTCTGCTCCCAGTCCAAAGCCCAGCGCCAAGGTTCCCTGGCTAGGACGCCACACTCCAGGCTCCAAAAGCAGTCGCTGCCTCCCGGTGACTTCTCCTCCTGTCAGCTGCGTCCCTGCACCGCCTGCATGCGCTGGCTGGGCTTCCCCCGAGGTCACTTCAGGGGCCTAGGGCTGCGTCCCGTGTTTGTGCCATCTCAGGATGCCGTGCTCAGCTCCCCTGTGCCTAGTCCAAAGCCCAGTGCCAAGGTTTTCTGACTGGGACGCTGGCTCCAGGCTCGAAAACAGTCCCTGCTTCCCCGTGGTTGCTCGTTCTCTCGTTAGCCACGTCAGTGTGCAGCCTGCTTGTGCTGGCTGAGTCTCTAGGGAGGTTAACCTAGGGGGCTAGGGGTTAGGGCTGTGTCCCATGCCTGCCCCACCTCAGCAAGCCGCAATCAGCCCCGCCACTTGGCACCAGGGATCTGCGAGGGCTCAAGGCTGTGGTGCCGGACGCTGGCTCCAGAGGCTGTTGTTGCTCTAGGACAGCTTTTTGGTCACCTGTCACTCAGGTCAACTGTTTAGATCTGTGTTTGATGTTCAGGGTTTGTAGATTGTCCTGTATGTGATCAATTCACTTGTTTTTCCTAGTCTTTGCTGCAAGAGGGATCCGAGGTAGCTTCTACCTAGTCAGTCATCTTGGCCCTGCCTCTCTTCAAGTGTAATTTTGAGGTTATATATAGTAGGCTGGAAACCTTGGTGGCATAGTGGTTAAGTGCTATGGCTGCTAACCAAAAGGATGGCAGTTTGAATCTGCCAGGTGCTCCTTGGAAACTCCATGGGGCAGTTCTGCTCTGTCCTATAGGGTTGTTGTGAGTCAGAATAGACTCGACGGCACTGGGTTTTTTGGAATATAGTAGGCTAATCTCTGTCAACACCGTACCTTTTATCTCTGGCTGGCCACCTCAGCAGAATATGTTGTTGTTGTTAGCTGCCATCAAGTTGGTCCCCAATTCATGGTGACCCTATGCATAACGGAGCAAAATGGTGCCTGGTCCTGTGCCATCTCCATGGTGGATTATAGATCAAACCTTTGTGATCCATAGGGTTTTCATTGTCTGATTTTTGAAAGTAGATCCCCAGGCCTTTCTTCCTAGTCCATCTGAGCCTGCAAGCTCTGTTGAAACCACACAGCCCTCCACTGACTGTTGTGGGGTGGCTGCACATGAGGTATGTTGGCTGGGAATCAAAACTGGGTCTCCAGCATAGAAGGTGAGAACTCTGTCACTGAACCACCACTGCCCTCCCCCACTCCCCACCCCCCAATCAGAAAATAGCATGTTCTTAATCAGGCCAGGGCTCTTGGTTTGGTTTTCTGTAATAGTAACCTATACTCTGTGACCACTTATGACCACTGATCATACCCTGGCCCCTTATACAGATCATAAGAGGAACTCAGTGTGTATCTGTTCTGTGCAACCTCACTCATATAACAAATAATGATTCACCTACCATAAACATGGCATTTTGCCAAGAAAAGGAAAAAATGGGAGCCGGGGCTCAGAAACGACATTCTGTTTATGATGGACCAATAGGATTATATTAACATGTGATATTAGTACATTTATGTAACAATTGAAGGGTTGCAGGGGAAAGGAAGTTTGCATCTATTCAAGCCTTAACATCTGGCTTCTACAACCTATGGTCTTCTGTTGGGAAAGTAACAACTCACTCAGATGTCACTAAAAATATATGAAATATAACTTGTTTGCTTATACCTCAGAGGCCGTAAGTTGAGGATTCTGACCAGCATCTCTCAATATTTAGGAAGAGAAAATAGACTAACATTAACAGCAGCAAAATTTCTGTCGGGTATCCTGTTGTGTTAGAAAGCTCACTGGAGCAGGATATGGAAACCTAGATACTATTCCTGATAGGAATTAACTGTATTGTTTTTCGAACTTATTTTTAAAGCCATGGCAACCTTTTAACACACCTCTGTGTGACCGTTAAGCCTCCTCTACAAAACTTTAGGGATTCTACTAACATAGTTTGAAAAGAACCAGATTACTAGAAAGAAGCTAAATGCCCATCGATAGGAAAATGGGTAGACTGTGATGTATTCACTCTCTTTTTTTTTCCTTACTTCTGCTTCCCTGGGATTACACTACCAAATAAGAGTAGAGGCACATAAGATTAGCTTCAGACTGTGCTTTTTAAGGATCCCAGGCTAAGACAAAAACTGTTTACTTAACATTTTTAAAACACACAAAAATATGTATATTTATCAGTGACAAAAGCATAAAAACACATAGGGTGAAGCTAAACAAAACTATCAGAATAGTGATTACCTCTGGGGACGGAGGGCTAAAAGAATACTTTATATAAACCCATTAAAAACCCATTGCTATCGAGTCAATTTCAACTCATAATGACCCTATAGGACAGAGTAGACCTGCCCCATAGGGTTTCTAAGGAACACCTGGTGGATTCAAACTGCCAACCTTTGATTAGCAGACATAACTCTTAACCACTATGCCACCAGGGTTTCCTTAACTATATAACCCCTTAAACTTTATTGGAACTCGTTTTTATGACCTAATATATTCACCTATCCTGGAGAATATTCCATGTGCATTTGAGAAGAATATATATTCTGCTGTTTCGGGGTATACTGTTATATAGATGTCTTTTAGGTCTAGTTGGTTATATTGTTGTTGGGTGCTGTCGAGTCAATTTTTGACTCATGGTGACCACATGCGACAGAGTGGAACTGCCCCGTAGGGTTTTCTAGGCTGCAGTCTTTATGCAAGCAAATCACCAGGTCTTTTTCCTGCAGAGCCACTGGGTAAGTTCAAACCACCAACATTTTAGTTAGCAACTGAGCACTTAACCATTGCACCACTTGAGTGCCTTAGTTGGGTTATATAAAAACCAAACCTGTTGCCATCGAGATGATTCTGACTCATAGTGACCCTACAGGACAGAGCAGAACTGCTCCACAGGTTTTCCAAGGAGTGGCTGGTGGATTCGAACTGCCAACCTTTTGGTTGGCAGCTGAGCTCTTAATCACAGAACCACTGGGGCTCTCTAGTTGGTTTATAGTGTTGTTCAAGTATATTTCCTTGTTGATCTTTTTTCTAGTTGTCCTATTCATTATTAAAAGTGATATATTGAAGTCTCTGTTATTGTTGAATTGTCTGTCTTCCTTAATTTCTGTCAGTTTTTACCTCAATTATTTTGGGGCTCTATGGTTTTTTTTTTTTTTATGGTTAGGCACATATATGTTTACAATTATTATATCTTCTTGATGGGTGGATCCTTTCATTATTGTGAAATATCCTTTGTTTCTAGTAACAATTTTTGTCTTAAAGTCAATTTTGCTTTACACTTGTATAGCTACTTCAGTTCCTTTTTGGTTACTGTTTGACTGGTATACCTTTATCCATCCTGTTACTTTCAACCTGTTTCTTTGAATGTAAATCATATCTTCTGTAGACACAGTATAGTTGGATCATGTTTTTATATCCATTGTCTCAGTCTTTATCTTTTTAATGGAGTACTAAATATAATTATTTTTAAGGTAATTACTTCCCATGAGACCAGATTTACAATTATTGATTTATGCAGTTGTCTTTTAACCCATATGACAGAATGAAAGTTTTACAAACAAGAAATGTATTTATATTGTCTTTTATATTCACCTATGTAGTTTCCTTTACTCATGCTCCATTACTGTCTAGTGCCCTTTCATTTCTTCCTAAGAACTACCTTTGGTATTTCTTTAGGGCAGGTCTGCTATGACATTCTCTCTCTCTCCTTTTTTTTTTTTTTTTGTTTGTTTATCTGTGATTGTCTTAAATTTGCCTTCATTTTTACAGGAAAGTTTTGCTGGATTTAGAATTATTGGCTTACCATCTTTTTCATCCAGCTCTTTGACTATGTCATGCCTCTGCTTTTTGGCCTCCATGGTTTCTGAGGAGAAATCAGCTGTTAATCTTATTGGGTATCTCTTATGCATGATATGCCACTTGTCTTTTGCTGCCTTCAACATTCTTTCTTTGAGAGCTTGCTTATGATGTATCTAGGTGTGGACCTCTTTGAGTCTCTCCTACTTGACATTCATTGAGCTTCTTGGATGTGTAACTTAATGTTTTTCATCAAAGTTGGGAAGATTTTAGCCATTATTTCTTCAGAAGAGTTCTTTCTGCCCTTTCGTCTCCTTCTAGAACTCCCATAATGTGTAGGTTGGTACACTTGATTGTGCCCCACAGGTCCCTTAGGCACTATTCATTTTTCTTCATTCTTTTTTCTTTCTGTTCCTCAGACTGGATAATTTCTTTTGTCCTAGTTTCGTGTTCAACAATTCTTCCTTCTGCCTGCTCAAATTTGTTGAAGCCCTCTTGTGTTTTTTTTAATTTCAGTTATTGTACTTTTTAGTTACAGAATTTGTTTGGTTCTTTATTTAATTTCTCTTTATTTACATTCTCTATATGGTGTGACATCTTTCTCCTGGTTTCCTTTAGCTCTGTTATCCAGAAATGTGGCTTTGAAGGAATGTTAGCCATGTTCTACTCCCTCTGATGACTTTCAGGCTACTGGTTTTCACTGTGAATTTTAAAGGTACTGCAGAATCTATGAGGCATGGCAGGAATAGGGCAAATTAAAGTACCATAAAACTTGCTTTTCCTCTTGAGACTCAATCTTTTTTTTTAATAAGATCTCCTCAGATTGCTGTAAGTGTTTGGTTAATTTTCAGAGTTCTGAAAAAGTTGTTTTTGACAATATTTGCTAGTATTCTTATTGCATTTATGAAGAAGAGAATTATCAGGAGTACTTACTCTCACGTATTCTCACTGGTCCAGTCCCAGGTAGAACTTTTTGAATAGCAGAGAAGTCTCATGCTTTGTGTTAAATGAGCAAATTAGTGAGTCATTATTGGAGATTGGAGATCTCCATTCCCTAAGAGAAGAAGCCTAATCTGGTGATCCTTATGGTCTTTTCCAGCTCTAAAATTTTAGGATTTAATTGATCCATTTTGTGTATAAATTTGATTTGTGAAAAAAAGATCAGAGGATCAAGATAGATGATAGGAATCTTAATAACATGTATCTTCCATCAACAAACTTATCATTGGTTGATCTCCAGGTCAAGAGGACCCACCACTCTTAATTCTTTCAAAACAAAGGAGCAACAAGTATTTCCTGAACATCTTCTATTCACTTAGCTCCATGAGAGGGGCGTTGGGTGGAATAAAAAGATGATGCTAAGGTTACTACCCTGATAGATATGTCTACAATCGTATTGGAGAAACAGCTCCAATACCTGAAGCAAACCTGCATATGTTATAAGAATTAGTTACTGAATTACTTGAGTTTTACTGGATATCTTGTTGAAATTCATGTGTACTTCATGGCCCAAACATGACATCAGTATTTCCACATTTTCAAACTATAGAGAGAGAAAAATATTAACTCTATAGAAATATCTTTTTGTTCGTGGTTTGCTCAAATAAAAATATTTCTGGATATTGCTTTTAAAAATAAAGTCCAGGCCCAAATATGCATAATCTCTGTGCACCAAACTCTAATGTAGTGTCAGTATTTGGTGTGAAGATTATATTGCCCTGAATTTGGCCAATCAGAACCATATACTGGAGACACTGTGATCTGATTGTGTTCATTTAAAAAGTACATTTTTTAATCATGTGAGTTTGGCACATGTTGAAATGGTCATTGTCTTCTCCAAGCATCTGGTATCACAATTGATGCAGCTCATCATATAAGAATATTTCCGGGCCTGTGGAGCTCACTCGTTTTGGACCTTTTGCTTGACATACTGTTCTCTCATTTACTACTGAATGGTTCTATTGCTCAGGGATTTTGTGGCTAGTAAGCATCATTGTTTAGACATAGCTAAAAAACCCATTGCCATCGAGTCGATTCTGACTCATGGCGACCCTATAGGACAGAGTAGAACTTCCCCATGGGGTTTCCAAGGAGTGCCTGGTGGATTTGAACTGCCGACCTTTGGGTTAGTAGCCAAACTCTTAACCACTAAGCCACCAGGGTTTCCTTAGACCTGACTAGTACTAATAAACTCAAGCTCTGTTACTCAGATGAAGGACCAGTGAATTTCACTTTTCTGTCACTTTAGATTCTACCCATTTTACTCATCTTCCTTGGACTAGGAATCAACCTTGGTTTCACCTTGAACAGGCTGAATGACTTTGGGAAGATAGCATAACCTCTCTGGCCCTTAGTTTCTTCATCTGTAAATGAAAACTTCTGCACTAGGGGATTTTAAATTTAAGTATTTGTGAAGCTAACAAAATAAACAAGGAAGTTTGAGTGGAAGAATTTGGGGCACTTAATGTAACCTCATTCCTCCTATTGGGAATAAAGCTAAAATATCACCATTGTCAACCGGACCCCTGTTCCCACCTCTTACAATTTAAATCTTACCTATTTTTGGAAATGCACTGCAATCTCCTCTACCTCCATGAGGCCTTCCTTTACTATGCCAGCAACCCTCACTTATATCTTATTTTGTATTTAATTATCTATTTTATTGTACTTTAGATGAAGATTTACAGAACGAACTAGCTTCTCACTAAACAATTAGTACACATATTATTTTACGACACTGGTTAACAATTCCACAACATGTCAGCAATCTCCCTTCTCAATCTTGGGTTCCCTATTATCAGCTTTCCTGTCCCCTCCTGCCTTCTAATCCTTGCCCCTGAGCTGGTGTGCCCCTTTAGTTTTGTTTTATTTTATGGGACGGTCTGATCTTTGGCTGAAGGATCAACCCCAGGAGTGACTTCATTACTGAGCTAAAAAAGAGTGTCTGGGAGCCATACTCTTGGGGTTTCTCCAGTCTCTGTCAGGACAGTAAGTCTGGTCTTTTTTCGTTTTTTTTGTGAGTTAGAATTTTGTTCTACATTTTTCTCCAGCTCTGTCCAGGACCCTCTATTGTGATCCCTGTCAGAGCAGTCAGTGATGGTAGCTGGGTACCATCTAGTTGTACTGGACTCAGTCTGGTGGAGGCTGTGGTACGTGTGGTCCATTAGGCCTTCGGACTAATCTTTGCCTTGTATCTTTAGTTTCCTTCATTCTCCTTTGCTCCAGAAGGGGGTGAGACCAGTGGAGCTCACAAGCTTTTAAGACATCAGACTCTACTCATCAAAGTAGAATGTAGAACATTTTCCTTAAAAATTATCTTTTGCCAATTGAGCTAGATGTTCCCTGAGACCATGGTCCCCACAGCCCTCAGCCCAGCAGTTCGGTCCCTCGGGGAATTTGGATGTGTCTATGGAGCTTCCATGACCTTGCCTTGTACAAGTTGTACTGGCTTCCCCAGAATTGTGTACTGTCTTACCTTTTACCACTTATCTATTGTCTATTTAGTGTTTATCCTCACTACCCCTCCCCTCCCCTCCCTTGTAACAACCAAAGATTGTTTCTTTTTGTGTGTAAGCCTTTTCATGATTTTTTATAGTAGTAGTCTCATACATTATTTGTCCTTTTGTGATTGACTTATTTCAGTCAGCATAATGCTTTCCAGATCCATCCATGTTGTGAGATGCTTTGAAGATTCATCATTGTTGCTTATCATTGCTTAGTACTCCATTGTGTGTAAGCGCCATAGTTTATCCATTCATCTGTTGATGGGCATCTAGGTTGTTCCATCTTTTTGCTATTGTGAACAATGCTGCAACGAACATGGGTGTGAATGTCTATTCGTATAATGACTGTTATTTCTCTAGGATATATTCCTAGGAATGGGGTTGCTGGATAGTATGGTATTTCTATTTCTAGCTTTCTAAGGAAGCGCCATATCGTTTTCCAAAATGATTGTACCATTTTGCATTCCCACCAGCAGTGCATAAGAGTCCCAATCTCCCCGTAGCCTCTCCAACATGTTATTTTCTATTTTTTTTTTGACTCAGGCCAGTAATGCCAGGGTGAGATGGTATCTCATTTTGGTTTTGATTTGCATTTCTCCAGTGGCTAGTGATCTCAAGCATTTCCTCATGTGTCTGTTGGCCGCTCGAATGTCTTCTTTGGTGAAGTGTCTGTTCATTTCCTTTGCCCATTTTTTAATAGGATTATTTGTCTTTTTATTGTTGAAGTGTTGGATTTTCTTGCAAATTTTAGATATTCGACCTTCGTCGGATTTGTAACAGCCAAAAAATTTTTCGCAGTCTGTAGGTTCTCCTTTTACTTTTTTGGTGAAGTCTTATTATGAGCATAAGTGTTTAATTTTAAGAAGATCCCAGTTATCTAGCTTATCTTCTGGAGTTTGTATGTTGTTAGTTATGGTTTGTATCCTGTTAATGCCATGTATTAGAACCTCTAGCACTGATCCTATTTTTTCTTCTATGATCTTTATAGTTTTTGGCTTTATATTTAGGTCTATTGATCCATTTTGAATTAGTTTCGTGTATGGCTTGAGGTATGGGTCCTGTTTTATTTTTTTTGCAGATGGACATGCAGTTTTGCCAGCACCGTTTGTTAAAAAGGCTGCGTTTTCCTCATTAGATGGACTTTGGGCCCTTGGTGAAGATCAGGTGACTGTAGGTGGATGAATTTACATCTGGGTTCTCAATTCTGTTCCATTGGTCAATGTATCTGTCCTTGTACCAGTACCAGGCTGTTTTGACTACTGTAGCTGTATAGTAGTTTCTGAGGTCAGATAGTGCGAGTCCTCCTACTTTATTCTTCCTCTTCTTCTTCAATAGTGCTTTATTTATCCGGGGCTGCTTCCCTTTCCGTATAAAGTTAATGATAGGTTTTTCCACCT
This sequence comes from Loxodonta africana, assembly GCF_030014295.1. Taxonomy (NCBI): domain Eukaryota; kingdom Metazoa; phylum Chordata; class Mammalia; order Proboscidea; family Elephantidae; genus Loxodonta; species Loxodonta africana. The sequence goes on from NC_087369.1 coordinate 125,330,843, forward strand.
CTTTAAAGAATGTCGTTGGTATTTGGATTGGGATTGCATTGTATTTGTAAGTTGCTCTGGGTAGAATTGTTGTTTTCACAATGTTGAGTCTGCCTATCCATGAACATGGTATATTTTTCCATTTATATAGATCTCTTTTGGTTTCTTGCAGTAGTGTTTTGTGGTTTTCTTTGTATAGGACTTTTACATCCCTGGTTAGCTTTATTCCTAAGTATTATTTTTTTCTTTTTTAGGGGCTATTATAAATGGTATCGTTTTCCTGATTTCCTTTTCATTGTTCTCTTTATTGATGTATAGGAACCCAACTGATTTTTGTGTCTTTATCTCGTGTCTTACTACTCTGCTGAATCTTTCTATTAATTCCAGTAGTTTTCTCTTGGAGTCTTTTGGGTTTTTTATGTATAGTATCATATCAACAGCAAATAGGGGCAGTTTTACTTCTTCATTACCAATTTTGATTCCCTTTATTTCTTGTTCTTGACTTAATTGCTCTAGCTAGGACTTTCAGCACAATGTTAAATAGGAGTGGTGATAAAGGGCATCCTTGTCTTGTTCTTGTTCTCAAGGGGAATGTTTTCGACCTGTCTCCATTAAGAATGATGTTGGTTGTTGGTTTTGTGTAGGTGGCCTTTATTACGTTGAGAAATTCCCCTTCTATACCTATTTTACTGAGACTTTTTATCAGGAATGGGTGTTGGACTTTGTTGAATGCCTTTTCTGTGTCGATTGAGATGATCATGTGATACTTTTATTTATGTGGTAGATTATGTACATTGATTTTCTAATGTTGAACCATCCTTGCATACCTGGTACAAATCCTACTTGGTCATGGTGTATTATTTTTTTGAAATGATGATGAATTTTATTGGCAAGAATTTTGTTGAGAATTTTTGCATCTAAGTTCATGAGGGATATAGGTCTGTAATTTTCTTTTTTTTGTGGTGTCTTTACCTGGTTTTGGTATCAGGGGTATGCTGGCTTCATAGAATGAGTTTGGAAGTATTCCTTTGTTTTTTTATGTTCTGAGATAATTTGTTTGGTGGTGTAAGCTCTTCTCTGAATGTTTGGTAGAATTCTCCATTGAAGCCATCTGGGCCAGGGCTTTTTTTGTTGGGAGTTTTTTTCATTACCTTTTCAGTCTCTACTCTTGTTATGGGTCTGTTCAGATTTTCAACATCATTTTGTGTTAGTTTGGTTAGGTAGTGTGTTTTTAGAAATTTGTCCATTTACTCTAGGTTTTCGAATTTGTTGGAATATAGTTTTTCATAATACTCCGTTATCCTTTTTATTTCAGTGGGGTCTGTTGTAATGTCCCCATTTCATTTCTTATTTGTGTTATTTGCACCCTCACCTGTTTTTCTTTTGTGAGTTTAGCCAGTGGTTTGTCGATTTTGTTGATTCTTTCAACAAACCAATTTTTGGTTTTGTTGGTTCTTTCTATTGTCTTTCTATTCTCTATTTCATCTTTTTCTGCTTTGATCTTTATTGTATCTTTTCTTCTGGTGGCTGTGGGCTTCTTTTGCTTTTCTCTATTTGAGTTGTGTAGCTAATGTTTTGATTTTCTGCCTTCTTTTTTGATGTGTGAATCTATTGCTGTAAATTGACCTCTGAGCATTGCCTTTGTTGTGTCCCACGTGTTCTGGTATGATGTGTTTTCATTCTTGCTTTATTCTAGGAATTTTTTTATTCCATCTCTGATTTCTTGTATGATCCAGTGGTTTTCAAGCAGGGTGTTATTCAGTTTCTATGTAATTGATTTTTTTTTCCTTTGCTCTTCCTATTGTTAATTTCTACTTTGATGGCATTGTGGTCAAAGAAGATACTTTGTATTATCTCAATGTTTTGGATTTTATTGAGGGTTGCTGTGTGGCCTAAGATGTGATCTATTCTGGAGAACATTCCAGGTGCGTTGGAAAAGAATGTGTACTTTGCAGCTGTTGGGTAGCATGTTCTATACGTCTATGAGGTCAATTTTGCTGATTGTTGAGTTTCTTTTTAGATGTTCTGTCCTTTACCAAGAGTGGTGTGTTGAAGTCTGCTATTACTGTGGAACTGTCAGTTTCTCTTTTCACTGCTGTTAGAGTTTGTTTTAGGTATTTTGGAGCCGTGTCATTGGGTGCATAGATATTTATTGTGGTTATGTCTTCATGATGGATCTTCCCTTTAATCATTATATAGTGCCCTTTTTTGCCTTTTACGATGGATTTTGTTTTAGTCTATTTTATCTGAGATTAGTGTTGCCACTCCTGGTCTTTTTTGGTAGCTGTTTGCTTGATATATTTGTTTTCCATCCTTTGATTTTTAAATAAATTTGCATCTTTATTTCTAAGGTGAGTCACTTGTAGACAGCATACTGGTGGATCTTTTTTTATGCATTCTGCCACTCTGTCTCTTTATGGGTGCATTTAGGCCATTTACATTCAGTGTAATTATTGTTAGCCATGAGTTTATTGCTGTCATTTTGTAGTGCAGACATTTTCTTTGTTCCTCTTGCTTTCTTGTGCTGAATTCCTTTTGCTTATGGATTTTTTTTTCATTTCGTTTGTTTTTGTTTTCTTACTGAGACTTTTTTTTCTTTAGCTTGATGAGTAGGTTTGTTAATTTTCTTTGTGGTTACCTTGAAATTTTCTCTTATCTTCCTAGGTTTGATCCAGTCTATTATTACTTGGTGACACATTGCCTTCCTCTCCATTAGAAAGTTCTATACCTACACCATTTATTCCCTCTTTTATTGTTCTGACGTTGTTGTCATTTACAGATTAACCTTTCTGGTTTCCTGTTGTAAATCTTCTTATTTTGAATAGTCCTTGAGAGTTCATATTCTAGGTTGATATCTGACTGGTGCAATCTTGCGTCCTAGATGTGAGCTGTCATCTGATGTTGTTTGTTCTCAAACCGAAGGATTCCCTTTAATAATTCTTGTAAGTTTGGTTTTTACATATTCACTTAATTTCTGTCTATCTGGAAATGTCCTAATTTCGCCATCATATTTGAATTAGAGTTTTGCAGGATATATTATTCTTGGTTGGCAGTTTTTTCTTTCAAGGTTTTATATGTGTCATCCCATTACCTTCTTGCCTGTATGGCTTCTGGTGAGTAATCAGAATTTAGTCTTATTGTTTCTCCTCTGTATGTGGCTTTTCTTTTTTCTCAGACTGCTCTTGGAATTCTTTCTCTGTCTTTGGCTTTAGCGACTGTGATTATGATATGCCTTGGTAATTTTCTTTTGGGTTCTATCCTATATGGAGTTCGTTGAGCTTCTTGGATGGTCAGCGTTTCATCTTTCATGATTATTTGGGAAGTTTTCTCTCAGCAGCTCTTCAATGATCCTGTCTGTGTTTTCTGTTTTCACCCCCTGTCCTGCAAGTCTAATCATTTGCAAATTTTTGCTTTTGATTGTATCCCACATAATTCTCAGGGTTTCTTCATTTTTCTTTGTTCTTTTTTCTGATTTTTCCTCAAAGTGGTATCGAAGTATTTATCTTCAGTTTTGCTGATCCTGTCTTCCATTGTTTCATACCTACTCCTCAGACCTTCTGTGACACTGTCCATTTCTGAAATCTTGCTGTTTATCTTTTGGGTTTCTAATTGTTGTTTTTGTATGATTTCTAGTTGTGAATTTATTTTGATGTTTTGTTCTTGTATTATTTTCCCGAATTTTTCCTTTATTTTGGTCTGTGTTTTCCATGAATTTGTGTATTTTTTCCTCATTTTTTTTCTTCTTTTTGCTTCAACTCTTGGGTAGCTGTGAATATTAGCGATTTCAATTCCCTATCAGGTAGTTCTAGTGGCTTTTCTTCTACTTGAAAGCCATCTGTTGTTTTATTTTGGACCCCTACTGGAACCATCCTGTCCTGTTTTTTTATATGTTTTGATATTGTCTGCTGCCTTGGGACATTTCATAGTTATTTTCTTCATTTATTCATTGTATACTTGTTTGCTTTGTCCTGCATTTTTTTTATTTGATTAGGTCTGAGAAGGTGGGCATTCTTTGTTGTTTGCTCATCTGTGGCCATGATACTTTTCACCTTGTTGTCCAGTGGGCAGGGCCAGCCACTCAGCTATGTTGCAGCAGGTTAGGTCCAGCTGAAGGTGCAGGGTTGGGATGGGTTGTTTGTGGCATGTACTGGGGCTGACAGGAGACTGGAGTTCAGTGCAGGACAGGTTCTGGGAGGCTGTGTCTGTGCTGCTCAGGGGTGTGATGTTCAGTGCCAGGTGCAGGTAGGCAGGAAGGAGGTGAGAAATTGTTATTTGTGGAGCTAAGATGGGTATGGGAAAAAAGAGAGAGAAACAGGAGCCAAAAAAAAAAAACAAATGAAAACACAGAGGGAGCTTGCTGTTGGAGTGGAAAGATGAGAAATGAAGAAAAAGAAAAAGAGAAAAAATAAATAAAACTTCTCAAAAAAGAAAGAAACGCACCCCCAGGGTTCCCACCAGTGACCAGGGAAATGGCTCCCAGGCCTTGGGGCACATCTCATCTAAAAGGGGCGGAGATGGCACACAGTGCCAGGAATTAAGTAGACAGGAAAAGAAGGAAAGCAGAGAGAGATGAGAAACTGAGAAATGAAGAAAAACAAAAAGGAAACTAGAAAATAAATAATAAATAAAAAGAGAGGCCCCCAAGGATCCACTGGCGTGGCTGCGCAGACTGAGGAAGTGTCTCCCAAGCCGCATAGCACATCCTGGCTAGAAAGGGCGGAGATGGCACACAGCGGCAGTTGTGCAGGAGATAGGAAAAGAAGGTAAGTAGAGACAAAAACTGAGAAACGAATAAAGACGATAAGAAAAAGGAAAATAAAAAGTTAAAGAAAAAAAAGCCACTAGGAATCATACCTGTGCAGCTGCACCGACTGGGGTAGTGGTTTCCAAGCCACACAGTACAGCCTGGATAGAAGGGGCCAGGATGGCACACAGTGCCAGGTATTCAGGGGACAGGAAAAGAAGGTAAGTGGAAACGAGAAGCTGAGAAATGAAGAAAGACAAAAAGGAGAGAAGAAGAAATAGAAGATATGCCTCCAGGGATCCCACCAGTGTGGCTGTGCAGAGTGAAGAAGTGGCTCCCAAGCCACGCAGTACAGCCTGACTAGAAGGGGCTCCCAAGCCACAAACAGAAAACAAATGGACAAAAGAAAATAAAAAGGCACTGGGAATCCCATCAATGTGGTGGCACAGACCGGGGAAGCAGTTCCCCAGCCAAGTGGCATTTCACAGCCTGTCAAGAAGAAACAAAGATGGCACATGGAGCCAGGTGTTTGAAAGAAAGGAAGGGGGAGGAGGTGAGAGGCAGGGAAAGAACCCAAAGAAGCTGAAAAAAGCAAAACCAGCAACAATGAAACGGCACTGAAGGAGCCAGCCGGTGTGGGTGGGGTGAAGCCAAGCATCACGGAGCTGGCCCCTCCTGGCCATCTGAGTGACCTCAGCCTGCTGGGGAACAGCAGAGACCAAGAAGGGGGAAAGAAAGCTGGGAGGTGGGAAAGCCTGTATCACTGGTCACCGGATGCTCTGTGTCTTGCTCGGAACTCCGTGAAGCTGCTTTCCTGTACTCCCTGTCGGCTAATCTCCGACAGGAGTCCAAGATGGTAAATCTATGGTACATTAACTGATGGGGGACCTTCGCTTGTGTATCTCCTTGCTCTCTGTTCTCTGTCAGTTTCTTATTCCATTGGGTGCTTGGTTGAGTCCTTTATCTCTTCATTTGATACTTTGGTTTCCAGGATTGACTTTTATCTGTTTTTCCGGTCTTTGCTGTGGAAGGACAGTGTGTTGCTTCTGTCTGTAGCACCTTGTTTGCTCCGCCTCTCTTCTTATATTTTGATTAGAGTAGTTATTATCAGTACTATGTACTTGGTCTTCTCTATCACCTTGCATTGTTTTTTAACTTTGGTGCTTTTGAGGACAGGGGTGATGTGTTATGAACATTTATAATCCCCAAAACACATTGTCCGGTATCGTGCATATATAATAGGACCTAAATTTGCTAAATGAATGGAGTTTAAAATACATTCTGAACCTATTGTTGCAAATTCATAATTCAAAAGGTGATTGGATTTTTCCCAGAATCCTTTCCAGGAACAAAAATACGTAATTTTGAAGATATTTAAAGAAATTTGATATAAAATGTGCAGTTTACCTTAAATATGAAACCCTTCCCTTTTATTCTCCAATTTTTATCCTCTCCATAAAGTCAAGAATGCTTCCTTTTTAACTTGAGCGCTCTAGCATGAAAACATTTTTCTTTTCCTTCTATATTCTACAAAATGCAACATGATTTAATCAGCTAGTGTGTGACTGGCACGTTGTTTTCTATTACGTTCTTAAGAAATATGACAAATGACATTGTGACCACTCAAAGGAGTGTTTGGTTACTTTCAAGCACCAGAGCCAGTTCTCTGGTGCTTGATGAAAACAGATGGTAGCATTCCTACCACAAGGCACATCTCCAGTCTACAGGTATGGACAAGAGCTAAGTCAAACTTAATATTCAGTTTAACATTTTATTAGATTCATTATAGATATTAGCCTAACTTGTCTCACTTCCTTGAGGATTTACCACCAAGTATCTTGTCAGTCCTTTGTTCTCTTTCCTAGCTTGCACAGAGAGTATGTTGGAACATAGCACTTAGCAACTCAAAGTTCATCTGGCCCAGGAGATTTGAAGAAACCTTTTAGCTTCAGTCATCATGCTGAGGGAACCATGTTGTTTCTCTGTCAGGTTGGGGCCATGCCACACTTTGAGAGATTAGTTATTCCAACAAAATTGTTTTCTCTCTCCTTTTCTGTGCCAGAATGAGACTCCTGAGAATAAGCAAAGTTGATGTTGCTTGAAGGAATTGCAAGGCTTCCTAGCTCCCAGGACTCAAGTAGCCATGGAAATAAGCACTGGCCAAAAATGTACTTGGCTTGGATGGGATGGGAATTGGGCGACATTTGAGGGAAGAGAGCTTAAACATGTGCTTGGTGATGTTACTCTGTAGAATTGGAAAGGCTTGTATTAAGTTGATGTTTTAAGAAATAATGGAAGAATAAATTCCTTCCTGCTTCATTTACTTAAGGAAATAATGATTTTTGTCTTTGGGGTGTCAGGAAAGAAAGAGATGATTTGCCCTTCTTATGGATTCACTAGAAGAAAGGTATGCCTTTCTCCCAAGTTTGATAATATGAAAAATCAAGGATACAGTTCCAAAAATAAATGCATCTTGTTTACATCATCTCTTTGTCATGATAAGAGGTTTCAGAGTGTTATAAATGGACTTAGCAAATGCAACAGTGGCGTATATCATGGAATTAATTGCAATATTTCCTTGTGGTTGTGACGATATGAGCCCCATCAAGAAGCCACTCATTTAGCATTTCAGTTTCCTTCGTTCATGAGCAGACTTCTCTTGACCCAAGAGATTTAGCCTTACATTAAGAGCTAAGCCCAAGAGAAACCCTTTGCGACCACATTGAAGGGGCCCACTTTCTATGCTATCTGCTCACACCTATGTTCTATACCACCAGTATTCACTGGCCCAGTTGGTCCCTCTCTAGCAGCACTAACTCCCAGAGGTTGCCTTGGCTATGTCAGCATGCATCCTTAGTTCCAGCATTCGAACGTTGTACCTCAAATGTCACTTGTGTACCCAGGCTTTCTTATTACACTGTTTAGTGCTATTACTGCTTCATTTTTTATTTATCTGACTCAACCCCAGGTAGTTTTTGCTCAATCTCTGGCAGGTTGTTAACCAGTGTGTGTGTTTGGGGCAGCAATTCATTCATCCATTTTGACATCTACACCTGACGTGTTCATTAATGCCCAGCACAAATTTCTCAGATTCCGGATCTGTTTGGTGTCTCTATTCTTCTGCATCCAGCTCTTTGCCACAAAGTATATTTCATGTAAATGCCACTTTTTCAAATGTTTCACATCTTCTACAGTGGAACCATATGCCTTATAGAAATGATGCTTTTTTGAATCTGTAGCCAAACATAGCTTGTCAATGACCGCTCACAAATTCTAAGTTAGCTTGTAAGCTTTTGCACTTTTTCTGAAATGTTTTCTTTAGGGCTTGTAAACTTGTTCCTATGTTATTGCCTACTTGCTGTATCCCTGTGTTCTTTTTGTCATTAACTACAACACCTTCTTATTGCCGTTGTATCGATTCTGACTCATAGTGACCCTATAGGACAGAGTAGAACTGCCCAGTGGGGTTTCCAAGGCTGTAATCTTTACAGAAGCAGACTGCCACATCTTTCTCCCATGGAGCAGCTGGCGGGTTCGAACCACTCACCTTTTGGTTAGCAGTTGACCATTTTATCCACTGTGCCACCAGGACCCCTTACAACCACCTTACAACCTTTTTTATTGCCCTTTCAATTCATCACATTTAGCTGAGCTGCTGCCTCAGGAGAGTGTTTCCTCTCTTCCTCTGTTTATTGAGCTCAGTGCTGTGTTTGTCACAGAAACTCTTCCACCTTGGTCTTTCTTCTATCCTAGGACCATTCGCTAAACTTAAAACTTCAGTGGTGTTCAGTTCTTAGAATACTACACTGAGGAATAAATAGTATCTTTAGGGAATTAATTTAAGATTTATAGTCAGGTACTATGGGTTGTTTACTTCAAGATAAGCAACGTACCCAGGGAGAGCCATGTTGCTGTTGTTAGTTGCTGGTGAGTCGATTCCGACTCATGGTGACCCCATCTGTGCAGAGTAGAACTGCTCCATAGGATTTTCAAAGCTGTGACCTTTTAGATGCAGATTGCCAGGCCTTAGTTTTGAGGCTCCTGTGGGTGGGTTTGAACTGCCAATCTTTCAGTTAGTAGTCCAGTGGTTAACCATTTGCGCCACCCAGGGACTCCCAGGGAGAGCCATACTGGTAGGTAAATAGGTTGTGGCCTGGTCTGTAAGTGTGACTTGAGGACTGTTGGTTTTCCTTGTTATATAATTGTCACCATTGGTGAAGCAATTGTTAACATTTATTGAGTGCTCACTATGTGCTATAACTCAGGAAAGTGCTATAGAAACAATTATAGTTTTATTATTACAAAAAGGATACAAATGAAGAGACATATAGGGTGAGGCCTAGGAGGGTCCCCAATGGCGCTTACATGTCCCAAAAAGAGATGTGTTACCCTCCTGAGCACCAAAGTCTTTTACCAACCAAGCGACTTGTAGAGCTTTAGTGTCCAGAGTTTTATTGGGATATTACTATGTAGGCGTGATTGATTGGATCATTGTGTATGTGGTGAATTTAACCTTCAGGCCCAGCTCCTCTGAGATCAGGCTGGTATCACCTGGTGGATCCTTCTGGCCTGGGTAACCCCCACCCACAAATAATTTTGTTAGCATAACTGGTCAGATAGATATGATCTGGAGCTCCTCCGTGAATAACAAAGACTCCAGTCACTGGTAAAATCCGGGAATTTAGAGATTACTTCCCAGGAACCAGGAACAAAGACCAGATTCTTTGGGTAAAGTTAATCGCATACCCCACAACTTTCTTTTTTGATAAGAGACTTTGATTTGGGAAAATTTTGCTGCCTAACATACCAGCATTAGCAGGGATTCGGAATTTGCTGCCAGACTTATCTTGGAACCATCTCCCCCTGGCACACCCTTAGAAATGCTAATTTTGAAAAATGGCATCTGGCTGGCAGCTCCCGACACAGTCATTCTTGAATTTCCACTAAAGTATCTATGAAGACATAGAAAATGATGAGAACTTACAGCACTGATAATTTGGACTGACAGTCTAATTATTGCCAGAACCAGGAGAAATTTCCTCTAGCTAAAAATCAGAAGGGAATGGATTGAAAAGTGCAATCAGTAGACCACTCATACTATCCTGCTAGAAATTTGGTAAGTCAAAGCATTGAGAATAGGTAGAAAAACTCTGCTTTACTCCTGTATAGTCCAAGTTTTGATTCCAAACTGTGGTACCAAGGTTTGAAGTCACTAACAAAGGACAAAAACCACATGCTGTAACGGCACGTGGGACAATACTTTTACTCACATAAAGAAGATACTGAACGAGATCAGCCTCAATTGTGGTACTGGCCTCCCATGGTTAGCAAGTCCCCTCTCATGGCCAATGCAGGGCGATGTTCCATGCATACCCCTCTCATGCCATGGTCTTCTCTCCCCACCAGAAGCAGATATAGAAGTGGGGTTGTCCAGGTGCCATATGGTACCCACACATGTACAAGAGACAGAGAAAGTTGCTATGTGCCCAGAACAAGGAGGAAGGCTTCCTTTGATAAGAAGAAGGAATGGGCAGGGATGGATTACTCGATAAGCAGGGTACGCACGGGCTTTGCTTGTGCTTACTTACTAATCTGTAGTGCACAATTTCATCTGTTTTTCACATCAAAGATGTAGTGAAATCCACGTGAAATTGTGTACTACAGATTGGTAAGTAAACACACGTAAGCCCATGCGTACCTTGCTTACTGGGTAAACTACCCCTGGAACTGGGAGGGAGTCTCTCCCTATCAGACAATGTTCTGAGCCCACGATCTCTCCTTAGGATGTCTAGATGGGAGACATAGAGGCAGACCACCCTCCCAGCACAAACCGCAAGTTCTATACCCAGCAAAACATGGGGAAATTGTCATATTGCATGGTTGGTACTCTTTTAGATGGCTAGAAGGATGGTGTTGACCCCTAAAATATTGCCTTTCTTCCTGTACACTTAAGAACTGAAACTCTCAGAAAACAAGTAGAAAAATGATGGTCCTGGCTTTGGGAGTTTGGGTACGAAGCAGTGATGAATCATATACTGTAGGTTCAGCCCTCACCCCACCCCCAAAAAATGCGATAGGTAGGAGCAGAGGAAAGAAGAACCTTGGTAGGAATGTGTTCCACGGATTTTGATTTTTCATGTTCAGATTACCAACAAGTCAGGCATTTTGGTTAGCAGAGGATCTGATCTTAGTCCAAAGGAGATACATTAGATGAATTCAGGTTAAACACTGAGAATAGACCGTTGAGAATAGAAGATATATGCATCAACCTATCATCGAGCTGTATGTCTAAGGAAGGAATTTATCTAACAGCCAGTTTGCATATACCCTAGGGCAATTGTTGTCTCTTAACTACTGACAAACATGGGCACAAGATAGATTGACATTTCTTTGATAATAAGCAATGAAAAAAAATGTGGAACATATGGAAAAATTTGCAAACAGGCTAAAGGCAAAATTATTCTACAAACTCAGAGAAAGAACACATTTGTGAAAAAAAAGTTTTTAAAGAAGTCAGAAAAAAAAATTAGAAAAATGTTTTGTTATTTTCCTAAAATGGAAGATTGCATAGCTTCTATGAAGAGGAAGCAGAGTGTAAAATGGCAGGGGTTCATAATCTCTTGTGGGTCATGGACTACCGCATTGTGATGCAAGTAATGCTCACCTCCTATGTTTGTTTGTCAGCTGGGCCCCCCATGAGATATTTTCATGAGTGCCACTCTGCCAATTTACTTTACATGTTGCTGTAAAAAAATTAGCATAGTACACTTACAAAAATATCTCACGAGGGGAGTGCCCAGTTGGCAAGCAAATGTAGGAGGTATGCCTTATTTGCGTAAAAATATGTTTTTTTGGGTTTCGCATATCCTTTGAAGCTGATCTGTGAAACTCAGTTTAAGAACCTCTGCTAAATCAAAAAACGGATGAAGATGACAAGGCAACACAGACACTATTAAAAAATAGGAGATAAACAAGATAACAAAAGGTTATAGGAAATTAAAACTGAGTCCCAGATTTTATTACCAATGAAGGCTGCAGAGAGCAGAATTGGCAATGTCAAAGATTGCAAAACATTCTCAAAAAGCAGTGGAAAAAGGCAAAGAAGCTCATGAGGGACATGATAGACCTAAGGAATGCATATCTAATCTAATAATTTTTAGTATTCCTAAGGAAGAAATAAAAACAACTAAAACAATAAAAAAAGAAAACAATAATGAGGCATAAATAAGGAAAAAGAAAACTCCCCTGTGTTGAAAAAAGACTTGAGTAGGCTCACATCATAGTCTAGGCGATATTAGTGAAAAGAGCCATGCTTTCTGGGTGTTTGGTAGTATAAATGCCAGTACAACGGACATCTTTATATACAACCACACATTAGTTTTGTATGAAAATATAGTTAGCCAAGACAGACTGTAATAAGAAATAAAAACAGAAAAAATACAGTGTGATTTTTAGAGATATATTTTTTCCCCATTTGTGTTTATCGCACTGCTAAGATCATAGTGGACATAGAGTTCCATAGTCTGCTTTTTCTAACCTAAAATTTACTGAAGAATTTATCCATGAAATTAAAATCTCAATAAACATTATTTTTGGTAGTTGCTCAGATGATGTAGCCATTCTGTGATTGTAGTATATCTAGATTTTTTCACGATATTTTGCTGTTAATGCTTGATGCTTCAGCAGACATGTATGTATATAGCTCTTAATCTAAATTTCTGATCATTTTCTTAAAATTGATCCCTAGATGTGGAGATACTAGGTCAAAAGGGATGGACAATTTTAAGACTTTTGATGCATCTTGATGCTTTCTGAAAGAGTTATAGCAATTTATATTCCTCCAGTCAGCCCCTTAATCCCCTCCAGTCTCTGCATTTCTTCCATAACATTTCATATTTTTAATATGTATTATTTTCACATGAAAAAGTCACTTTTAATTGTCTTTTTATACTTCCATTACTTTGCTTACATATCAGCTTGAACATTCATTTCATATTTTTACTGGCCAGTTGTAGCTACTTCTCTATGAATTGTTCGGTTCATGTGTGACTTTTGCCAGGCTTTTGTTTGTTTTGTAGTCTTAGTCATTTCTTCGTGATTTGTAAGACCCTATCTGTCCTGAAGGCATTTTCCCATTAAAATACAAAAAGAGAACTTTGTTAAGAAGTATGTAAAAGTTCACAATATTTTTGACCAGTGAGACCAGCAACTATAGTTTTTATAGCAAAAAGAGAAACGAAAGAAAGCTTCATAGAACCATGTATAAATGCTCCCCATGAGAGAAGTTGTGACTTCCAAGGCTTTCCTTCTAAGCATGTGAAAATTAACATATCATCTGTTTTGATCCATAAATATACACTTCAGCAATCAGTTTCACTTGCGGAGTGTGCCAGGCTTGCAGAGCCAAAAAAAAAAAAAAAAAGAATTTTTTTTTCATTTCTTCTGTTCTTCTATCTTTTAGGCCCAGAATGAACTGGACACTTTCCAAGGCTGAAATTAAATATGATCTTACAGGATCTCAGTTCTGGGAAATTTTGTGAACGTGTATGTAACTATTGTGACAGGGCAAGTATGTAGTCTGGTAAGAGCATAAACTTCTCAATTAGGATGTCCCTGGCTCGTTTCCTCAAGGGTTTTTTTTTTTTAACATCTCTGTGTGTACATTCTACCACGTGTCTGTCAGTTTGTCGTACTGTGGTGCTTTTGTGTTGCTCTGATGCGGGAAGCTATGCTGCTGGTATTTCAAATACCAGCAGGGTCACCCTTGGTGGACAGGATTCAATGGAGCTTCCAGACTAAGAAGAAGGACCTGGCAATTTATTTCTTAAAAAAAAGTTTGACAGTGAAAACCTTATGAATAACAGGAACGTTGTCTGATACAGTGCTGGAAGATGAGCTCCGCAGGTTGGAAGGCACTCAAAAGATGACTGGGAAAGAGCTGCCTCCTCAAAGTAGAGTCGACCTTAATGACATGGATGGAGTAAAGCTTTTAGGACCTTCATTTGCTGATGTGACACAACTCAAAATGAGAAGAAACATCTGCAAACATCCACTAATGATCAGAACGTGGAAAATACGAAGTATGAACCTAGGAAAACTGGAAATTGTCAAAAATGAATGGAACACATAAACATTGATATCCTAGGCATTAGTAAGCTGAAGTGGACTGGTATTGGCCTTTTTGAATCGGACAATCATATGGTCTACTAAGCCAGGAATGACAAATTGAAGAGGAATGGTATTGCGTTCATTGTAAAAAAAACATTTCAAGATATATCCTGAAGTACAACATTGTCAGTGATAGGATAATATCCATACGCCTAAAGAAAGACAAGTTAATACAACTGTTATTCAAATTTACACACCAACTACTAAGGCCAAAGATGAAGAAATTGAAGATTTTTACCAACTTCTGCAGTCTGAAATTGATCAAACGTGCATTCAGGATGCATTGACAATTACTGGTGATTGGAATGTGAAAGTTGGAAACAAATAAGAAAGGTTGATAGTTAGAAAATATGTCCTGGGTGATAGAAACAGCTCCAGAGATCGCTTGATAGAATTTTGCAAGACCAAAGACTTCATCATTGCAAACACCTTTTTTCAACATCATTAGCAGCTATGCTTGTGGACCTCACCAGATGGAATACACAGAAATCAAATCAACTTTCCATCTTTGGAAAGAGACGATGGAGAAGCTCAATATCATCAATCAGAACAAGGCCAAGGGCCAACTGTGGAATAGACTATCAACTGCTCATATGTAAGTTCAAGTTGAAGCTGAAGAAAATTAGAGCAAGTCTACAAAAGCCAAAATATGACCTTGAGTATATCCCACCTGAATTTAGAGAGCATCTGAAGAATAGATTTGATGCTCTGAACACTAATGACTGAAGACCAGACAAGTTGTGGAATGACATCAAGGGCATCACATATGAAGAAAGCAAAAGGTCATTTAAAAAAAAAAATGAAAGAAAGAAAGGACCAAAAAGGATGCCAGAAGAAACTCTGAAACTTACTCTTGAAAGTCAAATAGCTAAAGCAAAAGGAAAAAATATTTGAAGTAAAAAAGCTGAACAGAAGATTTCAAAGAGTGGCTCGAGAAGACAAAGTAAAGTATTATAATGATATGTGTAAAGACCTGGAGATAGAAAACCAAAAGGGGAGAACATGCTACGCATTTCTGAAGCTGAAAGAACTGAAGAAAAAATTCAATCCTCGAGTTGCAGTGTTGAAGGATTCTGTAGGAAAAATATTAAATGACACAGGAAGCATCACAAGAGGATGGAAGGAATACACAGAGTCACTGTATCAAAAACAATTGGTCGATGTTCAGACATTTCAAGAGGTAGCATATGGTCAGTGACTGATGGTACTGAAGGAAGAAGTCCAAGCAGCACAGAAGGCATTGGGGAAACACAAGGCTCCAGGAATTGACAGAACACTAGTTGAGATGTTTCAACCAATGAATGCAGCGCTTGAAGTGCAGGCTCATCTATGCCAAGAAATTAGGGAGACAGCTACCTGGCCAACCAACTGGAAGAGATCCATATTAGTTCCCATTCCAAAGAATGATGATCCACCACAATGTGGAAATTATCAAACAATGTAATTAATGTTACGCACAAGTAAAATCATGCTGAAGATCATTCAAAAGTAATTGTAGCAATGCATAGACACGGAACTGCCAGAAATTCAAACCGCATGCAGAAGAAGACTTGGAACAAGGAATGTCGTTGCTAATGTCAGATGGATCTTGGCTGAAAGCAGAGAATACCAGAAAGATGTTTACCTGTCTTTTATTAACTATGCAAAAGCATTCAGCTATGTGGATCATAACAAATTATGAGTAACATTGTGATGAATGGGAATTCCAGAACACTTATTTGACCTCATGAACAAAGGGATACTGCGTGGTTTTAAATTAGGAAAGGTGTACCCCAGGGTTGTATCCTTTCACCATGCTTATTCAAACTGTATGCTGAGAAATAGTCTGAGAAGCTGGATTATATGAAGAAGAACATGGCATCAGGATTGGAAGAAGACCCATTCACAACCTGCGATATGCAAATGACACAACCTTGCTTGCTGAAAGTGAAGAGGACTTGAAACACTTGCTAATGAAGATCAAAGTTTACAACCTTCAGTATGGATTGCACTTCAGCATAAAGAAAACAAAAATTCTTTCAACTGGACCAATAAGCAATATCATGATAAGTGGAGAAAGGATTGAAGTTGTCAAGGATTTCGTTTTACTTGGATCCACAATCAACACCCATGGAAGCAGCAGTCAAGAAATCAAAAGACTCATTGCATTGGGCAAATCGGTTGCAAAAACCTCTTTAAAAAGTGCTAAAAAGCAAAGATGTCACTTTGAGGACTAAGGCACACCTGATCCACATGCATGGTATTTTCAGTTGTTTCATATGTATGGGAAATCTGGACAATGAATAAGAAAGACTGAAGAAGAATTGATGCCTTTGAATTATTTTGTCAGTGGGGAATTTTGAATATACCATGGACTTCTAGAAGAATGAAGAGGTCTGTCTTGGAAGAAGTACAGCCAGAGTGCTCCTTAGAGGCAAGGATAGTGAGACTTTGTCTCACGCATTTTGGATGTGTTATCAGGAGGAACCAGTCCCTGGAGAAGGGCATCTTGCTTGGTAAAGTATGTTGTTGTTGTTGTTGTTAGCTGCCATCGAGTTGGCACAACAGAACGAAACACTGCCCGGTCCTGCGCCATCCTTACAATCGTTGTTATACTTGAGCTCATTGTTGCAGCCACTGTGTCAATCCGCCTCGTTGAGGGTCTTCCCCTTTTCCGCTGACCCTGTACTCTGCCAAGCATGGTGTCCTTCTCCAGGGACTGATCCCTCCTTGACAACATGTCCAAAGTATGTAAGATGCAGTCTCGCCATCCTTGCTTCTAAGGAGCATTCTTGTTGTACTTCTTCTAAGGCAGATTTGTTTGTTCTTCTGGCACTCCATGATATATTCAATATTCTTCGCCAACACCACAATTCAAAGGCGTCAATTCTTCTTCACTCTTCCTTATTCATTGTCCAGCTTTCACATGCATATGATGTGATTGAAAATACCATGGCTTGGGTCAGGCACACCTTAATCCTCAAGGTGACATCTTTGCTTTTCAACACTTTAAAGAGGTCCTTTGCAGCACATTTACCCAATGCAATGCATCTTTTGATTTCTTGACTGCTGCTTCCATGGCTGTTAATTGTGGACCCAGGTAAAATGAAATCCTTGACAACTTCAAACTTTTCTCCATTTATCATAATGTTGCTCATTGGCCCAGTTGTGAGGATTTTTGTTTTCTTTATGTTGAGGTGCAATCCATACTGAAGGCCGTGGTCTTTGATCTTCATTAGTAAGTTCTTCAAGTTCTCATCACTTTCAGCAAGCAAGGTTGTGTCATCTGCATAACTCAGGTTGTTAATGAGTCTTCCTCCAATCCTGATGCCCCGTTCTTCTTCATATGGTCCAGCTTCTCGGATTATTTGCTCAGCATACAGATTGAATAGGTATGGTGAAAGAATACAACCCTGGCACACACCTTTCCTGACTTTAAACCGATCAGTATCCCCTTGTTCTGTCTGAACAACTGCCTCTTGATCTATTTTAAAGTTCCTCATGAACACAATTAAGTGTTCTGAAATTCCCATTCTTTGCAATGTTATCCATAATTTGTTATGATCCACACAGTCGAAAGCCTTTGCATAGTCAATAAAACACAGGTAAACCTCCTTCTGGTATTCTCTGCTTTCAGCCAGGATCCATCTGACATCAGCAATGATATCCCTGGTTCCACGTCCTTTTCTGAAACCGGCCTGAATTTCTGGCAGTTCCCTGTCGATGTACTGCTGCAGCCATGTTTGAATGATCTTCAGCAAAATTTTGCTTGCGTGTGATATTAATGATATTGATCTATAATTTCCACATTCGGTTGGATCACCTTTCTTGGGAAAAGGCATAAATATGGACCTCTTCCAGTTAGTTGGCCAGGAAGCTGTCTTCCATATTTCTTGGCATAGACAAGTGAGCACCTCCAACGCTGCATCTATTTGTTGAAACATCTCAATTGATATTGCATCAATTCCTGGAGCCTTGTTTTTCACCAATGCCTTCAGAGCAGCTTGGACTTCTTCCTTCAGTACCATCGGTTCCTGATCATATGCCACCTCTTAGAATAGTTGAGCATTGACTAATTCTTTTTGATATAATGACTCTGTGTATTCCTCACATTTTCTTTTGATGCTTCCTGCATCGTTTAATATTATCCCCATAGTGGGGGCTTGCGTGTTGCTGTGATGCTGGAAGCTTTGCCACCAGTATTTAGATACCAGCAGGGTCACCCATGGAGGACAGGTTTCGGCTGAGCTTCCAGACTAAGACAGACTAGGAAGAAGGACCCGGCAGTCTACTTCTGAAAAGCATTAGCCAGTGAAAACCTTATGAATAGCAGTGAAACATTGTCTGATATAGTGCTGGAAGATGAGCCCCCCAGGTTGGAAGGCACTCGAAAGATGACTGGGGAAGAGCTGCCTCCTCAATGTAGAGTCGACCTTAATGATGTGGATGGAGTAAAGCTTGCGGGACCTTCATTCGCTGATGTGGCACGACTCAAAATGAGAAGAAACAGCTGCAAACATACATTAATAATAGGAACCTGGAATGAAGTATGAAGTATGAATCTAGGAAAATTGGAAATCGTCAAAAATGAAATGGAACGCATAAACATCGATATCCTAGGCATTAGTGAGCTGAAATGGACTGGTATTGGCCATTTTGAATCGGGCAGTCATATAGTCTACTATGCTGGGAATGACAACTTGAAGAGGAATGGTGTTGCATTCGTCGTCAGAAAGGACATTTCAAGATCTATCCTGAAGTACAATGCTGTCAGTGATAGGATAATATCCATACGCCTACAAGGAAGACCAGTTAATATGACTACTATTCAAATTTACGTACCAACCACTAGGGCCAAAGATGAAGAAATAGAAGATTTTTATCAGCTGCTGCAGTCTGAAATTGATCGAACGTGCAATCAAGATGCACTGATAATTACTGGCGATTGGAATGCAAAAGTTGGAAACAAGAAGGATCAGTAGTTGGAAAATATGGCCTTGGTGATAGAAATAATGCCCGATATCAAATGATAGAATTTTGCAAGACCAACGACTTCTTCATTGCAAATACCTTCTTTCACCAACATAAACGGCGACTATTTTTTTTTTTTTTATATACACATGGACCTCGCCAGGTGGAACACACAGAAATAAAATTGACTACATCTGTGGAAAGAGACGATGGAAAAGCTCAATATCATAGTCAGAACAAGGCCAGGGGCCGACTGTGGATCAGACCATCAATTGCTCATATGCACGTTCAAGCTGAAGCTGAAGAAAATCAGAGCAAATCCGCAAGAGCCAAAATATGACCTTGAGTATATCCCACCTGAGTTTAGAGACCATCTGAAGAATAGATTTGACACATTGAACAGTAGTGACCGAAGACCAGACGAGTTGTGGAATGACATCAAGGACATCATCCATGAAGAAAGCAAGAGGTCACTGAAAAGACAGGAAAGAAAGAAAAGCCCAAGGTGGATGTCAGAGGAGACTCTGAAACCTGCTCTTGAGCGTCGAGCAGCTGAAGCAAAAGGAAGAATTGATGAAGTAAAAGAACTGAACAGAAAATTTCAAAGGGCCTCTCGAGAAGACAAAGTAAAGTATTATAATGACATGTGCAAAGAGCTGGAGATGGAAAACCAAAAGGGAAGAACACGCTCGGAGTTTCTCAAGCTGAAAGAACTGAAGAAAAATTCATGTTGGTGAAGTATAGGGTCAGAGAAAAAGAGGAATACCCTCAATGAGATGGATTGACACAGTGGCTGCAACAATGGACTCAAGCATAACAACTATTGTGAAGATGGCACAAGGCCAGGCAGTATTTCGTTCTCTTGTACACAGGGTCACTATGAGTCAAAAGTGGCTCGACAGTACCAAAGGACAACAATGTGATGCACTCAAGGAGCACTGGTGGCACAGTGTTTAAGTGCCTGGCTGCTAACCAAAACGTCTGACGTTCAAACCTATCAGCTGCTGTGCTGGAGAAAGATGCGGCAGTCTGCTTCTGTAAAGGTGGCAGCCTTAGAAACACTATGGGCAGCTCTACTCTGTCCTGCAGGATAACTATGAGTTGAACTTCATGGCAGTGGGATTTTTTGGGGTGTGTGTGTACATTCATAACTGAAACCTCTGGCATTGCTTTTACCTGAGTTATGTGCTTCTGTTCTTCCACAGTTAGACTCTCTCAACCTCCATGACTCCTACCGTGAGCGGAGCCCAAACTCACTTCTTGAATGCATATTCTACACCAAGTATAGCAAAAATCAAACCTGTTGTTAAGTCGATTCTGACCCATAGGGACCCTATAGGACAGAGTAGATCTGCTTCTGATGGTATATTCCATACTCTTTGAGCCTATGCTTTTCTTTCATCCATTTTATTTCCTTCCTTTTCATACCTGTTGTTTATTCCCCCCACCTTTAATCATTTTGTCATAGTTTTTTTCTCTTTATTTTGTTTCCTGTTCAAAATATTTTTCTGTTATTCCAAGAGGTAAAGCCAGATACCATGCTGAACAAAGAGCCAGAAGGGTCCGTTCAAGAGTGTTTCTCAAACTTTGGGTTATGACTCATTAGTAGGTTCTGAAATCAATTTAGTGGGTTGCAACCGGCTCTTTAAAAATAAAATGAAATAGAAAACATCAGAGTGTATCATATACCATAAGGTGATTAATTTTTCATGAACCAAACATAGGAGCATACTGGCCCAGTGTAAAATTTATTTCATGCTGTGGGTCAAGGCCAAAAGTGTTTGAGAAACACTGCTATAAAACATAATTCTCGATGCCAGGCATAGATCTAGTGCCAGATTAAGGGGTCTGTCATCCAAGCAGCTGTCCTTGATGCCAATCTATACATGGTAAAACGTTTCTTGGGTAATAAAACATTACTGGCAATAGAAAAAAAAATGGAGAAAATTGCCTTTAGGAGTTTTCCGAATGAGAGTAGCGTAGGTGAGTAAGGTAGATGAATTTATGGATTGGGTGATATTGCTTAGTGCAGCAGTGGAGAGGCTAGGTCCTGCCACCAGTAATACTTCTTTCTTCTGTGTTCCTCCCCCACCTCTGCGCAGAACTCAGCTCACCCTTTCAACAAATGTTGAAGAAATGTTTAAAGAAATTTGGTTTGAAGAGATAACAAATAACTGGCCTGCTTAGTTTGCTCATATGCCTTGGCTCAAGTCTGTATGAACCTTAAACTGAGAGAATATGGTTTTGTATAAAATGTGTTTATTAGTTACGGTAGTGTCTTAGTCTGGGTTGTCTAAAGGAGCAAAACCAGTGAAATGTAGAGATAGAGAGAGAGAGAGATTTACTTTGAGGAAATGGCTCACACAATTGTGAAGAAATGGTTCACACAGTTGCGTGGGCTGGCAAGTCCCAAATCTGTGGGTCAGCTGAGGGTCTGATAACCTCTGCTGGCTCACATATTTTCAGGGGCTGATGAACCCAAAACCTGCAGGTCAGGTGACAGGCTGGAGGCCTCTGTGGACTCACGGGGTTGCGGGGTTTGGTGAATCTACAATCTACAGGTCACATGACAAGTTGGAGACCCCTTCTGGGTGACATCCCAGGAACAGGGGCCAGATGATAAGATTGCAGGATCAGAAACAGAGTGAGGTTTGCCAGAACGATCTTGTGTCTCATGGATGCAGGCCACACCCCCAAGGAAACTCCTTTTCCAACTGATTGGCTGCTCACAAAATGGGAGGTGATTCATAATGTCTGCCAAACCACTGAGAATTATAGCCTAGCCAAGTTGACACATATCATTAAACATCACAGATAGTAATCGCTACTGTAACAAGTAAACCCCCAAATTTCAGTGACTTAGCACAGTAGATTATTTCTTATCCATATAATAATCCATTGCAGATATGGGAAGGTCACTGGGTAGCTTTCCTCTAAAAGGTGATTCAGGAACCCAGATTTCTTCTGAGCCGTGGCTCTACCATCCCACAGGACTTTCAGAGTCTTCTCCATCCAGCCTTAGGATGGGGAAAGAGAGACTGGAGAAGACACATCCACATATTAAAAACTCCTGTCGAAGTGATACCCATCTCCATGCTCTTTTGCAGTGTGGCTGGGCTGTGTTGATCATTGGTGAATCTATACAGTTTGGGGCAATAAAAATAGGCTCTTATTTTCTGTGTTACTAAAGTAGTGATTTGGGCATTCACACACTCAACTGCGTATTACTTTTAGTTGAAATGAATGTAGTTAGCAAGTATGATGTATATAAGATTAAAAAAAAAAAAAAACCCGTCCCCGTCGAGTTGATTCTGACTCACAGCGACCCTAGAGGACAGAGCAGAACTACCCCATAGAGTTTCCAAGGAGCGCCTGATGGATTCCAACTGCCTTTTGGTTAGCAGCCATAGCACTTAACCACTACAGCACCGGGCAATATAAGATAATAAATCCTAAATTGTAGGCGGCCACCTTGTTTATTCAGGTGCTGATTTCTGTTTGGTTGCCCAGACAGCACGTTTTGCATTAAATGATTTGTGAGATTTGGATCCAGTGAAATGGCTTTAAGATTTGATTAAACAGGAAGCTTGAAAAGGTTTAAACAGTGAGCCAGTAATATTGAAAACATTACAATCTGGTTTAGATAAACAATCATGTGAATGAATTGGCTATAAACATATTTATTTTGCCAAGAAAGCACTTGCTTAGAAATTATTCTTGTGATTTTTATTTAGACTTCTGAATATCACAATAGTTCATAATTATGGATGACAGTTGTTGGCAAATGCATTATTGCTTTATCAGAATTCCTGCCCAATATCTGTATAGGATTATTATTTTATTATCATTTTAGTTTTTTCTTCTCTGATGATCAGAATAAAATACTGAAGTCTAGAATCTTCTATTAGCAATCAAAGTTTTCTTCAAGGTATCTATCAACAGTGTGACTATGGAAAATTGTATTGCCTATGTCTGAAATGTAATGTGCAAATATCTTCAAAATAATGAATGCAGGAGATTTGAATTACGACTAATAAAATGACTCTGCCTTCATTTAAATGATTCTGACACTATGTTTATATAATGAATTACCCTTTCCTTCTTTCTCTTTTGTTTCCTGCTCTAGTTTAGTTGAGTACGTTAATTAAGTGCTGATATTAAATTCAATGGAGTATACAGGAAAAGAAAAAAAAGGAATAGCGTCCACACTGTTGATTAAATGGCAAGGTAGAACGCTGGCCATGACATTTAATTGGAAACATAGGAGCTGTTGGTTTCTTTGTATACTCTGGCCATCTGAATGTCCTGAATGTTGATTTGTTTCTAACAAATGACCAAAGAAAATAGGAAAATGGTGACATGGGAAAAATAGCATTTGCTCATTTAAAAAATAATTGATAAATAACCATTATGTAGTCATTAATTTACATCAGTGTTTTGCAAAATATGTTCCACTGAAATATTAATCCTGTGAAAAACTCCACATTAAAGGGTTCCAGAAGCATATAAGTTAGGGAAGCACTGAATACGCTCCCACAGATAGTCATCTCACAGATTATCATATTAAGGGCTTTGAGGAATCCTTTAGTTAAGAAACCTACTTGACTTTCTTTTAACTGGGAGATCTTAATTCATTTTACACAACTATTTTTTTTTAATCCCTGGGTCTCTGTCCATATCCTTTTTTCTTATAAGGAAGAGGTGAAAAATAATGCTTAGGATTTTTTAAAGAACAGCTCTATTTTTGTTGTCAAAACCCAAGGTAATGTTGTGGAACTATGCACACATGGTGGTTGCACAACCTTGTGAAGGCACTAAATGCCAGTGAATTGTTCACATTAAAATGACCAATTTTATGTTATGTAAATTTTACCTAAATTAAATTTTAAAAAGCTAACTATCATTTGGTAAACACTTAAATGCCCATTAGCTCCTCTTGTTAAATATGAGGAACATTTTTTTTAAAGGTAGGATTATTCTGCTTACCATTTTAAGATTTGGAGCCCTGGCGGCACAGTGGTTAAGAGCTTGGCTGCTAACCAAAAGGTCAGTAGTTCAAACCCACCAGCTGCTCCTTGGAAACCCTATCAGGTAGTTGCATTCTGTCCTATAGGGCCATTATGAGTCAGAATTGACTCGATGGCAGAGGGTTTGGTTTTTAGTTTAAAAGTGTCATCAGTAGTGATATAAAAAACAAAGCCAAACCTATTGCCATTGAGTCAGTTCCAACTCATGGCTACCCCATGTATGTCAAGAGTAGAGCTGTGTCCCATAGGGTTTCTGATGGCTGATTTTTTCAGAAGTAGATTGCCAGACCTTTCTTCCAAAGCACCTCTGGTGGATTTGAACCACCAACCTTTTGGTTAGTAATTGAGTACTTGATCATTTGGCCCACCCAGGGACTCCATAGCAATATTATATACCTCGAAGTTGGTATATCATATAATGATAAACCAAACATCAGTCAGTTCCATCTCATGGCAGCTACACATGTATGTCAGAGTAGAACTGTGCTCCATAGGGTTTTGTTGTTGTTGTCGAGAATATACACAGCAAAAAAAAAAAACATCAATTCAAGTGTTTCTACATGTACAATTCAGTGACATTGATTACGTTCTTGGAGTTGTACAGCCATTCTCACCCTCCTTTCCTGAGATGTTCCTCCCCCCGTAACATAAACTCGCTGCCCCTTAAGTTTCCTATCTGATCTTTGGAATTGCTGTTGTCATTTTGATCCCGTATAGATAGATCTTGAAAGAGCACAATGCTCAAGGCAGGCATTCTTCACTAGTTAAGCTAAACTATTATTTGGTTTTAAGAAAACTTCAAGGGATATTTTTGGTTTAAGGTTTAAAGATTATCTCAGGCCAGTAGTTTCAGGGGTTCATCCAGTCTCCATGGCTCCTGGAAATCTGGAGTCCATGAGAACTTAAAATTGGTTCTGCATTTCTCCCCTTTTGATCAGGATTCTTCTATAGAATCTTTGATCAAAATGTTTAGTAATGGTAACCAGGCACCATCCAGTATGCTGAGTGAAATAAGTCAATCACAAAAGCACAAATATTGTATGACCTTACTTATATAAAAAGACAAGAAAAGGCAAATGTATAGAGACCAAAGTTTATTAGTGGCTACGAGGGGCAGGAGGGAAGGGGAAAAGGGGTTAACGGCGATGAAAAAATCACAGTGATTAAGGGGAGGGTTGCACGGCTGATTATTGCAATTACTCTCAATAAGATGTGTACCCGTAAAAAGTTGAATTGGCAAAAGTTGTGTGATAGATTACTTACAATGACAAAAAAAGAAAAAGTAGCTGCTGAGGTTGCCTATGTACAAGCAAACACCTCATGGTATTTGGTTCCTTGGTTTGGAGGTTTAGGATCATGATTTCTTGGGACATCTCAGTTAATTGGCCTAATAACATGTTTAGTGTTTCTACTCTACCTTCTAATTCATTGCACAGTGCTTGGAGCCTTAAAAGCTTGCAAGTGACAATCCAAGGCACAATAATTGGTCTCTATTCACCGGGAACAACAGAGGAAAAAGAAGAGTCAAGAATAGGAGGAGGATATGGACTGTGTGGCTAATCGCTTCCATGAACAACTGCCCCCTTTGCCATGACTCCGTGGAGTTTTAAATGGCTGATTTTGGGGAAGTAGATCTTCAGGCCTTTCTTCTGAGGCATCTCTGAGTGGATAGAACACAGGTTATATATGGATATTTGCTTATGTGTAGCTATACATATTTTCAAATGACCTGATTTGCAGTAACATGTAAAATCATTTAAAATTATATTATCAGCATACTTTCAAAAAAGTCTAGTAGAAATGTAAAGTGATATAAATACTGTGTTACTCTTGATTTGTAGCAATTTAAGCAAAATGAATGATTTGATAGAAGACACTTAGGAGAATTCAAACCTCAAGATTTTGTTGTGAATGTTAAAAAATGCAGACCGCTTTCACATTTTAGGATTTTTTTGTTCTTGTTCTGATACCTCTGGCACTTCCTTTAGAGTTTTCTTCCCTGCCTCCTCTTGTTTTCTCTATATCTTAACATTGGAGTGGCTCAGGACTCAGTCCCTGAACTCATTCTCATCTTTAGCTGTACTGACACCCTTGGGAATCTCCTCCAGTCTCATGGCTCTAAGTATCTTTTTGTTGGGATACATAATTTTTATCTCCCGACCAGACTTCTCCCCTGAACTCCAGACTTGTATAGCCAACTTGACCAGTCATCTCTAATTAGATGTCTAATGGATATCTCTTCATTTTATATATCCTAAATCAAACTTCTCTTTCTCCCAAATCCTGCATCATCAAGTCTTCACTTCTCAGTTAATAGCTCATCAGTCTTTCTAGTTTCTCAGGATAAAACCTTGGAGTCACCTTGATTGAGCTCTCTCTCTCATATTTCAGGAAAGCTGCCGCTTGAGGACCTTTGCACTGGCTGGTATTTCTACCTGGACTGCTCTTCCCCTTGAGTTCTCTCCACCCCCCGCCCCACCAACCTGCCTCCTTCTTCAAGTCTTTGCTCATGTGTCACTTTCTCATTGAGAGGCGCACCAACTACACCATTTAAAATTGTAACTGCTCAGCACCACTGACCTCCTCCCCTACTCTATTTTTTCCCTAACACTTACCACCATCTAACACATTATAAAAGTTACTTGCTAAAAGTGTTCATTTGTAACTGCCTCCCCCTGCACCAGAATGTTAACTAACTTCTCAAGGACAGAGATTTTTTGTCTATTTTGTTCACTTATATCTATAATGCCAGAAACAGTGACCAACACGTGGTTAGCCCTCAATAAATATTTGTTCACTGATGGATGAACCTGGAAAACATTATGCTGAGTGAAATAAACCAGACACAAAAGGACAAATATTGTATGATTCCACCTATATGAAATATCTGGAATAGACAAATGCATAGAGACAAAACTTTATTAGTGATTATAGGTGGCTGGGGGGTGGGGGTGGGAGTGGGAATGGGGAGTTACTACTTAATGGGTACAGAGTTTCTGTTTGGGGCGATGAAAAAGTTTGGAAATAAAGAGTGGTGATGATGGTATGACATTATGAATATAATTAATATCACTTAATTCTATATTTAAAAATGGTTAAAATGGCAAATGTTATATACGTGTGTATATATACATATATGCATATATACACACACATATATATAAACCCGTTGCCGTCAAGTCGATTCTGACTCATAGCGACCATGTCAACTAATAGTCTCCATGATTTTTAGTGACCGTAAAAATGGCTCTTCATGTTTAGAAGTCATTAATATGAATTATGGATTGAATTGTATCCCCTAAAAATATGTGTTGTAAAACCTAACCTCTATGCCTGTGGTTATAATCTCATTTGGGAATGGATTGTCTTTGTTATGTTAATGAGACAGGACTAGTGTAGGGTGTGTCTTAAATCAATCTCTTTTGAGATGTAAAAGATATTAAACAAGCAAACCCAAGAAGCAAAGATGCCAAGCCACACGGAGTTTGCCTAGGAGCAGAAGCTAAAAGAGACAGAGGACTTTTCCTCCAGAGCCTACAGAGAGAGAAAGCCTTCTCCATAGAGCTGGACCGATGACCAACACCATGATAAACGGAGAAAAGACTGAAATTGTCAAGGATTTCATTTTACTTGGTTCCACAATCAATAGCCATGGAAGCAGCAGTCAAGAAATCAAAAGACACATTGCATTGAGTATATCTGCTGCAAAGGACCTCTTTAAAGTGTTGAAGAGCAAAGATGTCCCCTTGAAGACTAAGCTGTGCCTGACCCAAGCCATGGTATTTTGAATCTCATCACATGCATGTGAAAGCTGGATAATGAATAAGGAAGACCGAAGAAGAGTTGATGCCTTTGAATTGTGTTAGTGAAGAATATTGACTATACCATGGACTGCCAGAAGCAGGAACAAATCTGTCTTAGAAGAAATACAACCAGAACGCTCCTTAGAAGCAAGGATGGTGAGACTGCGTCTTACCTACTTTGGACATGTTGTCAGGAGGGATCAGTTCCTGGAGAAGGACACCATACTTGGCAGAGTACAGGGTCAGCAGAAAAGGGGAAGACCCTCAACGAGGTGGATTGACACAGTGGCTGCAACAATGAGCTCAAGCATAACAACGATTGTAAAGATGGCTCAGGACTGGGCAGTGTTTTGTTTTGTTGTGCATAGGGTCACTATGAGTCGGAACCGACTTGACGGCACCTAACAACAACAACAACAAGATAGAGCTGTCACCCTGAATTCAGACTTCTAGCTTCCTGAACTGTGAGGAAATAAATTTGTTTGTTAAAACCACACATGTGCAGTATTTCTGTTAGAGTAGCACTAGGTAATTAAGACAATACTAAGTATTCTAAAACACAAGTACGCACTCATACATATAAAATATTTCCTTTAATAGAATGTATAATATGTGTTTCTTGAGTAGAACAACATGTAAAATTTTAAACAATCACCAAGGAGCTTTTCTTGTACTGCATGCCCTCTCCACCCACAGCCGCCTCCAACTCATATTAACTGTCAAATTGTTATTTTTATGACTTACTGAAAATATTTGCAGTTTGTATACCTTCCTTACTAAGGAGCCAGCACAGTCTTTGATTTCTAGATTTTCTTTTCTAAACATCTCCCCTATCCAGCTTCAAAACGAGAGTCTAAGGTATTATATATGAAAAGGTTTTTGTTATGGTAACATTTGTCATGCATATTTCTCATTGAGTTTTTTAAAAGTTCTCTTGGCTTTCTCTGTCTTATCAGTATTAACTTGTTTCTAAAAGGAGATAGTTTACAACACAGCAAATAAAGTAGTATTTGTGTACGGTTAGTACAAATTAATCTTGCTATAAAAACTTCAATTTCAGAATTTGGGGATTAAATTATCTTTTTATTGTTTAATAAATACTTTTTATTTACTTTTTTTGTACTTTAGATGCAAGTTTACAGAACCAACTAGTTGCTCAGTACAGATATTGTTTTGTGACATTGGTTAACAACCCCACGACATGTCAACACTCTCCCTTCTCAACCTTGGTTCCCTATTTCCAGCTTTCCTGTTGCCTCCTGCTTTCTAGTCCTTGCCCCTGGGCTGGTGTGCCCCTTTAGTCTCGTTTTGTTTTATGGGCCAGTCCAATCTTTGGCTGAAGGGTGAACCTCAGGAGTGACTTCATTTCTGAGCTGAAAGGGTGTCCAGGGGCCATACTCTAGGGGTTTCTCCAGTCTCTGTCAGGCCAGCAAGTCTGATCTTTCTTTTTGAGTTAGAATTTTGTTCTACATTTTTCTCCAGCTCTGTCCTGGACCCTCTATGGTGATCCCTGTCAGAGCAGTCAGTGATGGTAGCCAGGTACCTTCTAGTTGTACTGGACTCAGTCTGGTTGAGGCTGTGGTAGTCCTTTGGACTAATCTTTCCCTTGTTTCTTTAGTTTTCTTCATTCTTTCTTGCTCCCGAAGGGGTGAGACCAGTGGAGTACCTAGATGGCCACTGATAGGTTTTAAGACCCCAGACGCTACTCACCAAAGTAGAATGTAGAACATTTTCTTTATAAACTATGTTTTGCCAATTGAGCTAGATGTTTCCTGAGGCCATGGTCCCCACAACCCTCAGCCCAGTAATTCGGTCCCTCAGGGAGCTTGGATGTGTCTGTGGAGCTTCCATTACCTTGCTTTGTATAAGTTGTGCTGGCTTCTCCAGTATTGTGCACTGTCTTACCCTTCACCAAAGTTACTGCTTATCTGTTGTCTATTTAGAGTTTTTCCATGCCCACAGCTCCCCTCCCTCGTAACCTTCAAAGATTATTTATTTTTATGTGTAAACCTTTTCATGAGTTTTTACAGTAGTGGTCTCAAACAATATTTATCCTTTTGTGATTGACTTATTTCACTCAGCATAATGCCCACCAGATTCATCTATGTTATGAGATGCTTCACAGATTCATCGTTGTTCTTTATTGTTGTGTAATAATCCATTGTGTGTATGTACCACAGTTTATCCATTCATTTGTTGATGGGCATCTAGGTTTTGTCCATCTTTTTGCTATTGTGAACAGTGCTGCAGTGAACATGTGTGTGCATATGCCTTATTTGTGTGATGACTCTTATTTTTCTAGGATACATTCCTAGGAGTGGAATTGCTGGATCATATGGTATTTCTATTTCTAGCTTTCTAATGTAGCGCCATATCATTTTCCAGAATGGTTGTATCATATTGCATTCCCACCAGCAGTGCATAAGAGTTCCGATTTCTCTGCAGCCTCTCCAACATTTGTCATTTCCTGTTTTTTTGATTCATGCCAGTAATGCCGGGGGTGAGATGGTATCTCATTGTGGTTTTTTTTTTCAGTAATTTTTATTGTGCTTTAAGTGAAAGTTTACAAATCAAGTCAGTCTCTCACACAAAAACCTATATACACCTTGCTACACACTCCCAATTACTCTCCCCCTAATTCATTGTGGTTTTGATTTGCATTTCTCCAATGGCTAGTGATCTTGAGCATTTCCTCATGTGTGTCTTGGCCACTTGAATGTCTTCGTTGGTGATGTGTCTGTTCATTTCCTTTGTCCATTTTTTAACGGGATTATTTGTCCTTTTTGTTGTAGAGGTGTTGGATTTTCTTTCAGATTTTAGAGATTAGACCTTTTCTGATTTGTAGTAGCCAAAATTTTTTTCCCAGCCTGTAGGTTCTCTTTTTACTGTTTTGATGAAGTCTTTTGCTGAGCATAAGTGTTTAATTTTTAGAAGATCCCAGTAACCTGGCTTATCTTTTAGAGTTTGTGTGCTGTTGGTTGTGGTTTGTATCCTGTTAATGCCGTGCATTAGGGCCTCTAGTGTTGATCTTATTTTTTCTTCTGTGAACTTCATAGTTTTTGGCTTTATATTTAAGTCTTTGATCTATTTTGAGTTAGTTTTTTATTATGGTGTGAGCTATTGGTCCTGTTTCATTTTTTTGCAGATGGACATCCAGTTTTGCCAATACCATTTGTTAAAAAGGCTGTCTTTTTCCCATTTGATGGACTTTGAGCCCATGCCAAAGATCAGGTTACCATAGGTGGATGGTTTTACATCTGGCTTCTCAATTCTGTTCCATTGGTCAATGTATGTGTCGTTGTACCAGCACCAGGCTGTTTTGACTACTGTAGCTGTATAGTCGGTTCTGAGGTCAGGTAGTGTGATTCCTCCTACTTTATTCTTCTTCAGTAGTGCTTTATTTACCTGGGGCTTCTTCCCTTTCCATATAAAGTTAGTGATAAGTTTTTCCATCTCTTTAAAGAATGTTGTTGGTATTTGGATCAGAATTGCATTGTATTTGTAAATCGTTTTGGGTAGAATTGTCATTTTTACAATGTTGAGTCTATTTACCTCTTTTGGTTTCTTGCAGTAGTGTTTTGTGGTTTTCTTTGTATAGGTCCTTTACATCCCTGGTTAGATTTATTCCTAAGTATTTGATTTTTTTAGGGGCTCTTATAAATGGTATTGTTTTTGTGATTTCCTTTTCATTGTTCTCTTTATTGGCGTGTAGGAATCCAACTGATTTTCGTATGTTTATCTTGTATCTTGCTACTCTGCTGAATCTATTAGTTCCAGTAGCTTTCTCATGGAGTCTTTTGGGTTTTCTATGTATAGTATCATATCATCCTCAGATAGGGACAGTTTAACTTCTTCATTACAAATATGGATGCCCTTTATTTCTTGTCCTTGCCTTATTGCTCTAGCTAGAACTTCCAGCACAATTTAATTAGGAATGATGATAAAGGGCATCTTTGTTTTGTTCCTGTTCTGAAGGGAAATGTTTTCAGCCTCTCTCCATTAAGAATGATGTTGGTCATTGGTTTTGCATTCACCAACAAAAACCAAACCCTCTGCCATCAAGTGGATTCTGACTCATAGCGACCCTATAGGACAGAGTAGAACCGCCCCATGGAGTTTCCAAGGAGCGCCTGGCGGATTCGAACTGCTGACCTCTTGGTTAGCAGCCGTAGCACTTAACCACTATGCCACCAGGGTATCCTTAGTATAATCGGAACAATAAAAATTTCTGAGGAAACCCTGGTGGGATAGTGGTTAAGTGCTACGGCTGCTAACCAAGAGGTCAGCAGTTCGAATCTGCCAGGTGCTCCTTGGAAGCTCTATGGGGCGGTTCTACTCTGTCCTATAGGGTCGCTATGAGTCAGAATCCACTTGATGGCAGAGGGTTTTGGGTTTTGCATAGATGCACTGGGAGCAGAGCAAGTCCTTTGGACCCAGGGTCCCTACGCCTGAGAAGCTCCTCAACCATGGGAAGATTAAGGACAAGGACCTTCCTCCAGAGCCGACAGAGAAAGACTTCCCCTGGTGCTGACCCCCTGAATTTGGACTTTTAGCCTACGTTACTGTGAGAAAATAAACATCTCTTAGTTAAAACCATCTACTTGTGGTATTTCTGTTATAACGTCGCTAGATGACTAAGACAATATTTTTCTGTCATACTTGTCTTAGAAAAAGAGATTGCATGTATGCTGGACAGAGTGCAGCTTTTAGAGTCATAGAAACCTGGATTCAAATTCTGCCTCAGCCACTAACATTTTTTTTTATTATTTTGTTGTTGGTTGTTGAGAGTATACACAGCAAAACATACTAATTCAACAGGTCCTACATGTACCATTCAGTGACATTGATGACATTTTTCAAGTTGTGCAACGATTCTCACCCTTCTTTTCTGAGTTGTTCCTCCTCCATTAACATAAACTTACTGCCCCCTAAGTTTCCTATCAAATATTTTGGGTTGCTGTTATCAATTTGATCCCACTCAGAAAGTTCTTGAAAGACCATAATACTCCAGGCAGACAGTTTTTACTAGTTAAGCTAAACTATTGTTTGGTTTTAAGGAGACTTCAGGGGGTTTTGTATAGAGAACAAAGTTTAGAGGTAGTTACCAGAGACAAAAGGGAGAGGGAAAAGAGGGGGTTAACAGTGATGAAAATATCACATTGATTAAGGGTGGGCTTGTATAGAGTGTGAGAAAAAGAGATGGGTGTCTTCTAGGTGATTCTTAGGTTTCTTGCTTATCTACTGAATAGACTGTGGTGCGTTTTACTGAGAGGCCCAGGTATGGGGAGGTTCATTCAGTCACAAGTCTGTGTGCTGCTGTGTGCCAGGAACTGTGCTAGGTGTTGGAGATTCCGAGATGAATAAATTATTGTCCTTACCCTTAAGAGGCTTACAATCTAGTGAGGGAGAGGGTCCAGACAGTCATCAGGTAGTTACAATGTAACAATGGGCTAAATGCTTTGGTAGAGGTATACCAAGCATGCTGTGGAAGCCCAGATGAGAGGAATTTCATAGAGACTGGCCAGAGTTGGAGAACTGCTGGGGGAGGCCAAAGAGCACCAGGGAGTTGGGTTATCCCTGATTCGGTATGCACTCATTTGTCAGACCTGCCAGTAGACATTAAGCCTTGAAAGGAAGAAGACAAGTTTTTCCCCTTCCTCATCTTGACCCTCTCTTAGTACAATAAGCAACCAGGCCGTGTATCCCATGCCTGTGAGTCAAGAGGCAATGCCTCGAGTCACTGACTGAGATTTGTTAATTTATGGCAGAACTGTTCACATGTTCCTCTCCCTTTACCGGAGATAATAGGTTCCTGAAAAGTGATGTGTAAATCACATTTGGGTAAATTAAATCTTTCTTTAAACATACTGAGTAGTTTGCTATTTACTTCTGTAATATAAATCATCATTCTCTAGTCTTTCACCATATGCTGTTGATTTATAAGAAAACATTTGCCATTTCAATTATTTTTACATATACAATTCAGTGACATTCATCTCTTGATAGATGCTTAGATTGTTTCCACCTTTCGTCTGTTATGAATAATGCTACAGTGAACATTCGTATAAAAATAGCTGTTTGTGTCCCTGCTCCCTACTAGGAGTGGAATTGCTTGGTCATAGGGTAATTCTATGTTTAACTTTTTGAGGAATCCCCAAACTGTTTTCCACAATGACTGCAACATTTTTCAATCTCACCAGCAATGGATGAGGGTTCCAATTTCTTTACATATGCATCGACACTTGTTATTTTCCATTTTTCTGATCATTGCAGTTCTCATGGAGGTGTAGTGGTGTCTTATTGTGGTTTTGATTTGCAACTCCCTCATGCGGAAAGACATTGAGCATCTTTTCATGTGCTTATTGGCCATTTGCATATCTTCTTTGGGGAAATGTATGTTTGAATCTGTGGAGTGATTAATTACTTTTGTGTGTGGCCTTTCTAGCCATGGTCTTGTAGCTCCCACTCAGGTGATTGATAAGGTAATTGTAGCCTGCTAAGGGGATTGGTCAGTTTTGCCTTAAAAGAGAGCCAATTCCAGAGCAGGAAGGAGGATCCCATCACCACCAAGGAAGAAGAGACGTGGCAGCAGGAAACAGGTGCATTGGGCTTGCGGCCCAAGGTGAGAGAAAACTGAGTGCCTTTGGGCAGAGACTGAGGGCCAGGGAGAGGCATGCCTGCAAGCAAGGTTGGGAAGAGGCTATCCTGTTAGAATAACTGTTATCTTGAGTGTTCTTGAGCCTGAATTGTAACTGTTACTTCCCTAATAAACTCCATAATTGTGAGTATGGTCTGTGAGTTCTGTGAGGCCATCGCAATGAGTTATAGAACCATCGCAGAGAAGTAGAGAGTGCTGTGGGAGGAACGGTTGGTGTCAGAATAAGTAAGGATGGCAGAAAGAGGAGGCAAGTCTGGCCTCCATCTCTGGAATTAGCCTTGTGCTGTGATCTTGGTTCCCCTTCCCCCTTGTGGGGTTGGAGGAGGTTAGACACCTCCCCCAGCTGTTTTTATACAGCCTTTCAGCTAGTTGTCCAGCACTTAACCGTTTGTACTACCCAAGGGTCCTACCTGTCATGTAAAGTGAGTACTTAATAAATGTTAATGCCTTGTATGCTCTATTAGACAGTTTTAACATTACTAAATAAGAAAGGGTGAACAGTGGGAGAGAAAAATGAAAACTTAAAAGGTAGAGAACTTATCAAATATAATAATTATTCTTGTAATGGATTGAATTGTGTCCCATAAAAATGTTTTTTAAATCCTAACCCTCATACCTGTGGATAAGGAACTCTGGTTGCACAATGGTTTAGTGCTCCGCTGCTAACTAAAAAAGTCAGCAGATCAAACCCACATAGCAGTTCTGTGGGAGAAAAGACCAGGTGATCTGATCCCTTAAAAGTTGTTCTTGTTGTTAGATGCAGTCAAGTGAGTTCCCACTAATAGCAACCCTATGTACAACAGAATGAAACACTGCCCAATCCTGTGCCGTTATTACTATGTTTGAGCCCATTGTTGCTGCTGTGTCAGTCTATCTTGTTGAGGGTCTTCCTCTTTTTCTCTGACCATCTACTTTACCAAGCATGATGTTCTTTTCCAGGGGCTGATCCCTCCTAATAATATGTCCAAAGTACTTGAGTTCTACCCTGTCATATAGGGTCACTAAGAGCTGGAATGGACTGGAAGAGGGCACACAACAACATACTTACGAATATAATCCTATTTGGAAATAGGGTTTTCTTTGTTATGTTAATGAGGCTATATCACTCTAGGGTGTGTTTTAAGCCAATCACTTTGAGATATAAAGAGCAGATTTGGCACAAATAATGAAGCACAAATAAGGGAAGATAGATGCCGTAACACGTGAAGATCACAAAGGGATTGGGGAACAGAACCTTAAAGGAGACAAGGACCTTTCCCCAGAGCCAACAGAGAAAGAAAGCCTTCCCTTAGAGGCAAAAACAAACAAACAAACAAACCCATTGCTGTCCAGTTGATTCTGACTCACAGTGACCCTGTAGGACAGAGTAGCACTGCCCCATAGGATTTCCAAGGAGCAGCTGGTGGATTCGACCTGGTGACCTTTTGGTTAGCAGCTGAAGTCTTAACCACTGAGCCACCAGGGCTCCTCCTCTAGGGCTGATGCCCTGAATTCAGACTTCTAACCTCTAAAACTGTGAGAAAATAAATTTCTGTTCATTGATGCCACCCATTTGTCATATTTTCTTTTATAGCAGCACTAGATGGCTAAGATAATTTTTATTTAACATAGTAATGTCTCATCGATTTGAGATACTAAACTATCCAAAGAGTGAAGTCTCTGCTACATGGACAAGCCCATTATCTGAGTCCTACACTTCTGCAAAATATTTTACGAGATAGGTAATATAGACTTGTAACTAAGAAACTGTTTAAATTACCAAACCCTTTACCTTGCCCAACATGTTTAATCATCAGAGCATTATCTGCTCCTAATTGGAATCAGCCATACAGTATATAGGGCTCATTGACCTGCCTGCAAATAAGAATCTTAGGGGAATGTGTGTCTTTATAAATAGGTATCAGTTAATTTTAACAACTTTTTTTTATGCATACCTTTTATATGCTCCCAAAATGGAATGTGTAGTATATATGAACACTAAAGGTGAACATTAGCTATTGTCTAGAGGAGGAAAGGCCAGTTAGCAAGTTGATTGATTGTGGTCTTATTGCAAAGATTTAAGATTTGTTTTCAACACATCTTGCCTTGATGAAATTCACTATTAGTCATGGGTAAGTGGCAATGTGCTAGAGTCTATACCATGCTTTTTGAACTTCATACAACTTGCTTTCTCTTTTTTTCCTTTATTTTGAAATCAGATGGTTATATAACTTTTTTAGAATTATAAAAGTAGTCTTACTCTGTTTTCTTAGATGATAATCTTTAATTATGGCTTTATAATAAGATGCATGCTCATTTTATTATTTGTTTTACTAAATAGAGACAGTACTGTACATACACATGTTGTTTTTGCTTTAATTCCATATCTGAGGATTATGAGATACCCATTTTAGAAAATAAAGTAACATGAAATATCTTAAGATCCCATTACTATAAGGGAAACAAATAGATAAGAAAGTAACTGAACTGAACAATTAGGATGTACAATACCTAAGAAGGAGCCCTGGTGGCTCAGTTTTTAAGCGCTTGCCTGCTAACCAAAAGCTTGGAGGTTCAAATCCACCAGCTCGTCTGCGGGAGAAAGATATGGCAGTCTGATTACAGCCTTGGAAACCCTATGGGACAGTTTTTCTCTGTCCTATGGGATCACTATGAGTCAGAATCAACTCTACTGCAGTGGGTTCATGAGTTTATAAAGCCTAGAGGAGCCCCTGGGGGGTGCAGTTAATGCACTCAACTGCTAACTGAAATGTTGGAGGATCAGGTCCACCCACAGATGTCTTTGAAGAAAAGCCTGGTGATCTAATTCTGAGAAAATAGCCATTCGAAATCCCTATGGAGCATGGTTCTACTCTGACACGTATAAAGTCGCCAGGTGTCGGAATCCACTCCATGGCAACTGGTTTGGTTAATAGGACCTAAAGTTTTAAGATTCTGTTTTTTTTTCCTTTCCCTTTTTTTTTTTTAAACAAAAGAGCACAAGTCACTTAAAGTGAATATAATCATATTCAACCCTCTCAACTGAAGTTACCAAAACAAACAACAACAAAACAAAACAAAACACACACAAAAAAACCTTAAAATAACAAATGCTTGACCCTATAAGAAAATTCTAAATAAAACCTCAATTCATGAAAACGGCTTTAGTTTTCTGATGTTCAGCTTAACAGTTCAATTCAATAAACATTTACTCTGAGAAGTCTACCATAGCTTTATAATCAAATAGACTTGGGTTTGGTTTCCTGTACTACAATTTACTGTCGGAGCTTGAGCGAGTTACTCAAGCACTTGGTTTCTTCAACTGTACAGTGGGGTTCTTCTAACCTGCTCTGCAAGAGGATTCAATAAGAAAGTGTGTGTGTGCGCACCTGGCTATGGTAAAAGCACTCGATAAATGGTAACTACTAATACAAACTGTGTGTCAGACTCTATATGTTGGCTGTATAAAGATAAATAAGACATTAACTGGTATTGACCTTTGGGCAAACCATAAGAAGAGTTAAGTATTGAGACAAGACTATAATGTAGCTGATTGTAAAATAACACATACCAATAGGCCACATTACTTAGTTGTCTATACTGCACATAATATAGGAGATACATACTATACAAGCTTTGTCTCATGAACTTCATGTGTGTAAATGTTCAAGAATGTATGAATTTTCCAACCATGATATCAAATTCCTGGTGAGGTATAAGTTGGCCGTGGTTTTACTTTACAAAATATGTTAGTTATAAAATGTATTTTTGGGAAATTCATTACACCTTTAACATCTTTCAAGTGAGAACAACATTTAAAAAAAGGAAAATTTGCTCTAAAGTGACTCACTTAAAAATAAAACTGACATTTTAGAAAACAGGTGTTTTTTCTTTGTTGTTGTTGCTCAGAAGCCTTGCATGACAAACTTGCATGAGGCCAAAAGAGCATGCCTCAAGCATCTACAGGTTTGTTGGTCAATCCCGATAGATTGCTTTGTAATTATAAAAGAAAGAGCCCTCCAGAATGAAGTCAAATGGGTAATAAATCTCAAGAATACACTGTGGTTTATTTTCTTGTGGAGTATATTTACTTTAACAAAGGATACTTCAACACACAGAGTAATGTTGCAGTTATCTCATTGAGAATTATGTATTAATTTCTCAGAAGGGAAAAACTTTTGGGGTGTACCATAGGCCCTGATCCTTCATGAGTTAAATGATATTATCTTTATAGTAGATTAAATGGTAAATGAGCAAAAGATCGATGTTTTCCACGTCTACTTCCCTCCTGTGTCTGTCAGCTTATAGGGCTACAAGATTACCATTAGAATAATGGCAAGTCCTTCTTATGTGAAATTTGCAAAAAAATTAGTTTTCTATTTAATTTATCATTTTATCCAGAAAGAGTTGTCAACTAGCAACTCATGTTTGTCTAATTCTGATCAGAGCTCATAATTGTGACCCACCCCCCGCCCCAAGACTCAGCAAGGTTCTTATGAATGAGAAGATTCATTTATGTTCATTGTAATAATGAAGCGTGGACTCTATTTTGATCTATTCTTTAGCAATCTGTCATTCCTGAATAGTATATTAGGTGTGATTATAAGTAGTGTGACTAGTCTTCTTGGTTGGCTTTTAAAATGGTTCTGAAGGCAACTGCAAAAGAAGACTTAAAAAAAAGTCTTCACCACCAACTAACATTGTAAGAATATGTGTCTACTTCCCATAACTACTGTAGTAAAAGGTCACCTTTAGTATTTACTCCATGCACAGCTGAGAGGTTACAGAGATGAGGAAGTCTTGGCCCTGTCCTCGAGGATATTAGAGTCTAGTGGAGGAGAATAACAAGTCAACAGGCATTTATAGTACAGTTGGAAAGGAAACACAAGTTTCCTGAGGACGGAGACACAAGTGCTGGAGGAGCCCAGAGAAGGGGCAGATAGCCCGGTTAGAGAAGCCTTTATAAATTGGTATAAAAACATACATTTGGATACATGATTTCTGAGATATCCATGTCACATTATTTTACAATATTTGTTTTTTGAAGTTACGTTTTGACATCCACCCTAGTGTCAAAACCCTTCGCTAAACATTCAAGATGAAAAAGAGTTACAGAATTTTTTTTTTCTATTTCAAGGTATTCATGCACCCAGGCTCAGAAGGAAAGTTGAGGAGGTTTATTTGGCCTCTCCGTTATGATACCCTAGAGCCAAGCTAACTGGCTTGTTATAAGATGAATAATAAATCAAGAAAATAGTTTCTAGATGGGACAAAGGTACTCATCGTTATGTGATTATTAAGTGCTTATTTTTCTCTCATAAACTGCTGCCATAGTAAACATTCAAAGGTGTTTCTCATTTTTGTGGTGATATTAATCATGGATTCAATCATACTAATCAGCAATCAAATATTTAATATATGTTTTCTTAGCAAAACTCATAACCCCATCTTCTTTTTTCCTGTTGATTTCTTTTCTTTGGGATGGCTATTCTTTTTGGACAGTGAAATAAACAACAATAAGGAGGATGGGAATTAGACCATGTTGCAAGTTATGATAAACTTGGGATACGAAGATAAAAGGCATCCAGGGACAGTTACACTGAAGACAGAGTTGAGGAGGATATTCTTCCTCTCTGCCCTGGGCCAATAGGTCCAACTGAACTAATTCATCTGGCAAGCTATTTAAAAAATGCCATGTTGTGTAAAACAAATTCAAAGGAAAACTGTGTTACCTGAAAGCATGCCATAGATAAGAATATATTTTACATAGCAGACATTGACTCCAAAGAAGAGGAAAATCACAGTGATTTTTTTATTGTTGTAAAAATATAAATAACACATTTTCCAATTCAACATTTTTCACGTGTACAATTCAGTGACACCAATTACATCAATTAAGTTGTACAACCATCACCAATATTCATTGCCAAATTTTCATCACCATAAACAAATACTCAATGCTTCCTAAGCAATTAATTCCCTTGCTCCCTTCCCTCTGGACCCTGGTAACCATGGATAACCTTTGACTTTATGCATTTACCTATTCTGGATATTTCATTTAAGTGGAGTCACACAATATTTATTCTTTTGTGACTGACTTATTTCATTCAGCATGATGTTTTTAAGGTTCATCCATGTTGTACTGGGTATCATGACTTTGCTTCTCTTAATGGCTAAGTAATATACCAAAGTGTCTTTATCGATTTATCTGACGAGGGACATTTCTGTTGTTTCTACCTTTCGCCTACTGTGAATAGTCTCTGCAATGAACATTGGGGTACATGTGTCTGTATCACTGCTTTCAAGTCTCTTGGGTATATACCTAGGAGTGGAATTACTGAGTCATATGGTAGCTTTACATTCAACTTTTTGAGGAACTGCCAAAACCATAGCAATTTTTAATCATTAATAGTAAGAAGACTTCAAATCATCAATAAGCAGTATAAGGAAGTAATTTTCCCCTTCTTGCCATCACGACCCACAAAACCATGGATGTTTTGAAGTATAGAATCAATTCAATATCGTATTTCTTGAAGGTCTGCTACATGCTATGTACTAGGAACATAGTGATACACAAGACATAGCTCTTATGCTCATGAAACTTCCAGCCTGGCAAGGAAGACACATATTGCAGAAGTAGTTACCGGTCTGATGACTACTATGAAAGAAAAGTCTATGAGGCTGCGGAAATATAACCAGGGACCTAATTTAGCCTTGAGGAGCTCTGGTCGTGCAAAGGTTGATTCCTCTGCTGTTAACTGAAAGGTTGGTGGTTCAAACCTAACCAGCAGCTCCACGGGAGAAAGATCTATTACAGCCTAGAAAATCCTATGGGGCAGTTCTACTCAGTCACATGGAGTCACTATGAGTTTAAAATCTACTCAAAGGTACTCAACAGTAATAATCTAGCCTTGGAGCAGGTATTCAGAAGCTTATCCTCCCTGTGGCTGGAAGACAGGAGAGAAGGGTGAAAGATTAGCCAGCCTCTACTCTTTGTAATTCTCGTAATAGCTGAAATATGACTCAAAGTCACTGTTTCACTTTCTCCAGGGAGTATGGGGAAGGGACAGTTTCTAGCTGGTTCACATACTTTATATGCAGGTATTTCCTCTCTAAGCTGATGTACTTAATTCTCTTTATATTCCTCCCAAGATAATGGGAAAATGATTTCCACTTACTGCCAAACTTCTCTTGCTTTGATTTTCTCTGGCTTTCTAGAAGGGTTAACATTCACTCAGGAGGTAACCCTTTTGGATAAGTTCTCCATGAATTCTATGGCATGATGGGCTCTGTTGGTTTTCATTACCAGACCCAGCACAATGTCTTTATCCTTCTTCTATATGATTTCAGAAGCTTCTATTCCAGTAGGAAATGTAAGGAGTTAAATTTGATTTCGGTCATTTCTGTACTTCATTCACTGAGAATCCTCTGTGCTAAGCAGTGCACTGTCAGTATGACTTAATCTTCTCTATTTGTTCAAAAAGGTATTTCCCCACATGTCTGTCAGTTTGTTGTACTGTTGGCTTATGTGTTGTTGTGGACCTGGAAGCTATGCCACCGATATTTCAAATACCAGCAGGGCCACCCATGGTGGGCAGGTTTCAGCAGAGTTTGCACAATAAGACAGACTACAGTGACTTATTCATTGCAAATATCTTTTTTCAACAACATAAATGGCAACTATACACATGGACCTCACCAGATGGAATACACAGGAATCAGATCAACCACATCTGTGCAAAGATACAATGGAGAAGCTCAATATTGTCAGTCAGAACAAGGCCAGGGGCTGGCTGCAGAACAGACCATCAATTGCTCATCTGCAAGTTCAAGTTGAAACTGAAGAAAATTAGAGCAAGTCCCAATACGACCTTGAGTATATCCCACCTGAATTTAGAGACCATCTCAAGAATAGATTTGACAAATTGAGTATTAATTACTGAAGACCAGATGAGTTGTGGAATGACATCAAGGACATCATATGTAAAGAAACCAAAAATCTTTAAAAAAAAATACAGGAAAAAAAGACCTAAATGGATATAAGAAGAGACTCTGAGGCTTGCTCTTGAATGTAGAGTAGCTAAAGTGAATGGAAGAAATGATGAAGTAAAAAAGTTGAGCAGATAATTTCAAAGGGTGGCTCAAGAAGACGAAGTAAAGTATTATAATGACATGTGCAAAGACCTGGAGATAGAAAACCAAAAGGGAAGAACACATTTGGCATTTCTCAAGCTGAAACAACTGAAGAAAAAATTCGAGCCCCGAGTTGCAATACTGAAGCATTCTAGGGGGAAATTTTTGAATGATGCAGGAAGCATCAAAAGAAAAAGGAAGGAATACACAGTCACTGTACCCATTAAAAAAAAAATGGTCGCCATTTAGCCATTTCAGGAGGTAGCATATGATCAAGAACCCATGGTACTGAAGGAAGAGGTCTAAGCTGTACTAAAGGCATTGGTGAAAAACAAGGCTTCAGGAACTGACGGAATACCAATGGAGATGTTTCAACAAATGAAGGCAGCACTGGAGGTGCTTACTCATCAATGTCAAGAAATTTGGAAGACAGCTACCTGGCCAACCTACTGGAAGAGATCCGTATTTGTGTCCATTCCAAACAAA
Organism: Loxodonta africana; assembly: GCF_030014295.1. Classification (NCBI taxonomy): domain Eukaryota; kingdom Metazoa; phylum Chordata; class Mammalia; order Proboscidea; family Elephantidae; genus Loxodonta; species Loxodonta africana. The sequence continues at coordinate 125,373,770 of NC_087369.1, forward strand.
GGTGATCCAACAGAATTTGGAAATTATTGAATATCATTAATATCACACACAAGTAAAATTTTGCTGAAGATCATTCAAAAGCAGTTGTAGCAATACATTGACAGGGAACTGCCGGAAGTTCAAGTCAGATTCAGAAGATGACATGGAACCAGGAATATCATTGCTGATGTCAGGTGGATCCTGGCTGAAAGCAGAGAATACCAGAAAGATGTTTACCTGTGTTTTATTGACTATGCAAAGGCATTTGACTGTGTGGATCATAACAAATCATGGATAACATTACGAAGAATGGAAATTTCCAGAACACTTAATTGTGTTCATATGGAACCTGTACACAGACCAAGAGGAAATTGTTCAAACAGAACAAGGGGATACTGCATGGCTTAAAGTCAGGAAAATGTGTGTCAGGGTTGTATCCTTTCACCATACCTATTCAATCTGTATACTGAGCAAATAATCCAAGAAAGCTGGACTATATGAAGAAGAACATGGCATCAGATTTGAGGAAGACTCATTAACCTGTGATATGCAGATGATACAACCTTGCTTGCTGAAAGTGAAGAGGACTGAAACGCTGATGAAGATCAAAGACCACAGCCTTCAGTATAGATAGCGCCTCAACATAAAGAAAACAAAAATCTTACCAACTGAACCAATAAGAAACATCCTAATGAATGCAGAAAAGATTGAAGTTGTCAAGGATTTCATTTTACTTGGATCCACAATCAACACCCATGGAAGCAGCGGTCAAAAAATCAAAAGACACATTGACAAATCTGCTGCAGAAGTCTCTTTAAACTGTTAAAAAGCAAGATGTCACTTTAAGGACTGATGTGCACCTGACCCAAGCCATGGTGTTTTGCCTCATATGTATGGGAAAGCTGGACAATGAATAAAGAAGACTGAAGAATTGATGCCTTTGAATTATGGTGTTGGTGTAGAATATTGGTTATACCATGGACTGCGAGAAGACCTAACAAATCTGTCTTGAAAGAAATACAGCCAGAATGTTCCTTAGAAGCAGGATGATGAGACTACGTCTCAAGCACTTTGGACATGTTATCAGAGTGGAACAGTCTTTGGAGAAGGACATCATTGTTGGTAAAGTAGAGGGTCAGCGAAAAAGAGGAAGACCCTCAACAAGATGGATTGACATAGTGACTGCAACAGTGGGCTCAAAAATAGCAAGCGTTGTGAAAATGGCACAGAACCGGGCAGTGTTTTGTTCTATTGTACATAGGGTTGCTATGAGTTGGAACCCATTCCATGGTGCCTGACAACAATAACAACAGAATTAGCTAAAAACTACCAGATAGCAGGGAATGTAATTTGGAAAAAAAAATGACTCGGAAATCTAACTGCATTTGTCCTGGAAGTTACCCAAAATGATACAAAGATGCTTTCTGGGGTGAAAGGAAGTGTATAACGAAGAGTTGGGTATCAGTACTTTTGTCTCTGCTCCACAAGTGTGCTGTAGAAATCCTGTTAAATTGTCTTTCAGAATACATTTGAATGATTGCCACAATTTTAAAGATGCTTGAGGGCCCAGGTAAAGGGCATGGAGGAGAGAGTGCTTGTTTCCTCACTTCCAGCTCCGGCTGACTTGGCATGGCAAAGGCACTCCTGGAATATGCTGAATTGAGGAGGAAGATCAGGGTTCTAGCAGTCCTGGCAATGCTACTGACTGCCACTCACCCAGGCAGCTCACTTCCCCTCTAGGGGCCTCAGTTTCATCACGTATAAAAATGAGAGAGTTCGACTGTAACTCCACAGCTTTCTTCCCAGCCATAGGCATTCCATGGAGGCACCCTTAGGAGTACTTCTGGGGGCCAAGTTTTGCCACCCTCCCACTCCTCCTTGTTTGCAGCAAGAGCAACTCTGTTTTTATCTGCTTTGTGTTTTCATCTCCACATAAGATTTCATTTGACCAAAGTGGTCCATATCTTTAAAAAAAAAAAAAGTAAGCCATTGCATCAGGTGATTTCTAAAAACTACGATTGTCTTGATTGCTTCAGGTATCCTGCTCTGAGGGACCCTCATGCTGCTGGATAATCCAGAAAGCCAGCTGATGTGGGAGGTTGTGATTTGACTGCAACTTGCTTAAAAATCCCTGAAGCTCTTCTTTTCCTCCTGTTGCCTGAATATTTTAGGTTGCTAAGTGAAGATACGAAGGTAGCACAGAGTGGAGTGCTCCCCTGTATGTACCCAGAGGAGTTTCCCTTGAATGAAGTGGGTGGAGCTAACAGTCCAAGCCTGGAAAGGTATATGTTAAGGAGTTGAGGTTGGGAACAGGGTGTCAATCACTAGTGCCCTGCAGTTCTGCTGTGTGTTAGGTAGGGCCTTGGGTCAGGAATTGCTTTTGAGTGCAAAGTCCCTGGGAGTAAGGGAAGAACAAGCCTTAGAATGCTATGAGTTTGTAGGGGAATTGCCCTTTGTCCTTGGATAGAATCAAGTGGACAGGGAGACCAGCTCTGAAGAACCGTCAAGTCAGGATGGCATCTGGGGGCCATCGCAGTAAGAGGTGAGCTGGGAATCAGAGAAGAAATCAGACACAGCTTCTATGAACCCATCACACCTAGTCAGACTACAGTCATGCTAAGAGGCTTCTAGGGGCTTAAAGACCTTGGAAACACCCCACTGCTTTTATTTGGGATTCTTATGGTCAGAAACGCGAATGTTGGAAACTCTGATTTACATTATTTTTATTATTGTAATTATTTCATAATTATTTAGTTTCCTCTTCATTTTGGTGCAGTTCCATTTGAAGATGTTGGCATGACTAAGTCGTGCTCCAAAGGAAATGTGTTTCTTTCTTTAGGAATGTTCTTGGCAGGACTGACTTCATGGGTATGTGACCTGTGCAGTTGCTTGGTTTAATGCTGTGCTGTTACTGTCTTCAAATTCCTATTAACTTTTGAACAAGAGGCCCCACGAATTATGTAGCCAGTCCCGGTCCTTGGTATTGTCCATCCTATTTTCACTAGGTAATAGGGTCTGTGAGTGGTGGTAGGGAGGAAAACAGACAGAAAGGGAGCAAAGTGATTTGTTCTAGGCCCCGGACATCCATAGTTTGTCAGCAAGCATGATCACCAGGTTGGACTGCCTGGAAATTGAGATGGCCCTGGTTCTTCAAATTGGGGAGCAAGGTATAAAGCTCCCTGAGGCCTAAATATAGGCATTGCTGGATTGCTGCTTAGGTAATTTATGTTTGTCATATGTGAATTATTTTTAAGGCGGCATCATATGAGTTCTTTGGTAAACCTGGCCACAGAGGTAGGGCAGAATTTATTGCTGCTACCAGATAAGAAAAGAGGACCCTGCTAGCTGCTTTCTTCCTACCTCTCTAGAATGCTGTATACAGTACAGACGTGTAACTGAATGCTGGCACATGCCTTGGGCTCCCCCTTAGGAGAAGTGTTGAGACACGATCCATATTATTTATTGTTATTGTTTATAGCATTCTCATCAGGCCCCCAGGATGAAGCCTAATATGATGGTTAACGCTACAGTGCTGTAGGCCTCAGAGAGAAGAAATCTATGTCAGGCTTGGCAACCTGGAGGTGAGCTCCAAGCTAAAAAGCTTGATAGATTAAAAGCCCATTTCACGTGGGGATAATAGCGCCAATGGAGTTGTTGGTTAGGATATTGTTAGTAAAAGCTGAACAGTGAGTAAGCTGACCTAAGTGGGAATGTGTTGGGGTATAGTAATCTTCAGGCACAGGTGATTACTGATCCACCATCACTAGGGTGCATACTTTGAAGGGTTTCTCCATGAGAAGCAGTGGGGATCCTTTCTTCTCACAGAATTAGCAGTAGAGATATGCTGAGTGTATGGGGGCAGTTGGTAGCTGTGGGAAGCTGTAAGACAAATTTGCTTGCTAGTCATTGACAAGGGCTTGGCTGGTGCCTCTTCTGACCAGATGAAGAATCATCTCTCTTTTCTTGGTCTATTCAAAAAACAAAATAAAACAAATGAACAAAAAAAGCAAAGCAAGCATGTACACCCTAATTGCTTTTATGCTAAGGAAAGAGTTCTCAGAAGACTAGTGAAGGCTTTTTGCCTTAGTCTTTGTTATTTACAGCTTACATTGCCCCGTCTAGAAATCAGTTATCCTGTGTCTTATTTCTAAGCTATAATTCTGTTATTTACATTTGCTAGAAGCAGAGTTGGTGTGTGAATCTTTCACTAGCAAGTACTCTCGGGCGCTCAGGGACTTACAGTGGTCCTTCGCAGCTTCTGAAATCAATCTTGCACTGAAATGGGGCCACCCAGTTTGCAGCTCCTCCCTCCTGCAGTCATTTAGAGTTACTGATTTGCACTGAAAGAAATGAAAGTTGGAACACATTTATTTGAATAGACTTTTTAAAAAAAAGGAATGCCAGGAAGATCAGCCTCTTTGTCAAATATAATGTGGGCTTGTTTGATTTAGTGCCTCATTCTCCACTCCCCTCCACTTTTTTTTTAATTGTGGCAAGTATGTATGTAACAAGAACATTTACCATTTCAACATTCTTCACATATACAATTCAATGACATTGTGTTCACCATGTTGTGTACAACCATCATTATTATCCATTTCCAAATTTTTCTGTCACCATTAACAGAATCTCCGTACTCCCTAAGTGCTGACTTCCCCTTTCCCTCTCCCTCCCACCCCAGTAATCACTAATAAACTTTGAACTCTATACACTGGCCTGTCCTAGATATTTCATATAAGTGGGATCATACAATATTTGCCCCTTCGTGACTGACATTTCACTCAGCATACTGTTTTCAAGATTCATCAATGTTGTAGCATGCATCAGGACTTCATTTCTCTTTATGGCTGAAGAGTGTTCCGTTTTATGTATATACTGCATTTTGTTTCTGGTGATAGATATTTCAGTTGTTTCTACCTCTTGGCTATTGTGAACAGTGCTGCAGTGAGCACTGGTATACAAGTTTCTGTTTGTGTTCCTGCTTTCAGTTCTTTTCAGTATAGACCTAGAAGTAGAATTCCTGGCTTATTATGTAGTGATTCTATACTTAACTTTTGGGAGAACTGCCAGGCTTGTTTCCACAGCAGACTGCCTCATTCTTTAGGTTTTCTCTAGCATTGAAGGTATCAAATGATGATCATGCCCCACAAGCATCAGTGTCAACAGGCCCCACTCCTCTGCTGTAAGATTGCATTCTCTCTGGCCTGCTAAAATGTGGAGAAATCCCATATCGATGCCTTTCATTTGCTTCCATTGCTCTCCTTGACCAGAATGACTCCCTCTGTCTTTTCTCCCTGCCCAAACGCATTCTTTGTGACTCCTTTATGTACCACCATCTTCAAGAAGCTTTCTGAAGTACTTCATCCCAAACCTGTCACCCTGTTCCTCAAACTCGTATGGTAATAAGCTCTGTACCACAGTATTTTATACTTAATTAGCCTGTACCTGGAAACCCTGGTGACGTAGTGGTTAAGTCCTATGTCTGCTAACCAAAAGGTCAGCAGTTCGAATCCACCAGGTGCTCCTTGGAAACTCAATGGGGGAGTTCTACTCTGTCCTATAGAGTCGCTATGAGTTAGAATGTACTCAACGGCAGTGGGTTTGGTTTTTTAGTTTTATTCTGTACCTCGACTTTCCTTTTCTTATTATTGTTTCAGATGTCCTTAACTGTGTAGCTCCTATAGGGAATTTGCTTCTTTTTTTTTTCTTATCTCACATAGCACCTGCACCGTTTATTAAATACATGATTGATTATTAAGCCAGTGGAAGGGTTAAATCCTTGATGGCCTCATTAAGCATGCAAATGTTATCTGAGAAGAGCGGCCATTTACACCTTCACACAAATTAGCTTATTAAGTTAACCCATATGGTACAAGGCAAGGGAACCTGATGGCACAGTGGTTAAGCCCTCAGTTGCTAACTGAAAGGTCTGCAGTTCAAACCCACCAGCCACTTCAAGGGAGAAAGACCTGTCAATCTGCTCCTGTAAAGATTACAGCCTAGGAAACCCTATAGGGCAGTTATACTCTGTCATATAGGTCGGAATCAACTCATTGGCACAAAACAACAACATGATACAAGGCCAGGGATATTTTATGAGAGGGAAAGAGGAAAGGCAAAGTACCTAAGGCATTGCTTAGAATAATCATAGAAGATATTATTATCCCTGTTTTAAAGATGAAGAAACAGATGGGTAGAGAAGTTAAGTGAATCGCCCGGGATTATATATCTAGTAAGCGGCAAAACCCAAACTTGAACCCAAATCCTTTGACTAAATGCTACGCTTTTCTCTACTGTGAAACATGGTATCCTGGCAAGTGTGTGGGGCGCGAAGTGCTTCACTTTTTCTGTCTCTCTCTTAAAACGTAATACCCAGAAGAGTGTGTGTGTATATGGGGAGGGAGAACAGGGAAGAAAAAAAATATATATCTTATCCACTCACTTCTTAGAAATTTGAGGGCTGGCGAATTTCAATATATGAATCAAAGCTGTAATGTTAATCTCTCGTCTTCCCTCTCATTCTTCTAAAGCCCCTCTCCTCTCCCTTCCCCCCATTTCATGCCTCCTCTTCACATTCCACCTCTCCCTTTCTATCCCCAAGTGCCTCATTACAGTTTTACAAAGAAGATTACAGACTATACAGCTATACTCACACCTGTAATTTACATCGATTTTACTGAATCGAGCTCTGAGTGCCACTATGCGTTGTATCCCCATAGCAACACCAAATAGTAGGATGGGGGGGGGAAGAAAGCTCAGTAACTGCAGCTCCTGGATCTTGTGCGTCTATGACTTTGCTCTTCCCTGACAAGTTGCCTTTTTTTTCTAACTTTAATAGACACAAATTAGAATGATACCAGTGCTTTGCATTTGAAAAATGCGTGGAAGGGTGTTTCTCTACAGGAAACAAAATATGTTGATTTCTGGGTGAGAGGCAGAGGAGAGAATGTGAAAAAGTTTATAAAAGCATCCCAAGAACTCTTGTCTCTCTGAACAATCTTGGGGCCAATAGTGACCCTCCACTGGCCTACCTGCAGGCTTAGTGTCACCCATGCTCAGAAGAAAGAAAAGCAGCCAGGGCTCAAACATTGCTGCCTTGGAGTCAGTGCAATTTGGGGTGTTCCAGCTGACCCTTTGGATCCTGAGCCCTTGCCTGCTTTTTTTATGTCTTACTTAAAGTCTGAATTCACCTTTCAGCTTTGTCCGAGTTGAGTTGCTGGATCCCTTGGTCTCCTCCCTGTGAAATGGCTTCAGTTTTGCTGCCAGCCATGTCATGATGCTAGAGGGTGGTACTATTAGTATGACTTGGCTCTCCTTAACATGGTCAGTATTTTTCAAGGCTTTTTCTAGTCTCAGCTCAGTTGTCATTTCATCTGAGAGTTCTTCTGTAACCAACCTATATAAAGGAGCTCCCCCTCCCTCTCCCCCATCCTTCCAGGAACTCTATCCCGTTATTTTGTTTTATTTTTCCATAGAACATATTATTAACTGAAATAACCTAATGTGTTTACTTGTTTATTGTTTGATCTCCCCCGATGGAATATAAACTACTTAAGAGCAGAGGCCTTGTCTGCCTTATATTCAGCACTTTATCTCCAGCTTCCAAAACAGTGCCTTGCCCAGAGTAGGTGCTCAAGAAATATTTGCTGAATGAATGAATTAATCGACTGTTTATTGAACACTGATTATGTGCTTCCCACCTGACTAGGTTCTTAGGATGTGATAGAAGTAAGTAATAAAAGAGGTAGCTTAGTAGACTCTAAGGAGCCACAGCTGATACCAGAGTATCTTTAAAATACAAAACGAAATATATTATTATCAATGGAATGGAAAGGGCAAGTGCTATAGGGGAAGACCTCTATGGACTTGAAGAAGTGAGAACAGCTTCATGGGGGAGGTGGACTTCAGTTTAGAGCTGAGAAGTAGGCAGAAAAGAGTTGTGTTTGGTCGAACTTACAATGTCAAGGACTGTGTTGTGTATGTGTACACACACATACAGTGTGTTTACATTATTGCTCTTTTCCTCTTTTACTTTAATACTCTTTACCTTTAAACTAGTTTGCTATCGAAAGAGCAGTAAACTCAAAAAGAGATGACTTAATTTTGAGTCATAGCTTTGGGGCTTTTGGGTATATAACTTTTTGGAAAGTAAGTTTACTGGCCTGTAAATCGTTGGGATTAAATAGAACCATGTATGGCAAAGGGCTTAGCACAGGACCTGGAGGATTATAGCATGCAAAAGATAGTTGACTATTGAAAGAATTTCAGTGACTGAAATCACAATATGAGTTTCCCTAACAGAAAGGAGATACACTCTTATGGACAGAATAGCGTAAGGACAGCCAGAGGCAGAAGGAAGGCCAAAGGGAGAAAAACATTTTAAAAGATGAGACATTGCCTATTAGGTAGGGTAAGGTCTTGACTTTCCAGTATGGCAAGAGATTTTCTTTGTGCAGTTCTTAAGCTTCATACTAGAGAAAAATATGGTGAGTAGGATGAGTTGGTGATTCCAACTGCGAATTATCTACCTTTGAAAAACTTCTTAAAGGCCAGACCAATAGGTGGAACTGATATTTTTCAGAAAATTTTGTTTAATTCCAGAGACAGTATAGGTGGTAAATAAAGGCTAGCAAAATTCCCAATAGAAAAAGAGAAATATGGTTCCTTTTCTAATTGCCAATAATTCAGGAAGAAATGCCCTTTTCTAGAGTGGTTTATCCCACAGTGGAGCCCCAGTGAAAGGAAAGCAGCGATTATCTCTTTGTTGGTCACAATGTCAGTGTTTGCTTAGAAGAGATGATGCGTAGCCTCTGGCATTCTGTGGCTTCACTTTTTTTTCAGTTCCTTTTTTTATACCCCACAGCTCTAGTGGCACAAAGGTTGAGAGCTTAGCTGCTAACCAGTTCAAATCCACCAGGTGCTCCTTGGAAACTCTATGGGGCAGTTCTACTCTGTCCTATAGGGTTGCTATGAATCAGAATTGTCTTGATGGCAACAGGTTTTTTTTTTTTTTTTAATACCCCACAAGAGGGCAATGCTAATGATGATGGCTTTGGAGATTGGAGGGAGTTCCTTTAGGAGGGGCCTGCTTTTTTTTTCTCTCTTCACCCTATTACTTAGAGTCCTCTGTATGTATGACCTTAGACATTACTGCACCTGTGGTGTCAAATACCAAAGCATACCTCTTAGAATACTTTTTTTGTTACGGTATTAGTTGAACTAAAAAAGCAGTAAAGAGAATTGATTAAGAGAATGGGTAGTAAAGAGCATAGCCTTGGAATGAGACTGCCTGGGTTCAAACTCTTATTGTACCACATACTACCTGTGAAACCCTGAGCATGTCACGTAAGTTCTTTGTGCCTCCATTTTCTCATCTGTAAAATGGGGAATTTTACCTTTTTAGGAGGCAGTCCTTGAATAGTGTATGTGGTTAATGAACTTGGCTACTAACCAAAGTGTTGGAGGTTCGAGTCCACCCAGGGGCACCTCAGAAGGAAGGCCTGGCGATCTACTTCCAAAATATCAGCAATTGAAAACCCTGTCGAGCGCAGTTCTACTTGACACACATGAGGTCACCATAAGTCAGAATTGAATCTATGGTAACTGGTTACCTTATGGGACTGTTTTCAGCATTAAGTGAAATAATGCACATAGACCACTAAGCACAGTGCCTGGCACATAAGTATGCTCAGCTTTTGTTGTTTTTCTTTTTAAATGGAAAAAGTTTCTACATTTCTCTGATACGTTCATTGCCAAAATTTTGAGTTTTATAGATTTCCAACCAATGCTGATATTCCAAGCTTTAGGCATTTCCCTTAGGATGTCTTAGAGAATAGATGTCACTGGTCTCCTGGAGAGTTTACCAGCAGAAATGCCAGAATTTGAGAGCTTGGTGTGTGCTGTGTTTCTTGTTGCTTCCTGCCTCTGTGGCCTCATAAGCCACAGCAGTTCAGAATCTGTTATAGGACTTCACGGACCAAGATGTTTCCTAGGCACCTTTCAAAGGTGGAGAGTATGGTTTGGCTGGCTTCAGGTATGTTTCCAGCCACCTTGTTTCTTCCTTATTCACTGTTGGATAATTGAGTTCTAAAAAAGTTGGCATTTTTAAGTCAGTCTCCTAATGTAGGCCCAGAAAGATTTTGAAGGTAAGCAAAAATATGCTTTGGAAGCTAACAGCCAAGATTTCTGTCATGTGCACCTGAAGACCATCAATACAATGAGGCTAAGGAGCCCTCTTCATGGTGACTAAGGTATTTTAGACATTTTCTTCAGGTTTATTGACTTTTTTTTTTATAAGAAGCAATGGCAAGTATTAAGGAAAAGCACTGGCAAGAGGAAAAATCATTTGCCTCAAGTGCAGAGAGTAGGACACTCTAAATCAGCGGCTGCTAGTAATGATAACCACTACCAGGACAATTTAGCGCATAGCCCACTCCAGGCCAGGCACCATGCTAAATGCTTTACGTTCACTTACCCTAAGGACTAGAAGGGCTCTTTGGGGCTGAGGCTGAGAAAACTTCATTTTTGCTACAAGCTGTCATCAAGACCCCAGTTTAGGGACATTGGAAGGTGCTGTTTTAAAGACCTTAATTGTGCTTTTTTTATTGCTTTGCTCTACAGTCCTGGGGTGACTCTAAAATCGCCCACATTCAGCTTCATAATTCACTCGCCTTCACTGGGCCTCTGCCTCCCCTATTTGAACAAAGAACCTGATACTATATGCTCTATGTACATACATAAAAGGATGTTGGATGGCTGTTATCTCAGTTTTTCCTGCCTGGTAAAAAGTTTATACAAATGCTAGGTATTACAGTAAAACCTGAAAAAGCCAGAACCTGTGTAAGGCGGGAACCTGTCAGAGAGAGAAAACTCAAATATTTTCCACTAATAGAGAGTGATAGAAAAGTGGTAAGACTGTACCCTCTCAAACGCGGAAAACTTAGGAGACCCAGAAAAACAAGGTAGTCGTGTCTGATTTCTGCTCTCAAAGGTTTCACTATATTTTGGTCATTGTTAATGGTCATCATTGTGTTACTACTTACATCTGTGAGAAATAGTAACCAGTTCTTCTGATTACATGTGGCTGCCTGCCAGAATCAAAGTACCCATGATCTTTGGGGTCTTGGTGACAAAATATTAAATAGTGTGCTGAATCTGGTAATATTATATTAGTTGGAGCCATTGCATCTCAAAAGTGAGATCTGGTGGCACAGAGGTTAAGAATTCAGTTGCTAACTAAAAGGTCAGCAGTTCAAATCTACCAACCAACCGCTCCATGGAAAGTATGGGTCACTTCTACTCCGTCCTATAGGGTCACTATGATTTGGAATCAATTCGACAGCAGCGGGTTTGGTTTTGGTTTTTATGATAGAGTTTTTCCAGGTTTTAGTAAGTATAGGTTGGGCTTTATTTAAAACAAAAAAACAAAACCATAAAAACATATTGTCTCACATTAGTTTGATTATGAAAAATACGTGCATAGTCTTAAGGTGGTAATTAACATCTTTGCTCTTCCAACCAGGAGGTTTCACCATGAATCTAATTACTCATATTTTTTTAATCTTATCTCGCACAGTAATGTTATTTGCATAAGAAGAAATCATCTTCTTCAGGAATGCTGAGCATGTCCTGCACTCATCAGTATGGCTTTATGGAGAACGCTCTGACATCTAGATGTTTCTCATGGACATTAATGGGGTTAATGTCCTCACCTGCCATCCCCAACTAGAAATCACCCCTGGATCTTATTGTGCCCTTAGAGCTAGTAAATAGATTCCATGCCCCGGGACCCAAATAACCCATCAGCAGTGTCCTTTACCTTCCTAGGACCAGTATGTGTACATCCTGAAATAGAGGACAATTTTACGTTTGGAGTCTAAAATGGGGCAGAAGAAAAACAGAATGTCTCTCTTTTTTTTTTTTAACTCTTCCATGTTTCCTCCATTTCTGTTCTAATACTTTTGACACCAAGTTTTTCTCAATCTTAGGCTCTTTGGATAGAATTAAAATCTAAACAAAACCAGAGCATCTTCACAAATCAGAAAAACAAAGTATTTTTTAAGGTATACAGGATTTGTTTTCCACATTTAATGCAATTTAATGATAGGATGGATGAATGACACACACATATGTAATTATACATTCAGAAACTCTTTTATGAATCTGTATTAGGTTCCCAGGGACCTTTGATGACACATGACATTTGAAGGTTAGCACATGTTACTCAACATTCACTGATCAACCTAGGCTGTGTTTAAAATAACTGCTTCTCTGAACTAATATCCATTTATATTCATTCATTTCAACTAATTCCTGAACAGAAGCTTCCGAGAAAAAAAATCTCCCATGGCTTTGCCTGAGAAATATGTGTAATGGATGACTTGTCATTTTATATTATATTACCTGCCTTTATCACGGTACTACATATTTCCAGAGATTCATTTCTTATGTAACCAAGAAAAAGAAGAAATAGCTCTCTACACATATCTATCTCTACCTGAATCAACATCAAACACATGCAGATACGATTTATGAATATTAGTTAGCTTGGGAAATAATGGCAGACTAGATGTCTTGGAAATTTGTATGAAACACTTGAAATACAGGAAATACTTGAACATATATAACAAATATTCCTCTTAAATGCATGGCTGCTTTTATCAGAAATTCAGAGAAAACTGCCAGGACCTAAAATAAAAAGGGATCTGGAAACCACAGTAATGAGTTAACAGTGAAGTTCCAAGCTACCCTGAGAATATTTTCTCATCTTGGTAACCCAGCACCTTGGAACAACACACACAAAAAAATTTTTTTTTAGAACCCAGCACCTTGGAACAACACAAGCTGATTCCAAAATGGATATGGAAGGACAAAGGACCCAGAATATCCAGGAAAGTTTTTAAGAACGGAGGGTGGTAGGAACTTGGCTTACTAGATATCAAGACTTATTAATAAAGCAGTAGCTCACTCCTATGACAGCTATGCCAATAGAATAGACATCCCAGGAAAAAGTCCTTTCCATATAGGAAAATTTCATATGAGAGAGAGTTGACATTGAAAATTAGCAGGGAAAAGGTAGCTGTTCAATAAATGGTGCTTGGTCCACTGGTTTTTCACATTTAAAAGGAGGGATCTCTACTTCATATAATGGAGATACATTGACACGATGGACTCAAACATACCAATGATCATAAAGATGGTGCAGGACTGAGCAGTGCTTTGTTCTGTTATACAAGGAATCACCATGAGTTGAAACCAATTCAAGGGCAGCTAACAACAACAAACTCAACTGTTTCATACCATACACAAATATAAATTCCAAACATTTTACCGGCCTAAATGTAAAAAGCAAACATTGAAAAAGTTTAGAATAATATAAAAGAGACTTAAATTTATGACCTCAGAGTAAGAAAGAATTCTTTTTAAAAGAAAAAAAAAGGAAAATAAGCATAAAGGAAAAAAAAAAGATTAATATATTTATACTATGTTGGATTTAAAATCTTCCCATCATCAAAAGGCACAGTTTACAAAAATAAAAAAAAAGGATAAGCCACAGACTGGGAGAAGGTCTTTGGAAGGCATAAAATCAACTAATAATTAGGATCTAGCATAAAATATAAAGAATTCCTACTAATCAACAAGAAGAACAAACAATCCAAGAGAAAGTTAGGGAAAGGTTATGAACGGGTAGTTCACAAGAATAGGAACGTGAATGGCCAATAGACATACGAAAAATGCTTAATTTAACTTCTAATCAAACCAAAAAAAACCCCAAACCCAGTACCGTCGAGTCGATTCTGACTCATAGCGACCCTACAGGACACGGTAGAACTGCCCTGTAGAGTTTCCAAGGAGTGCCTGGCAGATTCGAACTGCTGACCCTTTGGTTAGCAGCTGTAGCACTTAACCACTGCGCCACCAGGGTTTCCAACTTCTAATCAGAGGTATGTAAATTATACTTCAATGATACGTAATTTTTTCACCTATAAGATTAGTAAAAATGTAAAGTCTGACTATAAGTGTTAGTGAAAGTATGAAGGAATGGGATCTCATACACTATTGGTAGGAGTTTAAATTGGTTCAACTTCTTTGAGGGGGAATATGTCAATAGCTCTCACGTGGGGTGACCACGAGTTGGATTTGACTCCATGGCAAAACAATGTGTCAATAGCTAATAAAATTGAAGATAGGCATAGCCTACAAATCCATAATGCCATTCCTAGGTATGATCCCTAAAGAAACCTTTATACATTTGCATTAGGAGACATGTAAGATAAGTATAAGAATTTCTTGTTTGTAAGAAAAAAAAATGTAAACAGGATACCTATCAATGATAGGAGAATGGATAAATAACTCATAGTATAGTCATAAAACAGCAGTGAAAATAAGTGAACTAGAGCTAAATATCAACATAATATTGATAGAACAATGAACAAAGAAAGTTACCAAACTAAATGTACAGTATAGTTCCATTTCTATAAATTATGCCTTTCATTACACTTTTTTCTCCTTAATTTTTTTTTTGATGCATGTGCTTTCAGTGTTGGAATGTATGCTTAATAATTGAGTGTGTTTAAATTTTTGGTTGGTAATATGGATTTTGAGAAATATCTGGTAACACAAGCCACCAATGAGGTGAGTGCCACCGTGGTGCCACCAATCTGTCGTACGACAACATACCAATGAGAGCTAGATAAGTAAGTTATTGCGGGTGACCTTCCATTAGGTTACATGGGGAACCTCTGAGTTTTCAAGCATGACATAGTAAAACAAAAACAAACTCATCATAGCTCCCTAACTATCACACTGGAAAGCCATAATCATGCTTGCAAGCCTTATCTCACAGAAATAAAGAAAAAAAGGCAAAAGTTTACAAAACTCACACATCCAACACGAAAAGAGAGAGTGGAGGGAGAGCGCGGGAAAATTAGGGGGAGAGTAATTGGGAGTGTGCAGCAAGGTGTATATGGGTTTTTGTGTGAGAGACTGACTTGATTTGTAAACTTTCACTTAAAGCACAATAAAAATTATATTTAAAAAAACCTCACACATCCAGGAAGCATCACCTAATACAATGCTCAACCTACACAACAATGAGGCTCCAAATCCAGTCTGCTGAGCTTCACACATTTCAAAAGAACCCACCTTCACACTAAAAGCGTTAGAACCGAAATGAGGTCCAGAGGCATAGTGGCTGGCATATGGTTTATGCCAATGGTAACAAAAGAGTTATAATGACATACAAAACATTATATATTGATGGAGCTCTGGTGGCATGGTGGTTAAGAGCTTGGCTGATAACCAAAAAGTTGGCAGTTTGAATCCACCAGCCACTTCTTGGAAACCATATGGGGCAGTTCTACTCTGTCCTGTGCTTCTGCTATATATATATATATATATGTCCCTATCTTTAAAAGAGTGCAAGAGAATGATGAACACCTAATTCAAAATAGTGGTTACCTCTAAGTGGGAGCGTAGGAATAGAAGTGCAATGTGCAGGGAGTACAACCCAAGGGGTTTCAACTCTATTGGTTATGTTCCTAAGCTGGGGCGATGTCTCAGGGTTGTTCATTATATTAATATTTAGCCTTTATGAATGTCTGAAATAGTTTATAATACAGGCAGTCCCTGATTTATGATATATATGAGTTACAAGGAACCACACTTACCACCATCTGTTTTGTGTGTGTGTGTGTAGATGTGTGCATCTTATTGTTAGTGTGCATCTTACCCTTAGTAATAGTACTACATACAGTGTCACAGCACATAATTTATCATTCTCAAATGTTCACTCGCAGATGTTCAATGTTAAAATTTACTGTTCAAAAACTGCCGTATAGCAGGCAATGATGAAAATTAAAAAAAAAAAAGTCAGAACTGACTTACAACAGAGTCATCTGAATGGCACCCCATTGTAAGTTGGGGACTACCTATATATTAAAAAGTAGCTTACTGTGTCCTCTCTATACTAGCTTTTCCTCGTAAATTCCCTGTTTTTCTTAATGGTACTATCAATTCTCCAGTCACCTACCCTTGAAACCTCAGCCCCATCTTAGAGTCATCCCTTTTCCATGCTCTCCACAGCCAATCACTTTGCCAGGCTTGTGGCATTTCCCCTCTCAGGGTCTTTTATCTGTTCCATTTTTTTCCTTAACTTTTGCTAGTGCCCTTGCTTGCTTGTTACCTCACACTGAGACCAGTGGTTCTCAACCTTGGCTGACATTGGAGTAAAGCGGGACGCTTCAGAAACAAAACAAAAACAACAACAAAAACTCATGCATGGATCCCACCCTAGAGATTCTATTTAAATGGTAGCTTAGGAAGCTCTGGCACGAGTACTTTTTTAAAGCACCCCACATAATTTTAATGTTCATCCAAGGCTGAGAACCATTGCTCTGTGTCAGGGGTTGGCAAACATTTTCTGTGTAGAGCCAAATAGTACATATTTTAGGCTTTGCCAGCCAGACTGTGTCTATTGCAACTACTCAGCCCTGCTGCTGTACCATGAAGTCAACCATCAGCAATAAATAAATGAATGATCATGGCTGTATTCCAGTAAAACTTGATTTACAAAAACAGACAACAGGACCAGATTTGGCCTGTAGGCTATTATTGATGACCCCTGCTCTGGATCAGTGGTTCTCATATTTTAGCATGCATCAGATTACCTGGAGGGCTCCTTAAAACACAAATTACTACATCCCTTCTTCCAGAGTTTCTGATTCAGTAGATGGGAGAAGAGGGAAGAATTTGTATTTCTAACAAGTTTCCAGGTCATGCTGCTGCTACTAGACTGGAGCGCACATTTCAAGAACCACTGATCTAGACCCTTCTATCTTGGGTCCATTTTCTACATTGCTTCATTTGTTAGTCTACTGCAGCCCGTTTTTAGACTTCTGGTTAAAGTTGATGAAATAGCTGAATAATTCCTTACATGATAAACGTTGATAAAATACAATACAAAAACCAGCATTAGGAGGCGGGGCCAAGATGGCAGAGTAGTCAGACGCTTCCAGTGATCCCTTCTACAGCAAAGACCTGAGAAAACAAGTGAAACAATTATATATATGACATGCTAAGAGCCCTGAACATCAAAGGCAAAGTTAGGAAATCGGACTGAGTGGCAGGGGGAGGGAGAGATGTTTCAGAAGCGGCGATGAGTTGCTGGACCTGACTTGGCGGGAACCAGAGCCCCTCAGGCACAGTCCCCTGGCACAACCACAGCTGGGCTAGTGGTAGCGCTCGGGATGCAGTTTCCTCAGGGAGAGACAGCGAGCCACAGTCTACTCACACCTCCGGAACCAGAGAAGAACAGCGCTGTTGGCAAAAGCTAAGTACTTGTGTTTCTTTTTTTGCACTCCCAGCCCCTAAACCAGCTTCAATGGCTGTCGATTTCCCTGGGCCTGAGATAGGGCCTGCTGCATGACCTTAGCCATTCTCCCGGCCTTGGAGAAAGAATAAATTAACAACTGTGGGAAAGATAATCTGCCAGCTCCACTAAGCTGGAGAGCTCAGGACAGAAGCGGCTTCTGTCCAGGCACAGACAGTCCGTGGACTTTGAATACCTTTCATCCCTGCATGGACCTGTGTGGTTTCTGCCGAGTAGTCCAAGCTTATTCTTATTGACTCTCCATTGTAGGTGCCTTTTCGTTTACCCTAAAAAAGCCACTCTTAAAATTCTCTTTTTCTTTGGTTTTGGCGAGTTTGATTATAATATGTCTTGGTGACTTTCTTTTGAGATCTACCTTATGTGGGGTTTGATGAGCATCTTGGGTAGATATCTTCTCATCTTTCATGATATCAGGGAAGTTTTCTGCCAACAAATCTTCAACAATTCTCTCTGTATTTTCTATTATCCCCCCGTGTTCTGGTACTCCAATCACTTGTAGGCTATACCTCTTGAGAGAGTCCCACATAATTCTTAGGGTTTCTTCATTTTTTAGAATTCTTTTATCCGATTTTTCCTCAAATATGTGGGTGTCAAGTGCTTTATCTTCAGTCTCAGTAATTCTTTCTTCCGTTGCCTCAATTCTGCTCCTGTGACTTTCTATTAGTTGTCTAATTCTGAAATTTTATTGTTAATCTTCTGGATTTCTGTTTGCTTTCTCTCTATGGATTCTTGTAGCCTATTAAATTTGTCAATATGCTCTTCTCTAATCTTCTTATATTCGTCTAATGCATTGTCTTTGTGTTCCTTGGCTTCTGCATTTTGCCTGATCTCCTTTCTAACCTCTTGAAAAGGTCTGTGTATTAATCTTTTGTATTCTACCTCTGGTAATTCCAGGAAGTTGTCTTCATCCGGAAGATTTCTTGATTCTTTGTGAGCTTGCTGAAGCCGTCATGATCTCCCTCTTCATGTGATTTTATATTGACTGTTGTCTCCAAGCCATCAATAAGTTATTGTATTTATTTATTTTATATTTGCTTACTGTGTCCTAGGTTCTTGTTTTGATATACCCAAATAGGCTCTTCAATTGAGCTAGTTTGGTTATTGGCAACTTTGAAGCTCTAAGGTCCTGTCACCAGGTGGTTAGAGGTGTTACTAGGTATGTAAGCCCAGAAGTCCATTTACTTTTCTTGTATGGGTTCAGCTCGGCTGTCCAGGTAGTTGGTCACCAAGTGTGTGGTGCAGGGTCTCACCTACAATCTTAGATGAGTATGGGTGATTGATGTAGGCACAGGTATCTGGCTGCAGTAGGGGGTCACGCACTGAGCAAGGCAGGGGACTGACAACCACCCATGAGTGTCTGTGAGGAAAGCATGTCCCTGTTCCTAAAGGCCTTAGGTGGGTGGGTTTTGCAGCTAGACTATGGACACCCAAAGCTCTTGGCTGTAAGGATTGGGAGGCACCACTTATCCTTGGATTCCTGTCGAGGGTGGCTAGGAGGTGTGGGTGAAGCCATCAGTCCTCAGGCCCCTGGTGTAGATAGGTGAGGACTCTGCTTAATAGGCACAGTGGTGTCAAATATCATGAACCTACCTCTCTACCATATAGCTGAAACAGTTAAAGTTAAACTTCAGGTATATACCCTGTTGTACTGTGCTAATGAGGGCCTATGCTGTTGAAATGGGCACACACAGGTCTATGCGGGTATGAAAGGCGTTCAGATTCCATGGACCGCTTATGTGTGTTTGTAGGCAAAGGAGCTGTTTCTGTCCCGAGTTCCCAGCTGAGGAGAGCTGACAGTTTATTTTTTCCCCGTTTGTTAATTTGTTCCTTCTCCAAGCCCAGGGCAATGGCTCAGAGTGCATGACAGGTCTTACTTCCAGCCCAGGGAAAGCAGCTATCACTGGAGCCAGCTCGGGACCCAGTGTAGAGCAGGGAGGGGTCAGTTAAATGGGAGAGAGTTTTTTCCAAAGTGGCGTTTTTCAGTCTGCACTTTAGATTAGATGCGAGTATTTTTTTTATTTATTTATGCCGACAGCGCTGCTTTTCATTGGTTCTGGAGGTATGACTGAACTCCCCACCACTCGGTCTCTCCCAATGTGGAAAACACGTCCCAAACGTGCTGTTTGTCTCACGTGCCAGCACCAGTGGATCCGGCCTGTGGGGTGGTAGTTCTCACCAGGTCAGGTCTGGCAACTCCTCACTGCTTTTGAGCCATCTTTCCCTCCCCCTGCCGCTCAGTCCAATTCCTCAACTTTGCCTTTGATGTTCAGGGCTCCTAGATTATCATATATAATCAATTCACTTATTTTTTCAGGTCTTTGTTGTAAGAGGGACCTCTGGGAAGTGTCTGACTACTCTGCCATCTCAGCCCTGTCCTAGAACATTTTCTTTATGAACTGTGTTATGCCATTTGACCTAGATATCCCTAGCCCTTATCCCCTGTAACTCAGTCCCTCAAGGTGTTTGGATATGTCTAGGAAGCTTCTATGGCTTTGCCTTGGTCACATTGTGCTGACTTCCCCTATATGGTGTATTGTCTTTCCCTTTACCAAAGTTAACGCTTGTCTACTATCTAGTTAGTGATTTCCCCTCCTCACCCCTCACCTCCCTCATAACCATCAAAGATTGATTTTTCTGTGCGTAAATATTTCTTGGGTTTTTAAAATAGTGGTATCATACAATATTTGCCCTTTTATGATTGACTTATTTCACTCAGCATAATGCCCTCCAGATTTATCCGTGTTGTCAGATGTTTCATGGGTTCATCATTATTCTTCATTGTTGTGTAGTGTTCCATTGTGTGTGTGTACCATAATTTGTTTATCCGTTCATCTCTTGATGGACACTTAGTTTGTTCCCATCTTTTTGCTATCGTGAATAACACTGCAATGAACATGAGTGTGCATGTCTATTTTTGTGACAACTCTTGTTTCTTTAGGTTATATTCCCAGGAGTAGGATTGCTGGGTCCTATGGCATTTCTGTTCTAGCTTTTTAGGGAGGCACCGTATCACTTTCCATAGTTGTTGTGCCATTTTACATTTCCACCAGCAGTGCATAAGAGTTCCAGTCTCCCTGAAACCTCTCCAACATTTGTTATTTTCCAATTTTTTTATTCATGCCACTAATGCTGGGGTGAGATGGTATCTCATTGTAGTTTTGATTTGCATTTCTCTGATGACTAATGACTGTGAGCATTTCCTCACATGTCTGTTAGCCACCTGAATGTCATCTTTGGTGAAGTGTCTGGTCATATCCTTTGCCCATTTTTTAGTTGGATTATTTGTCTTTTTTTGTTGAGGTGTTCTATAGATTTTAGAGATTAGACCCTTGTTGGATATGTCATAGCCAATTTTTTTTCCCTCAGTCTGTAGGTTCTCAAATTTTGCTCTTTTGGTGAAGTCTTTTGATGAGCTTACGTGTTTAATTTTTAGGATCTTCCAATTATCTAGTTTTTCTTCTGGTGCTTGTGCATTGTTAGTTATGGTTTATTTTGTATTTATACCATATATCAGGGCCCCTAGCATTGTCTCTATTTTTTGTTCCATGATCTTTATTGTTTTAGGTTTTATATTTAGATCTTTGGTCCATTTTGAGTTAGTTTTTGTGTATGGTGTGAGGTCCAGGTCCTGTTACATTTTTTTTACAGATGAATATTCAGTTTTGCCAGTAGCATTTGTGAAAAAGACTGTCTTTTCCCCATTTAATGGACTTTGGTCCTTTGTCAAAGATTAGCTGAACATAGGTGAATAGATTTACGTCTGGGTTATCGATTTTGTTCCATTGTTCTGTGTGTCCATCATTGTACCAGTACTAGGCTATTGTGACTACCATGGCTGTGCAGTAGGTTCTAAGATCAGGTAATGTGAGGCCTCCTACTTGTAAAAGTATTAGAAGTAAGCATACGCCATGGTGGGAGAGGAGTGTCATAAAATATAGAAGGCCTAAGACATAATATCTAGAAACTCTAATGGAAAATATTAATAAATATAACTGTATAAAATTTAAAATTTATGCACAGAAAAATATAAAGAGCAAAGGGAAAAACTGGGAAATATTTGCAATAAATATGACAGATAAAGGCTAGGAATTTGCATTCTTATAAATCAATAAAAGATCACAACTCAACACAAAAGAAGATACGGACAGACAATTCACTAAAAGAGAAATATAAATGGTTTATAAACATAGAAAACAACTTTCAATTTCACTGATAAATAAATGTGGATTAAAGTGAATGGCGTGTATTAACTTTTGGTAATATGCAGTGTTGGCAAGTAAATGGATACCGTAGTTAGAAACAAACACATTACTAGGAATTTGTCCTACTGATCAGTGATGCTCAGTGTAGGGCGATTTGGCCCCTTAGGGGACATTTGG
This sequence comes from Loxodonta africana, assembly GCF_030014295.1. Lineage (NCBI taxonomy): Eukaryota > Metazoa > Chordata > Mammalia > Proboscidea > Elephantidae > Loxodonta > Loxodonta africana. The sequence continues at coordinate 125,395,517 of NC_087369.1, forward strand.
CAATATCTGGAGATATTTTTATTGTCACAACTGATTAGGGGACACTACTGGCATCTACTGGGTAGAGGCCAGGGAAATTGATGAGTACCTCTCAATGTATAGAACAGCCCCCTACAACAAAGAATTATGTGACCAAAAATATCAACAGTGCCAAGCTTGAGGAACGCTGTCGTATAGATGGAGACATTTTTGATTGTCACAACTGGTTGGAGAGAGTGCTACTGGCATCTAGTGGGTAGAGTCCAGGGACATTACTGAGCACCCTACAATGGACAGGACAGCCCCCTACAACAAACAATCATCTGATCAAAATTGTCAGTAGTGCCAAGTACAGATGCATGTTCAAGGGTGTTCTGTGCAGCAATGTTTATAAAAGACTAAAAGCAGCCTCAATGACCTTCAGTAGGGGTATGGCCAAATAAAATATGGCACATCCACAAAATGCCTATAAAAAGAATAAGGTAGTGATATATATACCGAGAAGGAGCCTGGTGGCACGGTGGTTAAGCGCCTGACTGCTAACTGAAAGGTCCGTGGTTTGAACTCACCAACTGCTCCAAAGGAGAAAGATGTGACAGTAAGCTTCGTAAAGATTACAGTCTTGGAAATCCTATGGGACAGCTCTACTCTGTCCTCTAGGGTCACTATGAGTTGAAATCAACTCAAGGACAATGGGTTTAGTTTTGGTTTGGTATATATAGTGATAGGAGTCCCCAGGTCGTGCAAATGTTTAATTGCTGGGCTACTAGCTGAAAGGTCAGCGGTTTGAACCCACCTAGAAGTGCCTCAGAAGTCAGTCCTGTTCATCGGATTCTGAAAGGTTACAGCCTTGGAAACCCTGTGGAGCAGTTTTTCTCTGCCCACATAGGACCTCCATGAGTCAGAATAGACTCGACGGCAGCTAACAACAACATATATACTGTTAGGGAAAAGATTTGGAAGATATGTTAAGAGAAAAAGCAAGCTATAGAGTAGTATGTATAATGTGTTCCCATTTATGAAATAGAAAAGGGCATACATGAATATATATGTATGCATATAAAAAAAAATTTTTTTTTGTATAATGTGTTCCCATTTATGAAATAGAAAAGGGCATACATGAATATATATGTATGCATATGCACGTGAAAATTTACAAAAATGCACAAGAAATGATTCAAAATGGTCACTTCTGGGTAATGGATCTGGGGGTGGGAAACTCACTTTTTTTGTGTTGTCTTCTGTACCATTTGAAATTGTACTTTATGTAAGTGTTATTTTCATATTTTTTAAAGAAACTCATGCTGATCTTCCCAAGTCTTCTCTCCATTTTCTCTCAGGGAAAGTGGACCAAGGTATTTTCTTCACTCTGTTCCCTGTGCCTGTGAACTCCTTCTTCCAACATGGTTAATATAATTAATGTCACTGAATTGTACAGTTAAAAAGGTTAAAAGGACGACTTTTTGTTTCATATGTTTTACCACAATAAAATTATTAAAAAGAAGAGAAATGTCCTTCAGGGAAAGTCTCATCTCAAAGGATACCTTCTACTCCCAGTCTTCCTTGGTCCCCTTATTCACTTAGGATCACCCTTTCATTCACACACACATTACGCTTTGTATGTTTTTTAAGGCACTCATATCCTGTGCTATAGTGATTTATGAGCTTTTCTGATTTTCTTCTCACCTCCACCCTACCCACCCACATTAGATTGTGTAATCGTGGAGGGCAAAACCACAGAAAAAAAAAAAAAACCTTGCTGACGTTCAGTTAATTCCCACTCAAAGTGACCCTATAGGACAGAGTAGAACTACCCCATAGAACTTCCAAGGCTGTAAATTTTTACAGAAGCAGACTGCCACATCTTTCTCCTATGGAGTGGCTGGTGAGATTGAACCGGTGACCTTTTGGTTAGCAGCCGAGCACTTAACTACCATGGCTCCCTAAACCATATAGTACTCAACTCTTTTTGGGCTACAGTGTCTAACATAATGCCTGAGGCATAATCCAAAACTAAACCAGTTCCCACTGAGTCAGTTCTGACTCATGGCGACCCCATGTATTTCAGAGTAGAACTGAGCTCCATAATGTTTTCAACGTTGGTGCTGTTTTGGAAGTAGATTACAAGGCCTTTTTTCTGAGGTGCCTGTGGGTGAATTTGAATTGCCAACCTTTTGGTTAGTAGCTGAGCATTTACCTTTTGTACCACCCAGGGACCCCCTGAGGCCTAATGCTGACGAGTTGATTCTGACTAATAGTGACCCTATAGGATAGAGTAGAACTGCCTCATAGGTTTCCAAGGAGAGGCTGGTGGATTCAAACTGCCCACCTTTCAGATAGCAGATAAACTCTTAACCACTGCGCCACCAGGGCTCCTGAGGCATGATAGTCACTTAATAAATATTTGTTAAGTTGAACTGAATTGAATGAAAGTTTGTAATATATGTTGTTGTTGCTGGGTGCTGTCCAGTCAATTCCGACTTATAACGACCCCATGTGACAGAGTTAATCTGCCCCATAGGGTTTTCTAGGCTGTAATCTTTGTGGGAGGAGATCACCAAATCTTCCTCCTACGGAGTCACTGAGTGAGTTCAAACTGCCAGCCTTTCAGTTAGCAGCCGAGAGCTTAACCGTTGTGTAACCAGGACCCCTTTTGTAATATATGAACCAAAAACCAAACCCATTGCCATCAAGTCGATTCCAACTCATAGTGACTCTATAGGACAGAGTAGAACTTCCCCATAGGGTTTCCAAGGCTATAAACTTTACGGAAGTAGACTGCCACATCTTTCTCCCATGGAGCAACTGGTATATTCAAACGGCCGACATTTTGGTTAGCTGCTGAATGCTTAACCACTGTACCATTAGGGCTCCTTTTATAATATATAGGGACATATAAGTAAGTCTAATACTAAAAACAAATAGAAAAAATATCACATTAAAACAACAACAACAAAAAGTTCTTCAAATCTGTTGGCAGCCTAAACTATGGTGCTGTTTAGTAACATTTTTTTTATCTTTAACAGTTAAGTATATATTGTATTTTCTGAACAGAAACCAGCTGTGTGTATTGTAATATACCTAGGTGATATTTTTGTATTCTATTCCCTTTAATAAAATATTTAAAATTTTTATAGCAGTTCCACAGAAATTGTAATTGCTACTTTTAAGTGTCAGACATTTTTCATATGTCTTACTGGGGAAGGTACTATTTATTTTTGGTGTACAAGGGATGTATCAGTTGTACAAGTGAATGAGACACTTCTTTTATCACTTTAGCCTCTAGGTTTCCTTTTTTAAAAAAATAATAATTTATTGTGTTTTAGGTGAAAGTTTACACTGCAAATTAGGTTCCCTTTTAACGATTTTTATACCAATTGTTCCATGTCACTGGTTACAATTTTTATAATGTGTCAGCATTCTCATTATTTCCATTCTGTTTGTTCTATTTCCATTAATCTAGTTTCCCTTCCATTCCCTTCCCTTCCTTGCCATACCATCTTTGCTTTTGGGTAACTGTTGACCATTGGGTTCCATGTAGTTAATTGTGTAAGGGAGCACATTACTCATGGGTGATATTGTTTATTTTATCAGCTAATTTCTTATTCAGCTGAAAGGTGACTTGCAGAAATAGCCTCAATTCCAAGTTCAAAGGGTATCTTAGGGTGATAGTCTTGGGGGTTCCCCTAGTCTCTATTGGTCCAATAGGTCTGGCCTTTTTTTAGGAATTTAAGTTTTGTTCTACATTTTTCTTCCATTCAATCCAGGACTTTCCATTGTATCCCTGGTCAAAAAGATCAATAGTGGTAGCCGGATACTATCTAGTTCTTCTGGTCTCAGGTTAGAGAAGGCCGTGGTTTGTGTGGGTCATTAGTCCCATGGTCTAGTTTCTTCTTTGAACCTTTGATTTCCTTCATTCTCTTTTGATCCATATGAGTAGAGACCAATAGTTGTATCTTAGGAAGCCACTCACAAGCTTTTAAGACCCCAGATGCTACTCACAAAACTTGTATGATATGTTGTGCCAGTTGACTAAGTTGTCACTCAAGACTATGGTCCCAAGTCTTTTGACCCAGTAAACCAGCCAATCCCACGATTTGTTTGGATATGTCTAGGAAGCCTCCATAATTGTGCCCCTCCCCATGTGGTTTGTTATATATGTGGATGTATACGCAGCACACACAAATATGTGTATACATATTCCTACAGATACACCTGTACATGCATGTGCATTTGCTTGCATAAGCCTCCCTATACACATACATGCATCCATATCTACTTATGTAACCACACACATATTTGTTGGTTGTTTTCACTGTTGTTGCAAAATTGTATGTTGTAACATTTACTGAAATTGTCCCTTTTCTCATGTACTTCTTAGTATCTTTGTTTACCTTGGTGAAATTGTGCTGACTTCGCCCATATCTGAGATTACGTTTCCTATCACCAAAAGTAACAAGTGTCTACTATCTAGAAAGTGATTCCCCCTCCCTCTCCTTCCCATCCCTAGTAACCGTCAAAGAACATTGCTTTCTGTGTGTATATCTACTCTTGACTTTTTATAATAGTGGGACCATACAATATTTGTCTTTTTGTGATTGACATATTTCATTCAGCATAATGTTCTCCAGATTCATCATGTTACAAGATGTTTTGCAGACTCCTCATTATTTTTTGTACTTGCATAGTATTCCCTTGTATATATGTACCACAATTTGTTTACCATTCATCCATTGATGGGCATTTAAGTTATTTCCATATTTTTGCTATTGTGAATAAATAATGCTGTAATAATTATAATAATGCTGTTAACAAACCTACTCATCAAAATAAAGAAAAACATAAAGTCTCAGTAAAAAGAAAATCTACAAAAACAAAAGAAATAAAAAAAATCCACAAACAAAAGGAATTCAGCACAGGAGAGTAAGAGGAACAAAGAAAATGTCAGCACCACAAAAAAAGCACTGTAAAATGACAGCAATAAACTCAAACCTATCAATAATTACACTAAATGTAAATAGCCTAAATACATCCATAAAAAGACAGAGTGACAAAATGGATTTAAAAAAGAATCCATCCGTATGCTGTCTATAAGAGACACACCTTAGAAACAAAGATGTAAATTTATTAAAAATCAAAGAATGGAAAAAAAATATATCAAGCAAACAGCTACCAAAAAAGAGCAGGAGTGGCAATACTAATCTCAGATAAAATGGACTTTAAAACAAAATCCACCATGAAAGACAAAGAAGGGCACTATATAATGATTAAAGGGATGAACTATCGTGAAGACATAACCATAATAAACATCTACACACCCAGTGACAGGGCTCCAAAACTCATAAAGCAATCTCTAACAGCACGGAAAAGAGACATTGACAGTTCTGCCATAATAATAGAAGACTTGAACACACCACTCTTGGTAAATGGCAGAACATCTAGAAAGAAACTGAACAAAGATACAGAAGAGCTAAAGGCCACAGTCAGCCAACTTGACCTCATAGACATATAGAGAACACGCCGCCCAACAGCTGCAAAGTACACATTCTTTTCCAATGAACATGGAACGTTCTCCAGAATAGACCACAGCTTAGGCCACAGAGCAACCCTCAACAAAATCCAAAACACTGAGATAATACAAAGTATCTTCTCTGACCACAACACCAACAAGGTAGAAATTAACAAGAGGAAGAGCAAGGAAAAAAAGTCAATTACATGGAAAATGAATAACACCCTGTTTAAACATGACTGGAATAAAAAAAAAAATCCTAGAATGAAATGAGAATGAACACACATCATACCAAAACTTTTGGGACATAGCAAAGGCAATGCTCAGAGATCAGTTTATAGCAATAGATGTACACATCAAAAAAAGGAGACAAAATCAAAGCATTAGCTACACACCTCGAACAAATAAAAAGAGAACAGCAAAAGAAGCCCACAGCCACCAGAAGAAAGGTAATAATAAAGATCAGAGCATATATAAATGAAATAGAAAAACAACAGAAAGAATCAACAAAATCTAAAGTTGGTTCTTTGAAAGGATCAACAAAATCAACAAACCACTGGCCAAACTGACAAAAGAAAAACAGGAAGGAATGCAAATAACCCAAATAGGAAATGAAATGGGGGACATTACAACAGACTCAACTGAAATAAAAAGGATCATAACAAAGTATTATGAAAAACTATAGTCCAACAAATTTCTAGAAACACGTTACCTACCCAAACTAACAAAAAATGATGTTGAAAATCTGAACAGACCCCTAACAAGAGAAGAGATTGAAAAGGTACTAAAAAAAGAAAAAATCCAAACACCAAAAAAAAAAAAATCCCTGGCCTAGATGGCTTCACTGGACAATTTTACCATACATTCAGAGAAGAGTTTACACCAGTACTACTCAAACTATTTCAGAACGTAGAAAAGGAAGCAATACTTCCAAATTCATTCTATGAAGCCAGCATAATCCTGATACCAAAACCAAGCAAACACACCACGAAAAAGGAAAATTACAGACCAATATCTCTCATGAATATAGATGCAAAAATTCTCAACAAAATTCTAGCCAATAGAATTCAACAACATATCAAAAAAATAATACACCATGACCAAATAGGACTCATACCAGGTATGCAAGGATGGTTCAACATTAGAAAATCCATCAACACAATCCACCACATAAAATAAAAGGAAAGAATTACATGATCATGGCAATAGATGCAGAAAAGGCATTTGACAAAGTCCAGCACCTATTCCTGATAAAAATTTCAATAAAATAGGTATAGAAGGGAAATTTCTCAGAGTAATAAAGGGCATCTACACAAAACCAACAGCCAACATCAGTCTTAATGGAAAGAGGCTGAGAACATTCCCCTTGGGAACAGAAACAAGACAAGGATGCCCTTTATCACCACTCTGTTTTAACATTGTGCTTGAGCAATAAGGCAAAGAAACAGAAATAAAAGGCATCCAAATTGGTAATGAAGAAATTAAACTGTCCCTATTTGCAGATAATATACACAGAAAACCCAGAAGACTCCATGAGAGAACTACTGGAACTGATAGAAAGATTCAGCAGAATAGCAGGATACAAGATAAACATGCAAAAATCATTTGGATTCCTGTACACCAGTACAGAGAATGATGAAAAGAAAATCAGGAAAACAATACCATGGTTTCCACCATTTATAATAGCCCCTAAAAATATATATAAAATACTTACGAATAAATCTAACCAGGGATGTAAAAGACCTATACAAAGAAAACTACAAAACACTAAAACTACAAAACACTACTGTAGGAAAAATATACCATGCTCATGGCTAGGTAAACTCAACATTGTGAAAGTAGCAGTTCTACTCAAAGCAATTCACAGCTACAGTGCAATCCTGATCCAGATACCAACAACATTCTTTAAAGAGATGGAAAAACTAATCATTAACTTTATATGGAAGGGGAAGAAGCCCTGGATAAGTAAAGTACTATTGAAGTAGAATAAAGTAGGAGGACTCACACTACCTGACCTCGGAACCTACCATACATCTGCAGTAGTTGAAAAAGCCTGGTGCTGGTACAACAATAGATACATTGACCAGTGGAAAAGAATTGAGAACTCAGAAGTAAATACATCCACCTACAATCACCTGATCTTTGACAAGGGCCCAAAGTCCATCAAATGGGGAAAAGACAGCCTTTTGTGTGCCTCTTTTTTTTTTAATTTTTATTGTGCTTTAAGTGAAAGTTTACAAATCAAGTCAGTTTCTCATACAAAAATTTATATACACCTTGCTGTATACTCGCAGTGGCATAGTGGTTAAGTGCTACGACTTCTAGCCAAAGGGTCGGCGGTTTGAATCCGCCAGGCACTCCTTGGAAACTCTATGGGGCAGTTCTACTCTGTCCTATAGGGTTACTATGAGTCAGAACTGACTCGACGGCGCTGGGTTTGGTTTTGGTTATATACTCCTAGTTGCTCCCCCCCAATGAGACAGCACACTTCTTTTCTCCCCCCTCTATTTTTGTGTCTATTCAGCCAGCTTCTGACCCCCTCTGCCTTCTCTTCTCCCTCCAGACAGGAGCTGCCCGCATAGTTTCATGTGCCTACTTGATCCAAGAAGCTCATTCCTCACCAGTATCATTTTCTGTCCTATAGTCTGAAGAGTTGGCTTTTGGAATGGTCCCTGTCTTGGGCTAACAGAAGGTCTGGGGATCATGACCTCCGGGGTCCTTCTAGTCTTAGTCAGACCATTGATTCTGGTCTTTTCACTAGAATTTGAGGTCTGCATCCCACTGCTCTCCTGCTCCCTCAAGGGTTCTCTGTTGTGTTCCCTGTCAGGGCAGTCATCAGTTATAGCCAGGCACCATCTAGTTCTTCCGGTCTCAGGCTGATGTAGTCTCTGGTTTATGTGGCCCTTTCAAAGACAGTCTTTTTAATAAATGGTGCTGGCAAAACTGGATGTCCATCTGCAAAAAAAATGAAACAGGACCCATACCTCACACCATGCACAAAAAATAATTCAAAATGGATCAAAGAGCTAAATATAAAGCCAAAAATTATGAAGTTCATAGAAGAAAAAATAGGATCAAAGCTAGAGGCCCTAATACATGGCATTAACAGGATATAAACCATAACCAACAACACACAAGCTCCAGAGGATAAGCTAGAAACTGGGATCTTCTAAAAATTAAACACTTACGCTTATCAAAAGATTTCACCAAAAGACTGAAAAGAGGACCTACAGGCTGGGAAAAAATTTTTGACTGTTACAAATTAGACAAAGGTCTGATCTGTAAAATCTACAGGAAAACCCAACACCTCTACAACAAAAAGACAATCCAGTTAAAAAATGGGCAAAGGAAATGAAAAGATATTTCACCAAAGAAGACCTTAAAGCAGACAACAGACACATGGGGAAATGCTTACAATCACTAGACATTAGAGAAATGCAAATCAAAACCACAATGAGATACCATCTCACCCCAGCATTACTGGTAGGAATCAAAAAAACAGGAAAGAACAAATGTTGGAGAGGCTGCAGGGAGATTGGAACTTTTATGCACTGCTGGTGGGAATGTAAAATGATACAATCATTTTGGAAAATGGTATGACACTTCTTTAGAAAGCTAGAAATAGAAATACCATATGATCCAGCAATCTCACTCCTAGGAATATATCCTAAAGAAATGAGTCGTCACACGAATAGACATGCACACCCATGATCATTGCAATGTTGTTCACAATAGCAAAAAGATGGAAACAACCTAGATGCCCATCAAGAGAAGAATGGATAAGCAAACTGTGGTACATACACACAATGGAGTATTACACAAAGATAATGAACAGTAATGAATTTGTGAAGCATCTCATAACATGGATGAACCTGAAGGGTGTTATGAGGAGTGAAATAAGTCAATCAAAAAAGGACAAATATTTTATGAGACCACAACTGTAAAAACTCATGAAATGGTTTACACACAAAAAGAAACAATTTTTGATGGCTCAAGGGGGGGGAGAAGCGGGGATGGAAAAACACTAAATAGACAGTAGATAAGTAATAACTTTGGTGAAGAGTAAAACAGTACAGAATACTGAGGAAGATAGCACAGCTTGTACAAGCCAAGGCCATGGAAGCTGCATAGACACATCCAGACTCCCCAAGGAACCAAATTGCTGGACTGAGGGCTGTGGGGACCATGGTCTCAGGGTACATCTAGCTCAGTTGGCAAAATGTAGTTCTTAAAGAAAATGTTCTACATTCTACTTTGGTGAGTAGCACCTGGGGTCTTAAAAGCCTGTGAGTTGCCGTCTAAGATACTCTACGGGTCTCACCCCTTCAGGAGCAAGGAAGAATGAAGAAAGCTAAACATACCAGGGAAAGATTGGTCCAAAGGACTAATGAACCACATCTACCACGGCCTTCACCAGACCGAGTCCAGTACAACTAGATTCCACCTCTGACTATTCTGACAGGTATCAGAATAGAGGGTCCCAGACAGAGCTGGAAAAAAAAAGTTGAACAAAACTCTAACTCACAAAAAAATAATAAATAAATAGACAGACTTACAGGCCTGACAGACTGGAGAAACCCTGAGAGCATGTCCCCCAGACACCCTTTCAGCTCAGTAATGAAGTGACTCCTAAGGTTCACCCTTCAGCCAGAGATTAGACAGGACCATAAAACAAGACAAGACTAAGTGGGTACACCAGCCCAGGGACAAGGATTAGAAGACAGGAGGGAACAGGAAGCCTGGTAATAGGGAACCCAAGGTGGAGAAGGGAGAGTATTGACATATTGTAGGGTTGTTAATCAACATCATAAAATATGTGTACTAACTAGTTTGTTCTGTAAACCTTTATCTAATGTACAATAAAAAAAAATGCTGAACATGGGTGTGCATGTGTCTATTCATGTCACTGCTCTTATATCTCTAGGATATATACGTAGGAGTGGGATTGCTGGATCGTAAGGTATTTTTTATTTCTAGCTTTTTAAAGAAGCGCCGTACTGTGTCCCATAGTGGCTGTGCCATTTTACAATTCCACCAACAGTGTATAATAGTTCCAATCCCCCCACAACCTCACCAGCATTTGTTGTTTTCTGCTTTTTTGATCATTGCCATTTTTGCAGGGGTGAGATGGCATCTCACTGTAGTTTTGATCCGCATCTTTCTAATGGCTAATGATCACAGGCATCTTTTCATGTATTTGTTGGCCACCTGAATGTCCTTTTTGGTGAAATGTCTGTTCATGTCCTTTGCCCATTTTTTGATTGAATTGTTTGGCTTTTTGTTGTTGAATTGTTGACATTTTCTATCTATTTGAGAGATTAGACCCTTACCAGATATATCGTTGTCAAAATTTTTTTCCTAGTCTGTCAATTCTCTTTTTACTGTCTAGTAAAGTCTTTTGGTGAACGTAAGTATTTAATTTTTAGGCGGTCCCAGTTATCTCATATATCTTCTGTCATTCGTGCATTTTTTAGTTTTGTTTGAAAGACTATGCCAAAAATTAAGTCCCCTAGTTTTGACCCTATGTTATCTTCTGGGAACTTTATAGCTTTAGTTAACATTTAGATCTTTGATCCATTTTGATTTAGTTTTTGTGCATGGTGCGAGGTATAGATTCTGATTTATTTTTCTGCATATGGATATCCAGTTTTGCCAGCGCCATGTTAAGGAGACTGTTTCTTCCCCATAGAATGTACTTTGACCCTTTGTTGAAGATCAGCTAACTGCAGATGAATGAATTTAATTCTGGGTTCTCGATTCTATTCCATTGGTCTTTGCGTCTGTTATTGAACCAGTACCAGCTGTTTTGATTATCGTGGCTGTATCGTTTTGAGATTAGGAAGTGTGAAGTTTCTTACTTTGTTATTCTTCAATATTGCCTTAGCTATTCAGAACCTCCTTCCTTTCCAAATAAAGTTGGAGATTAGTTTTTCCATTTCATTAAAGAGTATTGTTGGGATTTGGATTGGGATTGCATTGTGTCTGTAGATTGCTTTTGGTAGTATTGCCATTTTCATAACGTGGAATCTTCCAATCCATGAGCATGGAATATTTCCCCATTTGTGTAGACCTCTTTTAGTTTCTTGAAGTAGTGTTTAATAGTTTTCCTTGTATAAATCTTTTATGTCCCTAGTTAGGATTATTCCTATGTATCTTATCCTTTTGGGGGTTAATGTAAATGGTATTGATTCCTTTTCAGAGTCTTCCTTGTTAGTGTAGAGGAACCCAACTTATTTTTGTGTGTTGGTTTTGCACCCTGCCACTTTGTTGCATTCTTCTATTAGTTCCAGCAACTTTCTTGTGGAGTCTCCAGAATTTTCTATGTATATAATCATGTCATTTGCAAATAAGGGTCTTTCTTGCCAATTTGGACACCCTTTATTTGTCTTTCTTGCCTTGTTGCTCTAGCTAGGACTTCCAGTACAATATTGAATAAGAGTGGTGATAAAGGGCACCCTTGTCTCATTCCGCTTCTCAAGGGCAATGCTCTCAATCTTTCTCTGTTGAGAATAATATTGGCTGTTGTTTTTGTATATATGTCCTTAATTATGCTGAGGAATTTTCCTTCTATTCCTATTTTGCTGAGAATTTTTATCAGGAATGGGTGTTGGATTTTATCAAAAGCCATTTTTATATAGACTGAGATGATCATGTGATTATTTCCCTTTGTTTTATTTATGTGAAGAATTATGTTGATTGACTTTCCAATGTTGAACCCCATTTGTACCCCTGGTATGAATCCCATTTGATCATGATGTATTATTTTTTTGATATGCTCTTTAATTCTGGGGGCTACAATTTTGATGAGAATTTTTTGTCTATATTCATGAGAGATACTGGTCTGTAATTTTCTTTTTCAGTGGTGTCTTTGCCTAGCTTTGGTATCATGGTTGTGGTGGCTTCATAGAATGAATTAGGAAATATTCTTTCTTTTTCTATGTTCTGTAATAGTTTCAGTAGAATTCGTTCTAGCTCTTCTCTGAATGTTTGGTAGAATTCTCTAGTGAAGCCTTCTGGGACAGGTCTTTATTTATTTATTTCGTAGGGAGATTTTTTTTTAATTTTTATTGAGCTTCAAGTGAACGTTTACAAATCAAGTCAGACTGTCACATATAAGTTTATATACACCTTACTCCGTACTCCCACTTGCTCTCCCCCTAATGAGTCAGCCCTTCCAGTCTCTCCTTTCGTGACAATTTTGCCAGCTTCCAACTCTCTCTATCCTCCCATCCCCCCTCCAGACAGGAGATGCCAACACAGTCTCAAGTGTCCACCTGATATAATTAGCTCACTCTTCATCAGCGTCTCTCTCCTACCCATTGTCCAGTCCCTTTCATGTCTGATGAGTTGTCTTCGGGAATGGTTCCTGTCCTGTGCCAACAGAAGGTCTGGGGACCATGACCGCTGGGATTCCTCTAGTCTCAGTCAGACCATTAAGTCTGGTCTTTTTGTGAGAATTTGGGGTCTGTATCCCACTGATCTCCTGCTTCCTCAGGGGTTCTCTGTTGTGCTCCCTGTCAGGGCAGTCATCGGTTGTGGCCGGGAACCAACTAGTTCTTCTGGTCTCAGGATGATGTAGGTCTCTGGTTCATGTGGCCCTTTCTGTCTCTTGGGCTCTTAGTTATCGTGTGACCTTGGTGTTCTTCATTCTCCTTTGCTCCAGGTCGGTTGAGAACAATTGATGCATCTTAGATGGCCGCTTGTTAGCATTTAAGACCCCAGACGCCACATTTTAAAGTGGGATGCAGAATGTTTTCATAATAGAATTATTTTGCCACTTGACTTAGAAGTCCCCTTAAACCATGGTCCCTAAACCCCCGCCCTTGCTCTGCTGACCTTTGAAGCATTCAGTTTATCCCAGAAACTTCTTTGCTTTTGGTCCAGTCCAGTTGAGCTGACCTTCCATGTATTGAGTACTGTCCCTTCCTTCACCTAAAGCCGTTCTTATCTACTAATTAATCAGTAAAAAACCCTCTCCTACCCTCCCTCCCTCCCCGCCTCGTAACCACAAAAGTATGTGTTCTTCTCAGTTTATACTATTTCTCAAGATCTTATAATAGTGGTCTTATACAATATTTGTCCTTTTGCCTCTGACTAATTTCACTCAGCATAATGCCTTCCAGGTTCCTCCATGTTATGAAATGTTTCACAGATTCGTCACTGTTCTTTAACGATGCGTAGTATTCCATTGTATGGATATACCACAATTTATTTACCCATTCATCCGTTGATGGACACCTTGGTTGCTTCCAGCTTTTTGCTATTGTAAACAGAGCTGCAATAAACATGGGTGTGCATATATCTGTTTGTGTGAAGGCTCTTATTTCTCTAGGGTATATTCCGAGGAGTGGGATTTCTGGGTTGTATGGTAGTTCTATTTCTAACTGTTTAAGATAATGCCAGATAGATTTCCAAAGTGGTTGTACCATTTTACATTCCCACCAGCAGTGTATAAGAGTTCCAATCTCTCCGCAGCCTCTCCAACATTTATTATTTTGTGTTTTTTGGATTAATGCCAGCCTTGTTGGAGTGAGATGGAATATCATCGTAGTTTTAATTTTCATTTCTCTGATGGCTAATGATCGAGAGCATTTTCTCATGTATCTGTTAGCTGCCTGAATATCCTCTTTAGTGAAGTGTGTGTTCATATCCTTTGCCCACTTCTTGATTGGGTTGTTTGTCTTTGTGGTTGAGTTTTGACAGAATCTTGTAGATTTTAGAGATCAGGCGCTGGTCGGAGATGTCATAGCTGAAAATTCTTTCCCAGTCTGTAGGTGGTCTTTTTACTCTTTTGGTGAAGTCTTTAGATGAGCATAGGTGTTTGATTTTTAGGAGCTCCCAGTTATCCTGTTTCTCTTCGCCATTTTTGGTAATGTTTTGTATTCTGTTTATGCCTTGTATTAGGGCTCCTAATGTTGTCCCTATTTTTTCTTCCATGATCTTTATCGTTTTAGTCTTTATGTTTAGGTCTTTGATCCACTTGGAGTTAGTTTTTGTGCATGGTGTGAGGTATGGGTCCTGTTTCATTTTTTTTGCAAACGGATATCCAGTTATGCCAGCACCATTTGTTAAAAAGACTATCTTTTCCCCGATTAACTGACACTGGGCCTTTGTCAAATATCAGGTGCACATATGTGGATGGATTTCTATCTGGGTTCTCAATTCTGTTCCATTGGTCTATGTGCCTGTTGTACCAGTACCAGGCTGTTTTGACTACTGTGGCTGTATAATAGGTTCTGAAATCAGGTAGAGTGAGGCCTCCCACTTTCTTCTTCTCTTTGAGTAATGCTTTACTTATCCGAGGCTTCTTTCCCTTCCATATGAAGTTGGTGATTTGTTTCTATAGTAAAAATGTCTATTCTACCAAAAGCCATCTATACATACAATGCACTTCCGATCCAAATTCCAATGATGGAATTTGGATCGGAAGTGCATTGTATGTATAGATGGCTTTTGGTAGAATAGACATTTTTACTATGTTAAGTCTTCCTGTCCATGAGCAAGGTATGTTTTTCTCCTTAAGTAGGTCGTTTTTAGTTTCTTGTAGTAGTACTTTGTAGTTTTCTTTGTATAGGTCTTTTACATCTTTGGTAAGATTTATTCCTAAGTATTTTACCTTCTTGGGGGCTACTGCGAATGGTATTGATTTGGTTATTTCCTCTTTGATGTTCTTTTTGTTGATGTAGAGGAATCCAAGTGATTTTTGTATGTTTATCTTATAACCTGAGACTCTGCCAAACTCTTCTATTAGTTTCAGTAGTTTTCTGGAGGATTCCTTAGGGTTTTCTGTGTATAAGATCATGTCATCTGCAAATAGAGATAATTTTACTTCCTCCTTGCCAATCTGGATGCCCTTTATTTCTTTGTCTAGCCTAATTGCTCTGGCTAGAACCTCTAGCACAATGTTGAATAAGAGAGGTGATAAAGGGCATCCTTGTCTGGTTCCCATTCTCAAGGGAAATGCTTTCAGGCTCTCTCCATTTAGAGTGATGTTGGCTGTTGGCTTTGTATAAAAAAAAATGCCCTTCATTAGGTTGAGGAATTTTCCTTTAATTCCTATTTTGATGAGAGTTTTTATCATAGATGGGTGTTGGACTTTGTCAAATGCCTTTTCTGCATCAATTGATAAGATCATGTGGTTTTTGTCTTTTGTTTTATTTATATGGTGGATTACATTAATGGTTTTTCTAATATTAAACCAGCCCTGCATACCTGGTGTAAGTCCCACTTGGTCATGATGGATTAATTTTTTGATATGTTGTTGAATTCTTTTGGCTAGAATTTTGTTGAGGATTTTTGCATCTATATTCATGAGGGATATAGGTCTGTAATTTTCTTTTTTTGTGATGTCTTTACCTGGTGTTGGTATCAGGGATATGGTGGCTTCATAGAATGAGTTAGGTAGTATGCTTTGAAATACCTTTAGTAGTAGTGGTGTTAACTCGTCTCTGAAAGTTTGGTAGAACTCTGCAGTAAAGCCATCTGGGCCAGGGCTTTTTTTTTGTTGGGAGTTTTTTGATTACCGTTTCAATCTCTTTTTTTGTTATGGGTCTATTTAGTTGTTCTACTTCTGATTGTGTTAGTTTAGGTAGGTAGTGTTTTTCCAGTAATTCATCCATTTCTTCTAGATTTGCAAATTTGTTAGAATACAATTTTTCATAATAATCCGATATGATTCTTTTAATTTCAGTTGGGTCTGTTGTGATGTGGCCCATCTCGTTTCTTATTTGGGTTATTTGTTTCCTTTCCTGTATTTCTTTAGTCAGTCTGGCCAATGGTGTATCAATTTTGTTAATTTTTTCAAAGAACCAGCTTTTGGCTTTGTTAATTCTTTCAATTGTTTTTCTATTCTCTAATTCATTTAGTTCAGCTCTAATTTTTATTATTTGTTTTCTTCTGCTGCCTGATGGATTCTTTTGTTGCTCACTTTCTATTTGTTCAAGTTGTAGGGAGAGTTCTCTGATTTTGGCTCTTTCTTCTTTTTGTATGTATGCATTTATCGATATAAATTGGCCTCTGAGCACTGCTTTTGCTGTGTGCTAGAGGTTTTGATAGGAAGTATTTTCATTCTCGTTGCATTCTATGAATTTCTTTATTCTCTCCTTAATGTCTTCTATAACCCAGTCTTTTTTGAGCAGGGTATTGTTCAGTTTACAAGTATTTGATTTCTTATCCCTAATTTTTCTGTTATTGATTTCCACTTTTATGGCCTTATGGTCTGAGAAGATGCTTTGTAATATTTCGATGTTTTGGATTCTGCAAAGGTTTGTTTTATCACCTAATATGTGGTCTATTCTAGAGAATGTTCCATGTGCGCTAGAAAAAAAAGTATACTTTGCAGCAGTTGGGTGGAGAGTTCTGTATAAGTCAATGAGGTCAAGTTGGTTGATTGTTGTAATTAGGTGTTCCGTGTCTCTTTTGAGCTTCTTACTGGATGTCCTGTCCTTCTCCGAAAGTGGTGTGTTGAAGTCTCCTACTATAATTGTGGAGGTGTCTATCTCACTTTTCAATTCTGTTAAAATTTGTTTTATGTATCTTGCAGCCCTATCATTGGGTGAATAAATATTTAATATGGTTATATCTTCCTGGTCACTTGTCCCTGTTATCATTTTGTAGTGTCCTTCTTTATCTTTTATGGTGGATTTAACTTTAAAGTCTATTTTGTCAGAAATTAATATTGCTACTCCTGCTCTTTTTTGCTTATTGTTTGCTTGATATATATTTTTTCCATCCTTTGAGTTTTAGTTTGTTTGTGTCTCTAAGTCTAAGGTGTGTCTCTTGTAGGCAGCATATAGACAGATCATGTTTCTTTATCCAGTCTGAGACTCTCTGTCTCTTTATTGGTGCATTTAGTCCATCTACATTCAGCGTAATTATAGATAAGTGTGTGTTTAGTGTTGTCATTTTGATGCCTTTTTATGTGTGTTGTTGACAATTTCATTTGTCCACTTACTTTTTTGTGCTGAGATGTTTTTCCTTGTAAATTGTGTGTTCCTCATTTTCACAGTATTTGACTTTATGTTTGCTGAGTTGTTATGTTTTTCTTGGTTTTTATTTTGAGTTATGGAGTTGTTGTATCTCTTTGTGGTTACCTTAATATTTACCCCTATTTTTCTAAGTAAAACCCTAACTTGTATTGTCCTATATCGCCTTGTATCCCTCTCCATATGGCAGTTCTGTGCCATCTGTATTTAATCCCTCTTTTTGATTATTGTGATCTTTTACATATTGACTTCAATGATTCTCTGTTTTAAGCTTTTTTTTTTAATTAATCTTAATTTGTTTTTGTGATTTCCCTATTTGAGTTGATATCAGGCTGCTCTGTTCTGTGACCTTGTGTTGTGCTGGTATCTGATATTATTGGTTTTCTGACCAAACAATATCCTTTAGTATTTCTTGTAGCTTTGGTTTGGTTTTTGCAAATTCTCTAAACTTGTGTTTATCTGTAAATATCTTAATTTCGCCTTCATATTTCAGAGAGAGTTTTGCTGGATAAATGATCCTTGGCTGGCAGTTTTTCTCCTTTAGTGCTCTGTATATGTCATCCCATTGCCTTCTTGCCTGCATGGTTTCTGCTGAGTAGTCTGAACTTATTGATTCTCCCTTGTAGGAGACCTTTCTTTTCTCCCTGGCTGCTTTTTAAAATTTTCTCTTTATCTTTGGTTTTGGCAAGTTTAATGATGATACGTCTTGGTGTTTTTCTTTTTGGATTAATCTTAAATGGGGTTCGGTGAGCATCTTGGATAGATATCCTTTCGGCTTTCATGATGTCAGGGACGTTTTCTGCCAGCAGATCTTAAACTATTCTCTCTGTGTTTTCTGTTATCCCTCCCTGTTCTGGGACTCCAATCACAGGCAAGTTATTCTT
Organism: Loxodonta africana; assembly: GCF_030014295.1. Classification (NCBI taxonomy): domain Eukaryota; kingdom Metazoa; phylum Chordata; class Mammalia; order Proboscidea; family Elephantidae; genus Loxodonta; species Loxodonta africana. The sequence continues at coordinate 125,413,873 of NC_087369.1, forward strand.
CTTGATTGATTCCCACGTGATTTTTATGGTCTCTTCATTTTTTTTAATTCTTTTATCTGATTTTTTTTCAGCTATGTTGGTGTTAACTCCCTGGTCCTCCAGATGTCCCAGTCTGCATTCTAATTGCTCGAGTCTGCTCCTCTGACTTCCTATTGCGTTGTCTAATTCTGTAATTTTATTGTTAATCTTTTGGATTTCTGAATGCTGTCTATGGATTCTTGCAACTTATTAATGTTTCCACTATGTTCTTGAATAATCTTTTTGATTTCTTCAACTGCTTCATCAGTGTGCTCCTTAGCTTTTTCTGTAGATTGCGTTATTTCATTCATGAGGTCATCCCTGATGTCTTGAAGCTTTCTGTAAATTAGTTTTTTATATTCTGCATCTGGCAATTCCAGGATTGTATCTTCATTTGGGAAAGATTTTGATTCTTTAGTTTGGGGGGTTGTAGAAGCAGTCATGGTCTGCTTCTTTATGTGGTTTGATATGGACTGCTGTCTCCGAGCCATCACTAAGATAGTGTAGTGATTTATTCTATATTTGCTCACTGAGTCTTATCTTGTTTTGTTTTCTTTCAATATACATAGGTGGGCTACTAGATTGCGCTGTCTTGATTGTTGTAGCCCTTGAGTCACTTATGAGGTATTACCAGCTGGTTTGGGCTGTTACGAGATATATATGCCTGAGTCCATTCACTATTCTTGAGTAGAATCTGATTTTGGGTCATCAAGTGTGTGATTCAGACTGTCACCTATCCACCTAGATAAGTAGTGGTGATAGTTGTGTGCACCAGATTCTAGTAGCAGCTGGGGTTCACACTCCAGGGGGGGCAGGGTGCTGACAGGCTTCCCCCAAGTGTCAGTGAGGTAGGTGTGTCTCTATTCCTAAAGCACCTTGGTGGGTGGGCTCTGCAGCTGTACCTTAGGCCCCTAATGCAAGTACCTCTACAGATTGGTAGGTGTCGCCCTCCTTAGACCCCTAAGGCAGGAGGCTAGGTGGTCTGGGGGGAGCTTCAGCCCTCAGTTCCCTGTTGTGGGTCAGTGAGGGCCCTGTTGAAAAGCAGAGATATCAGACCTGGGAAACTTGTCTTTCCAGTAAATCAGCTAAAACAATTGCAGTCAGATCCCTATCAGAAATGCCTTTGCATTATAATAGCCACCTTGTTCCCTGTAGGGATGAAAGCCCGAGACTGTGGATCACAAATGCTTTGCTGGAGGTGGTTCTGTGTTTTTAGTCCAATTAGGGAAGGATTTTTGGTCCCTGGGTTTTTTGTGATTGCTTCTCTCAGGCCAGAAGAATGGGTTAGGAAAAGACCAAAAAAAAAAAAAAAAAAGGAAAAGAAGAACTGCGGAGCAGTTCTCCCTCTGGCTCAGGAAATTCCAATGTTAATGAAGCCACCTGGGAATGGGATGGGAGGGTTCAGAAAAACAGGAGAGAGTAGCACCCCGGAATTTAGACAAAGTTACTTATCTTGCTTGGGATGACTGTTTTATCTGAGATTCCCGAGGGGTGCGTCGACTGTGTGTGCTGGCTGGGTAGAGATTGCCCCGGAGGGTCAGGCCCGTGTCTCCTGCTTGCGCTGTCTCAGAAGCCGCGGTCAGTTCCTCCGCTCCCAGTCCAAAGCCCAGAGTCAAGGTTCCCCGGCTGGGACGCTGCACTCCTGGCTCCAAAACCAGTCGCTGCCTCCCGGTGACTTCTCCTCCTGTCTGCTGCGTCGCTGTGCTGCCTGCGTGCACTGGTTGGGCTTCCCCCGAGGTCAGTTCAGGGGGCTGGGCTGCGCCCCGTGTTTGCACCATCACAGGATGCCGTGCTCAGCTCCCCTGCGCCCAGTCCAAAGCCCCGCGCCAAGGTTTCCTGGCTGGGATGCCGCACTCCTGGCTCCAAAACCAGTCGCTGCCTCCCAGCGACTTCTCCTCCCACCAGCTGCGTCGCCGTGCCACACTAGCGGACTGGCTGGGCGCCCTCCTGAGGTCAGTTCAGGGGGGAAGGGCTGCGCCCCGTGTTTGCACCGTCATAGGATACCGTCCTCAGCTCCCCTGTTCCCAGTCCAAAGCCCAGTGCCAAGGTTTCCTGCCTGGGACGCTGGCTCCAGGGTCCAAAAACAATGGCTGCTTCCCCATGGTTGTGCGTTTTCAGTCTCTGTCACTCAGGTCAACTCTTTAAATCTGTGTTTGTTGGTCAGTGTTCGTAGATTGCCATGTATGTGATCGATTCACTTGTTTTTCTGAGTCTTTGTTGCAAGAGGGATCCGAGGTAGCATCTACCTAGTCAGCCATCTTGGCCCCCATCTTTTTTTTTATGACATCTTCAATTTCTTCTTTTGTTATGGATATGTTCAAATTTTCCACCTCTGTTTGTGTTTGTTTCAGTAGGTAGTGTGTTCCTTGAAATTTGTCCATTTCTTCTAGGATTTCAAATATGTTGGGAGTACAGTTTTGCATAATATCTTATTATGATCCTTTTTATTTCAGTAGGTTCTGTTGTAATGTCACCCATCTCATTTCTTATTTTGGTTATTTGCATCTTCTCATTTTTTCCTTTGTCAATTTGGCCAGCGGTTTGTTAATTTTGTTGATCCTTTGAAAGAACCAACTTCTAGTCTTGTTGATTCTAGTGTTTTTCTGTTTTCTATTTGACCTATTTCTGCTCTGATCTTTATTATTTCCTTTTTTCTCATGACTGTGGACTTCTTTTGCTGCTCCTTTTCTATTTGTCCAAGTTGTTGTATTAACCTATTGATTTTGGCCCTTCTTTTTTGATGTGTGCATTTATTGCTATAAATTCTCCTCTGAGCACTGCTTTTACTATGTCCCAAAGGTTTTGGTATGTTGAGTTTCTCATTTGATTCTAAGAATTTTTTAATTTCATTTTTAATTTCTTCTTATTACATAATAGTTTTTAAGTAAGGCATTATTCAGTCTCAATATATTTAATTTTTCGTTGTTCTTTTTGTTATTGATTTCTAGTTTTATAGCATTATGATTGGAGAAGATGTTTTGTATTATTTTGATGTTTTCAAATTTCTTGAGGCTTGCTTTGTAGCCTGAAATACCCTCTATTCTGGCGAATGATCCTTGTGTTTTGGAGAAGAATGTGTACTGTACTGCTGTTGGGTGGTGTGTTCTCATATACCTATGAGGTCGAGTTGGTTGATTGTGTTATTTAGATCTTCTGTATCTTTGTTGAGTTTCTTTCTAGTTGTTTTGTCATCAAAAATGTTGTGTTAAAGTCTCCTACTATGGGTTTGGGTTTTGGGTACTATTACTGTAGAACCGTTTATTTCTCTTCAATTCTGTTAGTGTTTGTTTTATGTATTTTGGAGCTCTGGCATTGATTACGGGTATGTTCTCTTGCTGGATTGAACCTTTAATCATTGTATAATGCCCGTCTTTGTGTCTTACAATGGATTTTCACTTAACTTCTGTTTTATCGGAGATTATTATTGCCACACCTGCTCTCTTGTACTGTTTGCCTGATTTTTATCCTTTGATTTTTAACCCGTTTATGTCTTTGTGTCTAAAATGTGTCTCTTGTAGACAACATATTGATGGGTCATGTTTTTTTTTTTTTTTAATTCATTCTTGACTGGTGCATTTAAGCCATTTACATTCAGTGAGATTATTGATAGGTATGAATTTATTGTTTCCATGCTGTTATGCTTTTTTCTGTGGTGTTAATAGTTTCTTTATTCTCTTTAATTTTCTGTGCTGAGTTCTTTTTGTTTATGCATTCTTCATGTCCTTCATTGTTGATTTTGGGTTTACTGAGTCTTTTTGATTTTCTTCTTTATTTTCGTGAGTAAATTTATTAATTTTCTTTGTGGTTACTCTGAAATTTATCTTCCTAAGTTTAAAACAATTTGTTGTATCTTGGTATTGCCTTGACTTTCCCTCCATATGGAAGTTCTGTATCTACACAGTTTGTACCCCCTTTTTGTTTTGAAGTTGTCTTCATTTACAGATTGATATCTCTGATTCTTCATTTTCAATTTTGCAGCTTTATTTTACTTTTGAGAATTCTTTATCCGGGTTGGTATCTGGGTGATGGTATCGGGTATCTTAATCTCAGGTCGTCTGATATCATTGGTTTTCTGTCTGACAGACTCCCTTTAATGTTTCTTGTTAGCTTCCTCTGGTTTTTACAAATTTTCTTTATTTCTTTTTATCTAAGAGTGTCCTAGTTGCTCCATCATATTTGAAAGACAATTTTACTGGATATATGATTCTTGATCGACAATTCTTTTCTTTCAGTTGTATATATATCATCCCATTGCCTTCTTGTCTGCATGATTTCTGCCAAGAAATCAGCGCTTACTCTTAGTGGTGCCCCTTTGGAGGTGATACTTCATTTTTCATAAGCTACTTTCTGTCCTTTAGGGTCGCTATGAGTCGGAATCGACTCGACAGCACTGGGTTCACTGGGTTTACTTTCAGAGTTCTTTCTTTGTCTTTGCTTTTAGGAAATTTGATTATGATATGCCTTGGTGACTTTCTTTTGGGGTCAGTCCTGTATCGGGTTCATTGAGCTTCTTGGATGGAAACCTTCTCATCTTTCATGATATTAGGCAAGTTTTCTGCTAATAAATCCTCAAAAATTCCCTCTGTACTTTTTTTTTCTCTCCTCCTGTTTTGGAATTCCTTTTACATGTAAATTTTTCCTCTGTAGTGTGCCACGTAACTTAGCTTTCTTCATTTTTCTGATTGTTCCTCAAACAAAGTAGCATCTAGAGTTTTGTGCTCTATTTTGCTGATTCTTCATTGATTCAATTCTATTTTGTGTCCTTCCATTGAGTTTATTTCTGGTATTTTTTTGTTGTTGTTAATCTTCTGGATGTCTAGTTGTTGTTTTTGTATGGTTTTTAATTGTCTATTTATTTTGCCATATTGTCCTTGTATTGTTTTCCTTAACCCTTCTAGGGTTTTGTCTGTGTTTTCCTTGATCTCTTTGAAGATCCTATATATGTCTTTTGAATTCCATATCAGGTAGTTCTATTACCATTTCTTCCACAGGAAGGTTTTCTGCCCGTTTATTTTGGTTATTTGTTTGAGTCATCTTATCCTGTTTCTTCATTTGTTATTGTCTGCCGTCTCCAAGGTACAGAGGTGTTAATTAGTTAATTAATTTATTTGTTGATTATATGTATGTTTTGTGCTGATTGTTTTGATGTATCTGAAGCTCTGTTTCTCTCTTTCTCTTTAGAATGTCTTTCTTCCTTTGTATTATTTTAATTGTTGTTTTATGGTCCTGGTCTATGTGTGATTTTGGTGTTATCTCTTGACTGGGCATGATTTCCTCTGACTAGTATGGTGGATCTCACCCACATGTGAATCCTCTGTGGTTAGGCTTGTATGTCTTCCCTTACCAAATTTAGTGGAGGTTAGAGAGCAGGTTTTTTTTTCCTGATATTGAATGACTAGTGTTGGGTGGTCAGGATCCCTCCACAGCCTTTGCGGGACCATAGGTTCCTTCTGGGTTGGTGCTAGCAGTTAGCCTGTTCTCTGAAGGTCAGTGCAGAATGTCTCTGTATCTGCTGTGAGAGAGTGTTGTCCAAATGATTGGGGTAGGCCCGCCGTGCGTGCATGAATTGACATCTTAGTAGGTGGTGGTACACTAAGGGGTTTCACTGTAAATGTAGAAGGCCTGCAAAAACTGTTTGGGTGTGGGATATGTGACATTGCAGCCAGGTGGATGTTGGATGAGAGCATTAGGATCTCCTGTTCATCATTTGGCAGAAGTGCAGATGGCAGCTGTCAGGACGTGACTGGCATTGCTGATGAGGTGATGTGTCTCTCTGGCTGGTTGCCAGGGCATGGGTGCAGGGAGCGTTCTCACCAGTCACTGGGTTGGGTGCTGCGTGTGCCTAACGCCAGTTGCCAGGGGGTCGGGATGCGGGTGCATGGGTCACTGAGTGGGTGACGTGGGAACTTGCACCACTGGTCACTGGGCAATTGGGGAAAAGAAGTGGGGGAAGGGGACCCTTGCACCTTCGGTTGCCGTTTTGGTGGCAGGAGCTCACGCTGGTGATCACTGTGTGGGCAAGGCAGCTCAGGTGTGAGCAGAGTGAGGGCAGAGCTCCTTTACCTCAGGTAGGGAGTGATGGGTATGGCTGGGCTTGTATGCCTTGTGTTCCTCCACCTGCGCCTCAGGGCACATGCTAATACAGATTGCAGGTGGAGTAAATACTCTTACAGGGCTGGTTCTGGGTAGGGGGCCTCTAGCTGTTTATTCTGTGGTTTGATTTTTTGCTCTGTCCCTCCCATATAAATGGCCTAGTGCCTCTACTGACAAGCAGTCCCTGCACTAATATCTAGCTTCCTCCCTTCTTGTACTCACCAGAGGGTCTGGACCTCTTACCCACCCCTCTTTTCTTCCCCTTTACTCCCCCACAATTGTGTGCTCCCTGTCTACACACTCTCCTCTAAGACTCTGATGACTCAGTCTGTTTCATTTGCTCTAGAGGCACCTCCCTGTGCTTTCCTGATTTCAAAGTTATACCACTCCTCCACTTCCCCTCCTTAGGGGGGCCCCACCCCTGACTGCATCCTGCCCACCTTGTAGTTTCTTTCTGAGGTTGTTTGCACAGAATCTCAGCCACCAGCTGTGCTCTCTTTGTAGTTGCTTTCCTGGATTCCACACTCCAGATTGTTGCTCAGGGCTGTCCAAAAATGGCCTCACTGCTCTGTACCAGCAGACAGGGGCATTTGATCCACAAATCCGTTTTCCCACTGGCCTCATTCTGCCTCTTTTTCTAATCGATTCTCAGTCTGCTTCTTGAACTTTCTGTTTGATGTTCCAGAATCTGAGATCCTTTTTTATGTATGTTTTACTTAGTTTCTTGGATCTTCGTTGTTAGGGTGTCATTATGGTACCTGTATCTAAGGCACCATATTGACTGGAACTTAGTCTCTATATTTCTTGACTATAATATGATGCTACTGAAATCCAGCATTTCAGACATTCATAAGGTTGAAATATGTCCATCATCAAATCCCCCCCATTTCTTTAGGAAAAAGAAAATATATGGTGGAAAAACTCATTAAGTTGTTTCTGAGGCCTGCATCATCATCTGTTTTGTGTATTTCATGATAAAGTTAAATCATGGTGGGAATTTTATTGTGAAATTAGGAGTTCTTGATCTTTAAAATTTTTTTCATTGTGAAATATCTATATAATAAGTAAACATTTGCCATTTCAACGTTTTTACATTTACAATTCAGTGTTGTTAATTACATTCATCATGTTGTACAACAATCACCACTGCTCTTTCCAGATTTTTATCATCGCCCTTAACTGGAGCTCAGTACCACTTAAGCAACACCCCACATTTTCTCCTCCCACTTGCCTCTGGTAACTACTGACAAACTTTGGTTTCTATGTGCCTTAGCCTGGGTTCTCTAGAAAAGCAAAACCAGTAAAGTGTATAAACATATATAGAGAGATTTATATCACGGAAACAGCTCACACAATTGTAGAGGCTGAAATGTCCCAAGTCCACGGATCAGAATAGAAGCTTTTCCTGATTCACGTAGCCACAGGGGCTGGTGAACCCAGGATCAGCAGGTCAGAGATCAGGGCTCTTGCTCACAGGCTGTGAACTTTGATGAATCCCAAGATCGGCAGGTAAACTGCTAGCTCAAGTCCCGGAAACTGGAGGTCAGATGAACAAGAGGCTGTTGCAGGATCCAGAACAATCCAAAAACCTTGGCAGGGCAAGTAGGAAGGAAGTAGGCAGCAGAGGGCAGAGAGATGAAGGCTGAGGGGACGGTGAGCCATCACAGGCCCCGCTTACGCTTGTACCACTCAGCGGATTCCATCATGGGGGTGATCGCATATCAAATTTCAACAGGGAAGTAATCACAACATTATACAACTGCCAAAACACTGAGAATCATGGTCCAGCAAAGTTGACACACGGTCTTAACCATCACACTATGCATTTTACTATTCTGGATATTTTATATAAATGGGATCATAGAACATTTATCTTTTTGTCTCTGACTTGTTTCATTCAGCGTAAAGTTTTCAAGGTTTATCCATGGTGTAGCATGTATTATACCTTAATATCTCTTTATGGCTGAGTAATATTCCATTGTATATATATATACTACATTTTGTTTATCCATTCATCTGTTGATGGACGTTTAGATTGCTTCTACCTTTTGGCTATTGTGAAAAGTGCTGCAAGGTTTTTTGTAGAAAAGTGCTGTAGAGGTTTTTTGTGTTTTTCCTTTAAACTGTGGGGGGCATTATTCTAGGAATAGGGTTACTTGGTCATATGATAGTTCTATGCCAAACTGTTTTCCATAGTGGCTGAAACATTTTACCATCTCACCAACTATGGATGAGAGAGGAGTTCTTTATATTTTGAACTTTTGCATGTTCTCCAAAAACTTTTTAATCGGATCTGGGCTTTGTTGGAAATAGGAGTAATGGGTCCTGCTCTTTCCTAGTTTTGCTTGGTATCTTAGTAGAGTCTTCATAAGTGAACGTATTTCCTAATTGTTTCCAAGTCAGAATTTGGTATGCTTATTCTAGCTTTGATTTCTTTACCAAAGGGGAAACTATTCTACTGTATGTAATATCCTACGTATATAGCATTCTCTATTCCTGAGACAATTCTAGCACCTAATACAACTGGTTTTTGTCCCTCTGTAAAGAAATATTACAGCCATTAACCACCCACTTAACAGTTGTTGCTGTACTCAATGTGTGTGCCATGGCTTAAACGGCATATTGATGAGACTATCTGGATTGCTCAGTGAGGCCTTATGATGAGTAGAAAGTTAATGAGCACACTTTCTATTGACAGTACTCTGGCATTACAGCCATTTTATTTGTTTCCAAACTTAAAATCAAGTCACTTTAGCAAGGGTACATGTAGTGTAGCATTTTATAAACTTTAGCTTTTCTACCGGTATTTTTCCATGGCATGGGCCCAATTGAGTTAACCATCTAGTAACCTACATTCTGGGGGAATAAAATTAAAGTTACACAGGCAAATATCTAGAACTAACTTTTAGCTTCTCAGATAGAAGGCAAAATATAAGCATTGGGCTTTGCTGTTATTACCTTTTTTTATTTTAGGCAGTTGTAATGTTTATTTCAAACAGTATCATTAATATCACACACAAATAAAATTTTGCTGAAGATAATTCAAAAATTATTCCAGCAGTACATCAACAGGGTACTGCCAGAAATTAAGGCTGGTTTCAGAAGAGGACGTGGAACCAGGGATATCATTGCTGATGTTGGATGGATCTTGGCTGAAAGCAGAGAACACCAGAAAGATGTTTCCCTGTGTTTTATTGACTGTGCAAAGGCATTCGATTGTGTGGTTCATAACAAATTATGGATAACATTGCAAAGAATGAGAATTCCAAAACATTTAATTGTGCTCATGAGGAACCCGTACATAGGTCAAGAGGCAGTCATTCAAACAGACCAAGAGGATACTTCATGGTTTATAATCAGGAAAGGTGTGTTTCACGATTTTCTCCTTTAACCATACTTTTATTTAATCTGTATGCTGAGCAAATAATCTGAGAACCTGAACTACATGAAAAAGAATGTGGCATCAGGATTAGAGGAAGACCCATTCACATCCTATGATATGAAGATGACACAACCTTGCTTGCTGAAAGTGAAGAGGACTTGAAGCACTTACTGATGAAGATTAAAGACCACAGTCTTCAGTATGGATTATGCCTCAACATAAGGAAAATGAAAATCCTCACAACTGGACCAATAAATAACATCATGATAAATGCAGAAAAGATTGATGTTGTCAAGGATTTCATTTTACTTGGATCCACAATCAACAGCCATGGAAGTAGCAGTCAAGAAATCAAATGGCATATTGCATGGGCAAATCTGCTGCAAAAGACCTCTTTAAAGTGTTAAAAAGCAAAGATGTCACTTTGAACACTAAGGTGCGCCTGGCCCAAGCCATGGTATTTTCAGTCATCACGTATGCATGTGAAAGCGGGAAAATGAATAAGGACGACTGAAGAATTGATGCCTTTGAATTATGGTGTTGACAAAGAATATTGAATATTGAATATACCATGGATGCCAGAAGAATGAACAAATCCTTCTTGAATGTACAGCCAGACTGCTCCTTAGAAGTGAGGATGGCAAACCTTCGTCTCATATACTTTGGACATGTTATCAGGAGGGACCAGTCCCTAGAGAAGGACATCATGCCTGCTAAAGTAAAGAGTTGGCAAAAAAGAGGAAGAGCTTCAATGGGATTGATTGACACAGTGGCTGCAACAATGGGCTCAAATATAGCAACGATGGTGAGGGCAGTGTTTTGTTCTGTTGTACATAGGGTTATTAAGTGTCAGAACCATCTCAGTGGCACCTGTAATGGATTGAATTGTGTGCCCCCAAAATGTCTATCAACTTGGCTAGGTCATGATTCCCAATCTCGTATGATTGTCTACCATTTTGTCGTCTGATGTGATTTCCCTATGTGTTGTAAATCCTATCACTATGATGTTAATGAGATGGATTAGTGGCAGTTATGCTGGTGAGATCTACAAGATTAGATAGTGTCTTAAGCCAGTCTCTTATAAAAGATATAAAAGAGAGAAGCGAGCAGAGAGACATGGGGACCTCATACTATGAAGAAGCAAGAGCCTGGAGAACGGCGTGTCCTTTGGACCTGGGGCCCCTGCATTGAGAAGCTCCTAGTCCAGGAGAAGATTGATGACAAGGACATTCCTCCAGAGCTGACAGAAAGCCTTCCTCTGGAGCTGATGCCCTGAATTTGAACTTTTACCCTACCAGAGTGTGAGAGAATAAATTTCTCTTTGTTAAAGCCATCCACTTGTGGTATTTCTGTTATAGCAGCACTAGATTACCAAGACAGCACCTAAAAACAATAACAACATTTATTTGGTTTCAACCTTGGGTAAATTTAAGGAAGCAGGGCCAGATAATTAACTTATAATTTAAAAAAAACATAAAGCCAATGTAAGAAAATCTACCATGGCTAATTATAGCACCTAGACTATGATCTTTCAGTCTCTTCTAGAATAATGTATGAGTGCAGAGTTAATCATGCATGTGGGATTTTCAAAATAATTAAGAAAAGAATATGAAAAGCACTTAGCAAACATGGTCCAGAGCAATCCCATTACTCCCACTGTCAAACCTCTCCACTGGTTGCTATTTTACTTATCTGTTCCTATTTGTACCTTGCTAGATGTCACATGAAAATCAAACCAAACCCGTTGCTGTGGAGTTGATTCTGACTCTCAGTGACCCTTTAGGACAGAATAGAATAAGCCCCATAAGGTTTCCAAGCCCATAATCTTTTTTTCAGAAGCAGACTGCATATGGAGCAGCTAGTAGGTACGAACCACCAACCTTTCTGTTGGCAGCAGAGCATTTTAACAACTGTGCCAACAGGGTTCATTGATGTCATGTAAAAGAGCCATAAAAGTAGAATAAGACCTGATCTTTACCTTCAAGCTAGCTCTGGAAATAGTATTTATTATGAAATGAAGTGCTGCATTGTGTGATTTAGGCAGGTATGGAAGAGACTTAGAGTTTCAAACGACTGGGGCAATCAGAACAGGTCATATGGAGTAGGTGGGCCTTGAAGGATGGATTACAACATTACTGTTCAAAACATAATACAGTAGAATAATGCTAATCATAGGTCGGAGATTCCATCCTATGCTAAGAAGTTCAAAGAAATATTCTCAGATTACAGAAAATGGTTTAACCTAAAGAAAGCATGTTTTAAAATAGTGCCTTCATATAAATAAATTTGAAAGGCATTTATTGTTTTGTTATTGGAAAGCAGTGGAGAGGAGGGATTAAAGTAATGCCTTCCTATTTTTAACTTGTGGTTAAGGTCTGAATAGAAAAAAAAATGACTGGAACTGTCTGTAAATGATAGGAATGAAAACAGCATCATAAGAAGCATTTCAGCGAACATTGATGAAAACTTACTGTGTTGATTAAAGCATGTTACTAGAAAGCAAAATCAACTAATTTTTTTTTCTTCTTTATGTTTATGGAAGATTGGCTTCAATGGCCTTTTGCTTCAAAATCTGTAAATTTATTAAAACATCAGTGCTTGTTTTTCAGGTAATAGCCAAATTACAGAGTCCCTCACATCAAATTTTTAAAATTTAAAAAAAGAACATTGAAAAGATCTCGTTGGACATACTGTATGATTCCAAGTGTCTTGATTACCTAGTGGTGCCAGAACACAAATACCACAAGTGGGTGGCTTTAAAGAACAGAAATGTATTTTCTCACACGTCAGGAGGTTAGAAGTCTGAATTCAGTGCCTGGTCTAGGGAGAAGTCCTTCCTTGTCTATTTAAACTTCTAGTGGCTGCCAGCAATCCTTGGCATTCCTGGGCTTGTTGATGCATCTGTCTTCTTCTTCCCCAGGTGTGTGTCTCTGTCTATTCTGCTTGTTTTATAACTCAGAAGCAATTACATTTAGGATTCACCCTACTCTAGTATGACTTCATTAACGTAACAAATGAAAACCGCTATTTCCAAACAGGATCATATGTACAGGTACAGGGATTAGGATTTCAAGACATATCTGGGGGGGGGGCACAATTCAATTCATAACACCCAACTATATGATGTTCTAGAAAAGGGAAAACTATAGAAAATCCAGGGGTTGGGCAGGAGCGTGAGTGGAGGTGGGGAATGAATACATGGGATTTTTAGAGCTGTGAAGCTGTTCTGCATGATACTGTAATGGTGGATACATGACTATGCGTTTGTCAAAATCCATAGAACTGTGTAACACAGAGGGAGCCCTGATGTAAAGTATGGAACTTTAGCTAATAATAATGTATCAATATTCATTCATCAGTTGTAGTAAATGTACCACACTACTGCCAAATATTGGAGCCCCTGAGTGGTGCAGAAGGTTAAAGTGCTTGGCTGCTAACTGAAAGGTTGGAGGTTGGAGTTCACACAGATGCACCTCAAAAGAAAGGCCTGTGGATCCACTTCTGAAAGATCACTGCCTTGGAAAATCTGATGGAGCACAGTTCTGCTCTGACGCATAGGGGGTTGCCATGAGTCTGAATTGATTCGAAGGCCAATGGTTAATGCAAGATGTTAATAGGGAAACTGTGTATGTGTAGGGAAGAGTTATACAGGAATTCTGTTTGTTCCATTTTCTATAAACCTAAAGCTTCTCTAAATAAGAAAGTCTTAATAAAAAAATTATATGCCATTGGTGCTTTACAGCTAAGTTGAATGAGAACATGACTGGCAATATAGAGAAATTATACACACTGGGGATGGGTAGGTGTGTTATACCAACCTGTAACTGTCATTACAGATAGCAGCTTGTAATTACTGCTGCTTGTCAGAATGATCTTACCCACACAGATTGCCCAGAATTTAGTCAACAGAGTCAGGATGGAGAAAGTGAAGGCGCTTTTGGCTCAGTGATAAAAAGATACACACACACATATATGCATATATATGTGTGTGTATATATATATATATATGATGGAATTTTTTCTTTAAAAAACATTTCTCAGCCTAAGTGAAGCATTTAACAAATGTCTTCAGCTGTCAAATATTTGTCTTGTCCTGAATTCCAGATGCATTACATTTACAAACTAGTCTGTTGTGTATACTTGTACTTCAGTGTTGGCATTTTATCTTAGAAACTCATGATATATAAAAGGAAAGGAAAAGCTGGTAGTAGACATTTTATACCAGTCTTATAAATTCAAACCAATACATTAATTTTGTATTGCCCAATGTCATCATTTGCCTTTGGTGTCTTTACTCACAATATTTTCCTCCCTCTGGCTGTTTGTCCTTCACAGTTCTGCTCAAATCTTAATTCCTCCATAAAGCTTTTCCTATTTACTTCCCCTTCTCTGTATGTCTCTGTATTTTCTTCCCCTTCTCTGTATGTCTCTGCACCACTGAGGGCTCAGTTATACATGATCTTACATTGACTTCTAGATTCTTACTCTGCTGTGCCTCCCCGTAGTGTCTGCTCCTCCTTCCTAAGCCCTTCTCAGAACCTCAGTTTCTCTATCTACACAATGGGGGTGGTAATACAGCTCTCTCAAATGGGTTACTTGGAGGAGTGAATGAGATAAACTATGTTAATTGTGTAGCCCAGAGTCTGGCACATTAACTTGTTGCCGTCGAGTTGATTCCAACTCATAGCGACCCTGTAGGACAGAGTAGAACTGCCCCATAGAGTTTCCAAGGAGCAGCTGGTGAATTCGAACTGCTGACCTTTTGGTTAGCAGCCGAGCTCTTAACTAGTGAGCCAACACATAATACCCCCAAAGCATTAGCCATTGTTACTATGTGCTCTATGAATGCTTAGTGATTGATAACTTGATAAACCTTCCTTTGAAGTTTGTGTTCCTAGAGAATACAATTATCTGCTAGAAAGAGCCTCAAGCTGTGTCTACAGAAGGAAAACAACTGGTTGAAAATGTAAAATACAGTCAACTAGTTGCTTTCTCTTCATGCCACTAATAGCTAGTTTGGATGATTTATCTGAGTGAAATAATTGCTACTTAGGTGTCTTGGCATCAGAATGTACATAATACATAAATTTCCACAAAAATCATTGCTAAGAAAAAGAAGTTGAAGAATAGTCATGCCTCTGAGGCATTTAGATGGAATTCTCACTTAACTCAGGAAAACAACCATTTGACAGGGTTTTTTTTTTTAATTTTCTGACTTCATTGGTTGCTTCCCTAACTCGATGAAATTGCCTGGGATTGTGTGTGTAGACACAGTTGCAATTTCTTTTGGTCCTGCCCTGTTTCTCTTAAGTGCCAAGTACAGGGACCAAAGCTTGCTCTTCTTATTTTCCGGCTGAGGGGAATATTCCAGCGGCAGCAAAGCATTGAAAAATGGTGTGAAATGCACATGTAGCGTCTGCCTCACAGGCTCTAATGTTAATATGATGGATTTTGCTTGGGAAAGCAGCACTACATGAATACGGACCTCATTACCCATATTCTCCTATAAAGTGGTCTGCCGTCCATTGCCATCACCTCCCATTTTGGTGGTATGAAATGCTTCCCATTTTGAAGTGGACTTCACTGACTATCCCGACAATAAGCATGCAATTGCCCTAGCCGGTGTGCAAATATATTACTCAGCAGTCAGAGCTATTCAGGGGAATGACCCTTTCAGCACAGAAAATAGTGCTCCAGGGACATTAGTCAACACAGCTTCTGGAAAGGGCAAGGGATAGCAAAGGCTTGTTGTGAATGTGACTCAACATGATATATGCTTCTGGCAAATGCAGCAGGGTAGAGGCAGTAACTTATTTATTTAGAATATATACCCTACTTTCTTTGAAAAAGCTCTGAGATAGTTTATAGATTAAGCAAAATGCAAACAAATGGAACAATGAGGGATTCAAACAGAATAGAGATCATACTGTTAGGAAGTACAGCTATGCCACTCCCAGCAATGGAAATGCACTGTTCATTTCTTATTTGATGAGTTCTTTTTCCTTATGTTGTACCCTATACCAGATTTGGCTCTAAATGGAATTTGCCAGGTACTCTTTATTGTTGGTGAAATCAGTGGTGGACTCTGATATTCTCCTCCCACCCTCCACCACCCTGTACTGCTCACGAAGTTTGCCCTCAGAGGGATACTGCATCGTACCTTCATCCTCAACAGGGTGACTGGGGACAGGAATGGCTCCATTGAGTTACACAGAGCAGCCCTCAGCTGCTTTATGACAGCGAGTACAAACGGGCATGACTTGTGTGTGTGCTTCTCAGTGAATCATTCATTACCTGCTCGATGTGACTTTCCCTGGACAATAGGCATGATAGCACAGCCCTGGCAGTAAAGTGTACCTGATAAATTTTGTAGACCTTTAGTGGAAAATTTTAGTGTTTTTCTTTCTAAGTGCTTTAGTTTATCTTGCCAACAAAAGACATAAGACCGTGAGGCTCTAAGACCAAGCTCTGCTTTTAAAGGTTTGGGAGGTGATTTGTATTGTTTGAAATCTTTAGTCTTCTGGAGTGAAGAGTTAAAATTTTCACAATTAGGGCCTTAATGGTTTTCTCCTGATCACCAGCGATCTGTTGTGGTGGAAAGATATTTCCTACAGGGACATATGCCTCGGCAAATCTTTGTCATCGCTGTCATATCAACTCAGCATTTTCTTGTCATCATTCAGTTCTTATAAATGGCCTCTGAATTGACAGCTGTCACCAGCATGCTTAGGTAGCAATTTAGAGGTTAGCCTAATGGACCAAGGTTAAAATTTCTACTTGAAAGAAACATTAAGAAATTGGGGGCGTTTTATAGTAAGGAGCTAATGCCTGGTAATGTATAATTATATAAATAAATTATGGGACAGTGTAGGAGCTCTGGTAGAGCAGTGGTTAAGAGCATGGCTGCCAACCAAAAGGTCAGCAGTTGGAATCCACCAGCCACTCCTTGGAAACCCTATGGGGCGCTTCTATTCTGAACTATAGGGTCGCTATGAGTTGGAGTTCACCCAACGGCAATGGGTTTGGCTTGTTTGTTTGTTTTTGGCAGTTTCTATGCATCTTAATAGTAATTGTTCACACGGAATTGGGTATTTTGTTTCTACATTTACCAAAGATTGAATTCACAGGCACAGTAGAAGTCATTTTATTACAGCTTTTTGATAGAACCAAAAACCAAACCAAACCCTTTGCTGTCGAGCCCATTCTGACTCATAGCGACCCTACAGGACGGAGTAGGACTGCTCCCTAGGGTTTCCAGGAGAAGCTGATAGATTCAAACTGCTGAACTTTTGGTTAGCAGCCAAGCTCTGAAACACTGTGCCGCCAGGCTTCTTATTGATAGAAAGGTGCCAATATATAGCCTTTACTATCTTTTGTTAACATATGATATCTAATCTTGTACTAGTTAACTTTGAGTAAGGGCATACTTTCCCTCATGCATCTGTCAGTTTGTTGCACTGTGGGAACTTGCATGTTGCTGTGATGCTGGAAACTATGCCACCAGTATTCAAATAAAAGCAGGGTCACCCATGGTGGACAGGTTTCAGCTGAGCTTCCAGACTAGGACAGACTAGGAAGAAGGGCCTGGCAGTCTACTTCTGAAAAAACTGGACAGTGAAAATCTTATGAATAGCAGCGGAACATTGTCTGATATAGTGCCAGAAGATGAGACCTTCAGGATGGAAGACACTCAGAATATGACTGGGGGAAGAACTGCCTCCTCAAAGTAGAGTCAGCCTTTTGCTGGATGGAGTCAAGCTTTTGGGGCCTTCATTTGCTGATGAGGCATGACTCAAAATGAGAAGAAACAGCTGCAAACATCCATTAATAATTGGAATCTGGAATGTACAAAGTATGAATCTTGGAAAATTGGAAATTATCAAAAATGAAATGGAATGCATAAACATCATTCTCTTAGGCATTAGTGAGCTGAAATGGACTGGTATGGCCATTTTGAATCAGACAATCATATGGCCTACTATGCCAGAAATGACAAATTGAAGAGGCATGCCATTGCATTCATCGTCAAAAAGAACATTTTAAGATCTATCCTAAAGTACAATGCTGTCAGTGATAGGATAATATTCATACTTCTACAAGGAAGACCAGTTAATACGAGTGTTATTCAAATTTATGCTCCAACCGCTGAGGTCAACGATGAAGAAACTGAAGATTTTTACTAATTTTTGCAGTCTGAAATTGATCAAACATGCAATCGGCATGCATTGATAATTACTGGTGATTGGAATGCAAAAGTTGGAGACAAAGAAGAAGGATTGGTAGTTGGAAAATATGGCTTTGGTGCTAGATACGATGTGCCGGAGATCATATGATTGAGTTTTGCAAGACCAAAAACTTCTTCGTTGCAAATACCTTTTTTCACCAACATAAACAGCGACTACGCACATGGACCTCACCAGATGGAATACGAAGGAATCAAATTGACTCATCTGTGGAAAGAGATGATGGAAAAACTCAGTATCATCAGTCAGAACAAGGCCAGGGGCTGACTGTGGAACAGACCATAAAGTGCTCATATGCAAGTTCAAGTGGAAGCTGAAGAAAATTAAAGCAAGTCCACAAGAGCCAAAGTACAATCTTGAGCATATCCCACCTGAATTTAGAGACCATCTCAAGAATAGATTTGGCACCTTGAACGCTAATGGTCGAAGACCAGAAGAGTTGTGGAATGACATCAAGGACATCATACATGAAGAAAGCAAGAGGTCGTTAAAAAGACAGAAAAGACCAAAATGGATGTCAGAAGAGACTCTGAAACTTGCTCTTGAACATCAAGTAGCTAAAGCAAAAGGAAGAAATGAAGTAAAAGAGCTGAACTGAAGATTCCAAATGCTGCTTGAGAAGACAAGGTAAAGTATTTTAATAACATGGGCAAAGACCTGGAGGTAGAAAACCAAAAGGCAATAACTTGCTCGGCATTTCTCCAGCTGAAAGAACTGAAAAAAAAGAAAATCAAGCCCTGAGTTGCAATACTGAAGGATTCCACTGGGAAAATATTAAAATATTAATACACAGAGTAACTATCCAAAAAGAATTGATTGATGTTCGACCATTTCAGGAGGTAGCAAATGATCAGGAATCAATGGTACTGAAGGAAGCAGTCCAAGCTGCACTGAAGGCACTGGCAGAAAACAAGGCTTCAGGAATTGACACAATACCAGCTGAGATGTTTCAACACATGGGTGCAGCTCTGGAAGTGCCAAGACATTTAGAAGACAGCTACCTGGCCGGCCAACAGGTGGAGATCCATATTTTTGCATATTTCCAAGAAAGGTGATCCAACCAAATGTGGAAATTATTGAACAATATCATTAATACCACAAGCAAGTAAAATTTTGCTGAAGATCATTCAAAAACAGCTGCAGCAGTACATCGACAGGGAACTTCCAGAAATTCAGATGAGATTCAGAAGAGGATGTGGAATAAGGGATAGCACTGCTGATGTCAGATGGATCCTGGCTAAAAGCACAGACTATCAGAAGGATTTTTACCTGTGTTTTATTGACTGTGCAAAGGCATCCGACTGTGTAGATCATAACAAATTATGGATAACATTGTGAAGAATGGGAATTCCAGAACACTTAATTATGCTCATGAGGAACCTGTACATACATCAAGAGGCAGTTGTTTGAACAGAACAAGGGGATACTGCATGGTTTAAAGTCAGGAAAGGTGTGCATCAGGGTTGTATCCTTTCACCATACCTACATGTATTCAACCTGTATGCTGAGCAAATAACCAGAGAAGCTGGACTATATGAAGAAGAACGGGGCATCAGGATTGGAGGAAGACTCATTAACAACCTGCGTTATGCAGATGACACAACCTTGCTTGCTGAGAGTGAAGAGGACTTGAAGCACTTGCTGATGAAGATCAAAGACCACAGCCTTCAGTACAGATTACACTACAACATAAAGAAAACAAAAATCCTCACAATTGGACCAATAAGCAGCATCATGCTAAGTGGAGAAAAGATTGAAGTTTTCAAGGATTTGATTTTACTTGGATCTACTATCAACACTCATGGAAGCAGCAGTCAAGAAATCAAAAGATGCATTGCATTGGGTAAATCTGCTGTAAAAGACCTCTTTAAAGCGTTGAAAAGCAAAGATGTCACCTTTAAGACTAAGGTGCACCTGACCCAAACTATGATGTTTCCAATTGCCTCATGTGCATTCTAAAGCTGGACAATGAGTAAGGAAGACTGAAGAAGAATTGACGCCTTTGAATTGTGGTGTTGGCAAAGAATATCGAATATGCCATGGACTGCCAAAAGAATGAGCAAATCTGTCTTGGAAGAAGTAGAACCAGAAAGCTCCTTAGAAGCAATGATGGTGAGATTATGTCTCGCATACTTTGGACATGTTATCTGGAGGGATCATTCCCTGGAGAAGGACATCATGCTTGGTAAAGTAGAAGGCCAGAAAAAAAAAAATAGGAAGACCCTCAACAAGTTGGATTGACACAGTGGCTGCAACAGTGGGCTCAAGCATAACGATTGTGAGATTGACACAGAACCGGGCAGTGTTTTGTTCTGTTGTACATAGGATTATGAGTGGGAACAGAATTGATGACACTTAACAGCACAACAAAGAGATACTGTGACAATATTACATCTTAAAATAAATTTGTTTTACTTTTTATCGAAGCCTAATTTTTTTTGAAGTTTGAAACATGCACTCCACATATACAAAAATGCTTTTGAGAAGTTATTTATTGAAAACTCTGTGTCCAAGAAATTCACTGAGTAAAGAAATCCAGCCTTTCTCCTTAGTTGCATGTGCAGTTTTCCAGTAAGTATGGGCATACACGTTCCTGATGTACAAACATACAAACTATGTAGTGATAAGGGAACGGCTGATTCTGTTTGCACTACACTTAAGGTAATAAAGGGACTTATCCAGAGGTGACCACAAAATTAGTTTCCCTACAGTTAATATATTTCTCCCAGTTTCTTTATTTTCTTTTCTCATCCAACTGGCAAGTGTCAACCACGGATACTTCACCGCAGCCACAATGACATAATGAGTATTTGGTGGGCAAATTGTGCGTATCTTCCCCTAGAAAAGATGGCCAGCCTTCTGGGAATTCAATGTATAAGGAATATACTTCCTCTTTGACTCATGCCCCTTCTGGCTAATTTCAGTGCAGGTACAGCAAGGTGTACATCTTGAGCCCCCGTGACAATTAAGGCATAGCATTTGGCTTTTCTTTTTTATACTTTGGGTACTGAATACTGTAACATCATTATTATTTTACCTAGAATGGGCCAGCTTTGTTACAAATCTGCCCTTCTGGTCCCTAAGAGGACTGGATGAGTGAATGTGGATGGCCTTACCTACCCTCGTAACTGGAAGACCAACTCAGAATGCATGGCTTGTACCTGCTGCTGGGAATAAGCAATATTTGATAGAAAGTGAAGAACATATTATTAACAAGGATGGCATTCATTAAACACTTTCTCAGATTTTTGAGTCTGCTTTGTATACATCTTTGGCAGCTTTTGCTCCCTCAGACTACACACTCTCTTAGGGCGTGTGTCATACCTGTCATATTCTCTTGCACAGTGCTCTTACCGTGTAATATTTGAGGTATTTTAACTTTAATTAGGAGGGGGAAAATGGAAAGATGACCATAGCTCTCATCACAGAATTGTTTCCCACATCAGCAAGGCAGATTTGTTTGGTTGCAAACTTTGATTAGATATCCTCTCTTCTGGATTTCAGATGTAAACCCTAAAATTAATTTTAACCATATCTTTAACTTTTTCCAGAATCATCTTAAACTAGTTAGTTAGACTCATTATGTCCCAATAATCTATGTATAAGCTAGCTGAAGAAACCATGATAACATTTGTTCATTCTTGATTTATAAACCATTCTTTTGATTTTGTTTCATGGCACCATTTTGTTCTTTTATTCTTTCTTCATCTTTTCCACTTTATTTTATATATCAGAATTCACTGCCATACTTAACTGTTTTCTTGTGTCCTCCTCTTGCCTTTGAAACAACTATTAGCAGTGCTCACATTCCCTGCCTTGATTCAAGTTTCAGGTAGTTAAGTCACTCATTGTTTTCTATAGTGTAGATAGAAAGAATTTGGCTATTGACCATCTATTGGCTATTGACCACTGCTGTCTCTCAGTCACAGTGGTTCATCTGTACCAGGCAGTGAGATGTAGCCAAGTTAAATCCATCTCCTACATCAACCAAAATCTACATTATTGAGTGGCAAAATAGGGCCAACGTATATCTCCTCATTCGTAATAGGAAGTTTTGATTACTTCTCCATGTGTAAGAGAGGGCAGTGGATGGTTCAGTGGTAGAATTCTCACCTTCCAAACAGTAGACCTGGGTTCAGTTCTCAGCCAGTGTACCTCATGCACAGCCACTGTCTGTCAGTGGAGGCTTGCATGTTGCTGATGCCAAGCAGGTTCCAGTGGAGCTTTCAGAATAAGACAGGTTAGGAACAAGGGACTGGCGATCTACTTCCAAAAATCAGCCAGCAAAAACTCTGTGGATCACAGTGGCCTAATCAGCAACTGATCATGGGGATGGTGCAGGACTGGGCAGTGTTTCATTGTTCACTTGTACATGGGGTCCCTGTGAGTTAGGGACCGACTCAATGGTAGCTAACAACAACAACCATGTATAAGGGCTCATCAGCAAAAACTATAAGTATCTGAAGTCATGTTTTTCCTTACTTGGCTGATGGGAGGTTTAAACATTTCGCTCTCATTTGTATTATGCAAAAAAAATTTTTTTTTAAACCACTTATCCACTTCCAACATTCTCGAGATAGGATAACTTGTTGCCGCAAGGTTGATTCCAACTCATAACGACTCTATAGAACAGAGTAGAACTGCCTCATAGTTTGCAAGGAGCACATGGTGGATTTGAACTGCTGACCTTTTGTTTAGCACCTGTAGCACTTAAAAGCTACACCACCAGCGTTTCCTGAGACAGGATAGGGAGGTGGAATAGGAGGGATATGTTTTTAACAGTGGTAGTATTCTTTGTGATGCAAAAACGAGGGAGTACAAATGAAGTTGAAGCAGTGCTGCATTCATGCTGCTGCTTTTTCTTTACAACTCATCGGAAAAGAAAAGCATCAATAATGTGCTAATCTCCACAGCAAATCATGAGATACAGTGGATCTTGCAAAAGAATATAAGGTGACTTGAGGATTATAAAAATACAACAGGTATTGAAATCTCTTCAAAAGCAGTAAAACATCCATGGCCCAAGAGAGAAGGAAGACCTTTAAAGCATATTGCAAATTATTATTCAATAGGGCAAATGTATTATTTGATACTTTCTTTTTTTTGGGGGGGGGGTTTTGGGGTCAGTAGCAGTTGAAAGACCTCTGTTGCAAAATTACATGTAAAGGTCAACAGCTGTTTTATTCCAGATGCTGAATACTCCTGAAGCCATTTAAACACATTTTTTCTTAGAAACTGTGATTACTTTAGGGATGCTAGTCTATCCCTACAGGATATTTAGAGCCTATTAGAG
This sequence comes from Loxodonta africana, assembly GCF_030014295.1. Lineage (NCBI taxonomy): Eukaryota > Metazoa > Chordata > Mammalia > Proboscidea > Elephantidae > Loxodonta > Loxodonta africana. Next base: position 125,436,902 of record NC_087369.1, read on the forward strand.
AAAGAAATGCCTTAGTAGGGATATCTGGCCTTATTAACCCTAGTGAAGTCTGGTAGAAAGAACCAGAAGGTGACTAAATGCATGGAAATTGTCCCCAAATTCAGTTTCCCAGTGGGGGGCATTAGGACAGAATCTTCTCCTGTCAATTTAGAGGAAAACTGCTATTGGGGAGCAATGAATAGTGAGAATGCTTAGGAGGGTAAAAGATACGGATGAACAGGAATATATGATTTCCATAAGCCACTTGGTGTCTGTTCATTTTCCTCTACCTTTCTTCTATACCACCTCCCCCAAGATCTCAAGCATTTGGAGACTCTAGACAATTACTTTTAGCTCTATTCAATGTCTCACCATTTATTTACAAAATGTTAATATATTAGTGCTTTTAAATTTTTAGGCAACCTGGGCAAAGAAAGACTTTATGCTGCATATACCTGGAAATTATTAGTCAAGGTACTAGAGATATTACTTGAGTTGGCCAAAGGGAGTTTCAAAGGAGAGGCCCACAAAGTGGCCAGACAAAGGGCAACAGTTTTAGAATAAGGCCCCAACAGGAAATTGAGATGGAAAGCAGAATACACAAGGCCAGAAAGCCCTTCAAAAAATGGACAGAATGTCAAAGCCCTGCCTTCCAACAGAAGACCAGAAGGAGTGTTGTCTTAGTGATCTGGTGCTGCCGTAATAGAAATACCACAAGTGGACGGTTTTGACAAAGAAAAATTTATTCTCTTACAGTCTAGCAGGTTACAAGTCCAAATTTAGGGTGTCAGCTCCAGGGGGAAGGCTTTTTCTCTCTGTTGCTCTGGAGGAAGGTCTTTCTCGTCAATCCTCCCCTTGACTAGGAGCTTCTCTGCTCAGGAACAACAGTTCTAAAAGACATACTCTACTCCCAGTGCTTCTTTCTTGGTGGTATGAAGTCCCCAACTCTCTGCTTGCTTCCCTTTCCTCTTATCTCTTGAGAGATAAAAGGTGGTGCAGGCCACACTCCAGGGAAACTCCCTTTACATAGGATCAGGGAGGTGACCTGAGTTAAGGGTGCTGTTACAATCCCACCCTAATCCTACTAACATAAAATTACAATCACAAAATGGAGGACAACCACACAGTACTGGGAATCATGGCCTAACCAAGTTGATACACACATTTTTTGGGTGGACATAATTCAGTCCATGATAGGTGTCCAGAGGGTTTTGAAGGATAATGAGTTGGGCCCAGACTGTTCACACTGTATTCACATTAGAGGTTTAAAGATCAAGACTGTGTCTTTAGGAATGCAAATAAGTGCATCAACTGGGATTTCAAGGTTACCCTACCCCCTTTGTTTATCATTTAAGCCAATATTTACTGAGCATCTACTTTGGGACAGGCACTGAGACAAGCTCTAGGAAATACAGAAATTTATAAAACAATGTCCCTGTCTACCACAAGTTCATAATATGGCAATTGAGACAACTGAGAAAATCCACAATCATAAAAGCATTAAGTGCTATGATAAAGTCATTCCATAGGAGCTAAGGGAGAGCAAAAGAGGGACACTTAAAGTTTTATATAGGTGTGAGTTGTTGTTCATGTGTAACCCAAAACAAAAAATGCTCCTAGGTAAAGGTGTCACTGGAAGTGTCTCATTTTTAAAAAATAAGAATTTATCAAGTGGATGGAAGTGGGAGTGGGAAGGAGACACTTCAGTCAGCAGGAAAAACATCCCCTGATGCATTGAGGAAGGAGCCCTGGTGGCATAACAGTTAAGCACTTGGCTGCTAACTGAAAGGTTTGTGGTTTGAACCCACCCAGCAGCTCTGTGGGAAAAAGACCTGGTGATCTGATCCTGTAAAGATCAAACCCCCTGTTACCAATTGCCTATCTGACACAAAGGGTCCTTGTCTTTTCCCGAGTAAGAATACACTTGAAAGACAACCTTTATCTTCAGCAAGCTTTTTTTTGCTTGAGTCAAGCAAAAGGAGTCAGCAGGGGTCTAAGCCTCTCCAAAAGGCTGACTCCAAAAGGGAAGTAAGGGTTCCATGGAGACAATAGAGTAATGAATATTTAGTGGGCTTCTTTCAAGGGGTGGGTACTTCTCAGAATGGCGCGGACATCTGGAATCCAAGATGGAACCCACTGATATTCAATATGGAGTCCTCTCGGCAGCCCTTGGCATCACTTACTATGGGATATAGCGCAAGCTCACTGATCTTTGGCACTACATCACCATCTTCGGAGGGCTAAGGAAGGTTAAACAGCAGTCACACTGTTCTTCTGCGCATGCCGGAGCCTGTAAAGGGGGAAGGGACTAAGAAAAAAAAAATTAAACAGCAGTCACACTGTTCTTCTGCGCATGCCAGAGCCTGTAAAGGGGGAAGGGACTAGGAATATAGAAATACACTAAAGAAGGAGATAGTAATTCATGGGTCCCCCCCAAAATTTTTTTTCAGCCTTATCTCATGTTGACAGGGTGTGGTTGCTGTTTACCCAGCTTCTAGATGGTAATCTTTTAACAGCTCTTTTGTTCCGCCAGCACAGTTAACCCTATCTGTCTCACCCCCACACCCCCTCTCCAGAAAAAAAAAAAAAAACCAATGCCCTGGAGTCAAATCTGACTCACCTGGTAGTGCAGTGGTTAAAAGCTCAGCTGCTAACCAAAAGGTTGCTAGCCACTCCTTGGAAACCCTATGGGGCAGTTCTACTCTTGTCGTATAGGCTTGCTATGAGACAGAATCTACTCTATGGCTATAGGTAATATGGCACAGTTGACTCTTGACTCTAGCCCACTATAGGAGCTCTGGTGGTACAGTGGTTAAGAGCTCAGGCTGCTAACCAAAAGGCCAGCAGTTCAAATCCACCAGGTGCTCCTTGGAAACCTTAGGGGGGCAGTTCTGCTCTGTACTGTAGGGTCTCGATGAGTTGGAATTGACTTGACGGCAATGGGTTTTATTTTCCATAAAGATTATAGCCTAGAAAACCCTATGAGGCAGTTCTACTCTGTCATATGGGGTTTCTATGAGTGGAAAATCAACTCCGCAGCACCTAACAATGACAACAACAACAGTGTATCCAGGGAGGTGAGTGTGGCTTCTTGGAGGAGGCATAGGTAGGCCAAATTGGCTAGAACTGAGGGGGAAGAGAAGAGATGACAAGAGACAATCCTAGAGGGGTAAACAAGGGCCAGATCCTGAGGGGTCTTTTTGCATTCCATAGTAAAGAGTCTGACCTTGGAAGGAGCAGGAATGCACTTGAGCAGGGGAGTGACATAATCAGATTTGCATTTTAGAAAAAAAATCAACCTGGCAGCTGTGTGATAAGTACTATAATAGAGGCAAGTGGAGGAGTTAAAGGAGTATGGGGAGGAACACAGAGGGGTGCGCCTAACTCAGTTCATAAATGACAGGTTAAATAAGCCTGGAAAGCTCGCACAAGTATTTGTGGAAGGCAGGTTATTTAATCTGAGCCTCCTCCTCCCACCCCAGAATTTTGAGTGCATTTTTGTTTATAGGAGGAGTTCAGGACACTTACCCGAATGGAGTGGTTAAAAGGCATAGAGATTTCAGACAGATTCATGGATTATAGTTGCATAATGTTGTTAGGGGGCTGCAAAGATACAGGGACAATTATTTTCCTAACCCTCTGAGGATGACATCAAGGAAGATATCATGGCTTTGTCAGAGGTAGAACCCTGACTCTCATATCACCAGCAATATCATTAGGGAAAATCAGGAATTTGGTGTTTCTCATTGGGCCTTCTCTATACAACATGAATATTTGAGATTTGGCTCTTCCCACTCAAAGAATGGAAAAGGCCACAAAATCCAAACAACCTTTCAGTTTCCCTTTAAAATCAGTTTTTGTTTTTCTCAAATGAGTTAGTTTAATTCTAGGGGGTACAGAATTCAGGGCTTAACAAAGATTGAAGAGCTGACTGTGGCAGGATTCTGGACTGGGTTTACTCTAATGGCACAGCTAAGATAGAAATGGATGAGTGAGAAGAACTAAAGAGGTGAATCATTGTATGATTACTTTTTTCTTTTTTTTACAAAAGTTTATTCTTAAATGTACAACAGGCTCCAGGACAACACTTCATTCTAACTACAGGTGGCAACAGATGTTATAGCAGGGAATCCAGAAGCTTAAACAGGAATGGAATCAAGGGTTACCATTGGCTCAGTCACAGAGTACAGCTTATTTTTTGCCAGATTTCTTAATTCCACCTGTGGCCAGGGGGCCCTTCCCCATGGCCTTTGCTTTTAGCTCCTCGGGTTTCTTCTGCTTTTCTTTTTGTTTTTGCTTGAAACCCTTATCTTCCTCGTCCATTTCCTTGCTCTGCTTCTTGGGCTCTTTCAGGGCTTCTTCTTGCCACCTTCGCGGCCGGACATGGTGCCTGCCACCCCTTCCACAGCTCTGCCACCAGAAGCAGACCTCTAAAATCAGGTTAAGTTTATACCAACTTCAGTGCCATGCCTAGCTCCAGTCATATTGTTCAATGATATTAGCTTGAGGAAGAATACGGAAAACTTAATTTTAGATTTTACATTTTCAGTTTCTCTCGGGTTAGAGTCCATAGCTACATCAGTGCTCACAGTTTCCTTTCAAAGGTCACCAATTCTTGTTCTGAATTGTATCCTGGCATTTGCTGCAGTTGTGAAGTCAAACAGCTGGGTACCTTGACATTGCAAACTGAGCAGAATCACTTGAAGGGAAAGAAAAATCCCCTTGGTATTTGCACATTTTTTTTTTATTGTCTAATGCTAATTGACAAAAATGGTATTCAGCAGACAGAGTTCAGAAATTGATTTTATTGAAATTGATAAATAAAATATATATAAATTACTAATTGCAAAGTCATAAAATGTTTTTTATAGTTTTGGCATCTTTGTGCATGAGTCTGATATTGTCTTTAACGATGTCGGTGAATTGATCTTCCTATTAATATTTTGCAAGTTCAGCTGTTATTGGCATTTCCTGTGAGTGTCAACAATTCACTTGCAGAGATGTGGGAACATATTAGACTTACGTATACAGGATGGCACAGGACTGGGCAGTGTTTCATTCTGTTGTACACAGGGTTGCTACAAGTTGGAACTGACTTGATGGCACCCAACAACACCATCCCGCAGGCCAATATTATTCAACAAGAAAGTATAACATTTCTGTGAAGTCTGAAGAATAAAGGTGAACAACGAATCAATCTTTGGTTGTGCATTATTATTTAAGGGGACTCATTTAATTTAAATTCTGTTTGGTATTAAGCTCAGAGTATGGTCTTTCCTTATGATTTAATTGCATAACTTTTGGTGTACAGTTGCCTTCCATTTTGGTGTTATATTCACTGAAACTTCCAAGGACATGCAAATAGGACGTAAGTCCTCCTACCACCAAGTCAACAATTATTTCACCTTTATGAAGTGCCCAGGCACTGTACTAAGAACGTTTGTAGAAAACAACTGATCGAGTCTTCACTATACAACCATAAGAGAGAAGTAAATTTTATATATAAGGAATCCAAGGTCCAGGATGGTTAATGAACTTGTCCAAGGCATGTTAACAGCTGTTAAGTGATGGAGCCAAGATGTGAATTTACATGGTCTGAGTTGAGAGATGTCGCTCTTAACCACTATGCTCTCCTGTTTTATACAGTGGTTTTCTAGCCAGAGTCAATACTGTCGGCACCGAGAAAAGGGCTCATACGATTACCAACAGGTAGTCTGGCTTCAGAGCCAAAGTTTGATATACATTAAAACTCAATCTCTTCCAACCCTTTATCCAACTTCCACTCCTAGGTATTTACCTGACAGAAACGAAAACATGTCCACAAAAAGACTTGTCCACAAATGTTCATAAGCTGCTTTTTTTATAATAGCCCAGAATTGGAAACAACCCAAATGTCTGTCAGCAGGTGAATGGATTGTGCCGTGTTCATACCATAGACTTGTTAGTTGCTTTTGAGTCAGCTGTGACTCATGGTGGCTCTATGTACAGCAGAACTAAACACTGTCCAGTCCTGCACCATCTTCCTGACGGCCAGTATGCTTGAGTTCTTTGTTGTGGCCACTGTGTGTTTTGAGTGCCTTCCAACCTGGGGATACTCATCTTCCAGCACTATGTCAGATAATGTTCTGTTATGATCCATAAGGTTTTCATTGGCTAATTTTTTGAAGTACAGTATCCGTACCCATTGCCATTGAGTCAATTGTGACTTATAGCAACCCTATAGGACAGAGTAGAACTACGCCATAGGGTTTCCAAGGAGCGGCTGGTGGATTTGAACTGCCGACCTTATGGCTAGCAGGCAAGCTCTTAACCACTGTGCCACCAGGGCTCCTGGAAGTACAGTAATCTCCCCTTATCTGAGGTTTTGCCTTCCATGGTTTCAGTTACCCACAGTCAGCTTTGATCTGAAAATATTAAATGAGTATATAGCGTGATGAAATCTTGCACTGTCCTGCTCTGTCATTCACATAACTTTTGTTACAGTATATTCTTATAATTGTTCTATTTTATTATTAGTTATTGTTGTTAATCTCTTACTATGCCTAATTTATAAATTAAACTTTATCATAGGTATGGGTATGTGCAGGACCAAAAATAGTATATATAGGCTTCGGTACTATCTGTGGTTTCAGGAATCCACTGGATAAGGGGGGAATACTATATATTACCAGGCCTTTCTTCCTAGTCTGTCTTAGTCTGGAAGCTCCACTGAAAACTATCCACCATTTGGGTGACCCTCCTAGTGTTTGAAATACCAATGGCATAGCTTTCAGTATCACAGCAACATGCAAGCCACCACAATACAACAAACTGACAGACTGGTGGTGCATACAATAGACTATCACTCAACAATTAAAGTGAACTGCTGATACACCCAACAACATGAATGAACCTCACAGACATAATGATAAGTGAAAGAAGCCTGGCACGGGAGGGTACGTACTATATGATACTATTTATATGAAGTATGTTTTTTTATGAGAATAGGTAAAACTAAGCTACAGTGGAAAAAATGAGCTCAGTGGTGAACTCTGAGAATGATTGAATAGAAAGGTACAAAGGAACTTTCTGGGGTGATGGAAATATTATTGAATTTGAGTGAGATATGGAACACACAGGTTTATTATACATTTGTAAAAACTTATTGAACTGTCCCTTTAAGATCTCTCCATTTCACTCTTTATAGATTATATCCCAATAAAGATGTAAAATCAGCAAACAAAAAACAACAGCAAAGTTTAACCCTAAAAATCATTTTCACATAGTCAAAGTGGGTAGAGCATATCTAGGCCATTATCAGGCCAAGAATCCAGTACCCAGATCATCTACTTTGAGGAAGATGAGATGGGACTTTGAAGATGCCTAGCAGAGTTGATGGAATGTGCCTAGCCAGATTGTTTGAAGAGGTCTGGCAAAAAAGACAAGAGCAAAGGGTTATCAGGGCCCAGATCTAGCCCCGAGGAAAAGACCGTGAGTGCCTTGAGGGAAAAATCCATGTGCTTTTAATCTCTGTAATGCCAGTGCTTAATTTTTTTTTTTTTTAATACGCTAGGGAATTGACAAGAAAAAAGTGAGCAGCAGGGCCTAGTGAGCTGGCTAGGTTGCCAGACAGGACCTTTTTCTGGGTACCATGGGGGCAGTAAAAACCTGGGTATTTTAGAGTCCAAAGCAGAAGGAGACCAAGGAGGCAGGTTTAAAGACCCAAAATATGCTACTGACAATTGTCCTAAAGTAGTCAAAACTTCACCCTTGAGCAAAATGTCAACACAGATGCTGCTGTTGCCTCTGTCTAAAACATCCTGCCCCCCCACCCCGCCACCCCCCGCTAATTATGTGACTTTCTTCTTCATTGTATTCAGGTCTCCGCTCAAATGACACCTCCTCAGAGAGGCCTTCCTTGACCACCTTATCTAAAATAATCACTTTCTGTCCTCTTACCTTGTGTTATTCTTCATACATTTATATTATGCTGCATATTTATTTGTTTATCTAGTTTTTCTTTGCCTCTCTCTACTAAAATAGAAGTTCTGCGAGGACTGGGATTTTATCTGTTTTGCTCACTGCTGTATCCTCAGTGCCTAGAAAAGTGTCTGGCACATAGAAGGTGATCAATAAATATTCGTTCAAAGTAACAGGTTAATGATAATAAGACCTACTGATCAAAAGAAAATAGCGCAGGTTTGTCTCCGTGAGAGTGGGGCCTGTCTCTTACGTGGTGTAAGAGTATGACTACCTGTTTTATAAAAAGCACTCACTCTATTAAGGTAGCCAGCGATCAAGAAAGGGTAAATAAGTGCGTGGCTATCAGACTGAATTGAGTTGCCTTCTAGTTGTAGTTTCTTTTTGCCACCAGGGCCACAGAGTTCAAGTAGTCTCAAGCACGAAGGAACTTGCTCCAATTTATCTTTATGATAGAAGCAGAACATGCCACTTTTCTATGTGTTGACATCTGTCGAGCCAGTTTCCTTTCATACCGAAAGAGATCAATCCTTCATGTGATAGGAGATTATCCTCTTTGCCATCCATAAGCTGGCTTTGATCCCTCTTATCTCTCTTCCTGAAACGGTGTCCCCATTCCACCGTTCCTCTAGCAACCTGCAGGGCTTCCAAACAAGGCACTATTTTAAGTAGGGACTTATATCTACCCCTCCCCTCACATATGTGGCTATTTTGAAAGGCTTGAACCTTCGTGGATTTTCTGCAATGAAATGTCTGAATATCAAATTCTTAATGTAAGAGAAGAAGGGGAAGTTATGCTACCAGAGCAAGATGTAGTTTTATATTTTAATTTCTTTTTCTCCAATCATAGATTCATTCCTCAAACATGTTGGGTTCAATTTTCCTTCAATAAGCAAGTGTATATTGAGGTTCAGACTGACAAGTCTGAATGCGAGTGTGAGCCAGTTCAGTTTCATTCAATCCAAATGAGCTCTTGCTCCATGCCAGGCACCATGCTAGATAAAGAGGTAAAAAAAAAAAAAAAGACCAAACATAGACTCTGCCCTCATGGGGTTTACAGCCCCTAAGGGGAAAATCAGTATTTAACAAGTAAGTGAATGTGTGATGGGTAATATAAAAGAGGACATGCAGGATATTATGGGTACAAACAACAGGGGGGAAATAGTCTATAGGATCAGGAAATGCTTCCCTGAGGAGGTAATATTTAAGCTGAAACTTGTGAGATAAGTAGAAATTGGCTATGGCCAGACTGAAAATGGTAACTATCACATTGAATTACCCTATCTTCTTTGATTCTGGCATACATGCTAGTATGCACTTATACCAAAGCCCATTGGCTTGCTTATTAAGTAGCTAACAAAAACCTGGATATCAAGAGAATATTATACCTTTAATGAATTATTTCTTGATTTCCTACTATGTGCCAGACTCTGTTCTAGGTCCTAGGAATCTAGTAGCTAATAAGGCAGACATGGTCTTTGTGCTCAAGGAGCTTATATGTAGTGGGAAGAGAAAGACAGAAAATAATAGACAAGAAAATATCAGGTATTGGTAAGTATTGAAAATGAAATATGGTGAGATTAAAGAGACTGGGGATTCTTTTGATTAGATAGTAGGTGGGTGACATTGAAGCTGAGATATGAATTAAAAGAATAGACAATCAGGTGAGGGTTGGGGTTGGAACATCCCAGGATAAAATAACAGCAAGGATAAAAGATCTAAGGTTGGGAAAACTTGGCAAGCTAGAGGGACACATAGGCCACCATGGCCGGAGTATAGTCGGCAAGGGGTGAGCGTGCTTTGAGATGAGTTAGACGGGTCAGTTCATGTGAACTTAGGGAAAGATTTTGGATTTTACTGTAGGTGTGAAGGGAATTCTTTAGAACTTCACTGTCCAGTGTGGTAGCCACTAGGAACATGTGCCTACAGAGCACTTAAAATGTGGCTAATCCAAGTTGAGATGTACTGAGGATAAAATACACTCAGGACTTCTAAGACATAGTATGAGAATAGAATATAAAATAGCTCATTAATAATTTTATATGTACTACATGTTGAAATGATCATATTTAGGATTTGGAGTTAAAAAATAAAGGTTTAAAATTAATTTCGCCTGTCTCAGCTTACTTTTGAAAAATGTGGTTGCTAAGACAAGATCATTCAAATTTACATCCATGACTTGCATTTGTGGCTCACATTATGTTTCTTTTGGACAATACTGCCTAAGAAAGTTTCAAGCAAAAGAGTGACACGATATTATTTCTAGTTTTTTGAAGATTACTATGGCTGTTGAATGGAGAAAGGGTTGGAAGAAGGCAACACTGGGAGCAGGGGGATTAATTAAGTTATTCCTGTAGTAGTTAGAAAAAGATAACCATGGCCTGGACTAGGGTGATAACCTTGCCACAGTATAATTTATGACATTTTTGGTAGGTAGAGTTTATTTCTTATAGTTTGGATGTAAAAGGATGAGCAAAAGAAGAAAAGGATTCCAAAAACTGAAGCATTGGGGTTTTTAGCTTGAGCAGTTGGGTATATGGGTGAGATGAAAAAGACAGAGGGGGTGAGAGTTTCTGGTTGGGGGTAGAAAGCAAGAGCTCTGTTTCTGAGATACTTACTAGCTATCTAAGTTGATGTGTTAAAGAGGCAATGAAACATAAGACTCTAAATTATGGGGAGAGGTCAGAGGTAGAGATATAAATTTAGAATTCATAAGCATGTAGATGTAAGTACCATCTGTGGGAATAGATGGCATCACCTGGTGATAGTCTATAGAGAAAAAAACGGGGTCAAGGACAGAGTCCTGGGGCATGACATCATAAAGTGGTTAGGTAAAAAAGGAAAATCCAGCAAAGGAGATAGAGAAAAGAGCATCTGGTGAGTTAGAATAAAACACGTAGTATTAACACAAAAGACAAGTGTGGAAAGTGTTGCTAGAAGAAGGAAGTGGTCAACTGTGTCAAATGATATTGATAAATCAAGTAAGGCGCAGACAGAGAAGTGATTATTGTATCTGGTAACAGAGGTCATCGATGACTCTGACTAAAGCAGCTTTTGTGAAGAGGTGATGGTGGAATCTCCATTGGAGTGGGTTGAGGGGAGAATGTGGGTGAGGAAGTGGAGACAGTGAAAATAATAACTCTTTCAAGATTTGCTCTAAGGGGGAGCAGTGAAATGAGGAAGTAGCTGAATAAGAATGTGGTAATTAAGGAAAATTTTCTTGTGTTTATTTTTTATTTTCTTTTTGATATAATTTTATTTATTTTGTTGAGAATACACAAAGCAAAATGTACACCAATTCAACAGTTTCTACACGTACAATTCAGTGACATTGATTACATTCTTCAAGTGGCCCAACCATTCTCATCCTTCTTTTCTGAGTTGTTCCTCCCCTGTCAACATAAACTCACTGCCCCCTAAGGTTCCTATCTAATCTTTCAAGCTGCTGTTATCAATTTGATTCCTTATAGATAGTTCTTAAAAGAGCATAATGCTCAAGGCAGATATTCTTTATTAGTTAAGCTACACTATTGTTCAATTTTAGGAAGACTTCAGGAGATTTTTTGGGTTTAATGTTTAAAGATTATCTCCGGGCGATAGTTACGGGGGTACATCCAGCCCTCTTGGCTCCAGAAAGTCTAGAGTCCATGAGAATTTGAAATTATATTCTGTATTTCCCCCCATTCTGTCAGGATTCTTCTATGGAATTTTTGATCAAAATGTTCAGTAATGGTTGCCAGGTACCATCTAGTTCTTCTGGTCTCATGGCAAAGGAGGCAGTTGTTCATGGAGGCAATTAGCCACACATTCTATATCCTCCTCCTATTCCTGATTCTCCTTCCTCTGTTGTTCTGGGCAAATGGAGACCAATTGTTGCGCCTTTGATGGCCACTTGCGAGCTTTTAAGAACCCATGAACTACGCAATGAACTAGGAGATAGAACAGAAGCACTAAACACATTATTAGGCCAATTAGCTGGGATGATCCATGAAACCATGACCCTAAAACTCCAAACCGAGGAAGTAAATCCCGTGAGGTTTTTGGTTGAACAGAAGCAGCCTCAGCGGCTAGGAGATACTCAAGTATTTCAAATCCTCACAGGAATAATCCCATAAGGAGGGAAGGATTGATAACCCAGGAGAGAAAACGGACAATTACAGGAGTGAAAACTCGAGAAATCTAGATGGACTCCTCTTATAGGAGACACATCATCCATTGTAGCAGGAGAAGCAGAGAGTGTTGCAAGGTCATCAGCTGAGATGATGGGTACGTGGGGTGGGACAGTGTGGTAGAGAGGTAGGGGAGGGAGCTGTTCTAGCCGATTTAAGGAGAGTGGAGAAGATGTGAAGTATTTCTTCAAAGTACAAAAGTAAATACACCAGTGAAGTGTAGGACTGTTGGAGATATTTGCCCTCTGCTAAGATGATATGGGCGCTCCTTGGAAACTCTATGGGGCAGTTCTACTCTGTCCTGTGGGGTCACTATGAGTTGGAATCGACTCGACGGCAATGGGTTTGGTTTGGTATTTTTGGAAGATGATATGAAGGGCCTCTGATGGTGTAATGGTTAAGTGCTTGGCTGCTAACTGAAAGGTTGGCGATTTGAACCCATCCAGTGGCTCCGAGGGAGATAAGACCTGGTGATCTGCTCCCATAAAGATTACAGCCTAGGAAACCCTATGGGGTGGTTCTACTCTGTCCTATGTGGTCAGTATGAGTTTGACTCTACTTGTCATTACACAACAACAACAAGATGACATAGAGCTTAATTGTCAGGGACCTTGCCTGAGACTGTTCTGGAAGTCAAAAAAAAAAAAAAGCTCTGGCCATACTGTCATCAGTCTCTAACCTCACTGTTGGTATAAATTTTGTTATTTTATTAATGTTCAAAATGGTATGATGATTCTGTTGTTAACCCTCGTACTTTTCTAAAGAAACATTCTCGCCTAATCAATAACTGCATCTGTTGAAGTACAAATAAAATTAAAAATTAAGAAAGCTTTTTAAATGCTTTTCAAGAAGGTCTAATCTCTTGTATTTTTAAACACTCTAAATATTAAAGGTTACATTAAAATGTTGCCTGTTGCTGACAACAATTACAACAGTCCCAGTGTGCTGTACAAGTTCAAAGAACCACAGGTTGATTATAACTGAATTATAGTTATTAACCACGAGAATCTGTCAATATTGAATTCCAGCTATAATGTCAAACCTGGTTCACTGCCTCCTGCCTTCAGCCCCATTACTGGGGCATTTTAAGCCCCAGCATTGTTCCAGCACCTAATGCTCAATCGGAACCCTAAATAGAGGAAATATAAAGACCCATAGGAGCCTTAGCCCAGCAACAAGTCAACCTTCTTCTACTCTGTCTCCTGCCTTCAGCCCCATTGCTGGGGCATTTTAACCCCCAGCATTGTTCCAGCACCTAATGTTCAGTCTGAACCCTAAACATAGGCAGTGTAAAGACCCATTGGAGCCTTAGCCCAGCAACAAGTCAGCCTTCTTCTACTCTGCTTCCTGTAACCTGGTTGTTTCTTGTTCCTTGTGATCAAATCCCTGCCTAGCACCCAAGTTTAAGTAACTGGGTTCCCATATTTTATCTCCCACACCCACCACTTGCTCTCCTTATTTTGTACCTTACCTGCTCTGTTACTGCCAACTAGCCAGTTGCTGTCAGATTTCCCTAACAATTGCCTCTGTCCTACATATTGAGACATTCTATGTTATCTAACATCGGGCCTTTTTGATGTCAACTGCCCATCTGATTGGACTTCCTAATATTTCCTTCTGCTGTGATCTGCATGCACAGAGCACCTGTCCTATTTAGTTGAGTGTATCTAGTCTCCAGGATTGTGGACATTCCTTGTCTAGTTGACTCACACAGGTAGACATTCTCTTTAAGCTATTTGCTATAGTAACACAATGTAATCATTTGCAAGGGAACCCAGTTCTTTCACTTCACTCACCTAACAACAACAACAACAACAAAACTGATCAAGATGAGAAAGCTGGCCTTCAGAAGGCCCAACATGTTTCATCACTAAGGTATGACTGTCTTCTATTTGAAGTTTTCTAGACAAAGCATTCTAACTAGGAGGGAGAAGATGAAGCTTAGTTAAAGCCCCAAATACACACAAGAACAGTTAAATAATTTGCTTCCAAAGAGGGAAAAGTAAAACAAAGGCATTTTAGGAGTGTTGGTCCTTAGTAGAATGAACTTCATAGGGAAATTGGGCATCTTTTAGAGTGAAATTTGAAGACTGTAGTTCTAAGCGTGGGATTTTAGTAGACGGTACGCCAAGCGAAGTGGGAAGGACATGGTAAAGGGCTTTCGTATTACACAGTAGGTAAACTCAGGAGAGAGTGAGCAGAAGCAATTCATAGGCTCAGGTTTGCAAATCAAAAGAATGAAAGATGATGGGAAAAGTGGGGGTACTCCTGAAGTGAACAGAAATCAGAATCTAGTTAGGTTGGTAATTGGGACAAAAGTAAAAGCAAAGGGGGTAAAAATAAAAGTGATGAGTTTCTGCAGAACAAATTTGGGATGATTGCAGCAAGAGCTGTGTGAAATTGAATGAGTGCAAGCAGAAAACGGCACAGAATAGAAATGCAAAGCGTTAAAGGTCCTTCAATATGGTCCTAAGGGTTCTGCCTGTCATCCACCAATAAAAATAATGGGAGCTAAAAAGGCCTCCTGTGTCTGAACTGCTATATGCAAAAAGCATGACGGGACAAAAGGCGGTCTATTCAAGGAATAAAACACCAGGTTTACAGGGAGACAGGAAAATATCACAGTAGAAGTTTGAGTGTAAAATAAAGATAAGTCTGACAAAGGAGGAGAATGAAAGGAAGAGTGAACATATATAAGATGCCTCGAAATCCCATCCATTTCATAATTGTGGTTTTTTGAATGATAGGCAGGCACGAACTCCACCTAAATAGCACCTTTTGTGATCTGGAAGTTGTACCTTATGTATTTTGAAATTTCTCCTTGATTTGGGGAATAAAGTCCTGGGATCTTTTGGAAAGCCACAAGGAGCTAAATGTTTTAAAAAAATGTAAAATATGGTCCATGAACTCTCTGGGGAAAAAAAATCTAAAGTTTATTTTTGTAATCGTAGCATTTGTATTGTTTACATATTAAAAAAAAAACAACCAAACTCATTGCTATTGAGTCAATTCCCACTTATAGCGACCCTATCGGACAGAGTAGAGCTGCTCCATGGGGTTTCCAATAAGTGCCTGGTGGATTTGAACTGCCAACCTGTTGACTAGCAGCTGTAGCTCTTAACTACTACGCCACCAGGGTTTCCTTCATTACATGTAACACTTTATAGAATGAAGAGTGTAAGTAGCTACTACCCTAATGCCTGCAACACACCCATACACACCAAAGTCATTATGTATTAATACTATAGGAAAAGGACAATTCTTTTGAAAGGACTCCATGAGTTAAGGCCTTCTAAAACAAGCTATTCTTAATGAGGAAGAATGGGTTAAAGAAAAATCCTCCATGATGTTATTTGTAAAAATACAACTTGTAGTGTTGTAACAGACTCACAATTTTAGATGATCTAGTTCAGTAAACTGGGTTTTTTAGTTCAGTAAGTATCATCGAAATATTATGTCACTCATAATGTTTTATTGAGGTTATTTTTGAGAAATCTAAGGCTTTGCATATCCCCAGAGTGCCTGAAATTAGTAATGAGTTGACTGTTTAAGACAACAGTATTGCTCTGGATGGGAGGATGTTATCCGTGGGATTTCCAAATGTTCTTTTTTTTTTTTCCTTACTGTGGTGGTATGTATGTATGATAGACCTTCTTTTACATCAGTGTTGAGTAGGAAAATTCCCCAGGACATGCTTAAATTATATTACTGCCCCTTAAGTCTCTCCCAAATACATAATGCACAGCTGTTTTTAAATCACCACTCAGTATGTTACTTGATTTTTATAACTCTGCATTACTGTATCTAATGAAAGTGAGAACTGATACAGCCTCTAAAATCAATGAGCCATCAAAGAGTTGACAGTAATTTTGATAGAAGTTTGGAGCCCTAAATGACCACCCAAAACATAGATCCTGAATTTCATCGTTGCTCCGGATGCTGCTTCAGCTATCCCATGTTAAGGATCCTTCATTTATAGTTTTGGTTTCACAGGTGAACATAGCAAAATCGTCACTTTTAGCGCTTAGCAATTTTTTCGTAACCTATTTAGGTTATCCCTCCACCACCCTCCGACACAGATTTAAATAAAGATAATTGCTTTTTATCCTCTGTGTATCTTTCCATAATTTTTCTTCCCCATATTTCAACTTTCCTCAGCAGTATTTTATAACCATTATCAGTATGTAACTGGGTCACTTGGTAAGAGTGGTAGAAGGAGCCACTCTTGTTCATTACATCATCCGTATGTGCTTCTGTGATTCTCTGCTTTAGTCACCTGTTTATCCACCCTTGTCACTCAGATTTCTCTTTGTGTCTCTGTCACCTCCATTCCCATCCCTCCATCTCCACATACTCACATCCATACTGGAAGAGGTCATTCCTCCTCTCTTCCATGATGAGAAATAATAATTGTTATTAAAATAACCAAAAAAACCAAACCCACTGCCGTCGAGTTGATTCCGACTCATAGCGACCCTATATAGCTAAAGTCTTAGTACTTACTACGTGCCAGGCAATGTCCTAAGAGCTTTATAGATATTAATTTCTTCTAATCCTCATTAGAACCCTATGAGATAGGTACTGTTATTATCATAATTATTAACAGATGAGGAAATTGAGGCACAGATACCCAGAACCGAGTGCCATGAGGCACAGATAGACTATATAAATTCTTTAAGTTTGCACAGAAAGTAAACGGCAAAGACAGGATTCAGATTCCTGATGGTCTGGCTTCAGAGGCCAGAGTTAAAGTGAGAAAGTTAAGGTAAGAAAACCTACGATGTTGAGCTGTCTCTAAGATTCACTACACAGAGCGCTAGAGTTTTTTCTAATTTTATTTCAGACTTTTCAGAATGCTGTACAAACTGAAGGTAACAAAATGGGAAACACCAGACATCTCACTCCGGAGATTCCCTTTTCCAGGGCTTGAAGAATTCTTAGACAGGAGAGACTTTCTGAGTTCCAGATCATCTAATGACCACTAGAAAAGGCTGTCCATCCACTATTTGCAGTTGGTACCTTGATATCCTGTTTTCAATACACACATCTCTCTTGATGAGGCAGTTTTC
This sequence comes from Loxodonta africana, assembly GCF_030014295.1. Classification (NCBI taxonomy): domain Eukaryota; kingdom Metazoa; phylum Chordata; class Mammalia; order Proboscidea; family Elephantidae; genus Loxodonta; species Loxodonta africana. The sequence goes on from NC_087369.1 coordinate 125,454,078, forward strand.
CTGCTCCATGTCATTAGACACGGAGAGCAACTTGGATTTCAAATGATGGCTGGCCAAGATAAGCAGCAGGAAGAATGGGTAAAAATAGAGTAAAGCGCTTAGAGAGAGGCTGAAGTTGGCAACTGCATCTTGAAGTCATAATAAAAGAGGCTGCTGTCACAAAAAGGGAAAACATTTTTTTCTTATTTTTTCCCATTATTGGAGGTAGACTTTTTTCTTTTTTTAGCTTCCAATGTTGAGTCCTTACAATGTATGGGAAACATGCAGCTAGTGAAATGAGAAGAGGTTGAATTTGTGATAAAAATTGGTGTCGCGCTCTCAGAGCCCAACAATATAATTTGATTTTTATTAGAATCCTACTTGTCTTTAGCATTGAAAATTATGCTAAGGATGAAAATTTTGAGGAGCATGTACTTTTCAAGGTTCAGAAATGTAATTTGATTTTCATCTCATATGTAATGTTAAAAATTCATTGAAGGATGAAAGTGTTGAGGAGACCCTGAATCCTATCCCACCCCCATGTTGATTAAGGATCTTGTGGTACCTTGAGAAGGAGTTCTCCTGGTACAGTGGTTAAGTCCTAGGCTGCTAATGTAAAGGTCAGTGGTTCAAACCCACCTGCCGCTCCTCAGGAGAATGATGTGGCAGTCTGCTTCAGTAAAGATTTACAGCCAGTTCTACCCTGTACTTTAGGATTGCTATGAGTCAGAATCGACTCAACAGCAGTTGGTTTGCTTTTTTGGGTTTTGGTACCTCGAGACTCAGAGTATGACTACTATTCGTCTTAAAATGGTGTTCACCATACCCCTCTTTTACGTCTTGTAAGGTTTCATCCGTAGTATGTGAGATGATATTATCTAAATTCAATTTACACATTTGATTCAAGGTTAAAATGTCCTCACCCCTCAATGAGGGGGAGGAGGAAAACTGCTTTGTTAAATGTTAATAGAAAAATTTCACCTGTGAAATAGCTTCAAACTGTGAAATTAAATCCCCCATGTATGTTCTGTGTTTACTCCCTCAGCCTTCCTTCCCCTACCCCAAACTGCTCCCTCTTTGGACTCTTCCAAGAAAATATTTAAATACTATGTTGCACAGAGGATGCATAAAGAGATCTAAGCATGAAGGATCATTTCTGTGAGCTTAGGGAAAACTACTCACTCTAAGTATTGCTTCTCCAACTAGACTGTAAACATAATAAAGAGGGAGACATAAATCGTACTTTGACGTAGCCTCACATAGGGTAGATGTTTGTTGTAGTTGTTCGTTCAGTCGAGTAGATTTTAAGGACTCATGGCGACCGCATGTGTGCAGAGTAATACTGCTCCATAGGATTTTCAAGACTGTGACCTTTCGGAAGCAGATCACCAGGCCTGCCTTCTGAGACACCTCTGGGTGGGTTTGAATAGCCAACCATTCAGCTAGTAGCCAAACACTTAACCATTTGTGCCACCCAGGGACTCCTCCGGTAGATGCTTTAAAAAGTTTAATGATGTTGACCTGAATAGCCAGTGTACTTTATCAGCAACACCCCAGATCACTCAACAACTTGGTTGTCTACGGACATCTCTACATCTGTGATTCATGGACCAACAGCATGGGCATCCCCTGGGAACTCATAAGAAATGCAGAATCTCAGGCCTGACTCCAGACTTAATCAGAGCGTGCAGTTTAACAAGATCCCCGTGTGATTTGTATGCACATGACTGTCTGAGATGCATTGCTCTATTGCATTCAGGGTTGCATTTTACTAATCATTCCTTAAACATTTCTCTCTTATTTCTTCCTGTGTGTCCAAGCCATTTTCTCTCTTCCTCCTCTTACATTATAGGCCTAGTAAGTCTACCTTTCTAGTTTGCCATATACCTCCAAATTTTGTGAGGGTTAGTTCTCAGCAAAATGCTTTGAACTCCTCATAATAAATAATCAACATCTAATAATCCTTGCTTCCACAACTAGCTCTGTTAAAATTACATGAACTTAGATAACAGAGGGGAGAATTTTCAGCCTTCTCAGGCTTATGTCCCCTAGGCCAAAGTCACCTGTTATTTCTCTGAAAAATCAAGGATTACAATATTATTCTCTTTAAGTAATGAGCAGGGTTTGGGTAGGGACATAGTTTCCCCAAAGGGAATAATTTCTGATTCTCATAGCTGTGGAATCTCACTTACGTTTGTATAGATAAGGGGCAAGGCAACTAAAAGAAATTCATTCTGAGATTTCAGACATATAAGGGATTTTTTATCTTTACCTAATGTGGGTTTTTGCTGTGTTTTGTCTCTCTCAAAGCCATAGTGCTTCAAAATTTAACAAAATTATATGCTATATTATAATCATTTGCAAAATGCAATTATCAGTTGTGATTAATCTCGCTCATTCCGAGAAGCAGTATTGGGCGTTATTTTTCCCCTCCTCGAGGGTATTTGTGTCACTCTTACTTTATGGACTTTGACCAGAACTACTGCAGAAAGGAGGGGAGAGCAAATGGGGCCTTTGGAATAAGACTTTTTATGATGGACTTTATGGGAGCCTTTATGAATACCTGGGAGGAAACATCTCTCAGGAGTTCAGATCAGCTGAAGGGAAAATAATTTAAATCTTCATATACAGATATAGTATATATTATTAACTTGTAGGAAAAAAATAATAATACTGGGTATTTCCTGCTGAATTAAAACATACAGTAAATTAAATTAAAGCAACATCAGCTTCTTGTATATGACTTTCTCAGGATACTATAGGCCTCAGATTTCAAGAAATACATAGATGATTATTAGCCCTGAAGTTCCCAGCCCTGTTGAAGAATGTAAATGGTAAGTCTCAGGTGATTCCTTATGCAATAAGTGGTAAATTTTTAGACCCACGAGATAGGAACGAGTTATTGAGTATTGAGCAGTTAAGCGCACTTGGGATCCTGAAGAGCTACTATCTCCAGGAATGAACCAAGAACACGTTTTGAGATTGTGTCACTGTTGGGTCCCAGATGTGTTACATTACTTTCACCATTATCTCTACCACCAACCTGGAAGGATAACTGAGGTCCTTGTTAGTTCCTTTCTCAGAGGAAAAGGGTGGATTTGTGAGGCTTGGAGTGAATAGATTAGAACCAAGATCCGTAGTTGTTAAATTTCAATCTACAAGTGGATCTGAAAGCCTTACCTGGTCAATCTCAATAATAGGTATTATCATTACAACCCCCTCCCACAGGAGCTGTCCGCCAAGAAAAAACATAATTAGAAGCTACCTTTCTAGCTCCCCATCTGTGATTCATTCTCATAACCCCCTCCCACTCCTGCTAGAGACTTGTAACTCCAACTCTCTTATCAGTGAAAGACTTCACTAAATGTTGAAGCCTGTACAAAGATGAATGAGGGGAATACTGAAACTGAAAGAAGTGAAGTGACTTGCCTTCAATTGCAAAAACAAGAGTGGAATGGTGACTAATGAGAAACACACAGTTATTTGTTGAATTGAACAGTTCTTGAGACTTCAGAGGGAAATTAAAAAGAACAGCCCCTCATCAGAAACAGCTTTGGAATGCTGATAAAAAAAAAAAAACCTAAGACCTCATTTTCTGTACGTGGAACCTGTAGTCCAGATCGTAGTGGTTAAGAGCTACAGCTGCTAACCAAAAGGTCAGCAGTTTGAATCCACCAGGCGCTCCTTAGAAACCCTCTGAGGCAGTTCGACTCTGTCCTGTAGGGTCGCTATGAGTCAGAATCGACTCGACGGCTAGAGGTTTGGTGGTCTTGGTAGTCCAGATAGCTTGATTTGCCTAGAACTAAACTAAACCTAGGTCATCTGACACAGTGGCCAGGGCTGTTTTATCCAGTATGATGTCTTATTAGTATTCCCTGTACCATCTATATCTACCACTATTTAGGTCAGTAGAGTATACCGGAAACCCTGGTGGCGTAGTGGTTAAGTGCTACGGCTCCTAACCAAAGGTTCGGCAGTTCAAATCCACCAGGCACTCCTTGGAAACTCTATGGGGCAGTTCTACTCTGTCCTATAGGGTCGCTATGAGTCAGAATTGACTTGACGGCACTGGATTTGGTTTGGTTTAGGAGTATACCACCTCTGTTTGTGCTGAGGAAGGAAATTCTATCCTAATTTAAAACCTAGTGACATGAAATAGGTTTTAGGATTTAAATTGGGAGGCAGTAAAGAAGATGGAACATTCAATTAACACATAATCATGTTTTCCTTGAAATGTACTTTTTAATAAGGGTAATTACGTGAGAGTCACAGTGGGAATGTGAGATGATAATGTTGATAGGCTACTGAGATCTAGAGGTGAGGTCAGAAATGATCTAGACACTTGAAACAAGTGAGAAGAGAAATGTCAGGAAAAGTCTATGGAAAGAAACTACAAAGGCAAAGTAGAAAAAGTCAGACGCTTTCCAGTATGATAACCACTATGCCTTGAACTGGATTTGGTAACTCCCTAATAACTAATAACAAGCCAAGTAGTAAATGCAATACTAACTACTCTTTCTAATATACATGCCAATTTTAGGCTATTGTTTTTCAACGGATACAAGTTATAGTGTGGTTCTTCATATACTGAATCACCATGCTTTCTGAGATCGATTTTTCTACCTCTGGAGAGCTAGCCATATTTTCTGCTCTAGATCTCCCCGCCCCCACATGTAGTATGCATTTGTGAAATGATTGTGAATAGGGGTATGCAGACTATGGTCATTGAATAAAGAAATACTAAGTGGACTAAATAGAGCTGAGAAGTTTGGTCTTGGCTTAGTGAGCACCATCCTCACCCACTAAGATTACAAGAGAGTGGCAGAGCTCTAAGAGGCATTCAGTATTGTTCAGCTTGAACACATTTTGAATTAGAGAAGTAATGTGATGAAAATGGTGTTTTTACCTCTTTGTAATACTATTTTGCTATGTGTAGCTTTTCAACACAGTACTTTTAATGGAGTGTTTCCCTCTGAGTATATGTGGCTTAACATCGTCTTGCGGAAACCTCTACCTGCTACTTTAAATAAGCTTAGCCTTGAGATCCACACACTCTTTATGAATAACCTGTGCATATTGTTTTTTTAATTAATTTGTTTTTAATTTTTAAAATTAACTGTGCATAACATTTTAACCATTCATCTTGTATCTGCAAGGCCTTTGTATTATCTTGCAAAATGATTTTTTTTGTTATCTTTTCTGTAGAATTTTGTTTTTTGTTTTTTAAGCAACCTGTTATAAGAGCAGGTGAGTCTCAAGAATAAATAATGAATTGCATCTTTGAATGGCTTCTCCAAAAGTTAGGGTACTTTCTGTTAACCCAGAAATGCCAGTATGATATAGTGCAAATAGAGGTTTTTCTCAAAATAGCACTTGGCACCTTGGCAGTGTGTGTGTTTCCGCCTGTTTTATTACCTACTTTGGTATAAGAGTTTTACTCTCATTCTGGAATGGATTCAGAGTGTTTTCATTTGCATGCCTGTTATAGTGGTAGCAGAGTATAATTTTTTTTTTAAGGTACAGTTTTACTTTTTATCATCATTTGTTTCTCTTTTACCCAACTTTTAAGTTTGCTAGTAAGAGCCACAAGGGAACTATCCGCTCGTCTTTTAATGTTTGTATTAGAAGGTTTAATGAAAGAGAGAGAATGTCACTGTGGTAATTGGCCATTTCCCACTCCTTAATAGCTCCCAGAGCAAAGTTTCTTTAGAAAGCAACGCTCAGCAAAAGGCATTTGCACCACTTCATCTTAGATTCATCTATCCTTCTTCATGAGTGTTTTGAGGGCCTTTGCCAAATGGGCTTACCAAAGAACCTTGGCCTGCTGTTAGGCATTTGCTACATCACCTGGGCCAGATGAAGGGTGAGCTACAAATAAAGGAGCAAAAACAATTAGAGAATTTCAGAACATTGGAGAATTCAGAATTAACAAAGGTGTATAGATTTGGGTAAGTCCCAGCTCCAAAGCAATTTTTGAACATAGCGCTTAAAGTATTTTTTTTTAATTTAATCTCTCAAATTATTTACAGCTACATAGTAGAGAGTGTAGCAAGTATGGAGACTCTGAGGATAAGATGCTTTCCCGGTGGGATGGCACATTGGCAGAGGATGGAAGTAGAGAAGTGGCAATCTAGGGAACCTGAGAGGAGGGTCTTAGATGCGAATTAGGAATAAGAAATCTACCTGAAGCTTATAGCATATGGTTAAAGACTTGGACTTTGGCTCCAAATCCTGGCTCTGACTTTGGATAATTTACTTAACCTCAATGAGCCTGTCCTCTCATTTGTGCAGGTGATATAATAGTTGTCTGCTTCATAATGTTGCTGTGAGGCTCAAAGGAAATGATATATGTAAAGCTGTAAAACTATATGGTATGTAGTAAGTGCTCAATAAATGGAAAGTGATATTAATACATATATTTTTAATTCTCAATTTTATTATGCACCACCAGTCTTCTCTCTTCATTAAAGTATCTATGAAAATGCAGTTTCAACTTTTCCCTTTGCTTTTTTTAAATTGCTTTCTTTAAAAAACTACTTCGTTTGAGGGGTAACATATACCATAAAAATCACCTATTTAAAAAAAAATTTTTTTAAGCATACGATTAAGTGATTTTTAATAAATTTACCAAGTTTTGCAACCATCACCATAATCTAGCTTAGAACATTTTCATCACAGCCAGCCTCTGGTAACCACTAATCTACTTTCTATCTTTATGGATTTTCCTTTCCTGGCCATTTCATGTAAGTGGAATCATACAATGTATGATCTTTCGTGACTGGCTTCTTTTACTCAGCATAAAGTTTTCAAGGTTTATTCATGTTGTAGCATGTATCAGAACTTCATGCCTTTTTACGGCTGGAGAATATTCTAGCGTATGGTTGTACCACGCTTTATTCGTTCACTCACCAGTTGATGGACATGTGGGTTGTTTCCACTTTTTAGCTATTGTGAATAACGGTACTATGAACACTTGTATGCAAGTCTGTGTATATACATATGTTTTCTTATCTCTTTGTGTCTTAGTTATCTGGCGCTGCTAGAAATACCACAAGTAGATGGCTTTAATAAAGAGAAATTTATCCTCCCACAGCCTAGGAGGCTAGAAGTTCAAATTCAGGGTGCCAGCTCCAGGGGAAGGTTTTCTCCCTCTGTTGGCTCTGGGGAAATGTCTTTGTCTAGGAGCTTTTCAGTGCAAGGACCCCAGGTCCAAAGAACACGTGCTCCTGGTTCTTCTTGCTTGGTGATAACGAGGTCCCCATGTCTTTCTGCTGGCTTCTCTCTTTTATATCTCAAAAGAGATTGTCATGAATTGAATTGTGTCCCCCAGAAATTTGTATCAACTTGGTTACGCTATGATTCCCAGTATTGTGTGATTGTCCTCCATTTTGTGATTATAATTTTGTGTTAGAGAAAATTAGGGTGGGATTGTAACACCCTTACCCAGGTCACATCCCTGATCCAATGTAATGGAAGTTTCCCTGGGGTGTAGCCTGCACCACCTTTTATTTCTCAAGAGATAAAAAGGAAAGGCAAGCGAGCAGAGAGGGGGGACCTCTTACCACCGAGAAAGCAGTGCTGAGAGCAGAGCACGTCCTTTGGACCAGGGGTCCCTGCATGGAGAAGCTCCTAGTCCAGGGGAAGATTGATGAGAAGGCCTACAGAGGGAGAAAGCCTTTCCCTGGAGCTGATGCCCTGAATTTGAACTTTTAGCCTGCTTTACCGTGAAGAAATAATCTTCTCTTTGTTAAAGCCATCCACTTGTGTGGTATTTCTGTTATAGCGGCACTAGATGACTAAAACAGAGATTGACTTCAAACACAACCTAATCTTGTAGATTGAATCCTGCCTCATTAACGTAACTGCCACTAATCCCACCTCATTAACATCATAGCGGTAGGATTTACAGGACATAAGAAAATCACATCTGTTGACAAAATAGTGGACAGTCACACAAGGCTGAGAATCACAGATTCGTCAAGTTGACACACATTTTGGAGGGACACAATTCAATCCATAACACTTGGGTAGATACATAGGAGTAAAGTTGTTGTGGTATTATTAATAGTAGTAGTGGTATTTGCTGCTCCTACTATTTCAAAATACCCCGGACTGCCAGAAGAACAAATAAATCTGTCTTGAAAGAAGTACAGCCAGAATGCTCCTTAGAAGCAAGGATGGTGAGACTTCATCTCACTTACTTTGGACACGTTACCAGGAGGGACCAGTCCCTGGGGAAGGACATCATGCTTGGTAAAGTGGAGGTCAGCAAAAAATAGGAAGACCCTCAACAAGATGGATTGACACTGTAGCTGCAACAATGGGCTCAAGCACAGCAACGATTGTGAGGATGGCCCAAGACCAGGCAATGTTTCATTCTGTCATGCATAGGGTTGCTATCAGCCGGAACTGACTCGACGGCACCTAACAACAACAACGCTACTATTTCATAACTCACCTGACAATTAGTCAAGTGTACTGTTTCCTATAGCAAAATAAAGTAACTAACTTCAGATGCCACTTAAAGAAACATGCCTAAAAACAATCAGGAATAGCCTTTAACTAAATAAAAAATTCTAAGATTCCTTCAGAAAACCAAGTTTAATCACAAACATTTGCAGACATTTTATTCACATTACCTTTGGGAAAATTTGAAAGACAATATTTTTGTTTTGTGTTTGTTTTTTAACACCTTAAGTTTTATTGTGTCTGTAGTTTTGTACGATCACCATCTGAATGTCAATAGGACATATGATGCCTCAGGATGGCAAAGATTTCCCAGTGATTAATACAGGATATAAAGAATGGTGTCTGAATCCGGGTGTCAAAGCAAGAAAGATATATCTTGTGACATCTCTACCTTATTTCCTGGGATGCACAAATCAGTCTTTAACAGAAGGGGGAGAGAAGAGGGCTGCTTTCACACCAGTCAATGAAATACATGAAATACAATTCTGTGGCAAGGAAGGCTACATGGTTGTTTGTCCACAATACAGGCATTAGGGCCTTCTAAGTTCCCTGCCAAGGGACCATATTCAGGCGTCCCTCACTTAAAGCAATAGTGAGTTTCTGAAAAAGTAATCAATGTACATATTGTGGGCATATTATTGATATGTATTTCAGTACGAACTGTGTTCCTGGCTTATAGAACTCATCATCTAGGTAGGGAGGCAAGGTGACACACACGCACACATACGCACACACATACATGCACACACATCAAAAGAGAGTGATAAAATACAACATTATTCAATTCCAATTTATATTGTGCCATAGGATTTCAACAAAAGGTAATGTAGGTTGGAGTAGTCAGGTTAAATAGTCAATCATAATCAGATTTTTACATTTTCTTTCATTGTAGCTTGTCTGATTTCTAGCCCTTTCCCTACCCACATATTTTATAAGAAGTGACTTGTTCTTTTAACTCTGGTAGTAAAACTCACTGAAAAATATGTATAAAAAGGATACAGTCAGTTTAGATAACAGTGTAGAGTAGTGTTTCTTAAAGTGTGGCCAGGGAACTTTCTTCATCCAAATAACCTAAGGCACGTGCTAATAATGCATGGAAGTGGGGCCCTGAAATATCCATTTTTAACGAGCTCTCCAGGCAATCGAGGCATACTGGTTTGAGAACACTGGTCTTGATATTGTTATCTTTGCCTTACCTACATCTGCTACAGAAATATAACTTGAAGGAAATGAATTCAATGGGATATTTAAAGTAAGCCGTAATTGGACAAAGAAAAGAGGATACAGTATAGTTATGTGTGAGAGGTACCATGTCTTTTGTCAGAGTCTCAAACAACTTTCTGACCCCAAAGAAGAATAAGGAATACTGTTTTTGAAGACCCGAGAAGGTGATAGATCACTTATTGACTCTGAGTGAGATCTCCAGCTTTAGCCCCACGCCGTTTGTGCTCCTACCTATGCCACCTGAATGGCATCATCAAAGAGTTCCATCCTTACTGTCCTGATGGGAGGGAAAGGTGGTTCTAATATAGCTCTGCAAGCCTTGGAGAAGGCTGTACAGGACCCACACTGAAAGAGGCCTTTGAGAAGTAGAGAGAATCTCTTCCCACAAGTAAGATCTCCCTATACTTCCTGCCTACCAGAGACAGAGGTGTCATGCCAATTGGATTCAAAAGTGGTAACATCCTAGATTGTAGACTGAGGGAGAGCCTCAGTCTTTGTTTGCTGATATGGGTGAGGAAATGAGAGAGTGGCTTCTGGAGAGTGATAATCTAACTCTCTGCTCTGATGATTCCACTTGTCTTTGAGGAAATTGTCTACTTTTTTAAAATTCATTTATTTCTTTGGAATGCCCACTTTTTTGCTTCTCTGCCTTCCAAAAATCCTCTGTATTATTCAAAGCCTAGCTTAACCCTTATCTCCTCCACAAAATTTTTGTGATGAATTTTATTCGGCGTTGATCTCTTTCTTCTGTATTATCTCTTATAGCATGTAATCATTGTCTCAATAGATATTGCCTTATTCAAAAATTGTTCCATGTCTTTGTTTTAGCTCCTCAATTAGATTATGAGCTACTGGTGACAGGACAGAGCTGCCTTGACTCTTTTGACTCAACAAACTTAGCATGATATGCACTAGATATATAATGGGAATTCAGTTACCTTAACTGAAGGACCTGATATGTTGATCGCTTATAGTTCTATCCTTATAATCGTCTATCTTCCAAGCTAAGCCTCTATTGGGTTTTGTAGAAAGGATGCCTTTGAAGAAATGGGAAGCTCACATCTGAAGGAAGACACTTTTATTAGGTGAAAGTAATTTAGTTTGAATAAATTTGAACTGAGAGCTAAAAAAAATGCAAGTAAGTCAGATTTTGTTTATATGGGGGTGGGTGTGGCAATCGCTCAAAACCAAAGAAAAATAATTGAACACTTGGATCACACATTTAAGTTTTCTGAATTATTCTTTGAGAGTGAACAGCTTCTAAAAACATCAAAGACTCTAGCTCTGAACAGCCAAAGGATACAAAAGTTTTCGGTGTGTAATTAAAGAATTACTTTAAAAAAAGAGAGTGAGAGAAGAAACTAATGAGGTGGTAGCATAATACAGGGTGGAAAGGAGGTGAGAGCTGAGCATTAGTAAAGTAGAACTGGTTGGGGAGAGGCCAAGAGGGAAGGAATAGAGGAGTGTCTAGCAATGAAAAGAAAAGCATAGATCGAATAGGAAACAGATGAGAGGAAAACAGTTTATGTAGGAAGCTTGGAAGAAAGTAACTAAGAGAGAAAACATGGCTGAAAGCAGAACATTTCATATGTTCTAACAAATAATGGCTACTCAGGACTGCAACTTAGAACTCTAACCCTCATCTGCTCTTAAGTTAAGCTACTGAATGCAATACAAAGGGGCACCAAAAGAAACCTCTTGGCCAAAAGTAGCTCCCCCACCCACTGTAATGTACCTGAAATTCTCACCATTAAATTCGTTCTTTGACCTAAGGCTTTGCATTTCCAGGAGTCATTCATTTAAATTTACTGGAAGGGTAAAATGCATACAGCTTTGACGTGGCCATTAGTCCTTCAGAAATCTTTTGAATGTCCACATCACCGAAGAGGAACAAGGTACTTTATGATCTGACCTGCCCAGCCTTATCTCTTTCTAATCCCCACTCCATTGCTTATTACACTCCAGCTATAAATGAATACATGTTCTCTGTGCTTCTGTGCCCTTGTATGTGCCCTTCCCTCTGCCGAGAATGCCCTCCTCCTGCCTTTCCCTCAATCTCAGCTCAAAAAGCCTTCCTTGAGTTATCTTCTCCTGTTCTTCCACTACAATTTTGCATACGTCTTATTTTGAGCAATATTGTTGAGGTATTGTAATTTGAGGCTTCAATAACTATGCTTGTCTCTAGATTACAGTTTCTTAAGGCCTGGTTCCATATATCCTAGTAGTACATTGCAGGAGACTAAATAGGTCTTTGGGAAATGCTTGAATGTGCAGAAGACACAAGGTCTACGGAATTCATGTAAAGAAACCATTAAACATTATAAATTGCTTCATATAAAATTCTTTTAGTATTAAAATAACTAGTGCTCCCTTAGGTAAAGTCCAGAAAGCATATCCTATGCATTAAATTCTGATCTATCTGTAATAAATTAAGTACAATGAGACATGAAAAAAAAATCAGATTTAGATAACAGTATAAATTACAGTTAAGAGCACGGGCTTTGGAGTCACATAAATCCATGTTCAAGTCCCAGGTCTGCTACTTACTAGCTGGGTGAACTTGGGTGAGTTACTTCACTTCTCTGACCTCCAATATCCTCATCTATAAAGTGAATTAATGTACTATATGCTATATAAGGTTATCGAGAGGATTAGTTGAGACAATATATCCTAAAATTCGACTCGACGGCACACAACAACAACAAAAATATAACCAGGAACTTGAATAACTCCTTTCCCCCTTACCTAACTTTAGTTTTCTTCATAGCATTATTTGCTTATTATCTGTCAACTAGAATGGTACGGATAATGAAAGTAAGGGCTCTATTGTATCCCCTACTGTATTTTGGGAGAATAGTGTGAGGCACATAGTAAGTATGCAATAAATATTTATTAAATTACTTAATGGCTCTCCAATAGTTCAGAATGTACAGATGGCTTGCTATCACCCCACATCAACCATCTTGGACTACTTTCAGGTCCCTGACCCTACAGGTTTTTTTTTATTTTTAATTTTTCCACACTTTGGATTAAGCTGCTGCTTCTGGTTGGAATATCATACCCTCTACCTCAGAACTCATTTGTGTTAAATACTTCAGTTTAGGCATCAGCTCCTTGGAGTGCCTTCCATGACTCATTTCCTCCTCATCTGCTACTATGCCTGCCTGCGTTTATTCCATAATCACACATATCACATGGTAGAGACAGTACTATATTTAAAATTTGGGGCACTGGAGTCAGAGAAACTTGGGTTGGAATCCCTGCTCTGCCATTTCCAGCTGTGTGTCCTTGGATGAGTTACATAACTTCTCTGAGCTTCAGCTTTATCATTTAAAAACCAGGGATGAGGATGATGATAACAATAATAGAAGAAGAATTATTGAGAGATTTAAATGAAATAATTCCTATGAAAGTACTTAGTTTGTTCAGATATTTTAACCCCCAATTTATGGAAAAACACAAACGAAGCAAAATTAGGAGTCAAGAAAACTGAGTGGTATTTTGGGTTCCTGCACTGACTCACTTTTCATTCTGGGCAAGTTACTCAAAGTCCCCCTTTCTCCTATTTCTAACAACCATCATCAAGATATTGGTCTCCTATATTCTTTATGTGACCACCAAGTTTAAACAGATTGAGAAAGATGAAATTGGAGCCTCTTAGAGTGAGATAGTTAAGAAATGCCAGGTGTTGCTGTGGCCTTCTGAGAAATAGCCAACCATCTTAGTCACAATTGATACCGTTTCTTGAGGGCTTACTTATAATGTGCCAGGCCTAAGGCCATGTATTTTATTTATTAAAAAAAAAAATAGTTCCTTATTTTTAGTCATGTACAAGCCAAGGCTGGTTGGTCACCGGGCAGGCATGCAATGACAGTATTCAAGTATGGAATTGGGTAGCCCGGGAGTATAAGACTCTACAGTAGCATGTTTCACTTTCTTTTAGAATGAAGTTTTTTTTTTTTTTTTAGCTCTTTCCCTCCCTTACTGTCCCTCTGGGCATTTTTCCTTTGTTCAAAGCAATATGACGAAAACTGTACCTTCAACCATTGTGCAAAATCTAATGTCACATCTAGAAGCTAGTTCATGGGGAAAGCTATGGAAGTTGAAACACTAGCTCTATAAAAACAGCCGTAAGCTCCTTCTTACTGGAGTGAGGTTATTGCTAAGGTATAATTAGTAGTAGCACATATATTAGCAATTAGTAAGTCAGAGGAATCGAGACATGCACAAAAGACCATCTGTTATGAAATAACCAGCCCTCAAAATCAGTAGGTAATAGATGTCTTCTTAAAACATAATAAATAGTTAAAGAATAACAAAGAAATGTCTTATTGCTTGCTAAAAATACTCTTGGGAATTCCCCCGAAAAGCTACAAAATAATACTAAAACATCTGATTTTTTGAAATTGAGCTAGAAATAAGAACTGCCAACAAATTTTCTCTAACCTTATCCCCATGTTCAGGGACTCCCTCAAAAGTAAGTGTGAACCTTATCTATTAATCGTTAAATACGATGATTTCTAGTTTTGATAAAAACAAACATTTAGAATTTAAAAACCCTCTCATTCATTTATGAAATTCATAAAAAATGAACCTTCCTTTACCTTCCGAATGCAGGGGACCAACATGAGGCTTAAGACACCTTAAAGAGGGAAGGAAAGGGCCCAGATTTGGGAGCCAGAGAAACCTGAGTGTTAAAGCTCTGCCTTCACCGCTGTAATGGACTGAATTGTGTCCCCCAAAATATGTGTCAAAATCCTAACCTGTGGATGCGACGCCATTTAGGAACAGGGTTTTCTTTGTTATGTCAATGAGGCCGTATTAGTGTATGGTATGTCTTAAACCTAATCACTTTTGAGATCTAGAAAGGGCAGGATGGGCACAGAGAAGTAAATATGAATGGGAGAACGATAGACACCATGTGGAGATTCCCAAGGAACCTGGAGAAGAACTCTCGAGAAGCTAAGATAAGGATTTCCTCCCAGAGTAGGCACAGAGAGCCTTCCCCTTGAGCCTGCATCCTGAATTCAGGCTTCTAACCTCTAAAACTGTGAGAAAATAAATTTCTCTGTATTAAAGCCACCCACTTGAGGTCTTTCTGTTATAGCAGCCCTAGGAAAACTAAGACAACCACCTACTGTGGGGCCCTGGGCAGTTTTTTAACCTCATTATACCTCAGTTTCCTTCTTTATAAAATAGAAATAGTAATAGTTCATAGCTCATAGGATTATTGGAATGTTTAAAGGAAATAATGCATTTAGCCCAAATCTGCTATTGCTGCTGTTGTTTGTGTTGTTATCCCTGTTTCAGACAGAACTCTGAGCTGCAAGAACCAGGATGCTATCCTGAATGACAGTCTAATGTCTTTACCTAATGGAGACAGATTGGTCTAGCCACTGCAAAATGAGTATTAATAATAGGACTTAGTGCACAGGGTTATGAGAATTCAAGAGATGATACAGGTAAAACACTTAGCACAGTACCTGGCATGCTGTAAGGACTCAATACATTGTAGCTATTATCGTTATTTAGCACAGAACCTGGCACCAAGGCTCTTAATGGGTATTAGCTCTCATTGTTACTCCTGAAAGTCCCTGTTTACTAAGTAATTATTAGGGGGCAGAAATGCCACCCCCCTACATTGGATGGTTATTGGACTGAGCAGTGACTCAGCAAGGCAGACATAAGAGAGACAAAAGAAATGATACTTCTTGTATAATGTAGATTAGCTATGGGGGAATGAGGACTTTATGCTAAATTAAGGTGAGGAGGCATTCATTTAAAGAAGTTCCATCCCTGCCTTAGCATATCAATTTATTTTCACATCATTTATCATGGCTATTGGAACAGTGTCAGCAGGTTTCTAAGACAAAGCCACGCTGCAAAATAAGTTGATGTCCTGTCTCTCTTCAGTTCTAATCTCATTGCCAGATCTAACTTGAGGAGGTAGCCTTGAATTATTTCCAGATAACTGATGTGAACATTCCAGAAATCTCTTGACGTGTACTCAGGTCAAAGCACTGGTTTGCATTTGATGTCATACAAGGTCAGGGCCTCCAACAAAACTGTCATTTCTATCCTTTAGTGCTTATTCCCTCAGCAGAAGTGTGGATGTTAATAACTCTTAAGTGCTGCTGCTCCAGAGCCTTCCAATGGTCAGTGTCCACCAGCGAAAACCACACTGAGGAAGTACCCTTCACGTTTTTTATCCTCATGAAATCAGATTAAAAGAAGAGTCAAGAACAATACTTGAGAAGGGAGAGAAAGACCATTCCTGGATATGATACTGGGAACTTATATACATATGAGTTTATACACATATGGACTGTACCTCAGCATAAAAAAAATGCATAAAGAAAACAAAAATCCTAACAACTAGACCAATAAGCAATATCATGATAAATGGAGAAAAGATTGAATTGTCAAGGATTTCATTTTACTTGGACCCATAATCACTGCCCATGGGAGCAGCGGTCCAGAAATCAAACGGTGTGTTGCATTGGGAAAATCTGCTGCCAGAGATCTTTTTGAAGTGTTGAAAAGCAAAGGTATCACTTTTGAGGACTAAGGTGCCATAGTATTTTCAGTTGTCTTACATGCATGGGAAAGCTGGATAATGAATAAGGAAGACTGAAGACTTTGCCACTATATTTTTTAAGTGCCTCTTTTTTTAAAAGGTTCACAGGGACATGTGTTGAGTGACTTACAGATACATCCCCTCCCCCCATCTCAATGAGATGCTTGATAAAGAAACAGAGGAAATTAAAAGTTTAAGTAATATCCTCCTCCCCACTTCAGGTTACTGAAGAGACAAGAAGGGGTATAAAAAGGCACCCTGGCTTTCAGTTCTGTGATTTTCATGAGTATGGACCCCACAGGGAAACCCTGATGGCATAGTGGTTAAGTGCTACGGCTGCTAACCAACGGGTCGGCAGTTCAAATTCACCAGGCGCTCCTTGGAAACTCCATGGGGCAGTTCTACTCTGTCCTGTAGGGTCTCTATGAGTCAGAATCGACTCGATGCCACTGGGTTTGGTTTTTGGACCCCACAGGTGGGTGTCATACAAGACTTAAACAGGATGTGAGGGACACTGAAAGTTTTCCCCACCAGTCTTCTCAAAGGCAGAAACCCTCCCCTCCATTTCAGTGACTCCTTTGGGACCTCTAGAAGTCTGTATTTGAATTTCAAATCTCTCTCCTGAGGGTTCCTTGGCATGGCAGGGATGCTTCTGTAGGTAAGTGAAGTACTCCCTGTGGACTTCCTGCAGATAGATTGCTATGGTTAAAAAGCAGAGCATATTAAGGCCAATGACTCTCGGTGTTTCTTGATACCAGCTGTAAGCTGAGGTATATATACATGAAAGTGAAAAGCAGGGCATTAAAAGAGAGGGAAATGGGCAGAGAAAGGAAATACAATGTGAGTGACTTAAGACAAACCTACCCTATAATTTTGTTAGGTTGATGCTCCCTGTGATCATTAAGGTCGTGTGTCAACTTGGCTGGGCCATGATTCTCAGTGGTTTGGCAGTTATGATGTAGTTTGGTAGTCATATAATGATGTAATCACCCCCATGATGAGATCTGATACAATGTGAATCCCCTCCATGATGGGATCTGCTACAAATAGCCAATCAGTTGAAAGGGAGTTTCCTTGGGGGTGTGGCCTGCATCCATTAGAGGTGGACTTTCTGGCAAGGCTCTTGGGCTTTTGCTTGCTCTGGATGCCGCAGCTGGCTCCTGTTCACCTGACCTCTGGTTCTTTGGACTTGAGCTAGCAGATTACCTGCCATCTTGCCCACTGATCTTGGGGTTTCTTGGTCTCTGCAGCCTGTGAGCCAAGAGAAGCCTCCAGTCTGACCCATGGACTTGGGGCTTTCTAGCTCCTACAACAGTGTGTGCCATTTCCTTGATATAAATCTCTCTCTCTCTATATTTACACACTTTACTGGTTTTGCTTCTCTGGAGAACCCAGCCTAAGACACTGCCCAAACTTGCCTCCTTTCTAGAGCTAATCACAATGTAAAAATTGGAGTTTTTGAGTTTTGTGTCTATCTGCTCCACTTGCTCTTCGAAGGTAGGAATCTGGAGTTTTATTTGTTTTGTATCACTTGTGCCTAGGTCTGGCCTGATCCATGACAAATGTTCAGTAAATGTTTGGTGAAAAAAGAATGTTCTTTCAGGTGGCTGAAACTTTTTTTTTTAATAATTTTTATTGTGCTTTAAGTGAAAGTTTACAAATCAAGTCAGTCTCTCACACAAAAACCCATATTCCCCTAGTTACACACTCCCAATTACTCTCCCCCTAATAAGACAGCCCGCTCTCTCCCTCCGCTCTCTCTTTTTCTGTCCATTTTGCCAGCTTCTAATCCCCTCTACATTCTCATCTCCCCTCCAGGCAGGAGATGCCAACATAGTCTCAAGTGTCCACCTGATCCAAGAAGCTCACTCCTCACCAGCCTCCCTCTCCAACCCATTGCCCAGCCCAATCCGTGTCTGAAGAGTTGGCTTTGGGAATGGTTCCTGTCCTGGGGCAACAGAAGGTCTGGGGGCCATAACAACTGGGGTCCTTCTAGTCTCAGTCAGACCATTAAGGCTGGTCTTAAGAGAATTTGGGGTCTGCATCCCACTGCTCTCCTGCTCACTCAGGGGTTCTCTGTTGTGTTCCCTGACAGGGCAGTCATTGGTTGTAGCTGGGCATCATCTAGTTCTTCTGGTCTCAGGCTGTTGTAGTCTCTGGTTCATGTGGCCCTTTCTGTCTCTTGGGCTCGTAATTACCTTGTGTCCTTGGTGTTCTTCATTCTCCTTTGATCCAGGTGGGTTGAGACCAATTGATGCATCTTAGATGGCTGCTTGCTAGCGTTTAAGACCCCAGACGAAGTGGCTGAAACTTTTTAATCTTTTCCCATATTCTTTATTCTGGTCAAATGTCTCCTCATCAGATGTGTTCCCTGACCACCCAATCTAAAATTGCACCATCATGCTCCAGCCCTTCAACTTGCGTTGTGCTCTATAGCACTTATCACTATCTGAAATTATATAATTTCTTTCTATTTATCATCTGTCTCCCTTTCTAGAATCTTATCTTCATAATGGCAAGAACCTTCTCTGCTTTTCACTGCTGAATCTCCAGTACCAAGAACAGTGCCCAACACAAAGAAGTATCTTAATAAATATTTCTTGAAGAATATGCCAACAGTTTGAGGAACATTCTCCTAAATAGTTTTACTCCATAATTTTTTTGTTGAATTTAGATTCCAAAGAAGATCAGATGAGTTTGGAAGATATTATTAAGCATAGACCCTTAGGGAGAGAAAAGTCTCCTCTAATTCTAGGTTTCATAGCTCCAAATAGTGAATAAAATAGTAAGAAGAATAAAAACAAGAGTAGGCTTTGAATAAAAAAGCCACTTGGCAACATCAGTATATCATGTTTTCATCTTGTCAGAGGCAGGTGGTTTTTGTAAGTACTTGCTTATTTTAAAAACGTGGCATTATTTGAATCAATTCACTAGTTACAACCCTCAATGCCTAAAAGTGATTTTCCGCATTTCAATTATTTTCTTTTTCTGAAATATTTTCAAGGACAGCAACTTCATGTTGAAGATGGAGAACATATCTGAAGAGCTGTATGTAGCTGACAATTACCTGAAACTTTGTGAAATGCATCTCTTCATGTATTTGGCAATTATTATTCTTTAAAATAAGATTCAAATGACAGAATGAATACTTTATAACCAAAGGGAGAGTTTTTGCTTTGTTTTATTGTATATACTATACAATATATGCAGTAGCATCTAACAGGCCACTTAATGAGAATACTCCCCTATGTCAACTTCAAGTTCTCATTCAGCACTTTTCCCAGGCAAATAGCTTTCTACCCATCATACAGCTGGACTTTGAAATATCTTGGTAATGGGCAATATATGGAGATTTTGAGTCAAACCCTGCTATAAATCTGGAACTAGAAATAATCCTTTAAGCTTTCAGGTAGATCTTTAGATAATACAGTGAAACCTGTAAGAGCCAGAACTTGACAGGACTGCCTTGTTTCTCAAGGTCTCACAAGTTTTCCACCTTTGACTGGGTGCAGTCTTGTCACTATTCTATCACTCATTTTGGTGGAATATATTTGCTTTTTCCTTCTCTGACAGGCTTCCACCTTACACAGGTTCCGACTTTTACAGTTTTAGTGTATGTATGTGACACTTTCTTTTTCAAAAGCCCACCATATGGATTTAACTCTGATCACTATAAAGTTTAAACAGATATGAACTTAGGCTCTTATAATCATTAAATTAGCACAAGAAAAGACAGTAGTATATAACCATGATATGAAAGAAATGTGAATAATGCAAAAATTCTGTAGGTAGATTAGATGACAATCAAATGAAGAAAAAATGAAAGCCGAGAGAATCAATTATGGCCTAGAGGTTCAGAAAGAGGTTAGGAGTGATAGTAATAACAAAGATTGAATGTGAAAATTAACTTTGCTGGTGGTGGTGTTGTTTGGGGCAAGTGACAGTCTCTGATTCAATGGTTGAGCAGAGGGGTATAATTCTACAAACGAAAGAAAAATGAGGAATCATTACCATTAATGGGGAAGCTTTTACAACTGTCTTTCCAATTTCTCTATAACATACAGCTTTTGGGAGGTGCGTTGGGTGGTATACAGTAAAGGAAGACAGCATATTTATATTGACAGAGATGGGGCAGTTATAAATTTGGTAAGGGATTCTCATTAGTTGTTTTTCTGTTAATGTCTTTTCAACCTCTGATTTGTGAGTAGAGTTATGTTGTTTTTCACCTTTTTCTTTAGTAGCAATGATGATATCTTTTTTTTTTTTTTTGGATGGAGATGGATTTTCTGTGCCTACTGATATCAGGGCAGGCTTTTACTCTCTCAACCATTTTCTCTGTGGTAACATCTGAAAATGAACTTGCAATGTTTTCCATCATGTATCGTAGGGGGATTATAGACAAAAACTCAATTTTAAGATATCTTGTTTTGTTCCTGCTTAGAACTATTATCTGCTTCACACTCTCTTTAGTCTTCTTGTCTTTAGGTGGGATTGAGGAAGAAAAGAGAGAAAGCATTTCAAAATATATATTTTTTTCAAGTTCTCTCTGAGTGTTATCACAGGGAAAAGTCAAACTTCCTTATTTAAAACAAGTAAATCCTTTTAAATATGATTTTATTTGAAATATTATAGCTCTAATTATTGAGCAATCATGTTGTCAGGATCACTTTTATTTTGTAAAACAGGATTGG
Organism: Loxodonta africana; assembly: GCF_030014295.1. Classification (NCBI taxonomy): domain Eukaryota; kingdom Metazoa; phylum Chordata; class Mammalia; order Proboscidea; family Elephantidae; genus Loxodonta; species Loxodonta africana. Next base: position 125,475,018 of record NC_087369.1, read on the forward strand.
GGTTGAAACCATTTCCTTTAGCCTCTATCTTGGTAGGCTACTATACTATATTTTCCTCAAACAGTAAGTTGACCAGACTTTATCTTAGACTTCAGCATATTTCTGGCCTGCCCCTAAATGCCAAAGTAATATTAAAAGTCCGTGGGATTAATGTTGAAAATTGTTCCCACTTTTTTTTTTATTAGTTTGGCAATACTGCAAAATACCCCTCTTCTTTACAGGTATAGGGGCTGTGAACTTGATTCAGTTTCTATAAACACTAAAGAGCCACCTTGATCACAACATAAAAGCAATTAGATTATGTTACTTCAAAACAAAATAATAAAACAACTTTAGAGAAAGGAGTTCATAAGTTATTTACAAGACAAAGTCATTCATAAGTGGTTGTCAAGTGCTTCTTATAGGCCCTCACTTTCTCTGGAATCTATTAACAGCCACAACATTCTTTTGGCAAACTGTATTTTATAAAAGCAAAGAGTGTTGTTTAAATAACTGCAGCTGTTTCTGCAGTTAAGGTGGGGTAAAAAAAAAAAGGAAGACAACTGTTTTGTGTGGGGAGACACATTAATGAGCCTTTCGGTTATGAAAGAAAGGCTGAGGATAAAGATTGAGAAAAATGGGAACTAAATTGCTCTTCTCACTAGGGAAACAGCATTTAGAATTTCCTAAGAGGCAGCCAGAGAGACAAGAGTAGGGAATCAGAAATCTGTGGGAAAAAGCTGATGAGAGAATGGGCTCCAGAATCATAGCCACTGGCCAATAATGGAACACAACCATGGCAGGAACTGATGTAAAATAGTCAATTTTAATAAGTTGTAAACTGCTCTATGCAGTACCCCTCCCCCACATTAGGCCAAGCTTTAATAAAAGTCTATTATATACAAGGGCATTATGTTAGTGGTACCTTGAGGAGTCATGCCAAGTGGATTGTATCTACACTTGCAGTGAGTCATTCTAGTAGAAGATCAGGTAACAGTAATAATGGTGCCAGGATGGCAGAAGTTGATGAAGAATTGAGATATTGTTGTTCTTAGGTGCCATGGAGTCAGTTCCGACTTATAAAGACCCTGTGTACCACAGAAGGAAACACTGCCCAGTCCTGTGCCATCCTTACAATCGTTGCTATGTTTGAGACCATTGTTGCAGCCACTGTGTCAATCCATCTCATTGAGGGTCTTCCTCTTTTCCACTGACCTTCTACTTTACCAAGCATGATGTCCTTCTCCAAGAAATGATCCCTCCTGACATGTCCAAAATATGTAAGATACAGTCTCGCCATCCTTGCTTCTAAGGAACATTCTGGTTGTATTTCTTCCAAGACAAATTTGTTCCTTCTTTTCGCAGTCCATGGTATATTCAATATTCTTTGCCAACACCACAATTCAGGGGTGATAATTCTTCTTCGGCCTTCCTTATTCATTGTCCAGCTTTCGCATGCATTTGAGGCAATTGAAAACATCATGGCTTGGGTCAGGCGCACCTTAGTCCTCAAGGTGGCGTCTTTGCTTTTTAACACTTTAAAGAGATCTCTAGCAGCCAATTTACCCAATGCAATGCACCTTTTGATTTCTTGACTGCTGCTTCCATGGGGGTTGATTGTGGATCCAAATAAAATAAAATCCTCGACAACTTTAATCTTTTCTCTGTTTACCATGATGTGGCTTATTGGTCCAGTTGTGAGGATTTTTGTTTTCTTTATGTTGAGGTGCAATCCGTACTGAAGGCTGTGGTCTTTCATCTTCATCAGTAAGTGCTTCAAGTCCCCTTCACTTTCAGCAAACAAGGTTGTGTCATCTGCAAGGTTGTGTCATCTGTATAATGCAGGTTGTTAATGCTTCTTCCTCCAATACTGATGCTCCTTTCTTCTGAGATGGAAGCTGGAATTCAAAATTAAAGTTAATAGCAACAGCTAGGAAATAAACAAGAGTTTGGAGGAGAGTGCTGAACTTCCTGAAATTTTATGGAACTGGGGACTTGAGTTCTTTTCTTTAGATATTAAACAGGTAAGCCCAGAAGGCAGGAAAACTGGGGGACATTCATTTGATACATGTGAGGGAATCCAAAAACCAAAACCAAACCCGGTGCCGTCGAGTCGATTCCGACTCATAGCGACCCTATAGGACAGAGTAGAACTGCCACATAGAGTTTCCAAGGAGCGCCTGGCGGATTTGAACTGCCGACCCTTTGGTTAGCAGCCGTAGCACTTAACCACTACGCCACCAGGGTTTTCTGTGAGGGAATACATGCATAAAAACACACCATGGAGCAGGATTAATTTATGAATACTTGTGTATTCAGGTTTTACGTATTTTTCATTTTTGAATTGGTCAGTTTTATTGTCTTTAAACAAAGCTGTTCAAAATCTCTGTCTTTGTTTCATAGGACTGCCATAACAAAGTATCACAAAGCAGGTAGCTTTAAAGAACAGAAATTTATTTTCTCACAGTTCTTGAGGCTAGAAGTCCAAATCAGGGTATCAACCATATGGATTCTTTCTGAGGGTTTTGAGAAAGGAGTGGTTCCATGCTTCTAGCTCCTAGTGATGCCTGGAAATCCTTGACATTCCTTTGATCCTTACAGGTGTATCTTCACATGACAGTTTCCCCCCGTGTGATTCTGTCTCCATGTCTGTTCTCCCCTTTTATAAGACACAATTCAGAAGGGATTAGAATCTACTCTCCTCCAGTATGACCTCTTTAACCTAACTGATAACATCTTCAAGGAAGACCCTATCTTCCCAAACAAGGTTCATTCACAGGTACAGGGCATAGGACTTCAACGCATCTTTTCTGGGGGACACAATTCGATTGATAACAGTCTGTTTACGGTACCTTTTATTTTGCTTGGGTGGTCCAGTTTATAGTTTAGATTTATGAAGTCTATGTTTTTGCTCAAGCCCCAGACATATTTTGCTAATTGTCTTTTAGTTTAATTTTCAACTTAATTATAATACTACCATGATTTTATGTAAAGTACCTTATTAAAAACTGCATTCACTAAACAGTATGGTGGTTCCTCAAAAAACTAAAAATATAACTACTATATAACCCAGCAATTCCACTCCTGCGTATATACCAAAAAAAACTTGACAGCAGAGACTCAAACATAGACTTGTTCATTGCATCACTATTCACAATAGCCAAAAGGTGGAAACAACCTAAATGCCCATCAACAGATGAATGGATAAACAAAATGTGGCACATACATACAATGGAATACTGCTCAGCTAGTAGGAGAAATGAAGTCTTAATACATGCTACAAATATGGATGGAGCCTGAAGACATGCTGAGTGAAATAAGTCAATCACAAAAGGACAAATATTGTATGACCTGACTTACACAAAAAGACAAAAACAGGCAAATATATAGAGACCAAAGTTCATTAGTGGTTACCAGGGGCAGAAGGGAGGGGGAGATGGGGGTTATTGCTTGCAGAGTATTGAGTTTCTGTTTGTGGTGATGGAAAAATCACATTGATTAAGGGTAGGGGTGCACAGCTGATTAATGTAATTGCTATTGATAAGTAGTACATCTATAAAAAGTTGTGTGATAGATATATTTACAACAATGAAAAAAAGAAAGAGTAGCTACTGAGGCTGCTTATGTATAACCAAACGACTCATAGGATTTGGTTCATTGGTTTGGAGGTTTACGGCCATGGTTTCATGGAATATCCCAATAAATTTGCCTAATTCAGGTAGTCCCTGACTTACAACGTATTCAAACTACTATGAACCACACTTACGACCATCTGTTTTTTGGGGGGTTTTTTTTTTTGGTGCATTTTATTGTTAACAATATGTACTACATACAATGTTGCAGCATGTAGTTTGCTGATGTTATCATTTTCAGATGTTTACTCACAAATGTTCAAAGATAGGATTTATAAAGATACTGATGATAAAGGCAATAATAATGAAAACTGAAAAAAAGAAAAAAGTATCAGACTTACATCAGAACTGACTTATGACGGAGTTGTTGGAACGGAACTTTGTCGTAAGCTGGGGACTACCTGTCTTGTGTTCAGTGCTTCTGTTCTACCTCAAAGTTCATTGTGAAGTGCCTGGGGTCTTAAAAGCTTGCAAGTGACCATCCAAGGTACAACAATTGGTCTCTATTCACCTGGAGCAACAGAGGAAGAAGGAGAGTCAAGAACAGGAAGAAGATATGGAATGTGTGGTTAATTGCCTCCATGAAGAACTGCCTCCTTTGCCATGAGGCCAGAATTGGATGGTGCCGGGCCACACTACTGACCACTTTGTTCAAAAAAGAATCCTGATCAAAAGGAGGAAAATTGAAGACAGAATTTCAAATTATCATGGACTCCAGGCATTGTGGAGCCGTGGAGGCTGGAATGAATCCATGAAACTATTGCCCGGAGATAATCTTTAAACTTTAAACCTTAAACCAGACCTTTGAACCTGAATGAACCCCTGCTGAGAATTTCCATTTCTACTACATTCCCAGGTGATGCTAGGGCTGCTGGTTGGGGACCAATTCTGAGAACCACTAGTCAAAAACCAAAAAAAAAGCCAAACCCACTGCCGTTGAGTCCATAGAGTTTCCATGGCTGTAAATCTCTATGGAAGCAGACTGCCACATCTTTCTGTCACGGAGCTGCTGATGGTTTTTAACTGCTGACCTTTTGGTTAGCAGTCAATCACTTCAACCACTGTGCCACCAGGGCTCCTTTACTAGTAGAACAGTGGTTCTCAAAATTTATTATACATAAGGATCACCTGGAGATCCTGTTAAACTGTTGATTCTGATTCAGTATATGTGAGGTGGAAATTCTCAGCAGGGGTTTGAACTGAAAAGAACCAGCTTGAAGCCCTGCCTTAAGCCAAAAATATCCCCTGAAGTCTTAAAACCAAACAATAGTTTAGCTTAACTATAAAAAATGTCTACCTTGAGCATTGTGAGCTTTTAAGATCTATCTAGATGGGATCAAATTGACAATAGCATCTTGAAAGATTTGACAGAAACTTTAGGGGGCAGTGAGTTTATGTTAATGGGAAAGGAACAACTTGGAAATGGAGGGCGGAGATGGTTGCACAACTTGAAAAATGTAATCAGTGTCACTGAATTGTACATGTAGAAACTGTTGAATTACTGTATGTTCTACTGTATATATTCTCATTCTCAACAACAAAATATAAAAAGAAAAAAATTGGATTCAGTAGAGTATTTTGTGACACAACCAGTCCTCTGTAGAAATGGAATCATGTTCATGGTTTCAGGGGACATCTAGGTCAACTGACATAACAAAATGTATTAAGAAAACGTTCTGCATTCCACTTTGGTGAGTGGTGTCTGGGGTCTTAAATGCTAGCAAGTGGCCATCTAAGATGCATCAATTGGTTTCAACCCACCTGGAGCAAAGGAGAATGAAGAACACCAAAGACACAAGGTAATTATGACCCCAAGAGACAGAAAGGACCACATGAACCAGAGACTACATCAGCCTGAGACCAGAAGAACTAGATGGTGCCTGGCTACAACTGATGACTGCCCTGACAGGGAACACAACAGAGAACCCCTGAGGGAGCAGGAGAACAGTGGGATGCAGACCCCAAATTCTCATAAGACCATACTTAATGGTCTTACTGAGACTGAAAGGATCCCGGTGGTCATGGCCCCCAGACCTTCCATTGCCCCAGGACAGGAACCGTTCCCGAAGCCAACTCTTCAGACATGGATTGGACTGGGCAATGGGTTGGAGAGGGATGCTGGTGAGGAGTGAGCTTCTTGGATCAGGTGGATACTTGAGACTATGTTGGCATCTCCTGCCTGGAGGGGAGATGAGAGGGTGGAGGGGGTTAGAAGCTGGCGAAAAGGACACGAAAAGAGAGAGTGGAGGGAGAGAGCAGGCTGTCTCATTAGGGGGAGAGTAACTGGGAGTGTGTAGCAAGGTGTATACGGGTTTTTGTGTGAGAGACTGACTTGATTTGTAAACTTTCACTTAAAGCACAATTTAAAAAAGGGAATCATGTTCAAAAAAATTTGGGAAACACTAAGCCAGAAGCCACCACAAGCAGATTCTCAATTCCCATTAACAAAGTAATGCCTCTGAGAGGTCCCACAGGGGGAAAAAAACTAATGTGCTTTAATTCAGCTTTATTTGGCCATTGAACTCACTTTTTTACCTGATACCTATTTGTGTCTCATGGAACTAATATCCATTAAAACAAAAGACTCTAAAGTGTTTTTATATTATCTCATTTATTCTCACAAATGTAATGTAAAAAGGGATTTGCTGGTCAAAGAGAGATAAAAGCATATAACTCCATTTATGTTTAATGTATCTTTATATATAAAGAGATTATACTAGAAAAAGTGTGCTTTTTATTCCATGAGAAAATAAAATTCAATATGACTTCTATCTTATCCTCCATTTATGTTTACTGAACATTTCATTCTTTCTTTATTCTCCTCATTCCAGTGTTAAGTATCTGCTGTGTTCCACTGAACAAATATTATGAGGCATTGCTATGAATGATGCTTTATTGTATGAGTCCCTCATTCCTGAGTTTAGCATCTCATTGTCTCATATAGTCTATATATGTATCTCCACTACCACCAATTACAGCCTCCATGGAAAATCATTAACATTCTTTTGGTAATGAGACAAAAGCAAAGCAGCTAAAAGGAATTTGACCAAGGTCTATGGCAAAGCCACTTTGCCTGAAATTGTTGTGATTGTTAGTTGCCATCTAGGCAATGCTGACTCATGGTGACCCCATGTGTGCAGAGTAGAGCTGCTCCAGAGGGTTTTCGGAGGCTGTGTTACCTTTTGGAAGCAGATTGCTGGGCCTGTCTTCCAAGGTGCCTCTAGGTAGGTTCAAACTGCCAACCTTTTGGCTAGTAGTCAAGTGCTTAACCATCTGCACCACACAGGGACTCCATTTAGGACTTAATTCTAAACCAATGTTTAGTTCAGTGCCCCTCATCCCTCCCAGTACCTCACACCACGAGGCCATTGAAGTACTTGGGGTATAGGAAACCATGGATCCAGGCCAAAACCCCTCACTAAGATGTTAAGAAATGAGAGCACAGAAAGCTTAAGTGATTTAGCCAAGATCACACAGCTAGTTATGTGATAGCAAGGTAGAAACAATAATGTAAGTTATTTGACCTAGTTTGGTTTTTCTTTCTTGTAGCACAATCCCAAGTGTTTAGGAGTTTCAAAAAACTAACAACTATTGTCCACAGCATACACACGCATTTACATACATGTTAAATAGATTTCACATCTGGAAAAAGGCATCAGTGAGATAGCTTATTGGGCCATTTACTAAAATGAAATAAAAATGTCAGAAATACTTTCCTTTGGAAAACTCAGTAAGAGCTTTTTTTTCTGTGACTTTATTTTTTTTATGTCAGATTTGCCTGTCTGTCCAGCACTTGCCCTGACACCATAGCCCACCTGCAATTGTTGGTTAGAGTCAAGAATCCACATGTTCAAGGATTCCTGAAATCTCATTAATGTGACAAATTATAATGCTTTTATGGCACGAATTTAAAGTCTTGCTTAACACTTACCCACAAAAATTGGCCATGACAGCGCTTTGGGAGCTATTGATGTTCAATGTGATGATAATATACAATATAAAGAGAAAATAACTAAGGCCCACGGACGTCTATGTGACGAGACCTTTTATTCACAGTGACTTCATTTTACACTGACCATACAGATCTGTCAGGGATAATGAAGAAACTTCATCCTAACTCATAAGTTAACTTTGCATACGCATCCAGAAAACATAGAAATTTAGCAAATGGAGTCATTTGGATATTAACATGCACAACTTTGCTGATATGTATTGTTTGAGAGTCTCCTAGAAGACAAAAGGAGTAAGGGAATTAGCAAGAGGAATAGGGAGTGCAAAAAATAGACTGTAAGCTAAGAGGGCTGAGTGGGAACTTTGTGGGATGAGGTTCATTACTTGAATGTCAAAATTGAACTTTGAGATTGGAGGGGAAAAGAGAGAAATAAAGGGGAAGATGGTGCTGTTACTTGAGAGAGGCTTACAGGGATATTGAGGAGTATTGTGATAGTGATTTGTGGGGGAGAAGTGAGCAAGGCATGTGGGATGTGGGGCTGATGGGGGGCGAGGGAGGGAAAATGAACCTGAATAGAGTGGAGGATTCTTGTCAGGAAAGAGAAAAGAAACACTGGGTAGTTACGTGGGGGGAGTGATGCCAGACTGAGGTGTGTGGACTGATTGCAACAGAGTGCGAGATGATAGGGTGAGCGCTGGCAGGGGAAGCAATATTCATTAACCACCTTCTATGTGCCAGTCAGTGTGCCAGGAGCTTCACATTTATTATCTCACTGAAATGTTCACAGTAGCCCTCTAAGGGATATTTAACCCTGGATTTGTATCCATGCTCTGCTTTCCGTCCTATTACAATGGCTGAAGAATTCAAGCCAGTATCAAAGGCTAGCCCTGCCATTTGTGCTCTGAATATCATCTCCTCAATTTATTTCTTTTTATTGGAACATTTCCAGCAAAACACGCTCGTTCAAACATGTTCCATTCTCTCCTGTCTTAAGTGAACAAGCAATACTCCTGGACCTTTGCTTCCCCCTTAGCTACTACCCTGTTTCTCTACTCTCCTTCCTGGAGAAACTTCTCCAAAGAGTTTTCCACACTCATTGACTCCATTTCCACACCTATAATTGACTTTTGAACAAAAATAGGGGTAGAGGTGGGGGGACACTCCTTCTTCTTGAAGCCAATTTTCCAATAGTATTACGTTGACATGGTGGCTGTTAAGAGTATGATGAAAAGACATAACTATGAGATACATAAAGTGTCCAAAAGTTTTCCCCTTTTTAAATGTACTTGATAACCCACCAACCAAATGCCGAGAACCTGCTCTTTAATCCAGTCCAATCTTGCCTCTGCCCACGCCAACCACTAAAACAGCTCTTGTTAAAGCCACCAATGACCACCATGTTCCAAAATCCAAGGGTAACTTCTCTGTCCTCATCTTACTCAACCTCCCTTAGCATCTGATCCTGTTAATTGTGTCTTCTTGAAACATTGTTTCTCCTGAATTGCTTGAGGTTACACACTCCTGGTTTTGCTTCTAGTTTACTGCCCAGTCCTTCTCACTCTCCTTCGCTTGTTCTTTCTCTCCTTGACCTTTACATCTTGGACTGTAGGGCACTGGGACAGCGGAACCTGGCATACTAATGCAGGTGTTTGGTATCTCATCATACCACTTTGGGGGAAGAGAACAGTGGGTATAGAATCTCTTGACAGTTACATGATTAGTGACTGGACCCACAGTGTCGTATCCCCTGCTGCTGAAGAATTAGTTATCTATACCTTGCATTAACTTCTATTGCCTTCTCTCTGCATTTTGTATTCCTACAGGAATACACCTTTTTGAAATTTATCCTTCTGAGTTCACTTCTTACTTAAGCCAAGTAGCAGATTAGAGGAGGTAAAAGATAATATAAGGTAGAACCAATGCCTGTAGGTTATGGTGTCATATCAAGGAAAAAAATGGCATATTTCCAATAGTATAAGGAAATGTGCTGTCTGTTGTTTAAGGGCTATAAGGGGGGTAATTTATAAAGACTAAAGGGAACAAAATACATATAACTTGTTTTAGAGGGAGGTTTAAAGATCTGCAAATATCTCAAACTATGCAAACATTAGCAAGAGAAAATATTTATTTAGCTTAGTACAGGAACAAGGGTTTGTAACTAAGAATAATGAAGTCAAAGTAAAAGAAACAAGATGTGATGTAAATATTTAGAATACAGAGATTGAGTAAGCTATGGAATGATCTTTAAAGGGAGTCTTTTCTAATAATGGGAAACCTACGAGGTAAGATGAAAAAAATGACTATTCACAAGATCAGTGACATCCTCAACTCCATTTCTGCACAGCAGCAAAACACACTCATTCTCTGTCTTGTGATAGTTCCTTTACTTCCCAATATAACTATTAATAGGTTCTCGGTCAACTTATGCCTGTAGACACAGCTTCATCTTTTTTTTTTTTTTTGTGGTAGATACATAGGTAACAAAACATTTGCCATTTCCACGTTCTTCACATGTATAATTCAGTGACATTAATTATGCTCATGATGTTATTCAACAATAATGAACATAATTAATGTGATGTTCCTTAATCATTCGCAAATTTTCCCATCACCCTAAACAGAAGCTCAGTGTCCCCTAAGCATTACGATCTTTTAAAGACAATGAATCTCAATGTTTTTTTTTTCATATCAGAGCACATATAGAAAAGGAGAGTATTTGTGTGACACACTGGATAGCAGAGGATAATCGCCAGGGGCTCTGGCTGCCTCAAACCCTGCTAAACCATGGCATAGACTGAGGAGATCAGTATTGTGGCTTACCTGGAACCCGTTCTCGGCAAACCAGTGTTCTTCCACACATTGGTTAAAAAAAACCAAACTCATTGCTGTCCAGTCGATTCTGACTCATAGCAACCCTATAGGACAGAGTAGAACTGCCCCATAGGGTTTCCAAGGAGCACCTGGTGGATTTGAACCACCAACCTTTTGGTTAGCAGACGTAACTCTTAACCACTACACCACCAGGGTTTGCATGCACTAGTTGGGAAGCACCTTTTGGTTTAGACGTGGAAGGCAGCCAAAATCCAGCTCCCAGCCCTGATCCCTTCTTCCACTCCCCCCATTTTGTTGCCTTCATGTAGATACACTGAGGTCAGGCTCTCCCCCCTTTCCCTTCCTTTGTCCCCTTCTCTTCCCAGTGATTTCTTGATATAATAGCCCAAATGATTTCTCCCAAGACCCTTACAATGTGGAGACAGAGCCATAGGCAAACTATCCTGAGGCATTTTGCTAGTTCTTTGGTTGACATCTGAGTTTACCGCTACTTTTTGCAAGTTTGAATGGAAGGAAAGCAGCTGCCATGAACTTCATAAATGTCCCAACAGGAGTTTGCCTGGTTGATATTTAGGTTATTCTTTTCGTCCTGAAAAGAGCCCCAGGTTACTAACCACCAGCAAGGAGTTATAATCCCTTCGAAGTTGCCAGATCTAAAAATATTGACTATAAACTGAGGTTCCGGGGTTGTTGAGTCTGACTTTTATGAGTATCAACTATAGTATTTTAAGTATGTATTCTTAAACATACCTAGGGCTAAGTAGTATTTAAAAATCGGAAAAAGAAATCAATCTTAGAGCAATAAGCCAGCCTGTAATGCACAGGCAGCTAAATGCATTAAACCTTGTTCTCAGAACACTTGATAGAAAGCTCTAAACACTTATTAAAATGTCAAAACACTTGAGAAGGTAACAGTCTCTGCATCTGAGGGAATCAGTGAGATATAATGGAAAGAGCACAGGACTAAGACTTGAGTTCTGAGTTCTCTCTAGTCCTGGTTCTGTCATTTGCAAACTGTGGACTGAAGACTCCTGGGTCCTCCCTCCCAGGTCTTAATAGCCTCATATTTTAAAATTAAGGAGGTTAGACATGGTGAATTGATCATAAGCCATTTCTCTCCATTCCATCTTCAGACCTCACTAAAATGGTTGTAAAGGAATAAAACAGGTGTAACTTCCAACGAAGATAATTGGATAGGAGATGACAGCAGACAAGGGATAGCAACAAAAATCTGGAAGCTGGAAAGCAGATGGACAAATGTCACACTGACTCTGCTGACCTTGGAAAAGGGAAGCCTAAGCCTGAAGAGGAGGAGGCAAGGAAGGCAAGAAGCAAGCTGATTCCTACCAAAGGACCTCAGACAGTTTCAAGAATTGTAAATATCAAGTACTTCTTAAGGCAGGGTGAGAATGGAAACAGGAAGACTGATGAAATGTCTTTAAAGCAAGCAAGGAGTTAGACATTCCCCCACTGTGTGATCCCTTTTCCAACTTGTACCCCAAGACAACAGCTTCCCTGACTCCCTTTCTGGTTGGAGACAGGAGTTTACTCTTTGGAGAGGCTTAATCCCTCAGGCTCCAGGCTCAGGTACACCAGGCCCAGGTGAAGACAGAGGCCTCAGGGGATGTAACAGAAAGTCTACATACTGAACAGTAAAAGCCCCAGTCCCCTTTCCATACTCAGCTCCCAGAAGCTGGCAACTAGGCTTCTAGCCAGGTATAGATTAGAATTGGAGGAAAGATAGCTCTAAGAGGGATATTCCCAAGAAGAAAATGAGACTGATAGCACAGTGATGTTTTTTCTTGTATATTCAGAAGACGTTCTCAATTCTTCAGAGAATTTGGGGATGAATTAGTTACTGGTACATAAAAAAAATAAGCAAATGAAAAACCGAGCCAATTAATGAGCTCCATAAAAAAAAAGTCATCCAAGAAAGGAAATGTAATCATAAAAAACTGGGTAGCTCAGCTATAAATAATGTTACATAGTCCTAATAATGTACACACTGGACTGATTTAACCAAATATGGTGTATGTGTTGGGGGTGGGGGCGTTTAAGAAAGCTGAAATCTCACCTTGTAATATAGAAAGTCAGAAGAGTCTAGCAGAATCTATCTAGAAGTGAAAAAAAATAAAACATTGGTATCAATTTATATTTTAAACACGTGGGGAGTCCCTGGGTGATGCAAATGGGTAGTGTGTTCAGCTGCTAACCAAAAGGTTGGAGGTTCAAGCACACTCAGAAGCACCTTGGAAAAAATGCCTGACGGTCTACTTCTGAGTCGACTTCGTGGCAACTGTTTTTTTTTAAACGTGTAGTCGCTATGAGTCGGAATTGACTGTCGGCAACAGGTTTTATTTTGGGGAGATAAACACCAGAAGAAACAGAGCAAAGGTTTGCACGTGGGTTGCCTTTTGGGGGGCAGGTATCAGCAGTTGGAGAGGATGGAGCAGGGGGTTGCTGTTTTCATTATAAGCCTAATAGAACTACTTGACTTTTTAAAGTATATATACTTATTACTTAGATTAAAAACTAATTTTAAAAATGTGAAGTTCAATTAATAATCTTTGGTCTCTCCTAATTTGAAAATTCGATGTCTATTAGAAACAATGGAAACCCTGGTGGCATAGTGGTTAAATGCTACGGCTGCTAACCAAAGGATCGGCAGTTCGAATCTGCCAGGCACTCCTTGTAAACTCTATGGGGCAGTTCTACTGTCCTACAGGGTCTCTATGAGTCAGAATGGACTGGACGGCACTGGGTTTGGTTTTGGGTTTATTAGAAGCAATACTTTTTTCTCCCTAGAGCTTGAGCCTCACTATCCTTCATTAAATTAGGTACTACTTAGAAAAAGGGGAGAGCCCTGGTGGTGCAGTGGTTAAGAGCTCAGGCTGCTAACCAAAAGGTCGGCGGTTCAGTTCTACCAGCTGCTTCTTGGAAACCCTGTGGGACAGTTCTGCTCTGTCCTGTGGGGTCGCTATGAGTCGGAATCGACTCGACGGCAACAGGTTTGGTTTTTTGGTAAGAAGAGGATACATTAAGACTTCCGGGCCCTCACAGACTCGCTAGTATACGAAGTGCTCAAGATACTTGCCTTAGTTTTTTAATGCTGCTGTAACAGAAATGGAGCCCTGGTGGCGCAGTAGTTAAGGGTATGGCTGCTAACCAAAAGGTGTGCAGTTCCAATCAACCAGCCACTCTTTGGAAACCCTATGGGGCAGTTCTAACCTGTCCTATGGGATTGCTATGTGTCAGAATAGACTAGACAGCAATGGATTTTTGTAATAGAAATATCACAATGGTGGGCTTTAGTGAACAGAAATTTATTTTCTCACAGTTTAGGAGGCTAGAAGTCCAATTTCAGGGCACGAGCTCTAGAGGAAGGCTTTCTCTCTGTCTGATTTGAGGGAAGGCCCTCGTGTCTTTTCAGATCTGTTCCCGAGTTTCTTGGCAATCTCCATGTGGCATCAATCTTTGTCCTTGCTTCTCTGTGCCTAGTCTGCTCAAAAATGATTGGTTTAAGACACACCCTACACTGATACAGTCTCATTAGCATAAGAAAGAAATTCCTATTCCCAAATGGGATTATATCTACAATTATAACAGTTTAGGATTTATAACACATATTTTGGGGACACAATTCAATCTATAACTAATCTATAACTATATACTACTAATATGGGTAGTTTATGCTGTAGTTAAAATTGGGTTTGGTGGGTGTACTCCCTGCTGCAGATGTGTGCCTGTTTTCACTTTGGATATTACATGACCTTATATACATGCTAATTCTGAAAAATAGATTGAGAGCAAACGATATCTTGAAGTGACCAAGAATCGAAAGCCACCTGACCAAGGAGAGAATTATTTATGTCCCATGACTGAACCTACTCCGTCTCCCAATATTGACTGCACCTTTTGCTTCCTGATCTTCACTTGTCCCTGGATTACAACTTTATTTCCTTCTATCTTAGTTATCTTGTGCTGCTATCACAGAAATACCACAAGTGAGAGTCTTTAACAAACAAATTTATTTTCTCACAGTTTAGGAGGCTAGACGTCAAAATTCAGAGCACCAGTTGGAGGGGAATGCTTTGTCTCTGTGTCAGCTCTGAAGGAAGGTCTTTGTCTCTTCAGCTTCTGCTCCTTGGTTCCTTGGAGATCTGCATGTGTCTTGGCATCTATCTTACCCCATCCCTCTCTGTTTGCTTGTTTAATCTCTTTTATATCTCAAAAGAGATTGACTCAAGATATACCCTGCACTGTTCCTGCCCGTTAACATAACAAAGACAACCCATTCCCAAATGAGATTATAACCATAGTCATAAAAAAAGGTTACAATTTACAACACATATTTCTGGGGGACATAATTCAATTCATAACACTTTCTCTCTGCTTGGTTCTTAGTGTTTACTTATAAACTCTAGTTAGCAGTTCTTACAGTCAGCACGAATAGTAACTCTCAAATTCCAAATGACTCTACCTCTGCTTCTTGGTGAATCCAAGTGCTGATTCTTCAGTCTTTCATTTCTAGCTTTGTCCAGTCTTTGCATTGTGTCCAGTGCAATACATTAGCAACAATAAAGAAGTTATACTGGACTTACTAAGAACTTCAATTATCATTTTAAATATGAAAGGTTGGTGACCATCAAAACTACGTGTAAATCTTGCTTAGTGGTAGGTGTAAGCACAATGTTATTTCTCCTATTCTTACTAATTCCTATTCTGTTAGACACCATCCATCTTCCACCCTCCATTCACCACATTGCTTCCTCTACCCTCATAAGCATTAAGGCATTTGTTTTTCTTTTGGTGCCAGGCTTAGTAAAAGAGCCAACACAGGCAATTTGTCTTAGGCATTGCTTGATCTCCCATACTTTGCTGCATTCCTCCCACTTGGCAAATTAAATCCTTTCACATGATCTTTACTCTCGGGCTGTCCCGAATATCTAGAGAGTCCTGGTATGGCTCCTCCCATGTGGAAGCACCCAGTATTCAAACCTGTCTCACTCTCCCATGCCTCGTGGATTGCCTGGTGGATTCGAACTGCCAGCCTTTTGGTTAGCAGCTGTAGCACTTAACCACTACGCCACCAGGGTTTCCTAACAAAACTTAGCTGTCTGAATTTCCACCCAGCTTGGACTGTGTTTCTTTGCTAGGGAATTGGAACTGAAAACCTAATTCAGGTAGTAAGGGTTGAGATGTATTTAATGTAATTCCCTTCCAAGGTAATAGCTGTACTTTAACAGGCTCCTTCACTCTGCACTACACAAAGAAGGTATAGGTGTGTGTGTGGAAAAGGAGAGAGTATAATAGATGGCAGGGGAGGGAGTAGATGGGGGTGGGGGCCTCTGGTGCCTTTCACTTCTCACCACTTGCAGAAAGTTGCATGCTTCCCTCACATACCAAAAACCCATTGCTATCAGTCAATTCTGACTCATAGTGACCCTACAAGACAGAGTAGAACTGCCCCATAGGGTTTCCAAGGAGCACCTGGTGGATTTGAACTGCCAGCCTTTTGGTTAGCAGCTATAGCTCTTAACCACTATGCCACCAGAGTTTCCACCCTTACACAGGGCATGCCTTTTTTGGAAGTAGACTCCCAAACCAACCCGTTGCCTTCAAATCTATTCTCATTCATAGTGACCCTAGAGAACAGAGTAGAACTGCCCCATAGGGTTCCCAAGGAGCGGCAAGTGGATTCGGACTGCCAGCGTTTTGATTAGCAGCTGACCTCTTAACCACTGTGCCACCAAGTCTCCTGAAAGTAGACTAAATATGAATATTTGAATTTTGATTTTGAAGATGACACATATTAAGTAGACACCATCTATTATTCTAGAAAAGTATCACAGCTTTGGTAATTTGTATTTCCTTCAGGCTTCATTTTTCTTCCAGACTGGTGATAATTTGAATCCTCTACATAAGTTTGTGGAAATTCCAGTAGTGTAGTGGTTAAGTGCTACAGCTGCTAACCAAAAGGTCGGCAGTTTGAATCCACCAGGTGCTCCTTGGAAACCCTGTGGGGCAGTTCTACTCTGTCCTGTAGGGTCGCTATGAGTCAGAATTGACTCAACGGCAATGGGTAATAGGTATGTAAATTTGTAAGGAGCCCTGGTGGTGCAGTGGTTAAAGTGCT
Organism: Loxodonta africana; assembly: GCF_030014295.1. NCBI lineage: Eukaryota > Metazoa > Chordata > Mammalia > Proboscidea > Elephantidae > Loxodonta > Loxodonta africana. Next base: position 125,491,549 of record NC_087369.1, read on the forward strand.
CAGCTGCTAACCACAAGGTGGGCATTTCGAACCTACCAGCCACTCCGAGGGAGATAGATGTAGCAGTCTGCATCTGTAAAGATTAACTGCATAGAAACCCTGTGAGGCAGTTCTCTGTCCTATAGGGTGGCTATAAGTCGAAATCGAATCAATGGCAAAAGGTTTGTTTTTTGGGGTTTTCATGTAAGTATGTAAGGTCCCTCGGTGGCCTAAGTCGTTAGTGATTGGCTGCTAACCTAAAGGTTGGTGGTTCCAACTCACCCAATGGTACCTCAGAAGAAAGGCCTGGTGATCTTCTTCCTAATAGGTTATAGCCAAGAAACCCTATGGAGCAGTTCTACTCTGTAACACATGGGGTCACCGTGAGTCAGAATTGACTCTGCAGCAGTGAATTTGGTTTTTTGTTTTTGTGTAAGGTTACAGCCAAGAAAACCCTATGGAGGTCAGTTCTGCTCCATAACACACGAGGTCGCCATGAGTTGGAATCAACTGCAGCAACGGGTTTGGTTTTTCGTTTTTATGTATGTTTTACTCTGTGTAAGATTGGTATGCTGTATTAGCCAAGAAAAACCAAAAATGGATTTATTTTATTGTATCTAATTAATCTAGCCATTTTATTTTTGGCGAGAAAGGGAATTCACTTCCCCGAAATATTTCCTCTGGTTGATAATTCTTGAAGTTAGTTGAGTGTTATGGTTTTTAGTCCAGCTGCTAATGATGCGGCATTCCTGTGCTCCAGAGAGAAGATTTTAGGAGTGTGAACTCCTCTTCATCAGCTTGTCTTCTGTTCTAACAAGAGCTTTTGCTCATTTCAAAGCGCCAGCTCTAGCCTGATTCTTCTCAGAGTGAGCACTTTAGGGTTGTGTGAGTAGACCAGGCGGTCTCCTCTGACTCAATCCTTATATTTAGGTGAGAGAGATAATGTGATGGAAAACGGCGATGCTGACTGAAAAAACCTATCACCAGGTAAGATTGGATGGCATCATAGGAAATCTGTGGTTTCAAACCAAGTGTAACACATGGCTAATCTGGGAAAACAGGCTTTCTTTCTGGGATTCAATGGATTAAGGGAAAAGAGTTGAGAGACAAAGAGGTGGCAAGTATACAGCAAACCCAGTCAAAGAATGGCGACTCAACAGCCTGAAGGATCTGTTTTAGGAAGAATTCACAGACCACCACTGATACCAGTGCTAATGTAGAAATGAGGAAGTAAGGAAACAGCTAGGTGGGGAGAAGGAAGGGAGATAGCCACCAGGAAGAGAATCTACTGTGACAGTCTAGGTAGAGGAGGGAGAGGAACTATAGTTAGGGGAAAAGTTAGTTCCCCATAAGATACTAGTGAAGTTTTCATGACATATCATGAAGCACATGGCAAAGAAAGGGTCTGTTTAACAATGGAGTAATCAAAGAACTGCACAAGTTCACAGCACTACTTCAGTGCTTTTTCCCTGACTTGATATGGTTTCATGCTTAGTGAACCAAATCATTGGCCTGATTTGTTTAGGGCAGTGCTGTCTGTTAGAAACATAATGTGAATTACATATATTATTTTAAATTTTCAGGTAGCCAATTTAAACACGTAAAATGAAATTAATTTTAATAATATGTTTTATTTAACCCAATGTATCAAAAATACCATTTTAACAAGTAATCGATATACAAAAATATTAATTAGGTATAGTACGTTCTTTTTTTTATTCTAGTACTTCGAAACCCAGTGTGTATTTTGCACTTACGGCATATCTCAACTTGGACTGACCACATGTCACCTGCTCAATAGCCACATGTGGCTAATGGGGCTAAAAGACTGCCATACTGGAAAGTGCAGGCTTAGAGGAACCTTCTTCACACCACAGCCCATGAAGTTGTCTTGAAAACAAAACAAAATGGAATCTGGTCACATCTCTAGATCAGCACTGTCCAGTACACTAGTCACTAGCAACATGTGATGATTTAAATTTAAAGAAGTTAAAGTAAATAAAAATAAAAATTCATATCCTCAGTTACCCTAGTCACATTTCAAGTTCTCAATACCACACATGGCTGGTGGCTACCCTATTAGACACAGCAGGTTTAGAGGTTTAATGCCTCTCTCCTCTACATTGAAAACTAAAGAGAGGCTCATGTCTAAATCACAGGAAATTTATATTACCTCATTTTATTTTTTTTTCAAACGAGAGCAAACATTTCTCCTTTTTCATTTCATTCCAAAATCCTCTCCTACCTTGTGAACCTGTACGTCCTCCCCTGTAAAAATCCCTTCCCATGTCCTGCCTACAGGATGCACAATTGTCTAAGAGAATCCTGGAAAATTCAGTCAATTATGTGGATAGCCCTTCTCTCTCAATAATTGCATTTTTTCACGTTTTGTAGTGATATTTCGCATCTTGTATTTTGAATATGTGGCAGACCCGGAAAAAAGTGGTGAGGAGCGAATTTCTGAAAATGCTGACATGTCTTCTAAAACATCATCTTAGCTGGCACTATGACAATTGTAGAATGTGCACTTTGGAAATTAAGAAAGAAAGAAAGAAAAATGCAAACATGTAGCAATCTTCTCTTTTCTCCTTTTCCTACATTTCAGGCATTGCTTTTTTTTTTTTTTTTTTTTTTCCTTGTCAGTGCTCTGGGCAGTGTTCTAACTTGGTATTTGCAAGTCAATGGCAAGGCCTGCTCAGTGCTGAGGGAATTACATAGTCACAGACAATTAGCCTTTTAAAAGGTCTGCTGCTTGGAAATTTGCCACTAAACTCAGTATAGCCTCAGCACATAGTGTAAATTTTTAATGATTATAGCTTTTCAAATTCAGCCTTTAACAAATCTTATAGTAGTGTTTTGAAACTTTTAAATTAGACATAACCCAATTAGGTTGGTATTTGATTAAACTGAACTGCCACTTCACTGAAGGGTTTAAATAAATCAACACTAATATGCTTTTATTACAGTAAATAAAGTTACGTCTATATAGTTCAAATGTCAATTCTCACACATGGCTCTTGAAAATTAAGTACTCCCTGCACTCTGAATAAACAAATCTGATATTAATTTGGGGGAAACTATCGATTTCTTTTTATAGGACTGTAGGAATATTTTACCCGAAAACTCAACAAGTTTTTCTCTTTTTGTCCAAGTATTTGTTGAATTATAAAACCACTCTCAGAGTTGTCCTGATAATGGTCCTGATGAATGGTGTTTACTCTCTAAAATGCAATATTGACTGATGCTTAAAAGAATTGTTGTTGGAGGGGGTTAGAAGCTGCCGAAATGGACATGAAAAGAGAGAGTGGAGGGAGAGCGGGCTGTCTCATTAGGGGGAGAGTAACTGGGACTGTGTAGCGGGGTGTATGTGGGCTTTTGTCTGGGAGACTGGCTTGATTTGTAAACTTTCACTTAAATTGTTGTTGGTGTTAGGTGCCGTGGAGTTGGTTCCAACTCACAGTGACCCTATGTACAACAGAACAAAACTCTCCCCAGTCCTGCGCTGTCCTCATGGTCGTTGTTATGCTTGGGCCCATGGTTGCAGCCACCGTATCAATCCATCACGTTGAGAGTCTTCCTTTTTTTTTGTTTACCCTCTACTTTGCCAGGCATGATGTCCTTCTCCAGGGACTGATCCCACCTGATAATATGTCCAAAGTATGTGAGACATAGTCTCTCCATCCTTGCTGCTAAGGAGCCTTCTGTTTGTACTTCCTCCAAGACAGATTTGTTCCTTCTTTTGGCAGTCAATGATATATTCGATATTCTTCGCCAGCACCACAATTCAAAAGTGTCAACTCTTCTTTGGTCTTCCTTTTTCACTGTCCAGCTTTCCATGCATATGAGGTGATTGAAAATACCATGGCTTGGGTCAGGCGCACCTTAGTCCTTAAAGTGACATCTTTGCTTTTGAACACTTTAAAGAGGTCCTTTGCAGCAGATTTACCCAATGCAATGCGTTTGATTTCTTAGCTGCTGCTTCCATGGGTGTTGATTGTGGATCCAAGTAAAATGAAATCCTTGACAACTTCAATCTTTTCTCCATTTATTATGATGTTCCTTATTGGTCCAGTTATGAGGATTTTTGTTTTCTTTATGTTGAGGTGGGATCCATACTGAAGACTCTAGTCTTTGATCTTCATCCGGTAAGTGCTTCAAGTCTTCTTCCCTTTCAGCAAGCAAGGCTGTGTCATCTGCATATCCCAGGTTGTTAATGAATCTTTCTCCAGTCCTGGTGCTATGTTTCTTCTTCCTATTGTCCAGCTTTTCAGATTATTTGCTGAGCATGCAGACAGAATAAGTATGGTGAAAGGATACAACCCTGATGTACACCTTTCCTGATGTTAAACCATGCAGTATCCCCTTGTTCTGTTCTAACGACTGCCACTTGGTCTATTTACAGGTTCTACATAAGCACAATTAAGTATTCTGGAATTCCCATTCTTTGCAATGTTATCCATAATTTGTTATGATCTACACAGTTGAATGCCTTTGCATAGTCAATAAAACACAGATAAACATCTTTCTGATATTCTCTGCTTTCAGCCAAGATCCATCTGACATCAGCAGTGATATCCCTTGTTTCCTGTCTTCTTCTGAATCTAGATTGACTGTCTGGTAGTTCCTTGTGGATGTACTGCTGCATCATTTTTTTAATGATCTTCTGTAAAATTGTACTTGTGTGTGATATTAATGATACTTGATAATTTCTGCATCCTTTTGAATCACTTTTCTTTGGAATGGGCACAAATAGAGATCTCTTCCAGTAGGTTGGCTAGGTAGCTGTCTTCCAAATTACTTGGCATACATGAGTGAACTCTTGTAGCATTCCACCCATTTGTGGAAACATCTCAATTGTTATTCTGCCGATTCCTGGAGTCTTGTTTTTCACCAATGCATTCAGTGTAGGTTGGACTTTTCCCTTCAGTACCATCAGTTCTTGACCATATGCTACCTTCTCAAATGGCTGAACATTGACCAAGTCTTTTTGGTAAAGTGATTTTGTGTATTCCTTCTATCTTGTTTTCATGCATCCTGTATCATTTGATATTTTGCTCATAAAATCCTTCAAAATTACAACTCAGGGCTTAAATATTTTCTTCAGTTCTCTCAGCTTGAGAAATGCTGACTGTGTCTTCACTTTTATTTTTCTACCTCCAGATTTTTGCACATTTCGTTCAAATACTTTACTTTGTCTTCTTGAGACAGCCTTTCAAATCTTCCGTTCAGCTCTTTTACTTCATCATATCTTCCATTCACTTTAGCTGCTCTACATTCAAGAGCAAGTTTCAGAGTCTTTTCTGGCATCCATTTTGGTCTTTTCTTTCTTCCCTGTCTTTTTAATGACCTTTTACTTTCTTCAGGTATGATGTCCTTAATGTCACCCCACAACTCATCTGGTCTTCAATCATTAGTGTTCAATGTGTCAAATCTATTCTCGAGATGGTCTCTAAATTCAGGTGGGATATACTTTGGCTCTTGTGGACTTGTTCTGATTTTCTTCAGCTTCAACTTGGACTTGCATATGAGCAATTGATGGTCTATTCTGCAGTCAGCCCCTGGCCTTATTCTGACTGATGATACTGAGCTTCTCCATCATCTCTTTCCATTTGATGTGGCCGGTTTCATTCCTGTGTATTCCATCTGGCAACATTCACGTTTATAGTCACCGTTGATATTGTTGAAAAAGGTATTTCCAATGAATAGGTCATTGGTCTTGCAAAATTCAATCATGCGATCTCTGTCATTGTTTCTATCACCAAGGCCATATTTTCCAGCTACTGATCCTTCTTTGTTTTCAACTTTCGCATTCTAATCACCAGTAATTATTGATGTATCTTACTTAGATTTTTGATCAATTTCAGGCTGCAGGAATTGGTAAAAATCTTCAATGTCTTCATCTTTGGAATTAGTAGTGGTTGGTGTGTACATTTGAATGATAGTCCTATTAACTGATCTTCCTTGTAGGTGTATGGATATTATCCAATCACTGACAGTGTTGTACTTCAGGATACATCTTGAAATGTTACTTTTGACAATGGATGTGATGCAGTTCCTCCTCAATTTGTCGTTCCCAGCATAGTAGAACATATGATTATCCAATTCAGAGTGGCCAATACCAGTCCATTTCAGCTCACTAATGCCTGGGATATTGATCTTCAAGCATTCCTTTTCATTTTTGACACTTCCAGTTTTCCTAGATCAATACTTTGTAAATTCCATGTTCCGATTATTAACAAATGTTTGCAGCTGTTTTTTTTTTTTTCTCATTTTGAGTTGTGCCACATCAGCAAATGCAGTTCCTGAAAGCTTTACTCCATGCACATCCTTAAGGTCAACTCTAATTTGAGGAGGCAACTCTTTCCCAGTCATATTTTGAGGGCCTTCCAACCTGAGCGGCTCATCCTCCAGTACTATAGCAGACACTGTTCCATTGCTATTCATATGGTTTTCACTGGCCAATTTTTTTTAATATAAGTAGATCATTAGGTTGTTCTTCTTCATCTGTCTTAGCCTGGAAACTCTGCTGAAATCTGTCCACCATGGGTGACCCTGCTGTTATTTGAAATACTGGTGGCATACCTCCCAGCATCACAGCAACATGCAAGCCACCACAGTACTACAAACTGACAGATGAGTGGTAGTTAAGGGAATAGCTGAAAGAAATCTTTTTCATTCCAACAAGATAAAATTGTTAGCAGACCTTTGGCTGCTTTGCTTCCTCTATCTGCTACCATTTATTTGCATTGTTTGCTCAGTAATAGATTTTCTATTGCAGATAGTCTTCATAAAATGTTAACTGGCATCAAGTGGCAGAAAAAAAATCCTATGTGTTTTTCTCCATAAGCATGACATGGTGAATTTCAATATCTCATTTAAGGGTAAAGAATGCTTTTTTTGAATGCAGGACTTGTTGTTGTTAGGTGCCGTTGAGTTGGTTCCAACTCATAGTGACCCTATGCACAACAGAATGAAACACTGCCCAGTCTTGTGCCATCCTCACAATTATTGCTATGCTCAAGCCTGTTGTTGGAACTACTGTGTCAGTCTATTTCATTGAGGGTCTTCCTCTTTTTCGATGACTCTCTACTTTACCAAGCATGATGTCATTCTTTAGGGACTGATCCCTCCTAATAACATGTCCAAAGTATGTGAGACATAGTCTCAACATCCTCACTTCTAAGGCGCATTCTGGCTGTACTTCTTTCAAGACGGATTTGTTCGTTCTTTGGGCAGTCCATGATATATTCAATATTCTTCTCCAACACCACAATTCAAAGGCATCAATTCTTCTTCTGTCTTCCTTATTCATTGTCCTTATTCATTGTTCATATGCATATGATGTGATTGAAAATACCATGGCATGGGTCAGGTGCACCTTAGTCTTCAAGGTGACATCTTTGCTGTTCAATACTTTAAAGAGGTCCTTTGCAAATTTGCCTAATGCAATGCATCTTTTGATTTCTTTAGTGCTGCTTCTGTGGGTGTTGAGTGTGGATGCCAGTAAAATGAAATCCTTGACAACTTCAGTCTTTTCTCTGTTTATCATGATGTGGCTTATTGGTCCAGTTGTGAGGATTTTTGTTTTCTTTATGTTGAGGTGTAATCCATACTGGAGGCTGTGGTCTTTGATCTTCATCAGTAAGTTCAAGTCCCCTTCACTTTCAGCAAGCAAGGCTGTGTCATCTGCATAGCGCAGGTTGTTAATGAGTCTTACTCCAATCCTGATGCCTTGTTCCTCTTCATATAGTCCAGCTTCTCTGGTTATTTGCTCAGCATACAGGGTGAATACATGCGGTGAAAGATACAACCCTGATGTACACTTTTCCTGACTTTAAACCATGCACTATCCACTTGTTCTGTTGGAACAACTGCCTTTTGATCCACGTATAGATTCCTCATGAGCACAATTAAGTATTCCAGAATTCTCATTCTCCACAATGTTATCCATAATTTGTTATGATCCACACAGTTGAATGCCTTAGCATAGTCAATAAAACACAGGTGAACATCTTTTGGTATTCTCTGTTTTTAGCTAGGATCCATCTGACATTGGCAATGATATCCCTGGTTCCACATCCTCTTCTGAATCCGGCCTGGATTTCTGGCAGTTCTCTGTTGATATACTGCTGCAGCCACTTTTGAATGATCTTCAAAAAATTTTACTTGTGTGTGATATTAATGGTACTGTTCTATAATTTCCACAATTGGTTGGATCACTTTCCTTGGGAATAGGCATAAATATGGATCTCTTCCAGTCGGTTGGCCAGGTAGCTGTCTTCCAAATTTCTTGGCATAGATCAGTGAGCACTTCCAGTGCTGCATCCCTTTGTTGAAACATCTCAATTGGTATTCTGTCAATTCCCAGAGCCTTATTTTTCACCATTGCCTTCAGTGCAGCTTGGATTTCTTCCCTCAGTACCATCAGTTCTTGATCATATGTTACCTCTTGAAATGGTTGAACATCGACCAATTCTGTTTGGTATAGTGACTCTGTGTCCTTCCATTTTCTTTTGATGCTTCCTGCATGGTTTAATATTTTCTCCATGGAATCCTTCAGTATTGCAACTTGAGGCTTAAATTTTTCCTTCAGTTCTTTCAGCTCGAGGAATGCTGAGCACGTTCCTCCCTTTTGATTTTCTATCTCCAGGTCTTTGCACATGTCATCATAATACTTTACTTTGTCTTCTCGAGCTGCCCTTTGAAATTTACTATTCATCTCTTTTACTTCATCATTTTTTCCTTTTTGCTTTATCTACTTGACATTCAAGAGCAAGTTTCAGAGTCTCTTCTGACATCCATTTAGGTCTTCTCTTTCTCTCCTGTCTTTTTAATGACCTCTTGCTTTGTTCATGTGTGATGTCCTTGATGTCATTCCACAACTCATCTGGTCTTCAGTCGTTAGTGATCAACACGTCAAATCTATTCTTGAGATGCTCTCTAAATTTAGGTGGAATATACTTAAGGGTGTACTTTGGCTCTTGTGGACTTGTTCTAATTTTCTTCAGCTTCAACTTGAATTTGCATATGAGTACTTGATAATCTGATCTGCAGTTGGCCCCTGGCCTTATTCTGACAGATGATATTGAGGTTTTCCATCGTCTCTTTCCACAGAGTTAGTCAATTTGATTCCTGTGTCTTCCATCTGGCGAGGTCCATGTGTATAGTCACCGTTTATGTTGGTGAAAAAAGGTGTTGCAATGAAAAAGTTGTCGCTGGTCTTGCAAAATTCAATCTTGTGATCCCCGGCATCATTTCTATCACCAAAGTCTTATTTTCCAACTACGAATTGTTCATCTTTGTTTCCAACTTTTGCATTGCAATCACTAGTAATTGTCAGTGTACCTGATTGCATGTTTGATCAATTTCAGACTGCAGAAATTGGTAAAAATCTTCATTTTCTTCATCTTTGTCCTTAGTGGTTGGTGCATAAATTTGAATAATAGTTGTATTAACTGCTCTTCCTTGTAGGCATATGGATATTATTCTATCACTGACAGCATTGTACTTCAGGATAGATCTTGAAATGTTCTTTTTGATGATGAATGCAACATCATTTCTCTTCCAATTGTCTTTCCCAGCATAATAGACTATATGATTTTCTGATTTAAAATGACCAATACCAGTCCATTTCAGCTCACTAATGCCCAGGATATTGATCTTTCTGTGTTCCATTTCATTTTTGACTATTTCCAATTTTCCTAGATTTATACATCGTATGTCCCAGGTTCTGATTATTAATGGAAGTTTGCAGCTGTTTCTCCTAATTTTGAGTCATGCCCACAGCAGCAAATGAAGATAGCAAAAGCTGGGCTCCATTCACGTTATTAAGGTCGACTCTACTTTGAGGAGGTAGCTCTTCCTCAGCCACCTTTTGAGTGCCTTCCAACCTGGGGGGCTCATCTTCCAGCACTATATTAGACAGTGTTCTGCTGCTATTCATAAGGTTTTCACTGGTTAATTCTCTTCAGAAGTAGACTGCAGGGTCCTTTTTCCTAGTCTGTCTTAATCTGGAAGTTCATCTGAAACCTGCCTGTTATGGGTGGCCGTGCAGGTATTTGAAAACCGGTGGCATAGCTTCCAGCATCACAGCTACACACAAGCCCCCATAGTAGGACAAACTGAGAGATGCATGCAGGACTTAGTATACTTAAAACACAGCTCATTTCTTGCTGTTCAATGGATAAACAATGCTACAATTTCCTTGAACTCAGTTCTGCTTTTCAGTGATGTGCCCTCTTTATGTATCCTTTCATAGAGTGTTTGATTCTTTACTGGTCCCTCAAATCCTGTATAGAATGAGTTTCAAAGCATACTACATTCTTATTTGAGTACCCTCTGATAGTGTATCCTTCACTTTAAAAAAGTTAAGGCTAAAGCAAGTCTGCCTTGGACCACTTGCTCACTAGAAAGAAATGTTTGCACAGTCTCCATTAGAACAGCTGTGATTGCTTAGAATTAGGTTTGTCTGAAAGTGGCAGAAAACCTTAAATAAGAGTGGGTTAAACTAGATAAGTTATTTTGGTCATGCAGAGGCGCATAGCAGGGCTGGCATGGTCGAGCCCTTTGATCCTGCAGCTCTGCCATGCCTGGCCTCCATTCTGAAGGATACCTCATGGTCAAAGTGGACTTCCTCAGCCATTATGTCTGTGTTCTAGCCAGCAAGAAGGAGGAAAGAGAAGAGAAGGATACATCTCCTCCCTTTAAGAACATTTCCTAGAAGTTGCACACTCTCTATCCACTTATATCCCGTTGACCAGGACTTAGCCTCGTGACCAGAGCTGGCCGCAAGGAAGGCTGGGAAATGTAGTCTATATGGTGAGAGAGTATGAGCTCAGCTAAAATTTGGGAATTCTGTTATTCTAGAACAAAAGGGATATTGGGGGAAAACTAGATATCTGTGCCACACTGGTATCCGGTGTGGAACTCTTGGTCAGCAAAGGAGCATTCCATGAGGCTAGCAGCTGCTACAGAAAACAATAAAGGAAGTAAAACTAAGTTTCTGGTAGAGCTTTCCAAAAGAATTACTTAAAATACTTTTGTTCTAGCTTGCGATATTTTCAGAGCCCCTTTTACCACAGCTTATGAAAACTGCTGCTCCTTTCATAGGTCTTAAAATCCCTCAGATTTCAGCTGTTTTTTATCAAAACTTCACGTATGGCTATGATATAAAGTCACCTCCCAGTTTCCCATCCTGGCATAATATGTTATGGAGAGGAAAAAGAAGGTTGAATTCTTTCCTGAAATGTCTGAACCTTTTGGTCTTTTCCATTCTTTTTTTTTCCAGTTGCCACAGATGTAAACATTACTGCTAACATTAAAACTATCTATACAAACCAAAATCAATTGATGTTTTGGAGTTGATCAAGTAATAATAATTACCACCATGTTTTGAATTGCTTACTTTATGCCAGGCACTGTGCTATGGGTTTTACATACATTATCTCGTTAAATCCTCAGAACAACCCTGTGTGGTAGGACTATTCTTACCGTTATTTTCTAGATGTGGAAATTGAAGCTCAGAGAGGTTGTATAACTGGCTCAATCCCCACAGCAGGTAAGTGATGGAGCTCTGTATTCATACCTAGGAAAACTGACTCCAGACCCCCTTCCTGAACCACAGTATTCCCTAATTAGTTGGCATTATTCTAGAGAGAAAGATCTAGATCTGTACTGTCCAATATGGTAGCCACTGGCCACATTTGGCTATTTGAATTTAAATGAAATTAATTAAGCAAAATTAAAACCTCTGTTCTTCAGTTAAACAAGCCACATATCAAGTGTTCATTAGACACACATAGCTAAAAAAGGCTACCATATTGAAAAGAGCATATACAGAACATTTCCATCATCACAGAGAGCTCTATTGCACAGTGCCTATGTAGATAACTCTGGATTCTAAACTATATTTCTTTTAAGCCTGAATTGTCTGGCTAAATTCATTATCCTTAGATATGGCCAAAGAGAAATAAGTACAACCTCTTAAAGAAGGTATTGGCTGAATGTATCGTTTTGCCCCATAAGTTCCACATTACTGAATAAAAAACTGAGTGAAAGTTTGAATATTCATTGAATATTGCCTCTGAAGTCATCACCAACCCATTATTCAGTCCTCATTATAACCCTACTACTTGTTATATAAATGAGAATATTTCAGTAGGCCAATCATGTTACACATATAGCAATCCTCTATCATCAGTGTTTGACATGACACAGCTGATGGACATAGCATGCATGGCATCAGTCAGTCCTTTCTTTCAACATTATAGTGGAATCTGAAAAACAAACTGGTTGCTATAGAGTTGATTCCGACTCATAGTGACCCTGTCTCTAGGACAGAGTAGAAGTGCCCCATAGGGTTTCCAAGGCTGTAATCTTTACAGAAGCAGACTGCCACATCTTTCTCCTGTGTCTTATTTTTTTCAGCAGTACAACAGTGAATTTTTTGACAGTGGTAAAAATAAAATAATGAGAAATACAAAGAAATACATCTGTGTGTAGGAATTAAATACAACCACTTCCATTCTTACCCCATTTATCATTTTATGAATTAATATTGAAGTAGGTGGGTACTTAGAAAAGAAACTGAAGTTATCTGTAGATTTTGTGCAGAAATGCACAATCCTATCCTTTAGAATTGCCAGAGCAGTTGCAACACCAAAACCTTTGCGGAAAAGCATTTCAGTCTCACTAAATCACTCCAGTTTTTACCGAAAAAGCTCAGTGGGTTTGCCGGTTTGAAAATGCTATACTAAGAAAGTACTCTGGTAGCTGGCCAGGGAGAGAGCAACCAAAATGACTTAATACATCACTGCATTCAGTTAGGCCTACTTTTCTTTTCAAAGGTGAAAGGAGAGACTTTTCGCTATAAAAAGCAACACTTTCCTGCATTTTAAATATCTGTTTTGTGTGTTTAAGAAAACATATTCAGAAGATAAATTAGCAAATATCTAGGTTATTTTAATTTTGAAAGAAAACATGACAAGCTTCTTCTAGTAAGCATCACAGTCAAATCAGTCATTGTCCTATCTGTATTCCTCCTGAATTAAAGTGCTCCGAAGGAAAATTATAAAATGTCATATTAAGGAGGCACATATTCTCACTTCCATATACTGGAATTCTTCTTAGCACAAATAGGTATTCTGGAAAAAAAAAAACACATTTGCATTTCAGTCAAGGAACGTCAGCCATGGCATGGAGCAGACTGATGGCTTTTCAAAGTTCTGTTTTAATGCACTTGTGTGATAATTTTCAGCACCACGTGTTGCATTGTCTAATTTGAAACACTTTGTAAGATCCAATAATGTGCTTTGTCAATATAATACCCCACACCTCTGAACTTTTTTTTTTTAAGCACTCTGATATAGGTATAGTGATTACAGTCTTGATGTGAAGAAATCAAGAAATTTAGGGCTGGGGAAAAATTAGAGAATTTTTTATTGACAGTGGGCATAATAGCTCAAACCCTGAACATTATGAGACAAACCCTAGATATAGGGCTCAACTCTGAGATTAATTGTGGGACTTTGGTTAAGAAACTTTCACTTCCTCTGGACCTCTGTTATCTCCTCTGTAAAAAGAAGTTAAACTCTTTTTAGATCTAGGGGCCTATATGTGATTACTTTTCATTTGCCAAAGCTAAAAATACTAGTAAGTATTTTAGCAGACTCTAAATTAGTCAGAATTACAATATTACTATATATGCGATAAGGTATCATCATCAAGCATTTAATTTTGAGGAGAGAGCGGTTAAATGCCAAGCAAGCTAGTACCAGAAATTCATTTGAAAAATGGCTTCCAGGAAGTGTTCTTAGGTAAAACCACACTCCTAGACATTCTCATTTTCTGTCTCCAGCTGTGGAGAGTGAGTGCTGATGTGGACGACAGAGACCATGAAGCCCTGAATGATCATTATTGCCCAGTGAAAATGCAACGCTTTTCATGAGATTGTACTCACTTGAGCTGGAAATTTGCCTTGGCCCTTTAAAATTAATTTTCAAAAACGGTCGAAGACAAAAATGCTTTCTGCTCAACTTTTGGTTAGGCAATTTAATTACCCACAGTATTCTGTTCCCTAAGCATACTGTTTTTTCAGGGTTTTACTGTGCATTCTTTAATTGGAGCAAGTGAATTGTTGGGCCGTGCTAGATGTCTGTACTGATGTGGCTACTTGGATTTTATTGTTCTGTTCAGTAAAGAGTAAACTTGCATGAAGAGTGAAATACGTCAGTTTGGCAAAAACAAAGACACTGTATGTATGATGAGCATGGTCAGGCTTTAGCAGAAGGAGTGGAAATAGCTGTATGGTATTCCAGTAATACCCCAGGCAACTCAGCAGATGATGCTGAGGTCCCCTTATCTCCTTCTAGGAATTAGTTCTCTTCTCTTCTCTCATCCTACTTCCTCTGCCAAGCCATAATCTAGCTACTTCCATCTAGCAGATTCCCCTTAACCTTGAACCGAACAGAAAAATCTCTCTGTTGTGGGGAAGGAACTGGGGCTTTTCATCTTTCTATCTCCAGCACAGCGCAAGGTGTCTAGCATATAGTAGATGATCCATAAATGATTAATGAACTAAAAATGGAACAGGAAGTAGGATTTTTTTTTTTTTTTTACTAATAGGTTATTCTATGGTACAGTAGTGTTCGCTCTGTCAGGGCCAGTTTTCTTAACTATTTTAAAGTAGGTCCTTCAAATAAATTTTAGCCAAGATGAAATAAGAAGTTTTCTGAGTGTGTTTGGAAACTTGCCAATCCCTTTCTCTCTCTCCTGTGGTCAACAACAACAAAATTAGTCAAATCTTTGATAATTAACATCTTTCATAGTTGCACACACATGGTAGGGACTCAATTAAATTTGTTGAAATAGTATGTCAGAAACCAGGGCAGTTTATAAAACAAAGGTAGCAACATTTTGCCAAATGTTTTTCTTGTGTTCCAGAAAAAAAATAATAAATGCATAACTTAGAATTAATTTAGATGATGACATCGACAAAGTAGAGGTGTGCGCAGAGAAGGTAAGAGCTGACATACTAAACAAATGGATTTTCTCTTGAATGTGAACTTGGCACCAAGTGCAGGAGCTTCCATGTCAGTTTTCATGATGAAAGCCAAATATTTTAATGAGGGTAATCACACAGGCAGTTTCCTGCCTAATTACTTCAAAGCTTAAAAATGCAAGAGTAAGATCAAGGCCATTTTATCTCCAAGTAGAATGTTGAGAAGATAGAGCCAAGATGTTTGTAAATTGTTGGCAGATAATTAATTACCAACAGTTGTCTGCTTCAGAGGTAAATGCAAATATGCATGCTAAGGGCATGCTTCGTGACAGCCCGCTGACCAGCCCAAACCCGAAGTACTGAAGGCACTCTTCATGTTGGAAGGGCTGGGTTTCTGCTAGCTCACTGAGTCAAGGAAAGGAATCTGGTTTTAACTTCAGCCACAATGTTGACCTTGCACCCCATGGTAAACAATGATAATACACACTTTCGCCAGTGGAATTCGGGGCTGGCCTTTGCAGAATTCATGTTTTTGTCTTTGATCTCTGTGCAAAAGCATCTTATCAAGGAACAGGCTTTGTTTATCTTCATTATTTACTTATTTAGTTCACCCACTAGCCATCGAGTTGATTCCGACTCATAGTGACCCCATAGGGCTTCCAAGGCCATAAACCTTTACAGAAGCAGATTGCTGTATCTTTCTCCTGAAGAGTGGCTGATGGGTTCAAACCATCGAACTTTTGGTTAGCAGCCAAGCGCTGTAACCTCTGTACCACCTTGCAACTGAATACTGAAAAACCTTCAATTTATTTCATAGAAATTTTCAGAAAATGTTCTGCTTCAATCCTCTTGACAAAGGCTTGGTGCTACCTGGTCTGAATAGCTACTAAATAGGTGTGTATTTATGCCACTGGCCACCTGTTAGCTAGTTCCCTTTGACTCAAAGGGAAAACAAACCTGTTGAGTTTCTAAAACCTACAGACCTTAAGTATGACACTGTAAGTGAAGAAAGAATTTTAAAATGATTTAGGGAATTGCATGTTTTATGTTATATAGTTGTCTGGAAACAAAGCTCTGAAGATGAAACCGGCAGCTCAAACAGAGTAATCGCATTTGTTTGGAAAACAAAAAAAAAACTAAAATTTGCTGGTAATGGAAGGTCTGCCCTTGAAAAGTATCAAGTCCAATTTAAGTAACTAGAAACGTCAAACATGTGCTAAGTATTTGAGTGTTTAAATGGCACACAACATGGAACGAATACTGTTTGTCTTCTACTTTGACATATAGTAGAGATTCTCTAGTGGAGTTTGCTAAAAACTGGTGGTTATGATATTGTAATATTCATGCTTACATGATTATTTATATTAATTTATTCCTATCAGACTCATATAAATATCTCTTATTGGCATCTCATCCTAAAAAGCACTGGTTTCTCACTCTGGTTAGGTCCTCTTCTCTGTTCCCTGCCATGATAAGATGTGGGCAAGGTATAAAGAGGCAGGCAGCCTAGACAAAAACTATTTTTAGAAAAGGCAAAATCCCAGAATATCGTCTCCAAGAGAATAACCTACTAGCAGTTTTGGAGAGAAGCTAGAACTGATGGATTTAAAAGACACTGCAAAAAGTATAAAAGATTCTCAGTGTTCAAATACTTAAAAGCTATACCTTTGGTTAAGTGCTAGGCTGCTAACCAGAAGGTCGGCAGTTCAAACCCACTAGCCACTCCGCAGGAGAGAGATGTGGCAATCTGCTTCCGTAAAGATTTACAGCCTTGGAAACCCTATGGGGCAGTTCTACTCTGTCCTGTAGGTTTGCTGTGAGTCCAAATCAACTGGACAACAATGGGTGTGTGTGTGACAACAATGGGTGTGTGTGTATTCCTTTTACATAAAGTATTGATGATGAGGTTATATTGCAATTATTGTTTAAAATAAAGGTTTTTTTTCTTTACTGTACTTTGGTTTAATTTAATCATTATTTTACAAGTTGCAGTGATTAAGACCTACTGCATAGAAAGTGTTACCCAAGGCAGGACTTGTATTGAATTCGGATACCTGGCTATGGGGAGATGATTCTCTTTAGGTTTATCTGTGTGTTTATATCTCCCTCTCTCTCTACTCCCACTCCCAATTTCCCAGCTCTGGAGGGAAGTTGTCTGAGGCAGTTTTCATGTTAGGCTTGATTTTACACAAATTGTAAAAGTGAGGTTGGAATTATCTGAACTGCAAGTTACTGGTGTTGAGAGAGACAGGGAATAAGGCTGAAGGGATGTGCAAAGACTTTGAATGGAAGGCAGGTGGAAATGCATTGGCACGAAAACCTGAAAGGCTTTGAAACATGAATGCCAAAATTTACCTTTCTTTCCTTGAAATTAGTTCTTTGCTTCTCCTAGTACTTCAGCGAGACAGTTTTCTTTGTCTGACCTCAGAATATATCTTCATCAGTTTCCGTTGCCATTCTGCCTTCAATTTTTCTTCCCTTTTCATTTTTAACCACTTTATATCCAAAATCACCTCTGAGTGATGTACAAATACAATGCAATTCCGATCCAAAAGCCAACAACATTCTTTAAAGAGATGGGAAAACTTATCATTAACTTTCTATGGAAAGGGAAGAAACCCCAGATAAGTAAAGCACTATTAAAGAAGAATAAAGTAGGAGGACTCACACCACTTGACCTCAGAACCTACTATACAGCTACAGTAGTCAAAACAGCCTGGTACTGGTACAACGACAGATACATTGACCAATGGAACAGAACTGAGAACCCAGATGTAAATCCATCCACTCACGGTCACCTGATCCTCAACAAAAGCCCAAAGTCTATCAAATGGGGAAAAGAGAGTCTTTTTAACAAATGGTGCTGGCAAAACAGGATGTCCATCTGAAAAAAAAAAAGAAACAGGACCTATACCTCACACTGTACACAAAAACTAACTCAAAATGGATCAACGACCTAAGTATAAAGCCAAAAACTATAAAGATCATAAAAGAAAAATAGGGTCAATGCTAAAGGCCCTAATACATGGCTTAAACAGGATACGAACCATAACTAACAATACACAAACACTAGATGATAAGCTAGGTAATGGGGATCTTCTAAAAATTAAACATTTATGTTCATCAAAAGACTTTACCAAAAGAGTAAAAAGAGAGTCTACAGACTAGGGAAAAAAAATTTGTCGATGACCAGTCCAACAAAAGTTCAGTCTCTAAAATCTACTAGAAAATCCAATACCTCTACACAAAAACACAAATAATGCAATTAAAAATGGGCAAAGGAAATGAACTGACACTTCACCAAAGAAGACATTCAAGGGGCCGACAGACTCGCAATCACTAGCCATTAAAAAAAATGTAAAGCAAAACCACAATGAGATACCATCTCACCCCAGCATTACTGGCACAGATAAAAAAAAAAAAAGGAAATAACAAATGTTGGAGAGGCTGTGGGGAGATCAGAAGTCTTATGCACTGCTAGTGGGAATGCATAATGATACAACCACTTTGGAAAATGATATGGCGCTTCCTTAGAAAGCTAGAAATAGAAATACCATATGATCCAGCGATCCCACTCCTAGGAATATATCCTAGAGAAATAAGAGTCATCACATGAATAGACATATGCGTACCCATGTTCACTGCAGCATTGTTCACAGTAGTAAAAAGATGGAAACAATCTAGATGCCCGTCAACAGATGAATGGATAAACTGTGGTGCATACACACAATGGAGTATTACGTGTCGACAAAGAACAACGATGAAATCTGTGAAGCATTTCATAACATGGGTGAATCTGGAGGACGTTATGCTGAGTGAAATAAGTCAATCACAAAAGGACAAATATTGCATGAGACTATTACTGTATAACAACAATTGTGAGGATGATGCAAGACTGGGCAGTGTTTCGTTCTGTTGTGCATGGGGTCGCTATGAGTTGGAACCGTATCAACAACACCTAACAACAACAAAAATTACTGTAAAAACTCATGAAAAGGTTTACACTCAAAAAGAAACAATCTTTGGTGGTTACGAGGGAGGGGAGAGGAGAGCTGGGGATGGAAAAACACTGAATAGATAATAGATCAGTGGTAACTTTGGTGAAAGGTGAGACAGTACACAATACTGGGGAAGCCAGCACAACTTGTACAAGGCGAGGTCATGGAAGCTCCATAGACACATCCAAACTCCTTGAGGGACTGAATTGCTGAGCTGAGGGCTGTGGGGACCGTGGTCTCAGGGAACATCCAGCTCAATTGGCATAACATAGTTTATAAAGAAAATGTTCTACATTCTATTTTGGTGAGTAGCATCTGGGGTCTTAAAAGCCTGTGAGTGGTCATCTAAAATACTCCATTGGTCTCAATCCTTTGGGAGCAAGGAAGAATGAAGAAAACTAAAGACACAAGGGAAAGATTAGTCGAGAGGACTAATGGACCACAACTACCACAGCCTCCACCAGATTGAGTCCAATACAACTAGATGGTCCCTGGCTACCACCACTGACTGCTTTGACAGGGATCACAATAGAGGGTCCTGGGCAGAGCTGGAGAAAAATGTAGAACAAAATTCTAACTCAAAAAAAGAGATCAGACTTACTGGCCTGACAGAGATTGGAGAAACCTCTAGAGCATGGCCAACAGATACCCTTTTAGCTCAGTAATGAAGTCATTCCTGAGGTTCACCCTTCAGCCAAACATTAGACAGGCCTGTAAAACAAAATGAGACTAAGTGGGCACACCAGCCCAGGGGCAAGGACTAGAAGGCAGGAGGGAACAGGAAAGCTGGTAATAGGGAACCCAAGGTTGAGAAGGGAGAGTGTTGACATGTTGTGGGGTTGTTAACCAATGTCATAAAACAGTATGCGTGCTAACTGTTTAAATGAGAAAATAGTTTGTTCTGTAAACCTTCATCTAAAGTACAATATAAAAGAAAAAAAAAGTTAAACATACAAGTATTCTATGGCCTAGCAATTCCACTACCAGGATTTTTGCAAGATAAGTAAAACATATATACATGACCAAAATGTACAAAAATTCTCATAGCCTTATTCATAATAGTCAAATAAGTGGAAGCAACCCAAATATCCTTTCCTAAGAGAATGGATAACCAAATTAGGCATGGCCATAGAATAGAATATAAGCATTAAAAAGGAACAAACTCCTGATAACATTCAGTGACATGAATTAATCATTATACTGAGCAAAAGAGGTAAGATATGAAAGATAATATATTGTATTATTCAATTTACATGATGGTGGAAGTCCCTGGGTGATGCAGATGGTTAACATGTTTGGCTCCTAACCCAAAGGTTAGAGGTTCGAGTCCACCCAGAGGCACCTTGGAAGGAAGGCCTGGTTATCTATTTTTGAAAAATCAACCATTGAAAACTCTATGGATCACAGTTCTACTCTGACATAAATGGGGTCACCATGAGTTGGAATTGACTTGACAGTGACTGGTTTGTTTAAGTTATGGTGATAGAATTCACATTAGTAGTTGCCTCTGGGCAAGATGAATTGACTAGAAAAGAACACAAGGCAAGTTTCCAGTGTAATTAAAATATTCCATATCTTAGTGGGGTATTGGTTTCTTGAGTATATATATTTTTCAAAATTAATTGAATCATTTACTTAAAATATATGCATTTTATATGTAAATTTTTAAAAAATTGCCATCGAGTTGATTCCGACTCATAGCAACCCTATAAGACAGAGTAGAACTATCCCATAGGGTTTCCAAGGAGCGCCTGGTGGATTCAAACTGCCAAGCTTTTGGTTAGCAGCTGTAGCTCTTAACCACTACACCACCAGGGTTTCTGTATGTAAATTACACATCAATAAATAAAATTAAATTAAAAGAAAATCACCTTTGATAATTTTGCAGTGTAATAGTACCCTGAGGCAAAACCTACTAGTAGCAACTGTGATACTGACTAAACTCAAATGTCTCGTAGGGGCAGCTGCTGAAGTTTTGCATGACAAATATAATGGTTTATGAGGGACCAAGCAAGCGAATTTTATGAGTTACATAAAATCTTGGGCATGGTGCCCAATATGCTTTTGGGCAAAGCCTAATCAGATTGGATTGTGATCCCAGCCCCATCAAAATGTATTTTTGATCGTCTAAGGCGTGTGAAAATCAACAAGGACCATCATGAATTTAATAAATTCCAATGTGGTTTGTGGGAGGAGCTTGGGAACTATCAGTAAATCTGCATACTCGCACGATCAATGTTTGGGTGGTTGGCAGCCTTTCCCTTTTCTCCCTGAATACACTCTTTTGAGGTAAAATTCACAGAACGTGTAATTAATCATTTTAAAGTGTACAGTTTGGTGGCACTTAGTGTATCTGCAATGTTGTGCAACCACCACTTGTATTTTCAAAACTTGTTCTTAACCCCAGAAGAAGAACGCATAAGCACTAAGCAGTCACTCCCCAGTCTCCCCCTGCTGGCAGCCCCTGGCAATCATTAATCTGCTTTCTGTCTCTATGAATTATTCTGAATATTTCATACAAATGGAATCATACAATATGTTTTTGTGTGTGTGTGTGTCTGGCTTCTTTCAATCAGCATAATGTGTCCAAGGTTCACCCATGCTGTGGTATATATATCAGTACTTCATTCCTTTTTCTTAATGAATAATAGTCTAAAAAAATTTTTTTTTCTTTTTTTATATGGATATACAACATTTTGCTTATTCATCCATTGATGAACATTAGGGTTGTCTATACATTTTGATGGAAACCCTGGTGGCATAGTGGTTAAGTGCTACGGCTGCTCACCAAAAGGTCAGCAGTTCGAATCCACCAGGCACTCCTTGGAAACTCTATGGGGGCAGTTCTACTCTGTCCTACTGGGTTGCTATGAGTCAGAATTGACTCGATGGCAATGTTTTTTTTTTTTTTTTTAAATACATTTTGACTGTTATGAATAATGCTATCAGGGACATTTGTGTACAAGTTTCTGTGTGAAATTGCTGGGTCATATGGTAATTCTAAGTTTAACAACTTTTTGGGAAACCATCAAACTGTTTTCCACGGCAGCTGTACCATTTTACAATTTCTACCAGCAATGGACAAGGGTTCCTATTTCTCCACTTGCTCACCGAAACGTGTTATTTTGCATATTTAATTTTACTGTGGCAGAATATATATAACAAAAAGTTGCCCATTTAACCATTGTAAGTGTACAAATCAGTGTCATTAATTATATTCACCTTGTTATATAGTCATCACCATTATGTATTTCTAAATATTTTTCAACACCCCAAACAGAAACTCAGCATCCTTTAAACAATAACTCTCCATTCCCCTTTCTCCCAGCCCCTGATAACCATTAATAAACTTTGGCCTCTATTTGCCTATTCTTGTTATTTCTTACGTAGGGTCGCTAGGAGTTGGAATCGAATCGACAGCAGTGGGGTTTTTTTTTTTTTTTTTGGTTTGGTTATTTCATATAAGTGAGATCATACAATATATTTGTCCTTTTGTGACTGATGCATTTTACTCAGTACAATGTCTTCGAAGTTCAGCCATGCCATAGCGTGTATCGGAACTTCATTCCTCTTTATGGCTGAATAATATTCCATTATTATGGATACACGTGTTTTGTTAATCCATTCATGTGTTGATGGACACGGGCTGTTTGTACATTTTGGCTATGGTGAATAGTGCTGCAGTGAACCTTGGTGTACAAGTATCTGTTTACATTCCTGCTTTCAGTTCTTTTGAGCATGTATCTAGGAGTGAAATTGCTGGGCCATGTTATAATTATATATTTATAACATTATTTTTAATGTTATAAATAATGACATTAAAAATAATCTGACTTATTGCGACCCTACAGGACAGAGTGGCTGGTAGATTTGAACTGCCGACCTTTTGGTTAGCGGCCATAGCTCTTAACCACTGTGCCACCAGGGCTCCCATATATATATAAACTCTGGTGGTGTACTGGTTAAGCGCTATGGCTGCTAACCAAAGGGTCGGCAGTTCGAATTCGCCAGGCGCTCCTTGGAAACTCTATGGGGCAGTTCTACTCTGTCCTATAGGGTCACTATGAATTGGAATCGATTCGACGGCACTAGATTTTGTTTGGTTATATTTATATATATATATGTTATTTCTGAGGAACTGCCAATTGTTTTCCACAGCAGCTGAATCATTTTACTTTTACACCAACGATACACAAGGGTTCCAATTTCTCCACTTCCTTGCCAACACTTGTTATTTTCTCCTAGTGGGGGTGAAGTGGCATCTCACTTTTGTTTTGGTTTGCATTTTCCTAATTACTAATGATGTTGAGCATCTTTTCATGTGCTTGTTGGCCATTCATATATCTTCTTTGGGGAAATGTCTATTCAAGTCTTTCGCTCATTTTTAAAATTGAGTTGCTTGTCTTTTTATTGCTGAATTTTAAGGGTTTGTATATATATGCATATTCAGGATACTAAACTCTTATCAGATATCTGATTGGCCAACATTTTCTCCCATTCTATAGATGGGCTTTTTATTTTCTTCAAAATGTCCTCTGATACACAAGTTTTTTTTAATTTTCATGAAGCCCAATCTTTTTTTTTTTTTCCTTTTGTTGCCCATGCTTTTAGTGTCTTATCTAAGAATCCATTGCCACATTCAAGATCATGAAAATTTACTGCTATCTTTTCTTCTAAGAATTTTATAGTTTTAGCTCTTATATTTTTAATGGGCTTTTATTAACTAGGCTTCACTGCAAGGAAGGCAAATTAGGACAGAGTGTAAAAAACAGCCCAGAAAGTTTTTTGGCTAAGGCAGAGGAGATAACAGTTCTAAATGATATGCTAAAACTCTCCACTTCCGGAACCGTCTTTGAAATGCTACCTGATTTAATGACCCATCTCTTTAAATATGGTCAAGAAATATTGTCAGGAAGGTGCTTCAAAAATTGTGCCCTGTGGTAAGTTGGGAGGGTTGATTGGTGCTGGTGAATTAAAAGGGAGTGCCAGTTTGGTAAGTTCAGGTCTTAGCATCCCACGGAAAGTTAGAAAGAGCCTCACATAGTTGCCAGTGTCTAGACCCATGGTTCTTAACCAGGTATATCTGGGCAACTTTAAAACACGCACATGCACACACATACAGAGACCATTTCCACCAACCTGTGCCCCTAAATGGAGGTTCAGATCCAGTAGGTCTGGAGTAGGGTCTGAGCATCTGCATTTTTGAAATATTCCCTGGGTCATTTTGATATACAGCCAAGATTGAAAACACCCTACCCCAGATGCTGAAATTTGGTCTGGAGTTTGATGTCATGTAGTTGCTTTATTGTGTAGCAGGTTCATTTAACAAATGCTTTGTGCCAGGAACTGTTCCAAGTGCTTCACAATGTTAACCCTCATATCAACACTGCGAGGTAGATACTATTATCACATCCCCATTTGCAAATTAAGGCAAATTGAGGTAAGTAGCTTGTTTAAGGTCACATAAATAATCTGTCATAAGTGAAAACAAAAAAATGATATCCCATACAAATGTATTGACTATTTTTAAGTTCCACCACCCATCTGTCAGTTTGTTGTATTGTGGTGGCTTAACTGTTGCTGTGATGCTGCAAACTATGCCACTGGTGTTTAGAAAACCAGCAGGGTCACCCATGGTGGATAGGTTTCAGTGGAGCTTCCAGACTAAGAAAAACCCATTGCTGTCAAATCAATTCTGACTCATAGTGACCCTGTAGGACAGCATAGAACTGCCCATAGGGTTTCTAAGGGTTTAATCTTTGTGGAAGCAGACTGTCACATCTTTCTCCTGTAGGGCAGCTGGTGGGTTCGAACCACCGACCTCTCAAGTTAGCAGTCAAGTGCTTTAACCACTGTGCCACCAGGGTTCCCTTAGACTAAGAGACTAGGAAGAAAGGCCTGGCCAGTATACTTTCAAAAATTAGCCAATGGAAATTCTATGGATCACAACAGAATAGTACCCAATATAGTGCTGGAAGATGAGCCCCTCCCTGGGTTAGAAAGCACTCAAAATGCACAGTTGGCTGTAACAAAGGGCTTAAGTGTACCGACAGTTGTTAGGACGGCACATGACTGGGCAGCACTGCACTCTGTTGTACATGGGGTCACCATGAGTTGGAGCTGACTCAATGGCAACTAAGAAAAAATCTTAATTGTGTATCAAAGTCCTGTGAAATATCTATATATGGTGATAAGTTATAGCAATAACCAGAGTGAGAAGAGACAACCTGATCTAGTTTATGAAGACTAAGAAGCACATAAATCAACTTTATTCTGTAAATCTCCTAAAACAAGATAATAGCTGAAGAGTAGGCTCTCCTGTGAAACTTTACTCTGGGGGAAGGGAGCAATAAGACATGAGTCAAGCATAAGTATGTTTACTACTATCACATTTTAATAAGAAAACTTTCGATCATGGTCTTCCCTTCTTGCCTTTCTGCAAGTCAAGGATTAAAACCCTGTTCTTCTTGAGGACCTTAAAATGGACTCCAAGAATATCACCAATGGTATGACCTGTTACCACCAAATATACCAACCGGGACTTCAAAAACTAGCCCATAAATTCAGTCTCCTGTGTGTTTTTTAATCCATAGTGCTGTGCTGAACCTTCAAAACAGTCTTTTATTAGTCAAGTTAGGTCACAGAGTGATCCAGTTATCAAGGGACCTGGGTGCTAGCCTCAGTTCTGACATTTATGGGCTTTATGTTTTCTCCTCTCTCGAAGTCTCAGTTTCTTCATCTGTAAAATGGGTGGATTTGCACTAGATGGTCTCTCAGAAGTCTCTACCAGTACTAAAATTCTGTAATTCTGCTAAGAACCATTGTGACAGGAAGATCTTGGCTTTTGTTTCTTTGAGGGAATAATTTGTTCCTGCCTGCTTCCTGGGACCTATGAGTAAGCATCAATTAGAAAAAACATAGGGTTTGTCAGTGGACAGCTGACTTTTCTTACCCAGCAGAAAAGAATCTGTCAACTTTTATTAGATGTTGTCAGGTAACATCATGCTCAGAGATATATTGTGCCAGAAGTAGGATTAGGCTAACATTCAATTATACCAGAGTTCTAAAGAGACTGTGTGTTCTGTAAATTCCTGAAAATTTGGGATGCAGGAAAACATGTAAAATGGTTGATAGAATATTATAAATTAATTGCTCCCCATGTATTTTAATGCTTTCATTTTGAGACTGTTTATGCTGCCGCTGGTTGTACTATAGATAGAAGTGTCTTTTAAAAAGTGTCAAGGTCAAAAGAAAAGGCTTCTGGAAAACTTCAGAGTGGCAATCACTGTTGACCCTTTGTGTTTTTAGCCAACTTTCTCCCTGGCCTGTTCCCCAAGATGGCAGAAGGTGAGGAGAACTTCCTCTAGGGAAAATGGTCTAAGAAGGAGCAAAGTTGGAGGCTGTGGTTAGGAAGTGGGGGAGACTTGAGGGCTTTGGGGTTATAATGTCTTTCTTTCAACAAGAGTTGAATTGTCAGAACCTTTTCGTTATCTGCTTTTCTCTGCGAACTAAAAGTTAAAAGCTATTATTCTCACTGGGATTGATTTTCTGGGTTTTTTTTGTTTGTTTGTTTTGTTGCTTTACTTCATCAATCTTTATGGTAAGGCGCCATTGAATAATGTCAGATTTTCTCCTTGAGGTATAAAACAAGTCAGGATGGCTAGCCTCTGCTCCTTGATGCCTTGCCTGGGTAAGAAAGGGTTCATCCTAACTTCTGCTGCTGGGTATAAGATAGCTTATGATTTTCCTGATGTGGTGGTTGCCTAATATGTCAAGAATTGCCCTACATTTGGCTGGGAAATTCTCTTGGTCTGAGCAAGGCCAGGCTGAAGGGGCTGTTTTGCCCCCTCATTAAAGAGTAGTATCTTACTAAGGCTCCTTATTATCTAGGAAAAAAAATACACCCCACTGGCCTCAAACCAAAATCAAACCCGTTGCCATAGAATAAATCAATTCTGGCTCATGGTGACCCCATATGTTACAGAGTAGAACTGTTCCGTAGGGTATTCTTGGCTGTAATCTTAGCAGAAGTAAGTCACCAGGCCTTTTTATTATGGTACTGCTGGGTGGATTTGAATCACCAACCTTTAGATTAGCAGTCAAGCACAAACTACTTGCACCACCCACCAGCAGAGCCTTTTTAAATTAATACTTTATTTGGCAGTAGACATTTGCTGTGTGCCAGACACTGAAAAAACAGCTAAGCAGAGTCCTCAGGAGAATTTTCTCTACCGGGAAGGGTACCTGTCCCCACCCTTTCAGGCTTTTCTAGTTTGCTTAGGAAGGCCTTCCTTATCTTGAGATTTTGAAAGTCCTTCTTCTCTTTTTTTTTTTTTTTTACAAAATTACTTACTTTTTAAAAGTGTTCCTGTGTTTTCGTAGACTTCAAAAGTAATAATGAATATATTCACCTTCTTAAAGACTGACATACTAAAACAGCATATAAAATAAAGCATGAATGCTCTCCTTTGCCTCCCTACTCCATCCTCTGCGGTTTGACATGTATCTCTGCAGTTCCCTTTCTATGCATTTACATACACATTTATATGTAAACCTATGTAATTTTTGTTTGTGTCCAATAGAACTTTCTGCCACAGTAAAAATGTTCTAAATCCGTGCTATTTAAAATGGTAGCCATTAGCTACATGTGAGTTTGGAGCACTTGAAGTGTGACTAGTGTGACTGAGGAACTGAAGTTTTTATTTTATGTAATTTTAATTAGTTTACATTTAAATTTTAATCGCCACATGTGGCCACTGGCTACTGTATTGGACAGTGCAAATGCAAATGGCAGAAACCGGGAACTCAAGATAGGAAACAGCCACAGTGTAAGGAATGTATACCTTTGGCTATTGGGGCAACAGTGTTTTACATGCATCATCGCCCAGAATCTTCACAACCCCCTCAGATAAGTTCTATTATTAACAGAAAAAGAAACTGAGGCATAGGTAAGTTAGGTAACTTTTCCAAGGCCACAGAGACAGAAAATGGTAGAGTATGGATTCATACCCAGACCAACTAGCTCCAGAAAGCACCTCCCTGAACAGCATGTGGGAAATTATATGGTGAACTGGAAATGGCAGAAGCTTTGGGGTTAGACAAACCCAGGTTGAAATCCTGATCTTGTAACTCCTTGACTGTGTGTCATTGGGCAAGTCGCTTAGCCTCTCTGAGTCTTGGTTATAAAATCTATACAGTGGGACTTGTAATACTTTCCTTCTTATCATCAATGGGGCATGCTTTAAGCTAGCATTTGTGCTTCCCCCTCTCCCACTCCCCTTACTGAGGAGCCCTGGTGGCATAATGGTTAAGTGCTTGGCTGCAAACTGAAAGGTCAGTGGTTCGAACCTGCCAGCCGCTGCATAGGAGAAAAGACCTGGTGACCAGCTCCCTTAAAGATTACAGCCTAGGAAACCCTATGGGGCTGTTCTACTCTGTCACTTTGGGTCACTATGAGTCAGAATAGATTCGACTGCACACAGCAACAATATCCCCCCTATGAACAATGTTCACCTTTTGGGGGTGACTACCTGTAGCTAGGGATCTTGTCACTGGCCATGAAAGAGATTAAAACTAAGCACACACATTGATTCTTGTGGGCCAGAGCTCTCTCTAGCTGAGATAACAGAATTTACCCTCAAGAGAAGCATAGGAGTGTCCTGAACTACCGCATTGAGTAGAAGGCCAAAGGCAGGAAACTTTGGTCTGCTGGAGATGAATTGGTCAATGCCTAGGGTTTGAGTCAAATTGTGTAGTTCAAGTCCCAGGCCCAATGTTACCTGTGTGACTTTGGGAAAGCCATCTCACCTCTTTTTATATCAATTTCCTAATCCGTAAAATGGGGGTAGTAATAGTACCTACCTCACTGTGTTGTGAGAACGTAATTAATGAAAAGCGTACACAAAGTACTTAGGGCCTCACGCACGCTATGCAGCTGCCGCCGCTGCTGTTATTGCCGTTATCAGTTCTATTTAACAGTAGCAGCGGCAGGAGCTTAATCACCACCGCCACCATCAACAACCTGGGAACGTAGATGCTGCTTACTTAGGTTCTGACCCTCACTCTGCAACACCCCTCAGAGACAGAGGGTAGAGTCCCCGTACCCCGTGTGCTTCAGGTGTTTACTTTGTCCAAGCAGGGATAATGACCATTCTTCCTACGGAATTACTTTGATGATTAATTAGAAGCTCCTAAGTCTCTTGCATATGTTAGGACATATAGATCCTTCCATTCGAAAGTGTTTCTTTAGGGTCCAAACCTCTAAGGGTGATAGTTTCTTCGATGTACTGAGAGTGTCCTGGCTTTAGCCTGGATTTCATGAGATACCTAATTTCTCCCCTGGGCTCTCTCGCCCCTTTAACCAAAACCCAAACCCACTGCCGAGTCAAGTGGACTCTGACTTACAGCAACTCTATAGGACAGAGTAGAACTGCCCCATAGGGTTTCCAAAGCTGTAAATTTTTACAGAAGCAGACTGCCACATCCTTCTCCCATGGAGTGACTGGTGAGTTTGAACAGCCTTCTTGATTAATAGCGGAGCACCTTAACCACTGCACCTCCAGGGCTCCTTCTCCTCCTTCAACTCACCTCCAATTATATGGGGACTTGTAATATACTTAGCATTGGGGGTTTGCTTTTGTATTCTTGGGTTTCCCTTCATTTTCTTAGCCCCGAAAGAAATGTAGGCCCTTTTGCCTATGGGGTTTATGAACCTTACCATGATTCGATTGGAGTAATGTGTTTTTCTAACCCATGCTTGTGACCTAGTCCATTGCATGACTCTTTCTGTAAGATCTATTGGAAACGTAAGTGTCTGCTCAGAGGGAGTTGCTAATCTGTTAAAGAAGAATGTCTTTGGAGCTCTTCCAGAAAAGGATACTGTGTAAATCATAACATCACCCCAAATGGTCAGTCACCATTAATTCAGACTTAATTGTGGGAGAGACCAGGCTGAATTGCTGAGGAATCTAAACAGTAGAATATGTGAAAAGTAGTTGGTGATGAGTAAGAATCACGCTGGGCTGGCTTTAATGAAAGATAAGATTCGTTTGTAATTGTAATCACTGTAATAATGGGATGGAATTAAAGTATTTGAAAGCACAGCTTGCTCTATTAAGTAATTTGAATATTCCTCCAGCATTTCTGTTTATACCCTTAATTTGCTTACCAAAGCCTTTCTTCATAGATAATGCAAGGTCAACTTAAGCCCAGCCTGTGTCCAAATGATCACAGAACCTGTTTATAAGGCCACGTTAAGGAGGATTTATTATAATAATAAATCCAGTAAGATCAAAACCTAGAGCAGGCTATAAATTATGCTGCCTTATATTTTACTTAATTGTTTTGTTTTTTCGTATCCTAAGTGTCACCTTTAGTGCCACACTCCTTGCAATGTTAGAATTAGAACAGTCCCCTGAAACCACCAGAACTCAATGTGTATTTTAAAATCAGAGACCCACTTATTGGAACCACTTAATCTTCAATGAGTGTAACATCAGTAAATAAAGTACGTAACACAAAAACGTAAAATTTTATTACTAATCTTGAATCCTGCTTTAGGGAAAAGAAAAACCTTAATACTATGGCTAAAAAGTCAAGTCACACTAGATTAGCATTGTTGTACGTTAATAGTGAAAATAGCTGAGCCCGATTAGTGTCACTTAAAGTCTCTTGAATCAGAGATCTGGCCTTACAAATTAAACAGCTTCAATACCGGATAGTCTGGGGAATAATTCTTATTAAAAAGTTAAAACCTTCACTTCTCTTCTAAGGGAAAATTTATCATTGGTTTAGAATTGCATACCATTCACTCTGGAGCATGAAAAGAATGGCACTTTGCAGACCATAAAAAGTGTAATAAAGGAGCCACTAAAATTGATTTTCATTTAAGTAGATTACCAGTGTTTTCTTCCTTAACCAAAAGGAGTGTTCTATACTCCTCCAACCTATTTTCAGCCATGATGTTTTTTTTACATGTAGATACTGCCTGATTTGGGGAGCTTAAATTTCCCTTGTTATCCCCATTCTCAGGAGTCCCTGGGTGGTACAAATGTTTAATGTGCCTGGTTGCTAACAAAAAGGTTGGAGGTTGGAATCCACCTTGGAAGAAAGGCTTGGTGATCTACTTCTGAAAAATCATCCATTGAAAACCCTTCAGAACACAGTTGTCGTGGAACCGATTCCATGGCAAGTGGTTTGCTATCTCCATCTTCAACTCCCAAGCCTTTCACAGCCTAGCAAAGCAAGGGGAAACATAAAAATGAATGTATAAAAATTTCCAACAAGTGCACAGATAGACCAAATTGTGAGGCAGGCGAAGTGGGTTCCCATCGCTCTTACTGCATGCATGCTTCTCCCCCTCCAACCCTGCCCAACCCTAATTTGTCCAGTGGTCTGCTCTCTAGCCCAGGATCTTCTAGCGCAATGCCTCAAGAAAGCCTGCCCTCCCCTTCCCCACCTCATTCGCCATCCCTGACTTGGCCTCCACGAAACTTACTTGATCTGTAGTACATTTTCTCAGCCCCTGATGCCTGTCAAAATTGTTATTTAGTATTAGTAATGGTAATAGGAGGAACCATAGTATAACAATGAAAACAACAGCCAGTATTGAGTATGATGACTGTTCTGTTATGCTCCAGGCACTCTGCAAAGCATGTCACATCCGGTACTTAATTTAATTTTCCTTTTTACCGGTGATGAAATTGACTTGTCTGAGGTCCCACAGTGAGTAACAGGACAAGCTTGGACTCACTCTTGTTTAATTCCAAAGGTCCAAGCTCTTAACTACTACTCTATACTGCCTTCTTAGTTTTAGAAAAAACAATAAGTGTTAACATCTCAGAAATTATCTTAGAAAAAAAATTAATGTCGTTACCCCCTAACCATTTATAGTTTGTCTTTGGTCTTTGACACATCCTGCTTTATTACAAAGTAGGAGGAGAGAGGAAACCCTGGTGGCGTAGTGGTTAAGTGCTATGGCTGCTAACCAAAGGGTTGGCAGTTCGAATCCGCCAGGCGCTCCTTGGAAACTCTATGGGGCAGTTATACTCTGTCCTATAGGGTCGCTAGGAGTCGGAATCGACTCGAAGGCACTGGGTTTGGTTTTGGTTTGGTTAGGAGGAGAGAAGTGGGGGCAGGGTAGAAAGCAAAGGAGGAGGAGGAGAAACAGCTGGCTCTCAGTCTGAACTGGATAGTTTGCCTTAGTTGGGCACCCAAATGGCTAAACTCTAGGTTTCTCATTCTCCTTCATGAGGTGTTGGCCACCGAAAGCTGAGGTCATGCAGTGAAACTGACATAAATATTCCCCATCTCCCTCCGCTGTTGTTGTTAGTTGTCATTGAGTCTAATTCAACTCAAGGCAACCCCACGTGTTACAGAGTAGAACTGCTCCATAGGGTTTTCTTGGCTGTAATCTTTACAGAAGCAGTTCACCAGGCCTTTCTTCTGCAGAGCCATTGGGTAAGTTTGAACCACCAAACTTTAGGTTAGCTTGACGTTCTGTTGTGTGTGCCATCGAGTGATACCAACTCATAGCGACCACATGTGACAGAGTAGAAGTCCCCCATAGGGTTTCCCAGACTGAGTCTTTACGTGAGAAGATCTCCAGGTCTTTTCTCCCGCTGAGCCGCTGGATGGGTTTAAACAGCCAACCTTTCGTTAGTAGCTGAGTGCTTAATCATTGTGCCACTAGGGCTCTTTATCAGAATCCACTTGCACCACCCAGGTTCTCTTCCCCATCCGTGCACAGATGCCTGATCTAATGATTTGTGGCCATGGTAACATGTTTGGTTTTACTCAACACAAGTCATACTAACTTATGTGAGAAAGAACCCCTTCAGGACACTTTCCTTAAAAAGGTCTATAGATGCAGGCATGGCAAGCTTCTGAGGCTGCCTCATCTTCTCCTAGAGCCTGTCAAGTATAAATCTGAAAGATTCTCCTAAGGCTCAATCAATAGGTAGACAATATAAAAACTGGGGACAACCTCCAGATGACTGTAACAGTAGCCTTGTTTCAGGTATCAGAGTTCTTCCAACCCCAAGGCTATGCACTGCATTGTTTGCTGCTATTCCTTTGCTTTCTCCCTGCTTCCAAAACCAGTACCCTTTCCCTGGTACTCTCTGAGGGTTTTACAGGTTTTAGCCATGTATGATTCAGGTTCCCTGAATGTAAAAAAAATTCTTTTTTTAACTTTTATTGAGCTTCAGGTGAACGTTTACAAATCAAGTCAGACTGTCACATGTAAGTTTATATACACCTTACTCCGTACTCCCACTTGCTCTCCCCCTAATGAGTCAGCCCTTCCAGTCTCTCCTTTCGTGACAATTTTGCCAGCTTCCAACTCTCTCTATCCTCCCATCCCCCCTCCAGACAGGAGATGCCAACGCAGTCTCAAGTGTCCACCTGATGCAAGTAGCTCGCTCTTCATCAGCATCTCTCTCCTACCCACTGTCCAGTCCCTTCCATGTCTGATGAGTTGTCTTTGGGAATGGTTCCTGTCCTGGGCCACCAGAAGGTTTGGGGACCAGGACCGCCAGGATTCCTCTAGTCTCAGTCAGACCATTAAGTCTGGTCTTTTTATGAGAATTTGGGGTCTGCATCCCACTGTTCTCCTGCTCCCTCAGGGGTTCTCTGTTGTGCTCCCTGTCAGGGAAAAAAATTCTTTTGTTGTCTTTACTATGAACCATAAGGGCTCAGATTCCAGCTGGCCCTAGATACATAGGGAAACTGCTCAGCTCTGTTTTAGGGGCAACTGCCTTTGCTGGCAGAAAGCTCTGTTTTGCTCCCCAACTGTATTTTGTGTGTGAATGTGCCTGTGACTTATATAAATCAGCTGCTTTGGGAACTGCATGTGAGTTTAAGATAAAAACGTTTACTCTAATTAAAGCATATACAGTAAATGCCGCGCCTTCTGAAACTAACCTCAAGTGAGTATGTTCTCTTGCATCTGCTTCCTGACCACACTGTAGATTTCTCCTCCAACCAGAGCAGCCCTTCATCAGAGCTCGTTGCAAAAACAGTCTTGTCTCAAAAGCGCACCTGCCAGTGAGTTTTCCTGTAAGCGGCCTTTGATGCTAACAATCTCCAAGTCATCTGCCTTCTGATTCACTTCTGCCACTAACCCGCTAGAAGTGATCCCTGACAAAGTCTACACCTATGGGAATTAACCTTAGAACGGGGAGAACCAAGTCACTGGATAGTAGATGTTTGGATGGCCAATTGTCCTGGCTTGCCTGGGATTGTCCTGGGTTTAGCATTAAAAATCCTGTGTCCAGGTAAACTCTTTAGTCCAAGGCTTTCTGGTATATTAGAAGCCACACTGGACTTCAAAACCTGGGCTCAAATCCTAGCAGTGTCACTTATTATTACATTTAACGGTTTCCTCTTTTGTTTATTGTATTTATCAATAGTTTTAATTGTATATTTTGGCACTTATTTGTTGAATGTTTGTCTTATTAAAAAAAAAACATAAGCAAAAAAGAAGAGGAGTAGCAATATTAATTTCCGACAAAATAGACTTTAGACTTAAATCCACCACAAGGGATAAAGAAGGGCACTACATAATGATAAAAGGGACAATTGATCAGGAAGACATAACCATATTAAATATTTACGCACCTAATGACAGGGCTGCAAGATACATAAATCAAATTTTAACAGAACTGAAAAGTGAGATAGACACCTCCACAATTATAGTAGGGGACTTCAACACACCACTTTCGGAGAAGGACAGGACATCCTGTAAGAAGCTCAATAGAGACACAGAAGACCTAATTACAACAATCAACCAACTTGACCTCATTGACTTATACAGAACTCTCCACCCAACTGCTGCAAAGTATACTTTTTTTTCTGGCGCACATGGAACATTCTCTAGAATAGACCACATACTAGGTCATAAAACAAACCTTTGCAGAATCCCAAACATCGAAATATTACAAAGCATCTTCTCAAACCACAAGGCAATAAAACTAGAAATCAATAACAGAAAAACTAGGGAAAAGAAATCAAATACTTGGAAACTGAACAATACCCTCCTGAAAAAAGACTGGGTTATAGAAGACATCAAGGAGGGAATAAGGAAATTCATAGAATGCAATGAGAATGAAAATACTTCCTATTAAAACCTCTAGGACACAGCAAAAGCAGTGCTCAGAGGCCAATTTATATCGATAAATGCACACATACAAAAAGAAGAAAGAGCCAAAATCAGAGAAGTGTCCCTACAACTTGAACAAATAGAAAGTGAGCAACAAAAGAATCCATCAGGCACCAGAAGAAAACAAATAATAAAAATTAGAGCTGAACTAAATGAAGTAGAGAACAGAAAAACAATTGAAAGAATGAACAAAGCTAAAAGCTGGTTCTTTGAAAAAATTAACAAAATTGATAAACCATTGGATAGACTGACTAAAGAAATACAGGAAAGGAAATAAATAACCCGAATAAGAAACGAGAAGGGCCACATCACAACAGACCCAACTGAAATTAAAAGAATCATATCAGATTATTACGAAAAATTGTACTCTAACAAATTTGCAAACCTAGAAGAAAGGGATGAATTCCTGGAAAAACACTACCTACCTAAACTAACACATTCAGAAGTAGAACAACTAAATAGACCCATAACAAAAAAAGAGATTGAAACGGTAATCAAAAAACTCCCAACAAAAAAAA
Source organism: Loxodonta africana (assembly GCF_030014295.1). Classification (NCBI taxonomy): domain Eukaryota; kingdom Metazoa; phylum Chordata; class Mammalia; order Proboscidea; family Elephantidae; genus Loxodonta; species Loxodonta africana. Next base: position 125,527,201 of record NC_087369.1, read on the forward strand.
GCCCTGGCCCGGATGGCTTCACTGCAGAGTTCTACCAAACTTTCAAAAAAGAGTTAACATCACTACTACTAAAGGTATTTCAAAGCATAGAAAATGATGGAATACTACCCAACTCATTCTATGAAGCCACCATATCCCTGATACCAAAACCAGGTAAAGACATTACAAAAAAAGAAAATTACAGACCTATATCCCTCATGAATATAGATGCAAAAATCCTCAACAAAATTCTAGCCAATAGAATTCAACAACATATCAAAAAAATAATTCACCACGATCAAGTGGGATTTATACCAGGTATGCAAGGCTGGTTTAATATCAGAAAAACCATTAATGTAATCCACCACATAAATAAAACAAAAGACAAAAACCACATGATCTTATCAATTGATGCAGAAAAGGCATTTGACAAAGTCCAACACCCATCTATGATAAAAACTCTCACCAAAATAGGAATTGAAGGAAAATTCCTCAACACAATAAAGGGCGTCTATGCAAAGCGAACAGCCAACATCACTCTAAATGGAGAGAGCCTGAAAGCATTTCCCTTGAGAACGGGAACCAGACAAGGATGCCCTTTATCACCGCTCTTATTCAACATCGTGCTAGAAGTCCTAGCCAGGGCAATTAGGCTAGACAAAGAAATAAAAGGCATCCAGATTGGCAAGGAGGAAGTAAAATTATCTCTATTTGCAGATGACATGATCTTATACACAGAAAACCCTAAGGAATCCTCCAGAAAACTACTGAAACTAATAGAAGAGTTTGGCAGAGTCTCAGGTTATAAAATAAACATACAAAAATCACTTGGATTCCTCTACATCAACAAAAAGAACATCGAAGAGGAAATCACCAAATCAATACCATTCACAGTAGCCCCCAAGAAGATAAAATACTTAGGAATAAATCTTACCAAGGATGTAAAAGACCTATACAAAGAAAACTACAAAGCTCTACTACAAGAAATTCAAAAGGACCTACTTAAGTGGAAAAACATACCTTGCTCATGGATAGGAAGACTTAACATAGTAAAAATGTCTATTCTACCAAAAGCCATCTCTACATACAATGCACTTCCGATCCAAATTCCAATGTCATTTTTTAAGGTGATAGAGAAACAAATCACCAATTTTTCATATGGAAGGGAAAGAAGCCCCGGATAAGCAAAGCATTACTGAAAAAGAAGAAGAAAGTGGGAGGCCTCACTCTACCTGATTTCAGAAGCTATTATACAGCCACAGTAGTCAAAACAGCCTGGTACTGGTACAACAGGCACATAGACCAATGGGACAGAATTGAGAACCCAGATATAAATCCATCCACGTATGAGCAGCTGATATTTGACAAAGGCCCAGTGTCAGTTAATTGGGGAAAAGATAGTCTTTTTAACAAATGGTGCTGGCATAACTGGATATCCATTTGCAAAAAAAATGAAACAGGACCCATACCTCACACCATGCACAAAAACTAACTCCAAGTGGATCAAAGACCTAAACATAAAGACTAAAACGATAAAGATCTTGGAAGAAAAAATAGGGACAACCCTAGGAGCCCTAATACAAGGCATAAACAGAATACAAAACATCACCAAAAATGATGAAGACAAACCAGGTAATTGGGAGCTCCTAAAAATCAAACACCTATGCTCATCTAAAGACTTCACCAAAAGAGTAAAAAGACCACCTACAGACTGGGAAAGAATTTTCAGCTATGACATCTCCGACCAGGGCCTGATCTCTAAAATCTACATGATTCTGTCAAAACTCAACCACAAAAAGACAAACAACCCAATCAAGAAGTGGGCAAAGGATATGAACACACACTTCACTAAAGAAGATATTCAGGCAGCTAACAGATACATGAGAAAATGCCCTCGATCATTAACCATTAGAGAAATGCAGATTAAAACTACGATGAGATTCCATCTCACTCCAACAAGGCTGGCATTAATCCAAAAAACACAAAATAATAAATGTTGGAGAGGCTGCAGAGAGATTGGAACTCTTATACGCTGCTGGTGGGAATGTAAAATGGTACAACCACTTTGGAAATCTATCTGGCGTTATCTTAAACAGTTAGAAATAGAACTACCATACAACCCAGAAATCCCACTCCTCAGAATATACCCTAGAGAAACAAGAGCCTTCACACAAACAGATATATGCACACCCATGTTTATTGCAGCTCTGTTTACAATAGCAAAAAGCTGGAAGCAACCAAGGTGTCCATCAACGGATGAATGGGTAAATAAATTGTGGTATATTTACACAATGGAATACTACGCATCGATAAAGAACAGTGACGAATCTGTGAAACATTTCATAACATGGAGGAACCTGGAAGGCATTATGCTGAGCGAAATCAGTCAGAGGCAAAAGGACAAATATTATATAAGACCACTATTATAAGATCTTGAGAAATAGTATAAACTGAGAAGAACACATACTTTTGTGGTTACGAGGCGGGGGAGGGAGGGAGGAAGGGAGAGAGAGGGTTTTTTACTGATTAATTAGCAGATAAGAACTGCTTTAGGTAAAGGGAAGGGCAACACTCAATACATGGAAGGTCAGCTCAACTGGACTGGACTGGACCAAAAGCAAAGAAGTTTCCGGAATAAACTGAGTACTTCAAAGGTCAGCGGAGCAAGGGCAGGGGTTTGGGGACCATGGTTTAAGGGGACTTCTAAGTAAACTGGCAAAATAATTCTATTATGAAAACATTCTGCATCGCACTTTGAAATGTGGCATCTGGGGTCTTAAATGCTAACAAGTAGCCATCTAAGATGCATCAATTGGTCTCAACCCACCTCGAGCAAAGGAGAATGAAGAACACCAAGGTCACACGACAACTAAGAGCCCAAGAGACAGAAAGGGCCACATGAACCAGAGACCTACATCATCCTGAGACCAGAAGAACTAGTTGGTGCCCGGCCACAATCGATGACTGCCCTGACAGGGAGCACAATAGAGAACCCCTGAGGGAGCAGGAGATCAGTGGGATGTAGACCCCAAATTCTCATAAAAAGACCATACTTAATGGTCTGGCTGTGACTAGAGGAATCCCGGCGGTCATGGTCCCCACACCTTCTGTTGGCCCAGGACAGGAACCATCCCCGAAGACAATTCATCAGACATGAAAGGGTCTGGACAGTGGGTAGGAGAGAGATGCTGATGAAGAGTGAGCTAATTATATCAGGTGGACACTTGAGACTGTGTTGGCATCTCCTGTCTGGAGTGGGGATGGGAGGATAGAGAGAGTTTGGAGGCTGGCAAAGTTTTCACGAAAGGAGAGACTGGAATTGCTGCCTCATTAGGGGGAGAGAAAGTGGGAGTAAGGAGTAAGATGTATATTAACTTATATGTGATAGACTAACTTGATTTGTAAACGTTCACTTGAAACTCAATAAAAGTTAATAAAAAAAAAAACATTTCTGTCAATTCCAACTTATAGCAACCCTATAGGACAGAGTAGAACTGCGCCATAGAGTTTCCAAGGAGCAGCTGATATATGTGAACAGCCAACCAAGCTGCCAACCTTTTGGTTAGCAGTCAAATACTTAACCACTACCCCACCAGGGCTCCTCTTTCTTAATAAAAAAATAATAGAGGGTAAATAAACCCCATGAGTTCTGGTGGCATGTCTCCTTTACCCTCATTGTACCTCCAACTCTTATCACAATGCCTCACATGAAGCAGGCACTCAGTACTTAGTATTTTTTGAATGAGGTAATGTCACTTAACTGCTGTAGTCCTTCAATTGCTCATCCATAATGGAGATGTTAATTACTTCTAAAAGTTGTTGTGAAGATTTAATGAGACAATGCATTTGTGAAAGAAGTTTGTAAACTATACAAAAAAAGATTATTGATGATGGTGATTATGATGTGTGCTTGATAATAATGCCCACCGTTTATTGGAGAATATACTGAGTGCCAGGTCCTTTCAATCTTTTATCTCATGTCATCTTTATAATTATCTTTCAAATAGGCAGGTAGATATTAGCCCCATTTTAGAAATGAGGAAATGCAGGTGCAGGGAGGTCAATCAACTTGCCAAAAGTTGCACAGCTAGTGCATGTATGTAAATCCTAGTAAGCCTCACTCTGGTGCCCATGCTTTTATTTTCCATTTTGTGCCCCACGTGCCTGGTAAGTGATACTGTTGTAATGTGTTATGAAATGATGTGTGATCTCATCATACATAAAGCAAAGAAGGGCTTGACTGGAGGTAAAAAATGGACATTCACTGTTTCCTTCCCATACCTCTCAAACTTGAACCTTTCTTTTATGCCTTGTACTCTACCCAGTGCCTACGCTGGGAAAAAAGCAACGTGGACAAAATTGGATGGAAATTTTGTCTAGAGTATTATCCCATTTCACTAACTTCCCTTCTTGTGTGCTAGGGCTTCTAAACACACTCATGCCTTCATGTCCACACACATGCACACGCACTCACCCACACACATACACACACATCTCTATTCACAAAGGGTTATAGTCTCCATAGCTTGTTCAAGAAATTCCCTTTTACGTGTTAAATAAAAATTGATAATTCTTCCTAGGACATTTGCTTTGAAATATGAGCCTGTTGATGATAGGACAACCATGAATCGTCAAAGAAATTAATACCATTTGATGATATTTCAAACAGGTGTCCTGGGGACTACGGTACAGTGGTTGAGAGCTCGGATGCTAAACAAAAGTTCAGCAGTTCGAATTCATCAGCCTGTCCTCGGAAACCCGGTGGGGCAGTTCTACTCTGTCCTGTAGGGTCTCTATGAGTCAGAATTGACTCAACAACAACAGGTTTAATCAGAGGAGAGGGAAAAAGGGAAAAGGGGAGGGATGGCAGGAGGGACACTCTGAAGCTCAGAAGTAATCTGCACCTATTCAGGAATCAGAGGGTCACGCCACACACAATATCATCCAACATTTAAATGAACCAGAGCAAGTCTAGGGAATACTGAACAAAAGGGAGGCAAAGACTTTGAGTACAGCCATTTTTTTAAAAATCTTTCTAATGGAGAGGGAGAAAGAATTCAAAATTACAGCTAATCTGCTCAACAGGCTAGCAGTAGAAACAGCACTGCTCGTAGAGTCAGACACACCTGAGTTTCAATCTCGACTGCATTATTAGCTTTGTGACTCTGGGACCCTCGGTTCCCTCATCTGTATAAATGATGCTAATAATAGAAGCTATTTCATAGGACACATTACAATGATAATGATGGTATTTTTTTATCCGTAAAATGGAGATAACTGTCCAGATTATATCACAGGGTTATTTGAGGGTCTTTTGCTGTACTGAATGTGAAAGTGCTTTTTAAAAAAAGTGCATCACCAGGTCTTTGTGGTCAGTGTTGCCCCTAATCCTTTTTTGGCAATGGGCAATGGTGCATGAAAGGCTGACGACTGAAATATGTGCTGAGCTATTCCCTCAGGTACAGCAAAAAAAAAAAAAATATATATTGGGAAAGCTGTATTACCCTACTTGGTGCAGTAGAAATATCTTGGATTATGGATCCACACGTTCAGGGTTGGATCCAGGCTGTGCCACTTTCAAGTTTTTTGACTGAGAGGAAAATGTCCAGTCTTTCTGAGATTCAGTTTCCTTACCTGTAAAAGGGGTAACAGCATATAACTTACAATTATGTAAAGGACCTATTTCAATGCCCAACACGTAGTAAACCCTCAATAGGCATTACTTTCTTCTCCCAATGTTTCCAGAGACTAAAGAATGAGCACCTTTATAAATGGATTAATATTTTCACACTAACCGCTTCTCACACACGTACACATACATATTATGTGTGTGTATAAAAATTCATACATACTTGAAAACACAATTCTTTTCCGTTTTAATTGTCTTGACACCCTTGTTGAAAATCATTTGACCATAGGTGTATGGGTTTATTTCTGGACTCACAGTTCTATTCCGTTGAGCTATATGTCTATTATTATACCAGTACCAGACTGTTTTGATTAGTGTAGCTTTATGTTTTGAGATTGGGAAATGTGAGTCCTCCTACTTTGTTCTTGTTTCTTTGTTTCTTGTTGTACTCTATGTTTAACGTTATAAGGATCTGCCAAACTGTTTCCCACAACGGCTGCATCATTTTACAATCCCACCAGCAATGTATGCCCCACTGCCATTGAGTCAATTCTGACTCATAGCGACACTATAGCAATGTATGAGGGTTCCCATTTTTCTGCATTCTCACCAACACTTGTTATTTTCTTCTTTAATTATGTACATCCTAGTGATGTGAAGTGGTGTCTTTTTGTGGTTTTGAATTGTTTTTTTTTAATGACTATAGGGTCGCTATAAGTTGGAATCGACTCAGTGGCAACTCGTTTTAATGACTAATGAGAAAACCCTGGTGGTGTAGTGGTTAAGACCTATGGCTGCTAACCAAAAGTTTGGCAGTTTGAATCCACCAGGTGCTCCTTGGAAACCCTATGGGGCAGTTCTACTCTATGCTATCGGGTCCCTATGAGTCAGAATCGACTCGACAGCAACAGGTTTAGGTTTTTTTTGTTAATGACTAATGATGTTGAACATATTTTAATTTAAAGTATGGACTTTAAATCATCACAGAGGTGTTGCAAAGATGAATTGAGATTATGTAGGCTAAATATCTAGCAAAGTATTTGTCGCATGGTAATATTATGTACCTATTCACCAGAGAGGATTCCAAATTGTTTTGTTTATTCTGGGCCTCTTGCGTTTCCATATGAATTTGAGGATCAGATTGTCAATTTCTAAATAAAAAAGCATTTCACTAGGGACTGTGTTAAATCTGAAGATCCATTTGGGGAGAATTGCTGGCTTTACAATATTGTTTTCTTATCCACGAACATGTAATGTTTTTGCATTTAGTTAGGTCTTCTTTAATTTCTTTCACCAATGTTTTGTAGTTTTTAATGTGTAAGTCTGCATGCACCTCCTTGGTTAAATTTATCATTATTTCTTTTATTCTTTTGGATGCTGTTATAAATTGAATTCTTTTGTTAATTTCCTTTTCAGACCTATTCATTGCTAGTGTATAGAAACACAGCTGATTGTTGTACATTGATCTTGTATCCTGCAACATTGCTGAATTTGTTTCTTAGCTATAACGTTTTATTGGTGGATTCCTAAAGATTTTCTAAATGCAAGACCATGTCATCTGCAAATACAGATAGTTTTACATCTTCCTTTCCAATCTGGATGCTTTATTTCATTTTCTTGACTAATTGCCCTGACTGTTTTCCTGCCCCTCCAGTAAAATGTTGAATAGAAGAAGCAAGAGCAGGCACCCTTGCCTTATTCCTGATCTTTGGTGGTATTTCACTATCAAGTATGGTATTAGCTGTGGGTTTTTAATAAATTCCCTTCATCAGGATGAGGAAGTTTCCTTCTACTCCTAATTTGCTGAGTGTTTTACCATGAAAGGGTGTTGTATTTTGTCAAATGCATTTTTTTCATCTATTGAGATGATCATGTGTTTTTCCTTCTTTTTATCCTATTTATATTACAAAGCATTCAAGACTGTGTGGTACTGACATAAGAACAGACATATAGATCAATGGAATAGAATTAAGAGTTCAGGAAGAAAGAAAAAACAGAACAAAACATCTATGGTAAATTGATTTTTGATAAAGGTGCCAAGATCATTCAATTGATAAAGAGTGGTGTTTTCAACAAAGGGCTCTGGAACCACTGGGTATTTATGTGCAAAAGAATAAATTTGGACCCCTACCTCACATGTCACAATGGGTAGCAGCCTCAGACTCAAGAGTTCACACACACCTCCAGCACTTCAGACAGCCCCTTCACACACTTTCATGCCTAGCCCCTTGGGCTAGGTCAGTGAGTTCTATTCGTAAACTTTAGGAGTCCAACAATTCCTTTTACTTCTGACCAGCCAGCCCTTCCTTTCTCTCTCATCCCTAGCCCCCGTGGGCTAGGTCAAAGGGTGCCAGTGGAATGTGTCCAAACTCAGCCTACCTTTCATTGCTGCACTTCCCCCACTTCCACTCATGAGTACATCCAGGTGGTCACCACAGTCAAGCATACCAAGCTGTCTACTCACCAGCTCCCTTTAACTTCTAGTCCTGGAAGGGAGCTCCTTTGGATGCTGATTTTTTTTTCTACAGCCCTTCCTTCAAATGCAAATCTTTTGTTCTTTCAGCAGTTTTGGGTGGTTCTGCATGTCTTTTCAAATGCGAAATCTGGGTGGGGCTCAGGTTTTCAGGCTAATCCCTCAGTATACACAGGGCTACTGAATTGAAACAGCTTGTGTTTTCCTCAGGCATTCCTAGTTCCCCTTTTAGCATATTCAATCAAGTATTGACTGAAAGTGGAATTACATGCTCTCTGTGATATATAATACCCAACAGTCATTTTTATCATATGTATAGGTCTGCTTTACAACACTGGAAACCATGGTGGTGTAGTGGTTAAGAGATACAGCTGCTCACCAAAAGGTTGGCTGTTCGAATCCACCAGGCACTCCTTGGAAACCCTATGGGGCAGTTCTACTCTGTCCTATAGGGTCACTATGAGTTGGAATCGACTTGATGGCAATGTTTTTTGTTTTTTTTTACAACACCAGGAGCCCTGGTGGCATAGTAGTTAAAAATTCAGTTGCTAACCAAAAGATTGGCAGTTCGAATCCACCAGGCCCTCCTTGGAAACCCTGTGGGGCAGTTCTACCCTGTCCTGTAAGGTCTCTATGAGTTGGAATCGACTCAATGGCAACGAGTTTTTGGTTTACAAGACTAGATAGGAGAAACATTCAATATCTATACTGTATTCAATTAAACACATAGTCTTAAACACATAACGCTTTTTAAAACATTCTGGTTTTCTCTTCTCCACACCTTAACTATCTTTTCGTTCATATGCATATGGCCTGGGCCTCTGGCTGGGTGTAACCAGAAGACCCTGGCCCTCTATCAGTCATCCTGCTTGTCTGGTCTGGCTTTTGCCCCAAGTCACTCCAGGTGCAGCTTTTCAGCCATTATAGATAATAATAACCAAAACAACCATCTAAGAATCAAAAGTTTTATTTCCCAAGTCCCTTCCTTCTTTCTCTTACAAAGTTCCGTGCTTTCATGAGTCTGGAGCCATTGTAAGAATCCGACTTCCAACACCAACTGTTAAAAGGATGTGGGGGCAGTGTCCAACCCCCTCTAACTTCACACAGGGGAGGAAGAATCAAGATCAACAGCCCAAGGCTGATACTTATGAGGCAGGGGTCAGACATGCCTCCTCTCTCCGCCATCTTTACCAGTTCTGACACCAGCCATCTCTCCCACAGCACTCTCTACTGGTTTTGATAATTCATTGCAATTGCCACACAGAACTCACAAACCATACTTACGATTATGGGGTTTATTAGGGAAGTAACAGTTACAATTCAGGCTCAGAAACACTCAGGATACAGTTCTTCCATCAGGAGGCCTCTTTCCAACTGTGTTCATAGGCATGCCTCTCCCTGGCCCTAGGACTCTCACCAAAGGCCCCCAACTTCCTGCATGGGCTTGGAAGCCCACCATGCCATCTCCTGCTACCGGGTCTCTGTTGTTAGGTCTCTCCTGCTACTGCCTGTCATTGTCTTCAGGGTTACCACTTGCTCTCTCTGTCTTGATCTCCTGCTTCCAGGAGCTTCTCAGTGCAGGGATCCAGGGTCCAAAGGACATGCTCTCAGCTTCTGGCTGTTGTTCCTTGGTGGTGGTAGGATCCTTCTCTCTGCTGTCGAATTGGCTCTCTTTTAGCGCAAAACTGACCAATCCCCTTGGTGGGCCACAGTTACCCAATCACACAGTCCTGTCCAGTCACCTGGGTAGGAGTTGCAAGACCATATCAAGAAAGGCCACACAAAAGTAATCAGTCACACGGCACACATTGACCAGTTCTTTTTGGTAAAGTGATGGTGTATTCTTTCCATCTTCTTTTCATGATTCCTGGATATTTCAATATTTTGCCCATAGAATCCTTCAGTATTGCAACTCTAGGCTTGAATTTTCTCTTCAGCTCTTCCAGCTTGAGAAATACTGAATGTGTTTTTCTCTTTTGGTTTTCTAACTCCAAGTCTTTGCATATTTCATTATAATACTTTACTTTGTCTTTTTGAGCCACCCTTTCAAATAATTTCAACTCACTAATGCCTAGGATATCAATGTTTATTCATTCCATTTCATTTTTGACGATTTCCAATTTTTGTAGAATCCTACTTCGTACATTCCATGTTCTGATTATTAATGGATATTTTCAGTTGTTTCTTTTAATTTTGAGTCATGCCGCCTCAGCAAATGAAGGTCCCAAAAGCTTTACTCCATCTGTATCTTTAAGATCAACTCCATTTTGAGGAGGCAGCTCTTCCCCGATCGTATATTGAGTGCCTTCCAACCTGAGGGGTTCATCTTCCAGCACTATATCAGGCAGTGTTCTGCTGCTATTCATAAGGTTTTCACTGGCCAACTTTTTTAGAAGTAGATCGCCAGGTGCTCCTTCCTGTCTGTCTTAGTCTGGAAGCTCTGCTGAATCCTGTCCACCATGGTGGGTGACCCTGCTGATACTTGAAATACTGGTGGCATAGCTTCTAGCATCACAGCAACACGCAAGCCACCACAGAATGACAAACTGACAGACAAGTGGTGGCATTAATCATTAGGGCAATACAGTTCAAAACTACAAAGAGATACCACTTCATACCACTAGGATGGGTATAATTTTTTTTTAAAAAAAGGAAAATAACAAGCAGTGGTGATGATGTAGAAAAATAGGAACTCTTCTACATTGCTGCTGGGATTGTAAGATCATGCAGCCATTGTGGAAAACAGTTTGTCAGTTCCTTAAAATGTTAAACATAGTGTCAACATATGACCCAGCAATTATGCTACAAAGTATATAATACCCAGTAGAAATGAAAACATGTTCACACGAAAACTTGGACACAAATGTTTATAACAGCATTATTCCTGTAATTAAAAAATATAATCTGCCAAATGCCCATCAACTGGTAAATGATTAAATAAAACGTGGTAGTTCCATAGAATGGAATATCATTTGGCAATAAAAAGAAATGAAATATTGATACATGCTCCAACATGGATATACCTTTGTTTTAGTTATCTAGTGCTGCCATAAGAGGAATGTAACAAGTGGGTAACTTTAAAGAACAGAAATTTATTTTCTCACACTTCTGGAAGCAAAAGTCTAAATGAGAGTATCAGCCATGTCGATTGCTTCCTTGTTGGTGGCCCTGCACATTTCTTAATTCCTTGGGATTCCTTGATTTGTAGATGATCCGCATATGGCACCTGTCTTCCCCTGTGTGTATCTCTGTGTCTATTTTGCTTTTTTTTAATAACTCAGAAGTGATTGGGTGTAGAATCCATCCTGTACTGATACGACCTGAACTAATCAGTTGATTGATTTCATTGTATTACATTGCACTATGGAAGATGAGTGCATTACATTACGTTACATGTGAGGTAATTGCGTTTGAGTACATTAGGAAAGGTAATCTGTTCTACTTAAGTTTAACTAGACTAGTGTTTAGCCAAAGCACTGGGAACCATAACCTAACCAAGTAGACCCATAAAATGAGCCATCACAACCTTAAAAACATTATACTAAGTGAAAGAAGCTAGACAAAAAAGGCTACATGTTGTATGATTCCATTGATATGAAATGTTGAGAATAAGCAAATCCATTGAGACAGAAAGTAGATTAGTGGTTGCCAGGGGCTGGGGGCAGGGGGAAATAAGGAGTCACTGATAATGGGCATGAGGTTTCTTTTCGGGGTGATGAGAATGTTCTAGAATTAGATAGTGGTTATAGTTGCACATCCTTGTGAATATACTAAAACCTACTGAATTGTACACCTTAAAATGATAATTCTATGGTATGTGAATTACATTTCAATTTTAAAAAGTGAGCTTTTAATCTTAGGAGCTATTTGATAAAAATATAAAAGCCTGCTCTGAGTGAGCCAGAAGAAAAATATATACAAACAATGCAAAAATCTATCACTGCCCTAATTCTTGCCAGCTGTCTCTGTGATACTTTATGCTTCCCAGTCAGTCCTTCACAAACTGCACCAGCTGAGAGGCTCCAGGGTCCTCTCAGGATACTGGCCCAGATCCAAGCTAACCCAGACTGTGTGGGTTTGCCCTTTTTCCTTTACAACGAAATGAGCAAGCATGCCTCTTTTTCAGGAAGGGGAGTAGGAAGCAGATTATAGTGGATGTATTCCTCTAAGGTCAACTGAGATGAAACCTCAGCCTCAAGGTTAAGCAACATTCCATTTTAGTTGGAATTGTGTATCTGTTTACCTCCACTTTATAAAATTCCCCACTTAAGATGACACAAATGCCTATTTGTTCATTTACAAACACCATTAAAGTTTGACATACATATGCTGTTTGTTGTGTAGCAGTAATTAACTGCAATTTGAAAATATCCCATCTTATGGTTCTCCGAATTCTCAGTGATCTTTTCCCCTCCTTCCTTCCTTTCCTCTAACACAGACTACTTTCCCATAGTTTAATCCCTCCCCCACCCCCCCCCCACACACACATTACCTTGATAGAAATATAAGTCATTTAGACAGATTCCACAGCACAAGATTCTAAAATTGATAGGGTTCCCACAGACTCTTCTAGTCTGGAACTATCGTTTAGAGATGTAACTTTAGGCTGGAAACTGCAGGGAGCAGAGCTGGGAAATGTACCTATTAAAAAAAAAAAAAACAGAGGGAAAAAGCCTTTCTGCTTTCTTCATTTTGTTCATTTCACCTCCTCTTTTTTTTTTAATAGTACCATACAAAACTCATTCCAGAAAGATATATAGAATACTTCTGAGATGGCATGTGGTAGAAGAAGTATCTAGGCCTTCTTTAGGGCATTTGAAAGGTCAAATATCCTTTGTAAGGCTGGACAATTCTGATTTTTAATGTTATCTCTTTCCTCATTATGTAACGCTTCTCTATATCTCTTAAAGATTTTGTCTCCTTTGATGGCCCTTTTACTTTCTGCCTTTTACCTCCTGCCCCCAATCCTAATTCTTGTTTTTTTTCTCTGTCTCCTCTTCTTTTTTTTCCTTGCTATGCTAGACTCATGTTTCCTCACTAAAGCCTAGCTTCTTTCAATTCTGCTTTCTAGGTAGAGATTTTCATAACTAGATCTACCAACTTCTCTTGATCATTCACCAGCTTTCTGGCCACAACTATCTCCTCTCTGGTTCTACCCATCATTCTTGGCTAGATGCTCCACTTCCCCCTGCTACTGGTACCCCATAACCAACCAGGAAGAATCTCCAGGAGACATATTTCACTTTGAAATGTTTTTGGTTTTACATCAGAGTCGCATAAATTTGATCACCTAACCAAGGGAAATATATTTTTAGGTACTAATGGGGTGTCTGCCTGGGTACAGTTTGAAATGACTCCCAGGAAAATCTCTGATTTTGTATTCCCAAATATTTAGTTATATTTTGATCTGTAGGCCTTCCCATGCTAACCGCACTTTGTGTGAAAGGAGTGTGCTTCATAAAGCATCACAGTGAATACGAGAAAATCAATAAGCAATCTGTGTGATAATTAATTAAGGTGCCAGAATGAATTACTGTTTTTTCCCCTCCTGATTTGGGTCAGAGTTGTGTTTGATTTCGGAAGTTGTCCATTTTCAGTTATGGTTTGTTCTGTGTTCTTTTGATGTGACTGGAATGAATGACTGGCAGAAAATCATGTTAGGGCAGAAAACTATGTATTAAGTTTAAACACGGAAAAGGTGAGCTTTGGCAAAAGGTATTTCCAAATTAGAGCTCAGCATCAGGGCAAGGTAGTGCAGGAGAAATTATTTTTTCACATCTGCAGACAAGACTATGGCGAAGCTTTCTTAGTTATCTAGTGCTGCTATAACAGAAATACCACAAGGGTCAGCGAACAGCTTAGTCAATTGGCATAACATAGTTCACAAAGATAATTTCTACATCTGAGCTTTGTGAGTAGCATCTTGCATCTTAAAAGCTTGTGAGCGGCCATCTAAGATAAAATTACTGGTTTCTACTCATGTGGAAAAAAAGAGAATGAAGGAAATCAAAGGCTCAAAGAAGAAACTAGTCCACCGGACTAATAGCCCACATAAACCGCAACCTTTTCAAACCTGAGACCAGAAGAACTAGATCGTGCCTGGCTACTACTACTGACCTCTCTGACCAGGGACACAATAGAAGGTCCTGGATAGAATGGGAGAAAAATGTAGTACAAAACTCAAATCCTTAGAAAAGGCCAGACCTACTGGACTGTGAGAGACTAGAGGAACCCCTAAACCTATCACCCTAAGATACCCTGTGAACCTGGAATTGAAGTTATTCTGCAATAATAGATTGGCTTATAAAATACTGTATTTTTATGCAAATAATGCTCACCTTCTATGTTTGTTTGCCACCTGTACCCTCCCCATGTGAGATATTTTCATAAGTGCTGCTATGCCAATTATTTTTATGTGTTGTTAAAAAATTAGCATAATGCACTTACAAAAATACCCCAGAAGGGGAGGGTGTGGTTGGCAAACAAATGTAGAAGGCATGTTTTATTTGTGTAAAAATATGGTAATATCACCTTTGAGTAATGTGCTTCCTTAAACAATTAACTGCAGGAGACCAAACCGTCAACAATTACCCAAAATCAAAGATGAGAGGGCAAGGAGGGAAGGAGAAGCTAGATCAATGGAAACAGAACAAACAGGATGAAAATAACGAGAGTGCCGACACATTATAAAAATTGTAACCAATGGCACGGAACAATTTGTATAAAAATTGTTAAAAGGGAACCTAATTTACTGTGTAAACTTTCACCTAGAGTACAGTAAAATATTATTTAGAAAAAAGAAATACAAGTGGATGGCTTTAACAAGCAGAAATTTATTTTCTCATAGATTTGGAGGCTAGAAGTCTGAATTTAGTGTGCTCGCTCTATGGGAAGGCTTTCTCTCTCTGTCGGCTCTGGAGGAAGATCCTTGTCTCTTCTGAGCTTCTACTCCTGGGCATTCTTTGTGTGTCTTGGCATCTCTCTTCCTTCAACTCTCTCTGCTTCCTTGTTTAATCTCTTTTATATTTCAAAAGAGATTGACTCAAGATACATCCTATACTAACCTTGCCTATTAATATAACAAAGATAACCCATTCCCAAATGGGATTATACCCACAGGCATGGAGGTTAGAATTTACAACACATATTTTGGGGGATCATAATTTCAATCCCGGCAGTTCAAATCCGCTAGGCGCTCCTTGGAAACTCTATGGGGCAGTTCTACTCTGTCCTATAGGGTCGCTATGAGTCAGAATTGACTCGACTGCACCGGGTTTTAATAGAAGCCAACTTTGTTCTCTGTGTTCTGCTGTCAGTTTTCACATAGTCATGCAGCAAACATTCAGTGAGTAAATACTCTATGCCAGGCATGCTACAGTGCACTGGAGGTACAGCCATGAATAAGAACTTATGATCCCTGATCATGATCCCTGCCCTCAGAGAATTTATAATCTAACTAGGAAGACCAACATTAAACAAAGAATCACACCCATAATTCATTAATTACATTTAAAAAAAATAAAGAAGTACGCCATATCTAGTTGAATTCTCCCACAACCCTAAGGTTACCTTCCAAACTGAAGCCAGGGCATGAAGAGTGAACCCTAATGTAAACTATGGAGTTTAGTTAATAATAATGTATTAACATTGGTTCATCAGTTGTGACAAATGTGCCACAGGAATGCAAATGATGTGGCGGGGGAGTGTATATGGGAAATCTATATTTTCTGGACAATTTTTCTGTAAACCTAAAAGTGCTCTAAGAAAAGTTGTAAAAAAAAAAAAAACACGCACACACACACGTGCACACACACACACAACCCTAAGTCCAGGAAACATCCTGAAAGCTTTATATAACCCTCTGTACCTCATAAGGAAACCCTGGTGGCATAGTCGTTAAGCGCTAAGGCTGCTAACCAAAAGGTCAGCAGTTCAAATCTGCGCTCCTTAGAAATTCTATGGGGCAGTTCTACTCTGTCCTATAGGGTCGCTATGAGTCGGAATCGACTCGACAGCAGTGGGTTACACCTCATAAAGGCTAAGGACATAAGTAAATAATGGGTAAAGGGATTTTTTTCTCAGGTATGCAGTGAGAGGCCTGGGTACCCCTGCTTGGGGTCTAGAATATCAGGAAATCTAAGTGCTCAACAGATCATGTCCCCGACCCAGTCTCTGCTTCCTTTATGCATTTTTTCTTGGGTGAGACTAGTTCTCATTGAACCTGGCCTGAAGACAAGCCCCCCAAAAAACATATCCTTTGCCGTTGAGTCGATTCCAACTCATAGCGACCCTATAGGACGGAGTAGAACTGCCCGATAGAGTTTCCAAGGAGCGCCTGGCGGATTCGAACCACTGACCTTTTGGGTAGCAGCCGTAGCACTTAACCAGTGTGCCACCAGGGTTTCCAGAGTGACCCTATAGGACAGAGTATAACTGCCCCATAAGGTTTCCAAGGAGCTGGTGGATTTGAACTTCCAGCTTTTTGGTTAGCAGCCATAGCTTGCTATACCTCTTAACCAGTGTGCCCATTAATGGGCTAGAGAACTTCAAAAGGTGAGCAGGTTTCTATCTGTTCTGGGTGGTATAGATATCAGGCTGGAGGCGTAGGCCTGGAGCAGATCTCTTCAGCATAGGACTCTGTGACTCTTCAAGTACCGGATTCTGTGTAGCTTGACTTGCTGAGGCACTAGCACTCCTAGAAGAATGGCTGAATGCCAACTCCACTTGCCTTAAATGTGCATTTAAAGAGCACTCACCAGTGCCAGTTTATTCTTAGCTCTGTGGGCCTTCCCATATATATGTCACACGGACTGGGACATTACTTACATTTGATGCAAGGGTCCAAGCCTAAATGTGCTCACCATTTTCATAACTTGATTTAGTGTAATTATACTCAACTTAGGGAATGAACAACTGCCCCTTTCTCTCCCCTGTGGACATGTGATTGATTGGTTTAGTGGTAAAAATGCCTTTAACACAGACCTAAGCTGCAGTGGGCTTCCAGAAGGTTAGGTTTTAAACCTAGGTAGAGTTTACTTGGCCCTTCCTCGTTAAACTTGGATAAGTCAAGTTTTAAAAACGGAGGCCTTTTCATATTAGCAAGGGCAGGAAAAACCTAAAGTAAGCACAAGAGTTTACCTAGCATCTATGGCAGACAGATGCCAAATGCTACCTTAACTCCAGAAAAAAAAAAAAAAAACTCCAGAGAATGCTTCATTTTAATGACTAGCCCCATTTTAGAATGAGTTGCAAGTAGAATCTTTCTGAGATCTTTTGGAGACAGCATTTTTTTGTTGTTGTTTCCTTTTTTTTTTTGTCGTTTCCTTTTTTTTTTTTTTGCCATTCTGACTCCACTTGCATATAAGGCCTTACCACTATCTCCTTGATCCAGGGTATATTAAAAAAAAAAAAAACCCACCGCCATCGATTCAATTCTGACTCATAGCGACCCTAATAGGACAGAGTAGAACTGCCCCATAGAGTTTCCAAGGAGCGCCTGGTGGATTCGAACTGCTGACCTTTTGGTTAGCAGCCATAGCTCTTAACTACTACGCCACCAGTGTTTCCGATCCAGGATATGGTAAATGTTAATGATTTAAGGCACGTTCAAGTGTTTGTATATTCAACATTATGTGTAAATGTATTTGTGGTTATTTGAGCATGAACGGGTGTATTTTAGTTCCTTTGTGAAAAATTTGGAGATGTTAAAAGAAATAGGAAGTTTTTTTTTTTTTTTTTTGGCTTTAAAGAACAGAAATTTATTTTCTTACAGTTCTGGAGGCTAAAAGTCCAGATCAGGGTCTTGTCAATCCCTTCTGTGGACCTCTCCCCTAGTTTCTGGTGTCTCCCAGTGACCCTTGGTGTTCTTTTGTGTGTAGATGATTCTCACATGTCATCTATCTTTCCCTGTGTTTTCTGTGTCTATTCTGCTCTGTTTATAACTTAGTAAGTGTTAGGGATTGAATGTATCCCCCCAAAATGTGTATCAACTTGGCCAGGCCATGATTTCCAATATTGTGTGGTTGTCCTCCATTTTGTGATCTGATATAATTACCCTATGTGTTGTAAATCCTAACCTCTATGATGTTAATGAGGCAGGATTATAACCAGCTATGTTTATGAGGCAGGACACAATCTACAGGATTAGATTGTATCATGAGTCAATCTCTTTTGAGATATGAAAGAGAGAAGTGAGCAGAGAGTAGAGGGACCTGATTACCACCAAGAAAGAAGAGCCAAGAGAATAGTGTGTCCTTTGGACCTGGGGTCCCTCTGCCGAGAAACCCTAGATCAGGTGAAGATTGATGACAAGGACCTTCTCCCAGAGCCAACACAGACAGAAAGCCTTCCTCTGGATCTGGCACCCTGAATTTAGACTTCGGGCTTCCTAAACTATGAAAGAATAAATTTCTGTTATAGCAGCACTAGGTAAATAAGACAGTAAGCGATTAGGTTTAGAAGGCATCCTATACTGGTATGTCCTCATTAACATAACAGAAACCCTATTTTCAAACAAGATTGCATCCACAGGTACAAGGATTGGAAATTCAACACATATTTTGGGGGGATAGAATTCAATCCATAGCAGTAGGATTTTGCATAGGTGTGGAATATTGGGAAAAAAGTGAATGTGATGGTAGAAAGGCAAAATGGAAGAGACACTCTGCACATAGAAAATACATGCCTCTGAATAAATGAAAGAGAAAACAAAAAATAGGAGTTTAATGAAATCCATAGAGTAGGCAAATCTGTAGAGACTGAAGTTTATTAGTGGTTATCAGGGGCGGGAGGGTAGGGGAAGGGGGGGGTGGGAGGTTATTGTTTAGGAAAAATTAAGTTTCTGTTTATGGTGATGGAAATGGAAAATTTGGTAACAGATATTGATAATGCTTGCACAACATGATTAATGTGATTGATATCACTAAATTGTACATGCGTAAATTTTTTTTTTAAATGTTAAGGCAAATGTGTTGTGTGTGTGTAGCAGATCCTGTGAGAATTCCAGTCAGGGATTTAAAGATTTTGCTTCTGTTAAATGCTCCCTCTAAGTATGTACTTCTTTAACTGGGGTAACTGCTTTGCAAAGAAAGTATGTTCTAGCAAAGTTTGGTTGTGAAATCAGAGTTTACCACTCATCTTGCAATCGTGGAGTTTTTCGTGTTTGACTTTCCCACAGCACTGGGGCCCTGGCACACAATAGGTCCTAAGGAGATAATTTTGAAGAGAAAAATTAAATAAAGTGAATGGTGGGGGAGTGTGGAGAGAGGCTATTTAAAGAGAAAACCTGGTGGCACAGTGGTTAAGAGTTCAGCTGCTAACCAAAAGGTCAGTAGTTTGAATCACCAGCTGCTCCTTGGAAACCCTATGGGGAAGTTGTACTCTGTCCTATAGGGTCGCTATAAGTCAGAATCCACTTGAAGGCAACGGGTTTTGTTTTTGTTTTTTGTTTTTTTTTTAATAGGAAATTCTTTGTTCCATGTAGTTTTCAAGACCTCGCTACACGGAAAGTGACAAATAATACTCTTAGCCTGGTTGTGTTTCCTGAGGGGAGCCCTCACTGGTGGTGCAGTGGTTAAGAGCTATGGCTGCAACCAAGGTCAGCAGTTTGAATCCGCCGGGTGTTCCTTGGAAACCCCATAAGGCAGTTCTACTCTGTCCTATAGGGTCGCTAGGAGTTGGAATCAACTCAACAGCAGTGGGTTAGTTTCCTGAGGGGTCAGGTTTTAAGTGTCTGTCTTCCATGTCACCCTCCCCTAATTTAGCTGACCCCTCTAACCCCTCACACACACCGATCATGCTCTCTGAAAGATTCTAGTTTAGCTGCATGCAGATAGTTGCTAGGCCAGGAGGTGAACACAGGCAGCTAGAGCTATGGCATCCATCCAGAAACTTGATTCTGACCCCACACGCAAATCTCCTAGAGCCTCCATTTGTTTCTGCTCTTTTCCTCCATCCTGTGGAAAGGTTCTGTTCCTGACAACTCACTGCAACCAGAGTCATTTTAAGATATAGATCATATAAAAAAAAAAAAGGTATCCCTTTATTTAGAAGCTTCCGGTGGCTCACTTTTGCTCTTAGAATAAAACCCAAACTTCTTTCCCTCGTCTCCAAGTTCTATATGACCTGTCCCATCTTCACTTTTAGATCTCCTATCCTACCACTCTCCGCCTTTCTCACAGAGCCCCAGTTACTCTTGCTTTCTTGCTGTTACTAAAATCACACAGCTTTTGTAGAAAGTGTTTTCTCTCCCTGGAATGAGCTTCCTCCTGATTTTTTGTGTGGTTGGGCTCCTGGTCACTTCAGACCTCCACTTAAATTTTGCCGCCTCCGAGAGGCCTTCAGGACCACCAACTCTCAAGGAGCCACTTAGACACTAGCTACCTATCAGCCTGTTTAAATTCTTTACATAGTGCTTACCACTAATAGTTCCTAGTTTGTTTGCTTGTTTTTACTTGTTTATCAGCTGCCCATCCTCACCAGAATGTAAGGCCTATAAAAGCAGTGTCCTTGTTCACCACTTCATTTATTCAGTAAATGTTTATTAAGAACCTCCTGTGTGCCAGAAGGAGCCTTGGTGGCACAGTGGTTAAGAGCTCAGCTGCTAACTAAAAGGTTGGCGGTTTAAAGCCACCAGCCGCCCCATGGGAGAAAAAACCTGGCCGTCTCCTTCCATAAAGATTACAGCCTTGGAAACCCTATGACACAGTTCTACTCTGTTCTATAGGGTCACTATGAGTTGGACTCAACTCAATGGCAATTTTTTTTTTAATTATGTGCCAGACACTGTTCCAGGGGCACCAGAGATATTGTCGTAATATGAAACAGATAAAAATCACTGCCCTCTTGGAGCTTATTTTCTAGTGGCGGGGGGCGGGGGGATATACAATAAGAAAATAAATAATTATATCATATGCCAGTAATAAACTATATCATATCATAAGTTGTATAATATATGATAAGTGCTATGGGGAAAAATAAAGCAGAAGGGAGGGTAACGAATGCCCAGTGGCAGGGTGTGCGTGTGGCAATTTTAAATAAGATTGCCAGGGAAGGCCTCAAAGAGGAGGAGACATCTGAGTAAAGAGATGAAGGTGAGGGTTGGAGCCATATGTATATTTGGGGAAGACTGGTCCGGTTGAGGGAGGGAACAGCAAGTGCAAATGCCCAGATGTGGGAGCAAGCATTGTGCATTCAAAGAACAGCAAGGAATCCAGTATGGCTGGAGGGAGTGCTGGGAGTGGTAGCAGGAAGCTCAGGGAGGGTAATGTGGGGAGGGAAGGCCAGATGATGTAGGGCATAATAGGTCGTGGTAAGGTCTATAGATTTTCTTCTGAGTCACATGGCTTGCCAATAGCTGGCTTCGAATGGAGGAGTGACCTATATGCTTTAGAAGCATTACCCGTAATCTGGTTTCTAGGTGGAGAACAGAGATGTAGAAGGGGAAGGGGGGAAGCAGAGAGATCGATAAATAGGCTATTGCAATAATCCAGAGTGGGAGATAATGGCAATGTGGACCTGGTGTGGAGGTAGTAAGAAGTGGTCAGATTCTGCATATATTTTAAAGGACAACAAAAGGTATTTGCTGATGGATTGGAATGAGGTGTGTGAGAGAAAGAGAACGGTCAAAGATGATAGCTTTTTTTTTTTTTGACCCGGAATAAGTGAAAAGTTGCCACTTACTGGGAGAGGTTTCTGGAAGAGTTGAAACCCTGTTCAGTTTGATAACTTTTAGGCATCATTTTGAAATACAAATTTACATGTTTTCTGTGCCTAGCACAGTGCCTAGCATGAAGTCGGCACTGAAGAAATATTTGTAACTGAATAAGTGAATGTATTTTAAGTTCCCTCTACCTCTTCTCAGTCCCAACCACATAATCTTACCAAGTCAGTCTACTCCCTGTCCATGGTGAGTTTTCACACTTGGTGTCAGATGAGCCTTAAAAAACAAGTGATAGTTTCCTTTGTCTTCTTTCTAAGGTGTCTCTGCTCTGTGTCATATACTTCCTGTTTTCTGGGAGTATCAAGAAGGCTTTATTTTCTCTGGTTTCCCATCTATGTGGAAGAAAAACAGCTAGGGAGCCTGTTATTAATCTTCTTGCATCGATACTTACATTGTAAACCTATGCCATCTTCTTTCATTAGTCACAGAGAAGACTAATTACACTGACTAGACTAATGAACTCAGTATGCAAGTGTTTCATGTAATGAGATGATGTGCCCAACTTTATTTACCCTGAAGTTGTTCCAATACCGCCCCAAGCCAGCTTTTATAGCAATGCCAGACAGTTCGAGAAAATCCCTACAGTTCACTAATGTTAATAAATGTATGTGTGTGTATAAGTGTGAGCATTTGGGCCTATGGGTGCATACATAAGTACATTTAGACCCACATAGCTGTCTTTGCAACTTGATGGTAGACAAGCAGAGCTAGGGTGCTGGGACCAAGAAAGGCACTTAATCAGTGTGACTATCTCTTAAGAGCAGACTGTATGACAGATTTACAAACCAGCACCAGCACAGACAAGCCATTACAACCTGAGGGAGGGCAGAGCGACCTAGGAAGATTATTTCTGCCATCCTGACAGTGAGCTAGAAGAGTAAAAGAGTTACTGATTCCTTAATAGAAGACAAATGATGAATTCTTTTGTATAGGGCAGTTTTCAAATCCCTGGGTAAAAGTCTACTGTGGTGGCTTCTTTTCCTGAAGGGATGACCTTAATTGCTAGAAGTTACCCAGCAGCTCCAGTAACTGTAGTCACTGTAGTGAAAACTTGGTGAGCAATATTTCTGCCAGAGAAGAGTCTAAGCTTCAGGTCCTGTCTCTTCTTTGTGGGTTCTAGTGCAATTGAGAGTTGTCTGCTGAGCAGAACTGCAGGCTCCTTGTGGGACCTGCCCTGGTGACACAAGCTATAGTCCTAGAAAAAGGTCTTGTGCCATTAAAGATGGGTCATTGGCTATAACCCATCTTTTGTCTCCAAGAAGAAGCATAATTAAGGGTCATCATCTTCCAATAATAAGAATCCCTGGTGGTGCAGTAGTTAAAGAACTCGGCTGCTACCCGAAAGGTCAGCAGTTCAAATACAATAGCCACTCCTTGGAAACCCTATGGGGCAGTTCTACTCTGTCCTGTAGGTTTGCTATAAGTCGGAATTGACTCAACACCCACGGGTTTGATTTAAGCTTTTCTTCCAATGAATATGGCATTCTGTTTTAAAGAAATGTTTACAAGAATCCCTGGAGAGGGAGCTTCGTAGCAGATGTCGAAGGGAGGAGTTGTCGTATTATTGCTGTTTGTATGTGTATGTGTAGGCAGGCATACTATAAAATCTAAATAATAAGTAGAAGGAAGATTGCAACTAAGGGAAAGAAGGGGCAAACTTACTTTGCCATCTGGCAAGTACGGTTGGATGGTCAGTGGATGTAGACATGAACGGTCTGTCATGACCAAACTAGGTCTGGAGTCCTTAGTTGGACTCCAGGACAAGTAGGGGACAGCAAGAGCTCACAGGGCCCTAGACAATGGCCCATGGTGATAGGGGACCAGAAAGGAAAGACCCACTCATTCATTCATTATTTATTCATTCAACAAAATATTTCGACTGCTTACTCTGTACTCTGTTAAGGCTTTAGTCTACATTGATGAATCAAAGAGACATAGTCTCTATTCTCCTGGAAGTCCTACCCAGTGGCTGAGAGGGACAAATGTGCAAGGAAACAGACATAATAATAAAAAGTTGTGGAAATGCAATTGAATCTTGACCATGCACCAGACATTGTACTTGGTGATTTAACCTTGTTACTTCAAGGCACCGATGGACCCTGCCACTTTCTAGCACTCTTTCACTACTTAAAATGATCGTTTTTCTTTAGTGATACGTTTATTTTCTATTTCCTCCAACTATATTCAGAGCTCCATGAGAGCAAGGACTTTGCCTTTTTTGTTCACAGTTATATCTGCAGTATTTTGCACAAAAAAACCCCAAACCCACTGCTGTTGAATTGATTCCGACTCATAGCGACCCTAAACCTAAAACATAAAACCCATTGCTGTCGAGTCGATTCCAGCTCCTCAACAATTATTTGTTAGGTGATTGAATGGATGAATATTATATTACCTTCATGTTAGCTCTGTTAGATGGAAAGTGCAGAAATTATTATACCCATTGATGAGGATGTGAGTTTTTGGAATGGGAATCAGCATCAAATAAAGATAATATGCAAATAATAATGATAATTTATTGAGTGCTTACTGCATGTTAAGTGGTGTGCTAGGTTCCCTATGTAGATTATGTTATTGAATCCTCACAACAACCCTATGAAGCAGTAACTATTGTTATCCCCTTTTTGTACATGAGGAGTCTGAGGATTAGAGAGGTGAACTGACTTGTTCACCAGGAGATGGCACAGTCCAGAGTTAGTTCCAATGTCTATTTTCAAAGCCTAGGCTCTAGCCACTACACCAGGATGCTTGCCTTAGGCTGTGAGGGCTCCTTGGGCTTTATCTGTACTGTAGGATACTGCCAGATGGACAGTGTATTTCTGACTTACTTCACTGCCATTTAGACTCATTAGTTTAGTCTGAACCCAAATGGCAGTGAAGTAAGAGGCTAGTGGCTTGAACCCACCCAGAGGTGCTTCAGAAGACAGGCCTGGTGATCTGCTTCCGAAAAGTCACAGCCTTGAAAATGCTATGGAGTGCAGTTCTACTCTCACACATATGGAGTAGCCATGAATCAGAATTGACTCGACAGCAACTGGTAACAGTAAGTATATCTGGGTATCCTCCAATTCCATACTTGCTGTGCTTCACATTGAGGAGGTTGGAAGTAGCCTGAGCAAGATAGAATCTTAAATCTCTTCAGCCAGAAAACTTATCCTCAGCTTTATAGTCCCCAAAATAAGTTTCATAACCCATTTGTTGGAGAAAAGTGACCAAAATGTCCCCAAATACAAGCACATGGTGTAAAGACAGCTAGATTAAATGAGCTCACTGAAGTCTCACCAGTGCAGGTATAGTGTTTAGGCAAACTCTTACTCGCTGTAGATTTTAGGGGCCTCAAAACAGTAAGGTCTCATTATTTTCTCTATAAAACTATTTTTATATGACACCTATTAAATTTGAAAATATAAGAATACTTGGAATAAGGAAGTATAAAAAGCCAGTGCTACCAACTGTATGTTACTAGCTTATTTATTAGTGCAGTTGCCACCTAGAAGAGCATGAAGACTGCAACATAGAAGAGTTAAATTCAGATTAGAGACAGTATTCACGGTTAAGAGCTACTGCTCTGGAGTCACTCTACTTGCTTTCAAAGCCTGGCTCTTCCATTTACTAATTTTGCAGCCATGGAGAAATAATTTCATCTTTCTGAGCCTCAGTTGCCCCATCTATAAAATGGGGCTAATAATAGTAACTAGAGATTTTGTAAATACTAAGTGGGATTATATGAATAAGTGACTAAGAACCATGTCTGGCATAATAGTAAATGATAGTAATTATTGTTGTTATGACATGGAAGGAAAGATCTGAAAATTAAAGCTTGTTTCCTTATACTGTGTGATTCATTAAATATTTATTAAACCCTTCATCTGAGCTAAACGCTATACTAGGCACTGGGGAGATGTATCTCCTGCCTTCAAGGAGCATCCAGTCTAAGAGGATACAGATGCATACACAACTGACTACAATGCCATGTCTGTTCTTAGGAAGCATTTCCAACCACAGGCATTATTTGCTACCATTTATCTCCTTCTCTTTATCACCTAGCTATTCAGCATAAAAAAAAAAAAGCAGGTGGTGTTAAGGTGCCTATTTTAGGACTAGTTGTAAAAGTCCACTCTTTGTCTTATATTTAACACACTATCTTAATGAGAAAACCCTGCACAAAGCATTTATGGATACTTACTCTTAGTGGGCGCCTTGAGAAGGATATAAAAAGGAATGCAGCTGTGGGATATTTGGGAAAGCGCTAGACTTAAGTCAGAAAATTTAGATTTCGGTCCAGGAGTTCTGCCACTGACCAGTTCAGTGACCTTGAACATATGAGTTGCTAGGGATATTAAATTAACTAGAAAATGGAAATCGCCTGGCTTTTAAGAATCATCCAAACTTCCAATCTTTCATTCATTCTGCGTGAGACACAAAGGTCTCTGCTTTTAATGAACTCACTCTGTTTGAGAATATTTAGAAAGACATAAAAGGTCATATCTGGCTTCCTATCCTCCCATCCCCCCACCATGTCATTGAAACAGTCTTGCTAACTCACCAATGACTTAATTGTCAGTAAATTGAATGGTTCCTTCTTGATTTTTATTTTATGTGACTTTTCAGCAAATTTGTCCATAGTTAACCACTCTTCTTCTTGACAGTCTCTTCCTTTGTCTTCTGTAATACTCTCTCCTGGATTTCTTCCATAGCTGCTCTTTTTCCATCTCCTTTATGAGCTCCTCTGCTTTTATCTAATAATTAAGTGGCAGAGGCCCTCAAGTCTCAGTGCTAGACCCTCTTCTCTTTTTAGGAGTCTACCTTTACTCCCTAAATTTCAGTTACCATCTGTGTATAAATAGTATTCATTTCTATCCTAGCTCTCTCCTGGGCTGTAGACCCACATAGCCAACTACCTTGTCAACATCTTCATTTGTATATCCATGTCCTACAGGCATCTTAAAGTCAACATGTCACAAAATGAACTCATAAACTTCCTCTCTATGCAGCCTATCCCAGTCTTCCCCATTTCAATAAAGGGTAAGAACATATCTAACAGTCTGCGTAAGCCAGAAACCTGGGTATTGTCCTGACACTTCTCTTCTTCACCCCTTTTCCCAATCTAATCCATCAGCAAGTTGTCTTATTTTTTGCACCAAAATATATTTTGACTCTGCTAAAATATTTTCATTGTTTCTGCCATCACCCTAGTCTAAACCTCAATCATGCCTGAGCTACACCACTGCAACATTCTCCTAACTGAATTCAGCATGTTCACGCTTGCCTCCCCGCAAAGTTCATTTCCCACATGGTAGCCTGAATGATCTTTTACAAATGAAAAGTGGGTAACTTTTCATGTCCCTGTTTATAACTCCTTAATAGGTTCCAGTGCTCTCACAATAAGACCTCAAATCATTGCCAGGTAAGACCCTGCATGACCTGCCTTGTGTTCACTTTTCCACCCTCATCTTGTACCTTTCTCCCATTTACTCTCTTTTGTCTTCACTCTAGAAACATTCTGGTCTTCCTGTCTCAGAGCTTTCATGTACGTTCTTTCTCTCCTACTTACTTTTCAGGTTTTAGTTCAAATATCACTTCTACCAGGAAGCCTTCCCTGAGCAACCCTTGTCCCTAGGCAGGTTAAGTCTGTTTTATGTTCCATAGCACCCTACACTTTATCTTTTTCCCATTCAATACCCATCTAATTACATGTTTAATGTTTTTCCTCCTTATTAGACTGTAAGTTTTATGAGGGAAGGGACTGTGTCTGTCTTATTTACCAAGTATAATCCCTGGAATGTAGAAGATATCTGTTAAAAATGAATGAATGTTACACAAATGTTCATAGCAGCATTATTTATAAGAACCAAAATGTGGAAACTATCCACATCCAAAAAAAATCAAACCCATTGCTGTCGAGTCAATTCCGACATATCCATCATCTAAATGGAGGAGCAAAGGTGGTATATCCATACAGTGGAATATTACTTAGCTGTGAAAAGGAATTAAGTACTGATTCATGATACAATATGTATGAATTTTGAAAACATTATGCTATGTGAAAGCAGCCAGACATAAAAGACCACATAGTGTATGATTCTATTTATATCAAATGTGCAGGATAGGCAAATCCATAGAGAGAAAGTAGATGAGTGGTGGTCAGGGGTTGAGTGGAGTGGGGATGGGGAGTAACTGCCAACAGCTACAGTGTTTCTTTTTGGAGTGACGAAAAATGTTCTAAAATTAAAAAGTGATGATGGTTGCACAACTCTGGAAAAACAAACATACAAAACCAACCCTTTGAATTATATACTTTAAATGAGAGAATTTTGTGGTATGTGAGTTATATCTCAATATAGCCATTAAAAATGAATTAGTATAAACAATATAAACTACATATTTGCCAATATAAAATAATACTGAGTTATTTTTAAATGATTACAGGGTAAAGAAACAGTAAATAGAAACACTTTATCTTAGAACGTGCACATACCCACTTCACGCCTCTGCTTTTACCTCTTTGGGAACTGGCAGCTGGGATAGAAAGCATAGAGTTCTAAATTTGAAAAGAACCTCAGAGACTATGTCATTCAACTGTCTTACTCTATATATGAGGAAATAGAGGTACAGAGGGAAAGTGGCTTGCCAAGCGGACACAGCAAATTAGTGACTGAATCTATACTAAAGCCCTCGTCTCCTCAGTCTCATTTCAGGGTTCTTTCTATTACACCCAGCTAAGTCAACCTCCTTAAGAACTTGTTAGAAATCCTACACAAAGTCTGCTCACAAATTATTGTTCACCCCTATAGCAAGGGGGGTGCAGTGGTGGTTCAGTGGTAGAATTCATGCTTTCCACCAATGCACCACCCATCTGTGAGTGGAGGCTTATGCATTGCTATGATACTGAACAGGCTTCAGCAGAGCATCCAGGCTAAGATAGAGTAGGAAGAAATGCCTGGCAATCTACTAATGCAAATCAGCCAATGAAAACCCTATGGATCACAAAGGTCCGCTTTGCAACCCATCATAGGATAGCTCAGGACATGGCAGCCTTTTGTTCCTTTGTGCATGGGGTCTCCATGATTGAGGGCTGACTCTAGGGCAGTTAACAAC
Source organism: Loxodonta africana (assembly GCF_030014295.1). Lineage (NCBI taxonomy): Eukaryota > Metazoa > Chordata > Mammalia > Proboscidea > Elephantidae > Loxodonta > Loxodonta africana. The sequence goes on from NC_087369.1 coordinate 125,556,100, forward strand.
AACGATCTACAAGGGAGGCTGAGAAATATAGTTTCTGTTAGCAAGGAAGAAAGGGAGAATGGACTTTGGGGAGAAAACTCTCACAGGTTCCTTTGCTGAAAGCTTTGGATAGGCCAGTATTTAGATCAGGAGGAATTCAGTGCTCTCTGAGGTTACCTCTGAAAACCACATCAACATTTCCAGTCGAGTGTGAATACAATAGCCACACATCAAACCCCCTTCATGATAAACATCTCTTGCCCCAGTTGACAGGCTCAGCAGTTCCTGAGTAAATTGCATTTGGCAGGGACTGGCTGCAAGGCATCACTGGCTCGAAGGCAACTTTACTTTAGAAACAAATCAAGGGAACACTCACTATCCTAGAATAAAGAAATAGAAGGTAAAAGATCCTTTTAGATTGCAAACTGAAACCTGTGATGTAAAAATACTGAGTGACTTGGCTGTCTTCCTTTAAAAATGAATGTTCAAAATATTTTTCTGTGTTTTCTCCTTTTTTGCATCTAATTACCAAGGCTTATGGAAAAGGGTTGAGAGGATGGATAATATTTCTATTTAAAATTATTTATAATGTAAAAAATTGAAGGGATTTAAATCTTCTTTAATCACTTTTTTACTCTCATCTGCGGCAGATTTAATAAAGATGTGATTGACAACATTTTCCATTTTTGTTTTCCATTTTCTCAAGTTGTTGGAAACAATTTCTCTGAAGTAAGATTGCATTGGGGAGCTATAGATTGCAGATGGAGCCCTGGTGGCACAATGGTTAAGTGCTCGGCTGCTAACTGAAAGGTCAGTGGTTTGAACCCACCAGCTGCTCCGAGAAAGAAAGATCTGACAATCTGCTCCCATAAAGATTACAGCCTGGGAAACCCTATGGGGCAGTTCTACTCTGTCATGATAGTCAAAATCAACTCCATGGTACACAGCAACAACAGATTGCAGATGATACTGTGGCTTCTTTCCTCTTGTAGTTAGCAACAATTTCCCTGCCCCTACCCCCAAGGAAATTGATGTTAAGGGCACTGAAAATACGTCCACTCCTCACTTACTGACATGGTTATATTCCAAAGACCAGGTCATCATGCAAAAATAGACATTATGCAAAAATAGAAGATGACCACATCAGATCACAAAATGGAGGATGACTACATCATTATATAACTGCCAAATTACATCATTACATAACTGCCAAATCACTGAAAATCATGGCCCAGCCAAGTTGACACATAACCTTAGCCATCACAGCCAGCGTACTCTCGCCTTGCACCTCGGCATTCATTACTGCCAGCCATATGTTGCTAATGCACAAAATAGTCAGCTAGTAGATTTTTTACTATTGTAAATGCAAAATGTTGGATAACAAGAGAGTCAATAACTGAGGAGTAGGTGTACCTGGAAACTTGAAATCTGGAGGATCAAAAGGAAAAGGGGACTAGTTCTTCCCTGTACAAGGTACTCTGATAAGGAAACCCTTTAACTTTAACTTTCCTGAGTTAGTTCATATGAAATCCCCAAGAGTCATGTAATATTGTCCATTTTCAGGAAAGAACAAACAATGACAATTCCTCCAGATAAGTTAATTATCTACCTTGAAGATCCCTTCGACTTTCTTGATCTACTAATGATATTCGATAGCAGGGGCTGTTCCAAAGCATTTTAATGAGTACCCATGCAACGACAGTCTTCAGGAAAATTTTTCCAACTTCTAATTAACTTATAAAGTTTTCTTGGACAATTTTTTTTTTGGTTGTTGTTTTGAAACTGAGAAGGAAGGAAGGAAGGAAGGAAATTATATGGTAGATACTTTAATGCATCCTTTCTGAATCTCTCTCTAGATGACATAAATTAATGGCTGGTCTCATTTTTCATGCTCCCATGCATGAAAAGAAAGAAATTAAGACAGTGATGCTATTTAACTATTACGGGAGGAATTCATCTCTTAATCAGAATTATTCAGAGCTTTCCAGCCCTGGCATCTATGTACTTACTGAGCCACCTCCCGGGCCAATGAACCAACTCAGGCTCTGCCAAATGAAACCGTTTAAATTTTAGCGATTTTGGCCCCAAACCTTGCTGTCTGTTTCCACTACATTGGGAGGACACCCTTTTCTGGGGCATAAGGAATTCTATTACCCAGCAGCTTGGGACAAGTTAAATTAGTCTGTAGACAATTTAACTACAGGAGCACTTGCCTCTAGGAAAGCCATTAATTTTGTTTAAAGTTACTATATTGCAAACGATGGGGATTTTCCACATTTTTTTGTTGCCGCAGAGCCTTGCTTAAAGAAAACAATGTTGATTAACTAAATGGTTTTTCCTTGCCCCCCCACCCCCAAAACAGATTACGCATACAAATATGCAAATAAATATAGATATCTAGCTAAAGTTTTGATTGATTTTTTATGGGTTTTCTGGACAATTAAAGTTAGAGAAACAAGACTCTGGAACTGGATTTGCACTCTGCACTTTAGGAAACGTCTCCCATAGAGGCATTATATAGAAAACTGAATGGAAGGGCACTTGAATAAGACATTTTGGGAAATGTAAGGCGTATCATGTATTAGCCAAAATCTCAAGCTCACTGAATATATTCACATTTTTGAACTTATGTATCAGCTTGAATTTTTGCGAAAGTGAAACCTCACAAATGTAACACAGCTCTGTATGGGTAATATCCCCTCCCACCCATTAATTTTGTTTAAATTGACTATATGGCAAATGATGGGGACTTTCCAACTTTTTTTGTTGCCACAGAGCCTTGCTTAAAGAATGTTGATTGGCTACGTGGTTTTTCCTTGCCCCCCTCCCTCCTGGCCCCCCCAAAATATTACACACACGTATATGCAAATAAATACAAATACCTAGCTAAATCTTTTATTGATTTTTTTATGGGGGGGGCATCCTCTGCAGCCAAAGTTGCTGCAAATTTCGGAAAAGGCTTTTTCCGTTTCCTGATGTCAAGTCAATTCTTACTCATGGTGACCCCATGTGTTACAGAGTAGAACTGCTCCATAGAGTTTCCAAGAAGCTCCTGGTATATTCAAACTGCCGACCTTTTGGTTTGCAGCCGTAGCACTTAATCACTACCCCACCAGGGTTTCCATTTCTGACTTCAGTCACCCCTAAAATAAGCAAGTTGCCTTTCTGGAATCAACCCAGATAAGCACTCAATACATGACTGAATGGACTCTGGCCTTGAGACTATCTTTCATCCCAACTGGTTTATACCGCTCTCAAGAGGGACTGAGAGAGAATAACCCAGTCACACTCCTGAATAAACTGGCCAAACGCTTAAAACTTTTTCTTGAAATCATTCACATTGTTTATGTACATGAAGTACAATGAACCACTTTCTACCTTGCAAGACTGTGCAAGAAGGTTAGAAATAAACTCCTCTTAAACTGTCTCTGTTAGTTGTTGCCTGACAGCCATAGTTAATGTTGGACCCATAAACCTCAGCAAACATTCAGATGAAAATTCTGAAAAGTTGTTTAAAGTGATTAAGTTCTCAGCCCACTGTAGAGAACAAAATAGTGTATTTACATATGCTGTGGCTGATTCAAGAAGATATTTGAGGTGGCATTATCCAGCAACTTACGTGGGGTCTTTGGTGATCCAGAAACAAAAAGCCACCAAATGAGGAGTCAATCAGTGTTATTGCCAAGAATCAGGACCATGAGCCCTAATAACTGAAAGGAAAAAAACCTGCTGCCGTTGAGTTGAAAACAACTTATAGAGACCCTATAGGACAGAGTAGAACTGCCCCACAGAGTTTCCAAGGAGCACCTGGTGGATTTGAACTGCAACCTTTTAGTTAGCAGCTGTAGCTCTTAACCACTACACCGCCAGGGTGTCCTTTCCTCTCATCTCACCAGCCCCATTGCTAGAGGCTCTTTACACTATAACTGAAAGGAGATCATGTAAAGAACCTCTAGCAATGGGGCTGGTGAGATGAGAGGAAAGGACATCCCTAGGCAGCTACTCTCTAGTGTTCTTGTCTCAGAGGCAGCTGGTGACACCTACTGAGTAAAACACTTATTCCATTCACAAATGTGCAAGTAAATCGAGGCCAATTTGTCTTAGGACCAATGCATTCCACAGAGGTGACTCACTTGAATGGTTTGAGCAGAACAGCCTTTTGGCCACCTCAGCTCTGTAGGTAATAAAAAATAGAAAAACATATTACAAGAGCCTAAAATCTCCATGGGTTTATGTGTGATTGCTGTCATTGTTCTAAAATATATTGCTTTTCATTGCTCCAGATTTGGCATTTAAATGATAGCCGACTGTCTTAGTTATCTAATGCTGTTATAACAGAAATACCACAGGTAAATGGCTTTAACAAAGTGAAATTTATTTCCTCACAGTCCAGTAGGCTAGAAGTCCAAATTCAGGGTGTCAGCTCCAGGGGAAGGCTTTCTCCCTCTGTTGGTTCTGAAGGAAAGTCCTTCTCATCAATCTTCTCTGGACTAGGAGCTTCTCCGCACAGTAACCCTGGGTCCAAAGAATGAGCTCTGCTCCCGGTACTGCTTTCTTAGTGGTGTGACATCCCCCTGTCTCTCTGCTCGCTTCCTTCTTTCATATCCCAGAAGAAACCGGCTCAAGACACTATTCAATCCTGTAGACTGACTCCTGCCTCATCAACACAACTGCCGTCCAACCTCCTCATTAACACCATAGAGGCAGGATTTACAACACATTGGAAAATAATACCAGATAACAAAATGGTGGACAATCACACAATACCGGGAATCATACCCAGCCAAATTATTACACACATTTTTGGGAGACACAATTCAATCCATGACACTCACTGCTCTTGTTTGGGTAAGCTCATGCACAGATAGCTATTTCCCCTGTACGTAGGAATGTGTGAACACATTATGAAAAGTCCATCATGTGTAGTATTTGAAAAAACATACGGTATAAAATCGTAATAGAAAGTAAGATGCGAACACTAAAATGGATGTGTGCTTCTGGTTTTCTTTGTTACCTACAATTATGCAAATTTAAAATCAGTGCTTTTGCAGGTGAGTTACTGATATATTGGTTAGGCAACCCAGTGTCTTGGGGGCAAGCTTTATTGATGCCCCTCTTACAGAAAAACCAGGCTCAATGCAGTTGTTATATTTCATAGAACTCAGTTTGACCTGTGATATAACAAAGTTTTTAGCTATAAGCTCTGTCATAACAGGGTTCTGTTGTGTTTTACACAGTTCAATAAATTGACTTGAACCCACACGTCTCCTGCTGGAAAGAACATAGTCCAGGCTTAAAAGAAATGAGAAAGCAAGCAAGAAAGATGTAGATACGAATTGAGGTATAGCCTCATGTGGTCCAATTTTTTAAGGGGTTATTTGATTGCAAGAAACCCTCACAAGCTCAGCTTGAATAAAGGAGAATGCTTTTTTAAGGGTAAGGGAAGCCTCATGGAACCCCATCTCACGAGGAACTGGAAACTGTTAGAAGCTCATCTCTCCATCTCTTATTCTCTGTAGCCACACTATCTGTGTCATCTCTCCTTCTTCCTGCACAGCTGCTTGATCCGGCATTCTGCAAAATCGCTTCATCTAACTGGCTTTTAATATCCATTTTCCCATACCTTCAGCTTGCCTGGGGCTTTGGGTTGTTGTTGCACATATTCTGGCCACAAATGTGTTTGACCTTACACCTTCAGATGTATTCAATCTTTGTTTCTCTTTGTTCAAATTCTTCAAAGAATGGGATTGGCTATTTGCCAGTCAATGGATTGATTCCCTCCCAGGGATGAGTGTCCACCTTGGCAGTGGGGGTGGGGGTGGTGGGCAGGGTTCGCAATGGATGTACAGCTGTGAGCAATGTAGATTAAGCTAGAAGAGTTATCTGGGTATTGTGAACAAACTGACTGGTGTGTCAGATACAGTCGTTATTGCAACGATAATGATGATAAGGCTGACTACAGTAATTAAATTATTATAGCAATTAACACAGCTACTTTTTTTGAGTTCTTGTCAAGCGTATTATGTACACCATTGTTTAATCTTTGCAGCAACCCTCTGAAGTAGATATTATTGGCCCCAGTTTTTACTGACAGGAAAATTTATGATTTCTGCACAAAGAAGTTAAGTGACTTGGCCAAGATCACATGGCTAATAAGTGGCTGAGTAAGGTCCAAACCCAGTCAGTCTAACGCCCAAATCTGTGCTCCTAACTACTATGCTATACTGCTGATTCTGACACTATTGTGATGAATTTTTGAAATGTGGGCTGCAGGCTAGCTTCTCAACTGAGAAAAAAGTAAAGTTCATTTTAAGCAGCAAAGCCCTTATGGTATGTATCGTATACCCCCCCCCCAAAAAAAAACCTGTTGTAATTGAGTTAATTCTGACTCATAGCGACCGTACAGGACAGAGTAGAACTGCCCCGTAGAGTTTCCAAGGGACACCTGGTAGATTTGCACTGCTGACCTTGTGGTTAGCAGCCTTAGCGTTTAACCACTATACCACCAGGGTTTCCAAGGTACTGTATACATATACTCAATTGCCATGGAAGTCCTTACACAAGGAGAACAGGATTAGGGCCTCAGGAAATATTTATGTCTCTATGTAGGTGGACAAAGAATTACTCTCTCATTTGAGTTATTCTAGTGCTTTCAGATAAATGAAATAACCTTTAAATATTCGTGATCCGAGCATTACCCATTTGTCTCTTTGCCTTAATATTTATTTGAATTCAAATTAAATCTGCCTTTTAGCAAGATCAAGAGTAAGATCCGGCACCCCAGAGTGAAAGCAGAAGCTGGTGCACGCGATGTTACTGCCCTCTTCCCGAGCTACCATTTTATTGCTCTTCTGGGAACCCGGTTAAATTACAGCTCCTGATATATTGTAGTCTGTGGATCTAAATTCTGGCTTTGACCAAGTCAAGGGCTGGTTTTTGGGGCAGTATTTCACCTCCTGTTTTATCTGTGCTGTCACCTAAATTTAGCACTTAGACTGTACTCCCTGATGTCTGCAGAAGTTTTAAATTATTTTCCAGTGATGCATACCACGTCCATGCAGAGTTGAGTGTGACGGATTTGCAGTAAAATTCCCGAGCTCTCCAACTCCTTTTTAAATGAATTAGATCAGTAGCTCCCGTGGATTTGACTTTGGGATGGGTTGTAAGGTGACATGTTTCCCACCAAACTGATTGAGTTCTCCTCAGGGCTTTTTTTTTTTCCCTGCTGTGCATTTTACCATCTGCAGACCAGTGAGCTTCTTGAAAGCAAAAAATGGGTGTTGTCTCCTGTGCTTTCCCAAACCCACTGCTGTCGAATCGGTTCTGACTCATAGCAACTCTGTAGGAGATCATAGAACTGCCCCATAGGGTTCCCAAGGCTGTAATCTTTACGGAAGCAGACTGCCACATCTTTCTCCCCCAGAGCAGCTGGTGGGTTCGAACCAGCCACCTTTCGGTTAGAAGCCAAGAGCTTTAAGGGCTGCACCACCATGGCTCCTTCTCCTGTGCTTAAAAAAAAATGCTTAGGAGGTGTCAAAAAGCCGGGTGCATTAAGACCCTTCCCCTCCTGATTGCCAGAATGACTGGGCTGTGGGCAGAACTGTAATAGTGTTCTACATTGAGGAAACTTAAATAAGACGTAAATCCAAATTCCCTATCTTTTTTATATGGGCTTCAACAAGCATCAGCTGTAATTGGTAGAACAGCCTGACCTATTAATTCACAGATAAAAATGATTCAATTAAAGTGAAATATAAATATTGAAGGTAACGTAAAACCAAATGAAGCACATCACGGAATTTATGTGCAAATAAATTCACTGAATAAAAATTCTCCAGTACATGCAAAGTCCATATGCTGTCTTGGTAATGCTATAATTAAGTCAGAGAGTCATGCCATACTGGCCTTTTCCATCTGCTCTGTGATCTGTTAGGGGACCAATTCACGCAGAATGACAGCTGACCTCAAAATGATACATTCGGCTACTGCCCATTTTAACAGGGCTGTTGGTTGTGTGTACTTTGTCTTCATTTATACTGGGCTATGAATGGTTTTCCATTAAATCAAGTAAATCGGAGCATCCAGTTTTCAATCGAAGGGGCTTATTTAAGCCACTATTTTGTTTTCTAAATAAATTATGTTTTCAGTTTTCACATGTAATAGATTATATTAGAGGGCTTTTGTTTTGTTTTGTAAATTCAAGCGGTATTAAAAAGAGACAGTGATTAGGACCCCGTTCTTCTTCTTTCTAATTGTTGGTATCTGATCAAAGCAAAGTGGTTAATACTTAGAGCCTCAAAATATTGGGTATATGTAATTGACGTGAAATACATGTGAAAGAGGAACCAGTATTTGTGATACGAATTGATTTCATTTATTTTGCTTCCCTCGTGCATGCCTCACTGTCACTCTTGCCATTATCTTAGTGTTGCTGTTTCCAATAACACTCAGAAATGTCATTTTAAAGGCAGAGGATATGGAGCACAGATGTGTCAGGTGTAAAGGCCCTCATCTTCAGAGACACTCAAATTGGCTAAAGGAAACCCCACTGAATGGTGTAGCTGAAGAGCCGGCATTTGTCCACCTGTTTGTATCCAGGTTACCTTGTGACAGTCTATTTAATTTCTGGTCCCTGGAGTGTCTCTGTTTCAATAGTACATGCATATTTCTTTTTATTAGAACTGCACAAGAGGAACAATGGTAACCCTTGGAACCAGGGTGACCTTTAGAAGGTTATGGTTTTGTTTTGAACAAACAATACAAGAGGGTTTGCTCTAGTCAAACTCCCAGCTTCTGCAAGAGGTTTTGTTTTTTTTAAATGTCTCCTCTTTATATCATAATGTTTCATTTTTATATGCAACCCTGGTGGCATAGTGGTTAAGAGCTACAGCTGCTAACCAAAAGGTTGGCAGGTCGAATCCACCAAGCACTCCTTGGAAACTTTGTGGGGCAGTTCTACTCTGTTCTATACGGTCGCTATGAGTCGTAATCAACTCAATGGCAGTGGGTTTTTTTTTTTCTCTTTATATCATTCGTGTGATGTAACAGAGAGTTCCTGGAAAACTAAGGTTTAAAATATACATCAATTTAGAAAGAATTAAATAAAACCTTAGCCACAAATAGGAGCCAGCAGTATCCATGGAGTGAGCCCGACTAATTCACATAATAGGCTGGAAAATTACAAAAAAAAAAAAAAAAGAAATATATATATATCCAGGTAAATGTTCATTGCTCTCTAGGGAAGCATGACCTTGGCATAATGGTTTCTGGAAAAAAAAAAAAACTCAAGAGAACCTACTTTGCCAGTGTGAAACATACCACATAATATATGAAACCTTATTCAGAAATAAAAATCCAAATGCTGTTTCCTAGCAAAATTGATTTGGGTATGTCTACAAGGGGCAGGAACCATATTCATTCATTTACACATTTGGGAAACATTTGCCAAGCATCTAATATGTTCCAGGCATTGTTTTAGGTTTAGGGGATGTGTCCCTGAACAAAAATCTTTGTTCTCATGAAACTAACATTGTAGGGGGCCTTGGGAGACAAGAGTAAGCCTAGCTGTTATCTGTTCTGTCCAGTGCCCAGGATCGATTAAACAGCCTTGCATTTTGGATGTTGGTTCAAAGATAAATATTTCTGATGTTTTCCTGAAATTGCAAACCTTATACCTAAGAGCATCCCGATGAGCCAAAATGAAATGGAGCATGTATACTCATTTCAATGAAATAATGTTCATATTAGCCATTTACTTTGAAAAATCTCCTTTTGCTTTACCAAAGTCCAAATAGTACCCGATTGTAATGTGTTGGGAAAGATACACGATGGGGTTATGCCAAGAAGCCTTTACCTGGGGTAGCTGTATTCTGGTGAAAAATGATTGGATATAAACAAGAGACAGGGACA